>NC_091628.1:2500000-3125000 GCF_027580195.1 Bos mutus | reverse complement strand
AGACTCTTGAGAGTCCCTTGGACTGCAAGGAGATCCAACCAGTCCATCCTAAAGGAAATCAGTCCTGAATATTCATTGGAAGAACTGATGCAGAAGCTGAAACTCCAAAACTTTTGCCACCTGTTGGGAAGAACTGATTCATTTGAAAGACCCTGATGCTGGGAAAGATTGAAGGCAGGAGGAGAAGGGGACGACAGAGGATGAGATCGCTAGATGGCATCACCAACTCAATGGACATGAGTTTGAATAAACTCCGGGAGTTGGCGATGGACAGGGAGGCCTGGCGTGCTGCAGTAATGGGGTCGCAAAGAGTCAGACATGACTGTGCGACTGAATTGAACTGAACTGAATAGTTAAAGATTACTGCATAGCTCAGACCTTATGTACAAAGGAGACTTTAGGGAAACCTGAATACAACAGAGAAAATAAAAGCTAGGAACTACAAGAAATGGCAACTCTCTCCAGTATTCTTGCCTGGAGAATCCCATGGACAGCGAAGCCTGGCAGGCTACAGTCCACGGAGTCACAAAAGAGTTGGACATGACTTTGCAACTAAACAACAAACAACAACAAAAAATAATTTTAGCCTCTGACATCTACAGCTACAATAGTGCACAGCTTAAAGTCTAACCAGATAAATATAAAACCTCATACTAGAGAGCTCATTACCTCAGCTCCTAATACCCAATATATCATGTCTGGCTTTCAGTTCAAAATTACGAAAAGACTGCATTATAAAAGACAGAAAAAGCACAGTCTGAACAGACAGCAAACCTTAGAAGAGGACTAAGATCTGGCAGATATTTTGGAATGGTCACACCTAGAACTACCTATATCCTTAGGCTGCTAATGGAAAGGGAACCACGTGCAAGAACAGATGGGCAAAATAAGTAGAGACAAGGAAACTCCAAGAGAGAAGTAAAAGGAAATGCTAGAAATAAAAAATACAGCAACAGAAATTAATGTCTTTGATCTGCTCATCAGTAGACTGCAGCCAAGAAAGAATCAGTGAGCATGAAAATATGCCAATAGAAATGTCTCATATTGAAAAGCAAAGAATTTTTTTAAAACTGTGGGGATGTGGGAGTGAGGAATGGAAAATGCAAGATCTGTGGGACAAATGAAAAGGCATAACATTTACCTAAAAGTGATTCTATAATGAGAAGAAAGAGACAAAAGAATGTAAGGCATGTTTAACATGTTAATGAAATGATGAGGATTGGGAAAATTAGGAAGTGCAGGCAACCATCTTCAGCTGTTTGTTGTTCTAGGAAACAAGTTTCATAGAAAACTTGAATGCCTTCTTTCTCATCATGCCCACTCTCCCAGTCACTACTCACAGATGACTTTTCTGCTGTGAGTGGGTCTGGTCTGTTTTCTAACTACTTTCCTGCTTCTCTTCCTGTTTTTTTCACATAGCTTCTACCACGGCATGCCTGCTGTGCATCTCTTAGTTTTGTGACTAATTTATTGTCTGTGTTCCTCTCTGGATGTCTCTATTCCACTCACTAAGAGAGAATCTGACTGGGTTAATCACCCTCCAGTGTTAGAATCTCTATGAGACAGGATTCCTTTATCAGATCACCTGGTAGGCTGCTGTGTGTGTGCTCAGTCACGTCCAAGTCCTTGTGACCTCATGGCCTGTAACCCACCAGACTCCTCTGTCCATGGGATTTTCCAGGCAAGAACACTAGAGATGGTTGCCATTTTCTTACTCTAGGGGATCTTTCTGACTCAGGGATTGAACTTCTGTCTCCTTCATCTCCTGCATTAGCAGGTGGATTCTTTACCACTGAGCCACCAGGGAAGCCACAGTCAGGTTTCTGGCCAACCTATAAAATGACTATATGCAGTTCAGGGGCTGATTACTAATCCAATCATCTCTGAGCTAAGCAAATGGATCACGTGATAAGAGGAATTAAGAACCAGAAGCTGCTTCTTAGTTTGTGTTTGGAAAGGACTATTGGCATGTTAGTCTCTGAGTAGAATATGAATTTATTTGAATTACCTGGCACTTTGGCAGCATGTTTCAAAATGCAAACTTAAGCACCCCCTCCCCAAAAAAATGGTAGCTTTGATTCAATATATCCTTTTCTCCTTGAGTTCTGGTTTATACCATGTTACATAGTCCCTACCACCACCAATGGGGGGACAGGGAGTGGGAAAAGTAACACTGCTGCTGACAGGTCCAAGGTAAATGCTGAGATTCAGAACCTGGACCAGGCTGCTTCTATGACCCAAAGCACTCTGGTGACAGACCGAGGCAGACAGCTCCACAGACAGTACCCAGACTAATCCGATGTCCCCAGGAACAGCAGTGCACATCCGTGATGGTCTAATTCTTTGAGTTATTCCACTGTGTCACCTGTTGCTTATATTTTCATCCATCCTCTACTAAACAGGGCTGAAAGACACAGAGGAAATGTATGTGCTGAAACAGAGGGGTGTGTGCATGAAAGTTTCCCCTCAAGAGTGCAGTATGCTTGAAAATTATTTTTCACTTACCTGATTTCAGTTTAGGCTATTAATTTTCTGAAGCAGATGAAATCAATGTAGGAAGAGAGCAGTATTCTATTAGTGTTCACTTTTCACTGAAATTCAAGTTAAATATGAATGTGCTTTCTCTTCACTAGTTTCCACAGGATTGTATTTAGCTGACTTCCCTGAATACATGTGATGCACAGCAGTGAGGGAGAGGCGTCAGCATCATTCTCTTTAGTTCTTGACTGTGTTTGACTTTGAACGGCACTTTTCTTAGGGAGGGAAAGAGTGTTTTGCTCTACCTTCATGGAAGGGATTGTGAGTGAGTAAAGCCTACAAAGAAGAAGATAAGAACCCTATTCCTGTTTAACTCTGGCCTCAGAATCAAAAGAATTGTCCTCCTGCATGACATCCTGTTTATTATCTTTGTCTGCTGTGCATGCTGCTTCTTGGAAAGAACTAGAGTGGCGTCTTATGCTTTCCTAGTACAGACCAGTATTTAAGAAATTGACATAAAATGTGCACAAGTACACTCTTCCCATTTTACCAGTTTTCTTTGATTCAACATACCTTAAAACCTGACTGTTGCATGACTGTAAACAGCATATTTCATCCTAATCTGTTTCTTATGATAGATTTTTAGGGGAGAAAAGATAACTTTTAAACATTATTTCTTCATAAATCCTTTGTCTTTATCAAGAAAAAAATGTTCACCGTTGTCCCTATTCAATTTGCAAAAGAAAATATCAAGGTGGTTTATTCAGTCATCAAAGTGTATTAAGTGCCCCCAAGACTCAAACAGCCTTTATTATATCTGTGGGAACTTAAGTTGGTCAGATACTATTCCTATTTTAAAGATGAAGAAACTAACTCACAGGGAGGTTAGATGATTTATCTAAACTAAAAAATGGAGTATAACTGCAAAAATAAGGTTATTTTTAAAGTCTGGATTTATGACTTTCAGCCAAATCATTTCACTTACACTTTCACACAGCTGTTATAAATGTTACCATACATCAGGACCCATATAAGTATCAGATCTGTATTTTCTGTAACATGCATGACATGTATGTTACAGGAATTCTATCTCATGTAGCATTATGCCAATTTTTTGTTTTTACCTGTCACATAAAATTCATGGTGAATTTATACTTAATGTTAATTGAAAAAAAAATGGCCATCGTCAAAAAATCTACAAACAATAAATGCTGGATAGGATTTGAAAAAAAAGGGGAACCATCTTGCACTTGTTGGTAGGAATGTAAATTGAAGCAGCCACTATGGAGAACAGTATGGAGATTTCTTAAAAACCTGGAAATAAAACTACCATATGGCCTAGCAATCCATAACTGAAAAGAACACATGTACCCCAATGTTCACTGAAACACTATTTACCATAGCTAGGACATGGAAGCAACTTGGCTGTGCATCGACAGATGATTGGATATAGAAGTTGTGGTACATATATAAAATAAATATACTCAGGCATAAAAAAGAATGCATCTATGCTTTTGAGTCAGTTGGACTGAGGTGGATGAACCTAGCGCGTTACACAGTGAAGTAAGTCAGAGAAAAACAAATACCATGTATACGAAAAATGGTACTGATGAGCCTATTTTCCGGTGAGAATAGAGACCTAGACATAAAGAAAGGACTTGTGGACACAGAGGGGAGAGTAGAAAGTGAAAGTGAAGTCGCTCGGTCGTGTCCGACTCTTTGCGACCCCATGCACTGCAGCCTACCAGGCTCCTCCATCCGTGGGATTTTCCAGGCCACAGTGCTGGAGGGGTTGCCATTGCCTTCTCCAGGAGATCTTCCCCACCCAGGGATTGAACCCAGGTCTCCAGCATTGAAGGCTTTACCGTCTGAGCCACCAGGGAAATCTGGGGAAGGCAGAGTATGGGACAAATTGAGAGAGTAGCATTGACATATATACACTGCCACGGGCAAATAGATAGCTAGGAGGAAGTCGCCATATCACACGGGGAGCTCAGCCCAGTGCTCTGTGACCGTCTAGAGGGGTGGGGCGGGGATGGGGAGGAAGGTTCAGGAAGGAGGAGATAATATGTATACCTAGGGCTGATTCATGTTGTTGTACAGCAGAAACTAATACAACCTTGTAAAGCATTACCCTCCAATTAAAAATTTTTAATAAAAAGAGAGGAAAAAACATTCATAGTCAACTTTATTTTTCATTAGCAAAAAAAAAAACAAAAGATGACAATTGGACAGGTTTACTTTGTTCCCTCTCCTAAGGGCCTCTTGTGCATGATTTAGCATTAATGAAGGGAGTGAGAAAAGTGAACTCCCTGTACCTGGACAGCAAGCAAAGCCAGATGTGTACAGAGAGCTTAGTGTCCACAACACATAATAGTATATCTGAAGAGTAGTGAACTCCACATTCAAACAGAGGTCGGCAAATAAATCCAGAGTTCCTGAGAGCTTGATTTTTCCTTTTGAAAGACAAGCTAGTCTGACGGTTGGAAGCTGTCGTTGCCCACCCCAACACAGAACAGTCACATATGCAAATATGGACATGATGCCTGCGGTCTCAGTGCAGATTAATTACTGCTGGCCGCCAGGAGCCACGGGTGAGCTATGTTGTTTCTGTGGTAAACCCAACCCTCCCTCCCTCAGAGACAAAAGAAACACAGGCGTGAAAAGGCCAGAGCCTCAAACCATAGTTATTTCACCTTGAATAGACTTTCAAAATGAAGCCCTTTCATTTCGTTTTCTATATTAAACATTGAAAATGAAAAAGGAATTTCAAATCGTGTTTCTTCATTGGTGTATCACAAACTGCTAATTAGAAAAGATTTCTTTTACTAAATGATTATCTCTTATGTCTTTTTTAACACTTGAAAAGTTACAACTTCAGGAGAAGAGGAAAAAGCTTTAATTAAAGAATGAATTATTGAATATTCAGTTTTAATTGATGTTGCCCTGTGCTATTATTTTGCATGTTTATGGATGTTTTATGTGATTCTGTTATCAGAATGACTAAAGAGAGACACATTGACTATTGAGCCTAAAAAAGGGGGAGGGTTTCTGCCTGATCTCATTCAGTCATTTAAGTTCAAGAATCATCTGAAGCATGGTTTCCATGACAACAAGTCACTAATTGTGAACATAAAATAAAAACTCAACCTTCCCTGAATTTGGCAGTTACATGGATGATGTCTAATTTTTTTTAAGTAGTAAAATGGCACTTTTCTTTAGGGAATTCTTCGAGTCAGTTTCCTGAAATGAAGAAGCCACTTCATTGTGGAGTTAACTCTACTGTGGCAAAGGTGTGGGCTTAAAGCTGTCCAGATCATCAGACAGTGACTCTCAGCACATAGCTCTTGCTAGAGACATGGGAGAAGGTTGTAATGAGTGAGGAATTTTTGCATCTTTGAGCTAAGAGAGTTGCTGAGGTGGATGAATGAACCCAGAAAATGCTATCAAGCACTGGATTTGAACCTTCTTTAGACCGGGGACAGAAAAAAAACAATTGAGGGGAAAAGAGTTAAAACCTAAAATCAGCTGCTTTTCATGGGGTTAGTCATCTACGCTCAATCACTAGCAAAAGCTTCTGGTTTCTCTGTCTGGCATATTAAAAAAAAAAAAGTGAACCCTTCGGGGCTTGAAAACCTATTCATCTGACACAATGGCACCACTGAAAATTCATCGGTTGATGACCTGCGCATATCATTTGTAAAAATTGCTTCAGTCTGAGTTACCTTTCACCAGCTCTGTAAGTCTACTCACTAGGTCACTAGAAGTGAGTAGAACTTTGTGACAAATTCTGTTTCCATGACAATGAATAAACCAGCGAAAATGGGGAGGAGAAGAAAGATCTGTATTCTGTAGAATACTCTCAAATGTTTGCCTGTTTTCTTTTTTAGCCGTTTAGTTCTCGCGGCTCTGTTCCAGGACTCTTTAATTTGCCAGTAGCTGTTTTTCCTACACAGATTACAGGAGTAATTCATCAGTGAATGTTTCACTCCGTGGTCCCATCTAATGCAAGGAAACATAAAAATGATTTTTTTCCAGTTATGTGTTTTTGTTTGTTTAGAAAGAATGTAATAAGCTTTTTTCCTTTCTTTTTTCACAATCTAGCTTTAATGTTCTTATTCGCTCTTATTTATTGACTATTACTTTACACAGACTACAGCTGCAATTTGTAAGTTGTGGGATCTGCTTTTAAATGCCAATAAATCCCAAAAAGGCAATGATTTTTGAATTTATTGGACTAAAACCCAGAGGGGATGTAAAGAGAAAAGGAACATTAAAATATGTAGACCCAATACACGCTACAATGAAACAAAGTGTTTAGGAAAAATTAAGAGAGCAACAGAGCCTTTCCTTTACTAAATTACCTTAAATTGGCTTACATATTTACATACAGTAGGATGTGTTTATGTTATTTCAGCTCTTATCCACTTCCTGAACTTAGTGATAGCGCTACTATTTCCTGGGGGAGAGAGGGAAAATTGATTCCAATGGTTTTAGTTTTTAAATGATGAAAACAGCAAAAAGAACTCATGTTTGCACCAGGAAAAAAAATAGATATGCAACTATTTCTTTCTGAGGTATGAAATAAGAAAAATATCCCCTGAAACCATGTATTTTCAATTTAGCTTTAGTTTGTATCTCAACAAGTAACTAAGCTCATTTTTAAAGCTAAGTTCAAATAATAGGATTTTCCCCTTGCCTTCCTTTTCAACTAAAACAAAGAAAATTAACCAGTCTTCAATTTTCAAGTGTTTATTCTGCCATTTTGTAGCCACAGACTTAAAGGACAATTATTTCTTTTCCAACTTCATTCGTTTGCTCAGAGCAGGAAGAAATGTTACTCCTAAATGTTGTAGACTGCCAGCAATGAACAAACTAATCAGATTTCATCTTCATCTGAGACTAAATGGGCAAAGGTCCTTGAGATTCACAGAAAGTAAAGCATAAAACTATTTAACATTTATTATGCAAAGCTCTGCCAATCAGAACTATTTTTTTCAAAATTTCAATAAATATTAATGCAATAATATATTTTTCCATGAAGAACTGTTCTTCAGGGTCATATTTGCTCTGAGAGCTTAATTTCTCTACCAAGAACAGAAAGAGCTCTCACGTTGAAAAGAATATGGTAATTTTCTTTTCCTCCCTTTTTAACACATATACACAAAAATATTAATATTAGTGGATCTCAGAGAATGTGCATGATTGAAAATCAAAGTAATTGTCTTAATGAATAAACTCTAGTTGTTTTGCAGCCGATATCTATAAACTATTTAGAAAGAAAGCCATGCCATTCTGAAATCCATGTTGGCAGCCCTGAATTTGTTCTTCTTGATTTGAAGTAGTGAGGGCAACGGTGTCAGTTGACTAGATATGAACAAGGTGAAGTCTAATGACTACTTTTGTTCACCTGCCATATGTAACTCCTTCCACTCTTTACGGGCAATGTGCATGGTTCTGCTGGCAGTGTCATGCGTCCCTTGCTAGACCTAAGATCATAAAGCAGGTAGCTGGCATTCAGTTCACATTGATGTTAATAGTGTGAGACCCCTCAGCCAGCTGCTGTCTGGGAAATAAAGATGGCATGACCCACCCAAGAGACACCTGCCTCCACACCAGCATGACCCAGAGCTGGTACAAACAGTGCAGGAGCCGGCTTGTTAACGCTAATATCTCCAGCAACATAGGAATAAACAGCCACTCTCTCAGTCCTATAGATTGAAAGTGTCACAAAAATACTGTTGGGCTCAGTTGCTGATCATTAAAAATGAATACAAATGAGAGGAATAATGACTTGTTGATCCACCAAGTCAAGTTGACATCCTTATGATACTATTCACAACTGTATAGATATCTTTCAGGTATTAGGAGGAGAGAGGTTGACAAAGAAAATAATCATGAGATTTCCTGACTTTGGGGTTAAAACTGGTTGATAACAAAGATGTAAATAAAGTGTGTGTGTGTGTATATATATATATATATGAATCACTTTGCTATATACCTGAAACTAACACAACATTGCACATCGGCTAAATTTCTACAAAAATAAAACTGGTCAATAACAAAACACACTATATACTCCGATGACTTCTTTTCACAATGCACATTAAATGTTGTGCTCAACAACTATTTCATATGTCACCTATGCTACAGAATATCTATTATTTAAAATTGTTCTTAACAGTGACAGGACACTACATAAATATTCAGGACAATGACATTTTCAAAGGCTTATTACTCTGTGTACGAACATAATACATATATAAATATATAGTGTTTATCATAAATGTGGTCACATTTAAAAAACAATGAAAAAAGATATTGAATGTATATTCATATAGCACTATAAGCATTCATAAGGAAATATATATTTATAAATCTAACAGGTGTTTTCTAATACTTTCAATCCATTCCTGAAAAATTATGTGAAATAGTTTTTTACTCATATAGTTTTTAATCCACTGAGATGTCACTACTTAAATACATTTTGTGGGCAACATGTTAGTAGAGCCAGAAATACATTTGCAGTATGAAGACTATTCTTTTTATCTGTTTTTCAGCTTAATTTTTAATACCTATGATTTTAAAATATGCTTAATAGTAAACATTTAAAGCACATGTACACTTTTATTGTTGGCATTTTTTCCATTCTTTCCCCAGAGGTGATGCTGAGAGGTATTGCTTCAAGGTTATCATGTTGAAGCAAATTAGATCTGACCAAGACTGCTGGCCCAAGATCCAACATCCCGCATGCCCAGAATCCAACCCCAGTGGCCAGCCAAATCTCCCTTTGGTGTTTTGGGAGTGTAAGAGATTTATTCTATACATGTAGTTGACAGCTCAGGATCTCTGACCCAAGCCAAGAAAACATCTATTGAAGGATCTTTAGATAAATGAATGTCATAGTCTTCTGTTTACTGTATAAGCAAGGCTATCTCCCATCAGTAAATCATGCAAAATTTTCAACTGCATTGAAAGATCATTACTTTTAAAAGACCTTCAGTAAAGTAGATTGCTACCAATTTAGTGTGCTGACAGTCATTCACTCAGTAATATTCTTTATTTCTTCTTCCCATAGTAGACAAGGTGTGCACCAAAAATAAATAGAGGTAGAGTTAAAGAATCTAAAGATTATAAAACAGTATGGAAGACTAACCACAGAAAAGCAACCAGAATAATTGCACTGGAGGATTATAGAAGTGGGTTATCGGGGAGAGCACAGTAAGGTTTAACAATGTAATAATTAGGGAAAGGATGTTGCATGCAAAGAAACAGTTGAACAAAGACAGAGAAGTGAAAATCAACCTATTATAGATAGACAACCACAAACAGCTCACTGTTAACTGAAAGAGTGACCGAGCTGCACGGGGCCACATCAAGGAGGTCCCACGGTCGTTAACTCCTTGCATGCTATTTTATCCCAATGACCTTTTGGGAGATGAAGATGGCAGTTCTGATGAAAAATAATGACAATGACAGAAAATATGCAACAAGATGAATTGGGGAATTGTTTTGAAAGTAGAATTGTCAAACCTTGGGGATTATTTGGGAATCTCATGAAGAGATGAGAGACTGCAAAATTCTATATGATGCACAAATTCTACCTGGAGCAACTGGGTGGATGTCGGTGCCACCAAGCAAGGGAAAAGAGCCAGCTTCGGGGGAAAGGGTTGAAACAAATGTGTCTGTGGGACATTCCTGTAAAGATGCCCACCTAGGAACCAGGTAGATGAGTCTGGAGTCCAGAACACAGACCTAGAATTGGGATCCACTGGTAAATAATGTATGCTGAAACGAGGAGACTGAAGGAGACTGCTCAAAGAAAATAAAAAGTGAAATACGTTATGAATTCAGGATCCAAACCTGGGGAAGAATAATTATTTAAGAAATTTCCAAAAGAAAATGAGCCAAGAAAGGAAACAGAAAGGAGTTGACCAAAGGAGGAGGAGAATCCATAACATATTAATATTATGGAAGCCACAAAAGTGAAAAATGCAGCAGAGGGTTCCAGGAAGATAAGATGAAAAATTACAAATTAATCTCCTGTTCTGCCTCTCCCTATCTGAATACAAATCTGCTGCTGCTGCGTCGCTTCAGTCGTGTCCGACTCTGTGCGACCCCATAGACAGAAGCCCACCAGGCTCCCCCATCCCTGGGATTCTTCAGGCAAGAACACTGGAGTGGGTTGCCATTTCCTTTTCCAATGCATGAAAGAGAAAAGTGAAAGTGAAGTCGCTCAGTCACGTCCGACTCTAGCGACCCCATGAACTGCAGCCCACCAGGCTTCTCCGTCTATGGGATTTTCCAGGCAAAAGTACTGGAGTGGGGTGCCATTGCCTTCTCCCGAATACAAATCTACATCATTAGAAATAGAACTCAGATTAAGAAACATCTAGGAAAGGCCATGGTGAGCATACTCACATATTATTTAGAAGTTTGGTAAGTTTGTTTTTTTTTTAATTCCTTTTATACCTTATCCTCAAAGCACCACAAATTCTTTAGATAATATTCCTGAATTCATTCTTCACAACTAAACTTTTAATAAATATTATGCAAAAGTCAGTTCAATGTTATTGTCATTGACAAGGACCAGGAGTGAAGATTCTGTTACCAATTATGGGTGGAAACTTTGGCTTTAATGTCAAGCTGAGAGTACAATGGATATTTTGTGAAAGATGAAGGGCCTCTGCATTAACTGAGTCCTAACAGAAAAGCATAACATTCTTCAATGCGGGCAAGAAGAGCAAGTTTCACAAGGGAAGGAAACTGGGTTGTAAAGCCACACGGAATGAACACAGAATGCCAAAGCCTTTGACTGTGTGGATCACAATAAACTGTGGAAAATTCTGAAAGAGATGAAAATACCAGACCACCTGACCTGCCTCTTGAGAAACCTGTATTCAGGTCAGGAAGCAACAGTTAGAACTGGACATGGAACAACAGACTGGTTCAAATTGGGAAACGAGTACGTCAAGGCTGTGTACTGTCACTCTGCTTATTTAACTCATATGAAGAGTACATCATGAGAAATGCTGGGCTGGAGGAATCACAAGCTGAAATCGAGATTGCCGGGAGAAATATCAATAACCTCAGATATGGAGATGACACCATCCTTGTGGCACAAAGTGAAGAAGAACTAAAGAGCCTTTTGATGACAGTGAAAGAGGAGAGTGAAAAAATTGGCTTAAAGCTCAACATTCAAGAAAACTAAGATCATGGCATCTAGTCCCATTCAGTTCAGTTCAGTTCAGTAACTCAGTTGTGTCCAACTCTTTGCAACCCCATGAATCACAGCACGCCAGGCCTCCCTGTCCATCACCAACTCCCGGAGTTCACCCAGACTCACGTCCATTGAGTCAGTGATGCCATCCAGCCATCTCATACTCTGTCGTCCCCTTCTCCTCCTGCCCCCAATCCCTCCCAGCATCAGAGTCTTTTCCAGTGAGTCAACTCTTTGCATGAGGTGGCCAAAGTACTGGAGTTTCAGCTTTAGCATCATTCCTTCCAAAGAAATCCCAGGGCTGATCTCCGTCAGAATGGACTGGTTGGATCTCCTTACAGTCACACCACAGTTCAAAACCATCAATTCTTCTGCACTAAGCTTTCTTCACAGTCCAACTCTCACATCCATACATGACCACTGGAAAAACCATAGCCTTGACTAGACGAACCTTTGTTGGCAAAGTAATGTCTCTGCTTTTCAATACACTATCTAGGTTGGTCATAACTTTCCTTCCAAGGAGTAAGCGTCTTTTAATTTCATGGCTGCAGTCACCATCTGCAGTGATTCTGGAGCCCAGAAAAATAAAATCTGACACTGTTTCCACTGTTTCCCCATCTATTTCCCATGAAGTAATGGGACCGGATGCCATGATCTTTGTTTTCTGAATGTTGAGTTTTAAGACAACTTTTTCACTCTTCTCTTTCACCTTCAAGAGGCTTTTTAGTTCCTCTTCACTTTCTGCCATAAGGGTGGTGTCATCTGCATATCTGAGGTTATTGATATTTCTCCCAGCAATCTTAATTCCAGCTTGTGTTTCTCCCAGCCCAGCCTTTCTCATGATGTACTCTGCATATAAGTTAAATAAGCAGGGTGACAATATATAGCCTTGACATACTCCTTTTCCTATTTGGAACCAGTCTGTTGTTCCATGTCCAGTTCTAACTGTTGCTTCCTGACCTGCATACAGACTTCTCAAGAGACAGGTCAGGTGGTCTGGTATTCCCATCTCTTTCAGAATTTTCCACAGTTTATTGTGATCCACACAGTCAAAGGCTTTGGCATAGTCAATAAAGCAGAAATAGATGTTTTTCTGGAACTCTCTTGCTTTTTCCATGATCCAGCAGACGTTGACAATTTGGTCTCTGGTTCCTCTGCCTTTTCTAAAACCAGCTTGAACATCAGGAAGTTCATGGTTCACGTATTGCTGAAGCCTGGCTTGGAGAATTTTGAGCATTACTTCACTAGCGTGTGAGATGAGTGCAATTGTGTGGTAGTTTGAGCATTCTTTGGCATTGCCTTTCTTTGGGATTAGAACGAAAACTGACCTTTTCCAGTCCTGTGGCCACTGCTGAGTTTTCCAAATTTGCTGGCATGTTGAGTGCAGCACTTTCACAGCATCATCTTTCAGGATTTGGAATAGCTCAACTGGAATTCTATCACCTCCACTAGCTTTGTTCATAGTGATGCTTTCTAAGACCCACTTGACTTCACATTCCAGTCCCATTACTTCATGGCAAATAGATAGTGAAACAGTGGAAACCGTGACAGATTTTATTTTGGGGGACTCCAAAATCACTGCAGATGGTGATTGCAGCCATGAAATTAAAAGACGCTTACTCCTTGGAAGGAAAGTTATAACCAACATAGACAGCATATTAAAAAGCAGAGACATTACTTTGCCAACAAAGGTCTGTCTAGTCAAGGCTACGGTTTTCCAGTAGTCATGTATGGATGTGAGAGTTGGACTGTAAAGAAAGCTGAGCACCAAAGAATTGATGCTTTTGAACTGTGGTGTTGGAGAAGACTCTTGAGAGTCCCTTAGACTGTAAGGAGATCCAACCAGTCCATCCTAAAGGAAATCAGTCCTGGGTTTTCATTGGAAAGACTGCTGTTGAAGCTAAAACTCCAATACTTGGCCACCTGATGTGAAGAGCTGACTCATTTGAAAAGACCCTGATGCTGGGAAAGATTGAAGGTAGGAGGAGAAGGGGACAACAGAGGATGAGATAGCTAGATGGCATCACCAACTCAATGGACATGAGTTTGGGTAGGCTCCAGGAGTTGGTGATGGACAGGGAGGCCTGGCATGTACAGTTCATGGGGCAAAAAGTCAGACATGACTAAGCAACTGAACTGAATTGAGTGAACATACTGAAGATTCCTGGGTATGGGACAGCAGAAACACAGTGGACTGTTGACATCTCGGCATTGTGCACAGGAACAACTCATCAATTAAAGACAATAACTAACATGCCATCAAAGCTTTGTTGTCAGGCACTGTCAGATGCTAGTAACAGCCCAGCCCTTCCCAGCTATGTGTCTTTGGTAAATACTTACGATCCTAAAGTCTACTTTCCTCATTTGTTCCTACCCTAGAATCTTGTTGTGAAAATACACATGCAAAGCATTAGTCTAGTACAGTAGTTCACAACACAGAGTGATTTTGCCCCACAGGGGACATCTGCAAATGTCTGGAGACATTTTTGGTTATCATGACTCAGGAGGGGTTGGGCGTTCACTGTCATCTAGAAGGTAAAAGTTTGTGGATGCTGTGAACATTCTATAACACACAGGACAGCATCCAAGAACGAAGAATTATCTGATCCAAAAGGCCAACGTGCCAAGAATAGGAAACCCTGATCTAGCCATCATGCGTACATTATAATAGTCCTTACCCCATGCTAGAAACTACTTAAGTGCTTGACATCATCTCAGCTCACCTCATCCAAACACCAGGAGATTAGTCCTAGTATCATCCCCTCTTTACAGATTAGGAAACTGACAGACAAAAAAGAAGCTCAGTAATGTAAACAGGGTCACGTAACTAGTAGTGATAGAACTAGGGTTTCATAGGTGTTAACTCTGACTGTATTTCATAGAAAAGTGACATTCTTTCAGGTATTTTCAAATACTCAACTTTTGGCATCAGATAGCAAAGAGACTGGTATTTCAGCTTCCATGCAAACATTGACATAAACCCAGGCAAAACTGACATGTTGTATGCTTTGGCTTCCTTACTCAAGTTTTTCTTTAAATGAGGACAAAATGAAAATGGAGTAATGTTAAAAAGGAGGAAATTTAGCATTTCTTAAGAGCATCTTAAAAAGACAATTGCCAGACTTCCTTTTAGAGAAATCTTCTTAGTGTTAAAAATCAGTAAAACCTGACTTCAGTAGCTGGCATTAGGGCTCCTCTAATGTCGAAGTCAATAGCTCCTCTTGTAGCGGTGTTATGGTTTAAGCACTGCTTCAGGCCTATGCGGAACTTGAATGTGGGATCAAAGAGATAAAAGTCACCTGACTCTATCACTTCACTTTATAGCCTGAAATTCCTAGGATGGTACATTTATGCAATTTTCAGTGATGTATCATTGATTGTTTTTAACAATTCTTTGCATCAGTGTGTTTTGGAAGGTATTTCTCTCCTTTTTAAACCTCCCTTTAGGGATGCTGAAATGTAAGCTGTTGAGTGTAGATGTGTGTGGACCTAAAACCCTGAAAGGCAACAAATACTGAAATGTTAGCACACATATAAATATTTTGACAATGGTAACAAAATAGTTACAGGATTTTGGCATCCTGAATTTTCAAGATAATTGCAAATGGAGTGAAAACAATACAATATAACAGTACACTATAGTACAGCATAGTGGCTAAAAGTATGAGGTTTATTCTCAGATCAGTATTCAAATCTAATCCTTTAATAATAACATGATCTTAAAAAATGACTTGACTACTCTGAATCTCAGTTACCTTTCCTACTGGAGAAGGAAACAGAAGGTTTGATCATAGAATGTTCTCCAAAAATAAAAACTATCATATGCCAAGGACTGTTTTAGACAGTAAGGGTACTATGATGAACTACCCTCAAGCAGCTTATAATTAAAAAATTAAAATGGAATATCATCTCCGCGATAATTGGTCCAAAGGAAACAATTCTGAATAAGCTGATTGTGATCAGACAAGCATAGAGGCCAATAAGGCCTCTGAGGGGGTGCCATTTGAGCAGAGATCTGGACACTATGAATCAGTGATTCACGTGAATACCTGGGAAGGAGCGTCCTAAGCAAAGGCAAGAGCAAATGGAAGCATCCCCAGTCTGGAATACTCCAGTGAATTTGAGAAAAATCAAGGGGATCTGTGAGGCTGATGCTCATTGACTCATGAGTTGAATTTGAAAAGTAGCCAGGGATTATCTCTTGCAGGAACTGATAAGCTATAGTAGGATTTTGGATTTTATTCTATGATGGGAAATCATTGGACATTTTTTGTAGGGGAGTATCACAATGCAATTTATGTTTTGAGAGGATTGCTATGGGTCCTATGTGAAGAATAGACTCTAGGAACCAGGGGTAGATGCTGGAAACCAAGAAAAAGCAATTGCAACAGTGAAGGCGAGACGTGGTGGTGACTTCAAATAGGAAGATGACACTTGGAAGCAGCCAAAGGGATTAGAATCATCATGTATTTGGAAATAGATGTAACATAACTTCTGATAGATCGAATGTGAATTGTGAGAAAGAAACTAAAAGTGATTTCAAAATTTGGGGTCTAAGTAGCTAGATGAAAAGAGACTGGATAATGAACTGGTAAAAAGAAAGAGGAATTACACAGAGTTTAGTTAGAGATACTAATTCAGCATCCATGTTGGAATATTCAGTTAACCATTGGATGTACAAGTATTCAGGAAAGAGGTCAAGAATGGATCATAAAATTTGCTCATTATTAGAGTATAAGTATATTTGAGCCAGGAGAACTGAGTAAAATCACTATAGGAGTATGCTGAAATTGTAAAGAAAAGAGATTCCAGGTCTAATCTCTATGGGTCTCCAATATTTAGAGGTCAAGAAAATGAGACAAATGAAGGAAAATTATAGAAGGAGAATTTCTTAGATCCAAGCAAATGAAATGCTTCAAGAAAAAGAAAATGACCTACTGTCATATGCTACAAATATAGTGAGTAAGATGAGGGAAGAATTGACCATTGTCAAGATAGAGGCCATCAGTGATCCCAGGAATAAACCATTCAGTGGAGTGATGGGTATAACACCTTATTTCATGGACTGAGATCAAGAAAGAATGTGTGTTGGGGGCGGGGGGAGTGGGGGTTGGTGCCGGGAGGGGTACAAATAGAGAAAGGAAAAATAATTAACGCATGTTTGTGAAAATTAAATAAGAAAATATATGTGAAGCATTTAGGTCCAGGCTTGGTACATTACAAAGTGCCAGTTAATAGTCACCATCACTCTTCGTATAATTTTTATATAGTCATTCCCTATTACTTAAATATTAACAGTATACACAGTCAGAAATATATGTGTGCATTAATACATTAATATTTTCATTAAGGTGTTATATATATATGAATAATTATATTTTTTCTCACAACATTCTGTAGAAAAAATCTATATTGTCATGTGAGTTTTTCCATTTCACAGCTGACAAAGCTTAGGTTCTAATTTATGACTTACCCAAAGTCACATATAAAACTAGAAGTAAAACCAAGAACTAACAATGCTTGACTCTTTTTAACAATAAAGAATAAAAGTTCAGTTTTATCACTGAAGAGGAAAACAAAAATATCAATGAGAATTAGACAACATAAATACAAACATATATCACTTTAGTGAGCTTTACTTTATTGTCCTTATCAAATATTGTTGTTTAAAAATTGAATATTTATAGCAAACTTGTATTAAACAAGTCTATTGACATCATTTTCAAACAGATTTTACTCATGTCATGTATCTGTGCCACATTTTGGTAATTCTTGCAATATTTCAAACTACATTATTATTATATTTGTTATGGTTATTCATGGTCAGTCATCTTTGATGTTACTATTATAAAAAGATTACAGCTGACTGAAGGCTCAGAAGATGGTTAACATTTTCTAGCAATAAAGCATTTTTAAGGTATATACATTAGTTTTTTTTTAACATAATGGTATTACACATTAATTTGCTACAGTATAGCATAAACATAACTTTTACATGCACTGGAAAACCAAAAACTTCATATGACTTTCTTCACTTTGATCTTCACTTCATTGCAGTGGTCTGGAACCAAACTCATAATATCTCAAAGGTAAGTCTGCATCTGTCTTGAATAATGAACATCCAAAAGATATTTGTAATTCATAAATCATTTACACGTGTTCTGTTAACCATCTTATACAATTTGTTCTTTGCAGATATGGTCAGATAATTCCATCAAGTGAGAAAATGTTCTGCCATAATGACAGATTAAAATGTTTTCTTCATAAAAATTACATAAGGGGAGGGTAGATAAAAGGCAAAGCATTTCTTCAAGTATGCATTTAATCAATCAAAAAATACAGTGCAATTACCCATGCTGAGTAGTTGTCTAGGTACTGGGCATACATAGAGAGATATAGCAAGCATGATTCCTGCTCCCTTGATATCTATAGTCTAGTGAAATAAATAATAATCAAAATTAAGAGCCAGAGGAATATGTTCCAAATGAAAGAAATGATGACACCCAGAAAAAGAAATAAACAATGTGGAGAAAAGCAGTCTATCTGATAAGGAGTTCAAAGGAATGATCATAAAGATGCTCAGTAAACTTAGGAGAAGAGTAGATAAATAAAGTACAATTTTAAAAAAAGAATTACAAACAAAGCTGAAGAATATAATTACTAAAATAAAAAAGACACCAGAAGGAATAAACACTAGATTAGATGATGCAGGGTTAGAGATTGACAAACCAGCATACAAAGTGATGGAAAGCATCCAAATTGAACATAATAAGTAAAAGCAAGTTTTAAAAATGAGGATAGTTAAAGAGAACTCTTGGACAATACCAAGCATACTAAACATTTTCATTAAAGACACCCTAGAAAGAGAAGAGAGAGAAGGAGTGGACGGAGAACTTATTTGAAGAAATAATAGCTAAAAATTTCCCTAACATAAGGAAAGAAACAGATGTTCAGGTTCAAGAATCACAAAGAGTCCCAAACAAGATCAATTCAAAGAGATATACAAGACACATAATAATTAAAATGGCAAAACTTAAAAATGGGACAAAATCTTAAAAGCAGAAAGAGAAAAGCAACTAGTCATGTACAAGGGAATTCCCATAAGACTATGAGCTGACTTTTCAATAGAAATTTATGCCAGAGAGGGTGGCATGATATTTTCAAGGTGATGAAAGAAAAAAGAACCCTATAACTAAGAATATTATATTATCAAGGCTATGATTCAGAGTTGAAGGCTAGATAATGAGTTGTACATACAAACAAAAGCTAAAAGAGTTCAGTATCACAAGGCAGCTTACAAGTAATGTTAAAAAGATACCTCTAAGAAGAAGAGATCACAGCTATAAATATTAAAATTATGAAAAGAAAAATCTCATTCAGTTCAATTCAGTTGCTCAATTGTGTCCGACTCTTTGCGATCCCATGAATTGCAGCACGCCAGGCCTCCCTGTCCATCACCAACTCCCGGAGTTCACCCAAACTCATGTCCATCGAGTCAGTGATGCCATCCAGCCATCTCATCCTCTGTCGTCCCCTTCTCCTCCTGCTCCAATCCCTCCCAGCATCAGGGTCTTTTCCAATGAGTCAACTCTTCGCATAAGGTGGCCAAAGTACTGGAGTTTCAGCTTTAGCATCATTCTTCCAAAGAAATCCCAGGGCTGATCTCCTTTAGAATGCACTGGTTGGATCTCCTTGCAGTCCAAGGGACTCTCAAGAGTCTTCTCCAACACCACAGTTCAAAAGCATCAATTCTTTGGCATTAGCAAAGGTAAATATACAGAAAGGTAGTAGATGAATTACTTGTAATACTAGTAGTAATGTTAAAAGACAAAAGTAGCAAAATTAATGATATCTATAACAAGCAATTAAGAGATACATGAAACAAAAAGATGTGAAACATGATTTCAAAAACACTAAACATGAATGGGGATTAAAAATTTCAAGAATATGGGATTTTTATAATGTGTTTCAAACTCTATATTATCAACTTAATATATCAATAATATATGATGTTATATATAAACCACATGATAACATAAACCAACAACCTGTAATATATGCACACAGAAAAAAGGAAGAATCCAAATAGAGCACTAAAAATAGTTATCAAATTACAAAGGAAGAGAAAAAAAAGCAATTACAAAACAACCAGGATATAATCAACAAAATGCATTAAGTACATATCTATCAATAATAGAATTATTTCAAATGTAAATGAACTATATGGTCCAGTCAAAAGGCATAGAATAGCTAAATGGATTCAAAAAAACAAAAGACCATTAATATGTTTAGCTCACAAGAAACTAACTTCAGATGGAAAAACACAAAAATTGAAATTGAGGGGATGAAAAATGGTATTCCATACAAATGGAAAGAAAGAGAAAGCCTAAGTAGGGACTTCCCGGAGGTCCCACAGTTAAGACTTTGCACTTCCACTGCAGGGAGCACAGGATTGAACCCTGGTCTGGAAACTAAGATTACAGATGCCAAGTGACCAAAAACAGACAGACAGACAGAAAGAAAAAGAAAGCCAAGGAAGCAATAATTAAATCAGGCAAAATAGACTTCAAACCAAAGACTGTTGCAAGGACAAAGAAGGACATTACAAACTGATCAAGGAATCAATCAAAGAAGAAAATATAAAGATTGTGACTATGTATGAACCTAACAAAGATCACCTAAATATATAAGGAAAATATTATCACATGTAAAGGGAGAAATTGACAGTAACACAGTAATTGCAGGGGATTTAACACCTGACTTACATGAACAACAGATAATCCAGACAGAAATCAATAAGGAAACACTTAACACATTAAGCCAGATGTACTTGATAGATAGATGTTCCATTCAAAAGCAGCAAAACGCACATTCTTTTCAAGTGTACCTGGAACATTCCAAGGATAAATCACATGAGTGAAAGTCATTCAGTTATCTCCGACTGTTTGCCACCCCAGGGACTATACAGTCTATGGACTTCCCCAGGCCAGAATACTGGAGTGGGTAGCCTTTCCTTTCTCCAGGGTATCATCCCTACCCAGGAATTGAACCAGGGTCTCCTTCATTGCAGGCAGATTCTTTACCAACTGAGCTATCAGAGAAGCATATAAATCACATACTAGGCCACAAAACAAGCCTTGGTAAATTTAAGAAGATTGGAATAATATTAAGCATCTTTTTCCAATGTAATGACACTAGAATTAACTACAAGTAAAAAAAAAAATGCAAAAATCATATACACTTTGGAGGATAAACAATATGCTACTAAACAACCAATTGTTAACTGAAAAACTCAAAAAGGATTTTTTTTTTTTAATATATGGAAACAGAAGTAGATGTAGATGGTTTTTCCAGTCGTCATGTAATGGATGTGAGAGTTGGACTATAAAGAAAGCTGAGCACCAAAGAATTGATGTTTTTAAACTGTGAGCATGGAGAAGACACTTGAAAACCCCTTGGACTGCAAGGAGACCCAACCAGTCCATCCTAAAGGAAATCAGTCCTAAGTTCTCATTGGAAGGACTGATACTGAAGCTGAAACTCCAATACTTTGGCCACCTGATGTGAAGAACTGACTCATTGGAAAAGACCCTGATGCTGGGAAAGATCGAAGGCAGGAGGAGAAAGGGATGACAGAGGATGAGATGGTTGGATGGCATCACTGATTCGATGGACATGAGTTTGAGCAGACTCCAGAAGCTGGTGATGGACAGGGAGGCCTGGCACACTGCAGTCCATGGGGTCACAAAGAGTCGGACACGACTGAGCGACCGAACTGAACTGAACTGATATGGAGACAAATGAAAATGATAGCACAGCAATCCCAAATCAATGGGACACAGTGAAAACAATTCTAAGAGGGAAGTTTATAGTGACACAAGTTTACCTTACTTCAGGAAACAGAAAAATCTCGAATAAACAACCTAACCTTACATCTAAAGGAACTAGAAAAATAAGAACAAACAAAACCCAAAGTTAGTAGAATGAAAGAAGTTGGAGAAGAAATAAGTGAAGTAGTCTTAAAAAATAGAAAAAAAGTCAATGAAACTAAAAGTTTGTTCTTTGAAAATAAACAAAATTGATAAAACTTTAGCCAGACTCATCAATAAAAAGAGTGCCCAAAGAAATAAAATCAGATGCAAAAGAGGAACAGTTTCAACCAACATCACAGAAATATAAAGGATTTTAAAAGATTGCTATGAGCAATTTTACATCAATAAAATAAACAACATAAACAAATTGAATAAATTTCTAGAAATGTGCAATCTCCCAAGATTGAATCAGGAAGTAAGAGAAAATATAAACATATTAGAAGTAATGAAATTTAATCAGTATTAATAATAAAAAATAAATGAATTTATTTCCTAACAAATTAAAGTCCAGAACCAGAAGGCATCACAGGTGAATTCTATCAAATATTCAAAGACAAATTAGCAACTTTCTCCAAATGATTCAAAAAAACTGATGAAGAAATATATTCTGTGGCTTTCTGAACTCAGTCTATAAGATCAGCACCACCCTGATACCAAAACCAGATACTGACAACACACACGAAAAAGAGTAGTCAATATCATGGATACCAAAAAAAAAGCAAAAATCCTCAACAAAATAGCAAACCAAATTTAATAATATAGATCAGGAATAAAAAAAAGTATACCCACTGTCGCCACTTTCCCCCAGTATAGCTCTGGGAGTGCCAGCCACAGCAATCACACAAGAAGAAGAATTAGAGAAATACACATGGGAAAGGAAGACTGAAACTGTCACTATTTGCAGATTACATGACACTATGTATAGAAAGTCCTAAAGATGCCATCAAAAAGCTATTAGAACTAATGAATGAATTCAGCAAAGTTGTAGGATACAAAACGAATATGTTAGAAATCTTTTGCATTTGCATACACTGAAAACAATCTATACATAAAAGAAATTAATAAAATAGTATTATTTACAATTGCCTCAAAAGCATAATATACCTAGGAATAAATATAATCAAAGAAGTAAAAGGTCTGTACTCAAAAAATTATAAGATATTGATAAAAGAAATTGATTGCAGCAAAAATGATTGAAAAGATACATGGTGCTCATGAATTTGGAAGAATTAATATTGTTGAAATGACTATCTTACCAAGGTAACCTACATATTCAATGCAATCCCTATCAAAATACCAATGGTAATTCTCACAGAACTAGAACATATAATCCTAAAATGTGTATGAAAATACAAGAGATCCAAAATAGCCAAAACAATCTTGAGAAAGAACAAGCTGGCAATATCATGCTCCCTGATTTCAAACTATATTACAAAGCCAAAGTAATCAAAATAGTATGGTACTGGAACAAAAACAGACAAATAGATCAATGGGACAGACAGAGTCCAGATATGAACCCACACGTACATGGACAATTGTCCTACAACAAAGGAGGCAAGAATATAAAATGAGGAAAAGACAGCCTCTTTGTTACACGGTGCTGGAAAAACCAAACAACTGCATGAAAAAGAATGAAACTCAGCTATTTTCTCACAATATACACAAAAAGAAACTCAAAATGCATTAAAGGCTTAAATGTAAGGCCCAAATCCATAAAAATCCTAGAAGAAAACATAGGCAGTATGCTGTTTGACATCAGTCTTGGAAATATTTTGGAGGATCTGCCTCTTTAGGTAAGGGAACTAAGGCAAAATTAAACAACAGGACTACATCGAACTAAAAAGCTTCTAAAAGCACAGTGAAAGAAACTATCAACAAAATGCAAAGGCAGTCCGCTGAATGGAAAAAGATATCGGCAAACAGTATGTCTGTTAAGAGTGGTCCCCTGTCTTTTTGGCAGCAGGAATTGGTTTTGTGGAAGACAATTTTTCCAGGGACTGGGCGGGGCAGGGGGAAGATGGTTTCAGGATGATTCAAGAGCATTACATTTACTAGCACTTCATTTTTATTATTATTACACCAACTCTACCTCAGATCATCAGGCAGATACCACAGGCTGGGGACCCCTCTGTTAAGGGGTTAATGTCCAAAATAAACGAAGAACACATTCAATTCAAAATTAAAAAAAAAAAAAATAGGTGATTAAAAAATTGGCAGAAAAACTAAATAGACATTTTTCCAAAGAAGATATAGAGATTGTCAACAGGGACATCTAAAAAGATGCTCAAAATCACTAATCACCAGAGATATGCAGATCAAAAGCACAGTGAGATACAACCTCACACGGCCAGAATGGCTAAGATCAAAAGATAACAAATAAAAAGTGTTGGTGAGGTGGTGTAGAAAAGGGAATCCTTGTGCACCTCTTTAAATCGATGCATCCACTGTGGAAAAAAGTAGGTAGGTTTCTAAAATACTTAAATAGAACTACTATATGATTGAGAAATTTTGCTTTTAGGTATTTGCTGAAGAAAACAAAAACACTAAATCAAAAAGAAATATGCATCTAATGTTCACTCCAGTGTTATGATACCCAATACAAGAGTTCCTTTCATGGATCACAACCTTGCTGTGATGAAGGGACATGCATAACTCAGTGAAGCTATGAGCCATGCCATGTAGGACCACCCAAGACGATTGAGGCATATTGCAGAGTTCTGACAAAATGGATCCACTGGAGGAGGGAATCACAAAACACTCCAGTATTCTTGCCTTGAGAACCCCATGGAAGTATGAAGAGGCAAAAAAAGGTATGACACCAGAAGATGAGTTCCCAGGTCAGAAGGTGTCCAGTATGCTATGGGGGAAGAGCAGAGGGCAATTAATAATAGCTCCAGGAAGAATGAAGTGGCTGGGCCAAAGAAGAAACCACACTCTATTGGGGATGTGTCTGGTGGTGAAAGTAGAGTACAATGCTGTAAGAACAATACTGCATAGGATCCTGGAATGTTAGGTCCATGAATCAGGGTAAATTGTACATAGTCAAGGAGAAGACAGCAAGAGTGAGCTTCGAGGTTTTAGGAATTAGTGAACTAAAATGGACAGGAATGGATGAGTTTAATTCAGATGACCATTATATCTCCTACTGTGGGCAAGAATCTCTTAGAAGAAATGGAGTCCAAAATGCAGTACTTGGGTGCAATTTCAAACAACAGAACATTTTCAGTTTATTTCCAAGGCAAACCATTCAACATCACAGTAATTCAAGTCTATGCCCCAACCACTAATGCTGAAAAAGTTGAAGCTTAATGGTTCTATGAAGACCTACAAGACATTCTAAAACTGACACCAAAAAAGATATCCTATTCATCATAGGGGATTGAAATGCAAAAGTAGGATGTAAAGAGATACCCAGAATAACAGGCAAATTTGGCCTTGAGTACAAAATGAAGCAGGGCAAAGGTTAACAGAGTTTTGTCAAGAGAACACACTAGTCATAAACAAATACCCTTTTCCAACAACACAAGTGATGACTCTACACATGGACATCACCAGATGGTCAATATCCAAATTAGCTTGATTACATTTTTTGCAACTGAAGATGGAGACGCTCTAACAGTCAGCAAAAGCAAGCTCTGAAGCTGATTGTGGCTCTAATCATGAGTTCCTTATTGCAAATTTCAGTCTTAAATTGAAGAAAGTAGGGGAAACCACTAGGTCATTCAGAGGTGACCTAAATCAAATCCCTTATGATTATACACTGGAGGTGATGAATAGACATGAAGAATTAGATCTGGTATGCAGAGTACCCTAAGAACTATGGACAAAGGTAATCTCACTATATAGGAGGCAGAGACCAAAATCATCCCAAAGGAAAAGAAAGGCAAGAAGACAAAGTGGTTGTCTGAGGAGGCTTTACAAATAGCTGAGGAAAGAAGAGAAGCAAAAGGTAAGGGAGAAAGGGAAAGACATGTTCAATTGAATGCAGAGTTTCAGAGACCAACAAAGAGAGACAAGAATGCCTCCTTAAATGAACAATAAAAGAAATAGAGGAAAACAATAGAATGGGAAAGACTAAAGATCTCTTCAAGAAAATCAGAGATATCAAGGTTCACATTTCATGCAAGGATGGCACAATGAAGGACAGAAATGGCAAGGACATAACAGAAGCAGAAGAAATTAAGAAGTGGTGGCAAGAATACACAGAAGAACTATATTAAAAAGGTCTTAATGACCTAGATAATCATGATGATGTGGTCACTGAACTACAGCCAAACATCCCGGAATGTGAAGTCAAGTGCACCTTAGGAAACATTACTATGAACAAATCTAGTGGAGGTGATGGAACTCCAACTGAGCTATTTAAAATCCTAAAAGAAAATGCTGTTCAAGTGCTGCACTCAGTATGTCAGCAAATTTGGAAAATTCAGCAGTGGCCACAGGACTGGAATATGACAGTTTTCATTTACATCCCAAATAAGGGCAATGCCAAAGAATGTTCAAACTTCCGTACAATTGAGTCCACTTCACATACTAGTAAGGTTATGCTTAAAATTCTTCAATCTAAGCTATGGAAGTATGTGAACTGAGAACTTCCAGATATACAACCTAGATTTAGAAAAGGCAGAGGAACCAGAGATCAAATTGCCAATATCCGTTGGATCACAGAAAAAGCAAGGGAATTCCAGAAAAACTGCTTCATTGACTATGCTAAAGCCTTTGACTGTGTGGATCAAACTTGAAAATTCTTAAAGAGATGGAATATCAGACCACCTTACCACTTCCTGAGAAGCCTGTATGCAGGTCAATAAGCAACACTTAGAACCGCATATGGAACAATGAACTGGTTCAAAATTGGGAAAGGAATACATCAAAGCTGTATATTGTCACTCTGTTTATTTTACTTCTATGCAGAGTACATCATATGAAATACTAGGCTGGATTATTCCACAAGCTGGAATCAGGAGAAATATCAATAACCTCAGATATGCAGATGATACCACTCTAAAGGCAAAATGTGAAGGGGAACTAAAGAGCCTCTTGATTAAGGTGAAAAAGGAGAGTGAAAAAGTTGGCTTGAAGCTCAGCATTCAAAATACTAAGACCATGGCATCCAGTCCCATCACTTCCTGGCAAATAGAATGGAGAAAATTGGAAACAGTAACAGATTTTATTTTCTTGGGCTCCAAAATCACTGCAGATGGTGAATGCAGCCATGAAATAAAGACACATGCTCCTTGGAAGGAAGCTATGATAAACCTGGGCAGTGCATTAAAAAGCAGAGACATCACTTTGCTGACAAAGATTCATACAGTCAATGCTATGGTTTTCCAGGAGTCATGTACGAATGCAAGAGCTGGACCATAGAGAATGCTGAGTGCTGAAAAACTGATGCTTTCAAACTATAGTGCTGGAGAAGACTCTTGAGAGTCACTTGGACTGCAAAGAGATCAAACCTATGAATGCTAGAAGAAATCCGCTCTGAGTATTCATTGGAAGGACTGATGCTGAAGCTGAAACTCCAATACTTTGGCACCTGGTGTGAAGATATGACTCACTGGAAAAGACCCTAATACTGGGAAAGATTGAAGGCAAAAGAAGAAGGGTTAGCAGAGGATGTGATGGTTAGATCAGATCAGATCAGATCATTCAGTCGTGTCAGACTCTTTGCGACCCTATGAATCGCAGCACGCCAGGCCTCCCTGTCCAACACCAACTTCCGGAGTTCACTGAGACTCACGTCCATCGAGTCAGTGATGCCATCCAGCCATCTCATCCTTGCAGCCCCAAATCAATGGACATGAATCTGAGCAAACTCCAGGAGACAGTAAAGGACAGGGAAGCCTGACATGCTGCAGTCCATGGGGTGTCAGAGAGTCAGACATGACTTAATGACTGAACAACCACAGCAACAATGTTACAAGTGTCTATTGATGGTGTACTAGATAAAGGTATATATGTAGATATATGTATGTATAATGGAGTTAAATATTTATATATATAATGGAAAAAAGTCATAAAATGAATTAAATCTTGCCATTTGTGACAACATGGATGGATCTACAGGGTATTTATTATTCTAAGAGAAATATTATATACAAAGACAAATGATCTCATTTATATGTGGGATCTAATAAACAATATAAAATGAAAACAGATTTGTAGATACAAAGAACAAATAGTGGTTGCTAGAAGGAGGGAAAATAGAAAGTTGGGTGAATTAGTTGAAGGGGATTAAGAGTGGCAAAGCTCTAGTTATATAATAAATAACAGGTATATAATCTATAGCAGAAGGAATATTGTGAATAATATTGTAATAACTTTGTATGGGCATAGATGGTTACCAGACTTATGGTTATCATGTTATAATGTATGCAAATGCTAAATCATTACTGAGTACACTAACATATCTACCATATATGTTAACATATATATATATGAAAATAACATGTATGTATATATCAGCTGTATTTCAAATTTAAAAAAGAAACACTTATTAAACCAACAGAAAACTTTTTACTAGTAAACAAGTTCCAGAAAACAATAAATAATATGTTCAAAGTTATAAAGGAACATCTCTGTTGATCTATAATTCTATACCCAATTAAACCATTGTACAAAAGGAAAGAAAACAAAGATATTTTGTATGAATGAAAACACAAAGCTAGAGAAAGTTTTCTCTTAAATTTGTAGGCCTTATATTGCATATAAGAATACTGGATTGGAAACACTGGAACACTGCCAAAGCCTTGTCAAGCTGGGAATCAAGATCCATCCTGAACTCCTCAATATCTTTCACTCTTCACCCCATATATATTCTCTTTTCAATACCTACGTATTGAAATCCTTAAAAATCTCTCATACCCATCCACTGCTTTCCATATTCACAGCCATCACTCCAGTCCAAGTAAGGTTATCTATTTCTACAATTACTGCAATCTTGTCTGTGCCTTTGATATTATTTCTCACTGCATTCAATTCTGCACTAAGCCAAGGTGCTTCTTGTATTGGAAGACAAAACAGAAAACAGATACATAACTGTGGCTGTTTTTGATACAGAGACTTTTTGCAAATTCCAGGGGAAATGGATGATGAAGGGAAAACTGTATTGAGGTAGAAAATTTTTAATCATTTTGTTTATGGAATACTAAAGTCCTTGAGGTTAATTTGTACTGTGAGTGTGTGTGTGTGTGTGTGTGTGTGTAAGTCACTTCAGTTGTGTCCAGCTCTTTGCAACGCTATGGACTATAGCCCACCAGGCTCCTCTGTCCATGGGATTCTCCAGGCAAGAATACTGGAGTGGGTTTCCATGCCCTCCTCCAAGGGATCTTTCCCACCCAGGGATAGAATGCATGTCTCTTAAGTCTCCTGCATTGTCAGGCAGTTTCTTTCCCACTCGTGCTACCTGGAAAGCCCCAAGTTGTACCATAATTACAAGTAAATAATATAATGAAATTAGGAAGTGCTTTTTGGGCAATAAGAATTTGTTGACTTGGTTGTTTCATTTTTAGTACAGTTAAGATTTATTTCTATCTCAAAGCTTTCAGCCAAAATTG
The DNA here is from genome assembly GCF_027580195.1 of Bos mutus. Taxonomy (NCBI): domain Eukaryota; kingdom Metazoa; phylum Chordata; class Mammalia; order Artiodactyla; family Bovidae; genus Bos; species Bos mutus. Next base: position 3,095,874 of record NC_091628.1, on the reverse strand, counting down.
ATTCCTGGGGAAGGAGGGCTCTGCTCTCTAGCTGTGGAGGGCAAGTCTGATAGGAACTCAACCATAATGGTGATATATGACCTGAAGTTCACACCTGTTTCAACTCCCAGTGAAGGAGATGCCATAGCACAAGGAATCCTTACACATTTTTTGTCTGGCTTTGGTCTGGGAGTGATTCATTGATCAGGACTACTTGGGTCTCCCTCCCTAAAAGCAATGGGCCTGGGAAACACAGCTTTCTGTGTGCCCAGAATAGAGAACTGGATCATCTCTACAGAGTCAGTCTATTCACTCTACACCCCAGTCACTTTCTTTCCTGTGTAGAGACTTTTCCCACCCACCCACTAAAGAAGACAACCCCGTTGCACACTAAACACAGAGCCAGGCTATTTCTTTTCTTATCCAGGTCACATGTGATCCTTTGATCTCATTCTGAGCAATAAAGGCCAGTTTCTGTCACTTTATCAGATGACTAGCAACGACAGCTCCCTGGCCCCTGGAGTGATCTGGTTAGAGCTGCATTGGGGCTGAACCTGAGTGGGCCGCTTTGTATCTGATGATATGAAAGAGGAACAGCTCCTGTGGGATCTGAAAGCAGAGGTGGTAAAGAATGATGTCTGTGTGGCCTTTACAAAAAAGCTTCCTGCCATTAAGAGAACATATGAAAAAACGGATGTGACTCCCACATCCAGAATCAGTTTCATCCACAAATGTGCACATAATGTGTGGTGATGTATACTGCTTCATGATCCTGGCGTGCTGTGAGAATTGGGTTCAACCTCAAGGAGAGTGTGGATCATGGCAGTGACTTGTTTCTTTTAAGGTGAGGGTATGTTAGATTGCCACCTGCCCAGCCAGACAAAGGAGTTACTCCTCTGTTTACCTTGGGTGGGATTCTTGGGGTAGTTGAGACTCAGAAAAGGGAGGAAGTGGGGAAAGAGGCTGTGGAGTGAGAACAGAGGGCAGATTGCCTCAGTCTGTAAGGGTGGCAACAGCCAAGGGAAGAAGTCAGCAAGCCCCCTCCCCCACGACAGCTAATGACAAATTAGCTGACTTCCAGGTTTTCTTTTTCTCTTCCGTAATCCTCTTATGAAAGCCTCACATATTTAGCAAAGCATGCTAGTATAGCCTCGGGGAAGGAAATAAATAGATTGTATTTATTTCTGTGGTGAGGCAGCATGGGAGAGGCCCACGCTCACAGGGCAGCGATGGAGAGGCCAGTAATGTGTGTGAGGAGCCTCAAGCCGTGCCGAGGAGTGAGCAGCAGTAACGGGAAAAACAGAGCCCTCCTTTCTGGAGGTCCTCAGACAAAATTTTGTACTTGGAGCAGACGGAGTATTTTTCCCACAAATTTACGTTGTCAGTCACTAACACTCTCGTAGGTGCTGGGGGAGAGAGAACAGAACCACCACAGCCTACACCTCGTGGGGCAAGAGTACTCAAGCAAGACAATCGAAAAACACCCTCGTGCTTCCAGGTGGCAAGTAGCAAAGGATCCGCTGCTCACACAGGAGACGCAGCCTCGATCCCTGAGACGGGAAGGATTCCTGGAGGAGGAAATGGCAGCCCACTCAGTATTCTTGCATGGAAAATTCCATGGAGAGAGGAGCCTGGTGGGCTACAGTCCGTGGGGTCCCCAAGAGTCAGACACGACTAAGTCACTGAACACACACACACAAGTTGTGTCCTATGGTGGTAAGAGCTGTGCAGAAAATAGTGTGGTGATGGGATGGCAGGTGCTGGGGGAGGGTTCCGTGCCATTTAAGAGGAGACCGGAGGCCCTCTCCAAGAAGATGACATTTGAGCAGAGAGCTGAAGGAGGTTGTGATTGATCCATACAGATGTCTGCAAAAGAATGTTCTAGGCAAAGGGAACAAGTGAAAAAGACAAGCCTGCAGTGTGCTTGATATTTTTGATAGCTTAGTAAAGAAAGAAGCTCCATATGTCCATGTGACTCACTGCTATCCCTACTGGTATATATTGGCATCAAATCTTATTTTCCACTGAGAAAGTCATTAAATTCATCAGAAACTGAGCATGATTGACTGGTTTTTCTTGAGGATTTAGTCAAGAAATGGAAGAAAAACATGAACATTTTAACTTTTATACCAGGGTTTTCTGATCTTCCATAGGGCAAATCTGGAAGCATTTGATTAACCTCCGGCAAGATATGTCCCTATTCGTTTTGGGGGTTTTGTTTTGTCCTCTTTTGTTTGGGGGGTCACTTTGGAGAGTCAGGGGTTTGAGAGGTTTTTTGTTTTGTTCTTGAGAAAGAGCAAAAAGACTAGACAACTCTAATAGTTTTTCAGAACAGAGTCAATTCGTGATTTGCCTTACTTGGAAGCCATGTTTGGCCACATTAATGTGATACATCTTTTTACTCAAGGTCTTCCATCACTGTCAGTGAGGCTACTGCAAGAATATGTGCATTTGGGTCAAGTTGCTCATTTCTGCAGGGAAGATTGAAGGTAAAGAACTATATAAATGTAATGTTAATAAAGTGTTTCCACAGTCTAGAATTAAGAGTGACCAAGCTTTAATGTCTCTGCAAGCAGAAAGCTGCAGATACCTGGAAATAAAAGAAAGAAAGAAAAGGAGAAATGAAAGGAAGAAAGAAAGGGGGAAAATGTAGTGTGCTTTTGATGTAAAAAAAGCCAGTGATTACTTAAACATTTATTTTTATTTTGATGCCAAGAATTATGGAACACCCTGACTTCAAAGGCTGAGGTAGGAAGTGTAATCAACCGTCTCACAGTTCACCCTCAGATAAGAGGGGACTTGTATGGGGAATTTCAGAGATCAGGTTTCCAACCTGAGCAGCTGAATTCATGTAACATCATTTCCTTTGTCTTCAAATCAAAGAAACTCCCTTTAAGAAGAACAATGACACAGATGCTGTCCATGGCAGGAAAATTACAATAAATTCATGCCTGATTTTTAAAGTCACCTAAATAAAAGTAACCCTTAAAAAACTTAGTTTCTTTCTTTCCCTTTCTTTATCTTTCCTACTTTGTTTTTTTCCTTTTCTTTCTTCTTTTTATGTTTACAGATATGTGCAGCTAGCTTGATTTCTCCTATCCTCTCTCTTCCTTTCTTTCTCTTTTGTGAATAAGTTTAAAAGCATATTAAAATTTACTTTTAAAATCTACACAAGTTACAATTATGTTAACTTTTTAGGAAATGACCATTTGTTGTTGGTATGAGAGAGCATGACTGAAAGATGCAGTTATTTGTAGAGATTGATTTTACATTCTGTCTCTGAAAAGAAATCAATTTTCCATTCAACAGACTACCTTGTATGCACTTCTTATGTATATGTGTGTTTACATGCAGTTTCCTAGGAACAAATATATAGCTTTCATCAAATTCTCAAATGGCTTTCAAAGGAATACAAATTTAATAAGCCAAGGCCCACTGCCTTAAACCAAACCCTAGCTCTACTCTGGGAACGGTTCTTCTATTCTCTCCAGTAGAGTCTATTAAATTCCTCACATTTCACAAATCTCAGCACCGGAATATGATCCCCACTACCATTTCCAAACCACTCCTCACCAACCATCTTGTATCCTGTTTATCCTCATAGTATCACTGTCTTCCACCAACTTCCTTTTCTTTGTCCTTTATCTACTTATAAACCTCATAACCTAATTCTTGGTCTTCCTCTTCTCTACATGTTCTGCCAGCATTAACAGAAAGTTGAGCACATAGGTGAACAATATATCCAAAACTATCCTCAAACATCTGTTTATTTTTATAATTTCAATGACCTTCCCCATCATTCTAAATCTGTCGTCACTTGAAATGTTCATGTCTGATTTTCTATACTTAAACATCACAATCTAATAACCAAAACTCCTAACCTTTCAACTGTCAACTTAAAAGAATGCACAACACAAGAGTTGCAAGTTAAGTTTCATTTGGGGCAAAATGAGGACTGCAGCCCAGGAGACAGCACCTCAGATAGCTCTGAGAAACTGCTCCAAAAGAGGCAAGGGAGAAGGTCAGTACATACGTGATTTCAGTGAAGGGAGAATACAAGAAATCGGTTCAGTTCAGTTTAGCCGCTGTCATGTCCAACTCTGCAGCACGCCAGCCCTCCCTGTCCATCACCAATTCCCAGAGCTTGCTCAAATTCATGTCCATTGAGTCGGTGATGCCATTCAATATATATAACCATCTCATGGTTTTATATATAACCATCTCCTCCTCTGTCGTCCCCTTCTCCTCCTGCCTTCAATCTTTCCCAGCCTCAGGGACTTTTCCAATGAATCAGTTCTTCACATCAGGTGGCCAAAGGATTAGAGTTTCACCTTCAGCATCAGTCCTTCCAAAGAATATTCAGGACTAATTTCCTTTAGGATGGACTGGTTGGATCTCCTTGCAGTCCAAGGGACTCTCAACAGTCTTCTCCAACACCACAGTTCAAAAGCATCAATTCTTTGGCACTCAGCTTTCTTTATAGTACAACTCTCACATCCATACATGACTACTGGAAAAACCATAGCCTTGACTAGACAGACCTTTGTTGGCAAAGTAATGTCTCTGCTTTTTAATATGCTGTCTAGATTGGTCATAGCTTTTCTTCCAAAGAACAAACATCTTTTCATTTCATGGCTGCAGTCACCATCTGCAGTGATTTTGGAGCCCCAAAAAATAAAGCCTGACACTGTTTCCACTGTTTCCCCATCTATTTCCCATGAAGTGACTGAACCAGATGCCATGATCTTCGTTTTCTGAATGTTGAGCTTTAAGCCAGCTTTTAAACTCTCCTCTTTCATTTTCGTCAAGAGGCTCTTTAGTCCTTTGCCTTCTGCCATAAAGGCGGTGTCATCTGCATTGCTGAGGTTATTGATATTTCTCCCGCCAATCTTGGTTGCCGCTTGTGCTTCACCCAGGCCGGCATTTTGTATGATTTACTCTGCATATAAGTTAAATAAGCAGGGTGACAATATACAGCCTTTTCCAATTTGGAACCAGTCTGTTGCTCCATGTCCAGTTCTAACTGTTGCTTCTTGACCTGCATACAGATTTCTCAGGAGGCATACAAGCAATAAAACACATATTTTTCCAGATTTCTACTAGTCTTGTGACATTTTTGCTAGTCATGAGTAACAGTTGTCACCATGAAGGATTTTAGAGCTTTTCTGGATCAGAGGAGATACAAGAATTGGGCTCATAAAATGGCTCCTGAAAATTTCTAACTATATGAAGAAATGCCCTGCCGGTTCTTCCCTGAGCACAGAGTGCATCATTTCTGCTCCTTGAGAGGTTGTTGAAAATCAGCAGCACATGATTTAATCCTTGTAGAAGTAGAGAGAAGTGCCCATGGCAAGTGCCAGTTTGTAGTTGACAGTGATTCTTTCACTCAGCTAGTTACCTAACACCTGTAGCTGCAAAGCAGCCCAATGGTTACAGCAAGAGCTCTGGAACAGACACTCTGGGCTTAAGAGCAGTTCTACTACTTATAAGATGTATGAACATGAGCAAGTTTTTTAAGTTCTCTAAGCCTTTGTTTTTTCTTTTGGAAATAACAGTTGTTGTTGAGAAGATAATATAACCCATAACATTTAGCATGATGCATGATGCTACTGAGGAAGCAGACAATAAATCACAGTCCTGTTTGTTATTATTTGACCTTAGCAAGGTCTCTAGTGACTTCCTTCCTGAAATCTCTTCTTTGTTAACTCATTTCTAAACTCACTTCCCTCCCTAAACAATGTAGTCTTTCACTTTAGACATTCTCCTGCCAATGTGTGCAATTCTTTTACCCCTCTCTGCCTCCACTACCCTCACTGAACAAAACCCCAGCCCTAGATTGTTATCAAAAATAAAAAAATCCTATGATTTGGTATGCTGTATTGGGCCCAGTATAAGTGTTCAATAAATTGTGAGTGAATTAATACTATCGTAAATTCAAAGCCTTCAAAGACCCTCAGAGCTGCTCAGTAGACTTATTTCTTAGTCATCTCTTTCCTTTTTTTCAAAACAGTTTTTTCAAACATTCTCTACCTTTTTCTATCACACTGCCTGATTTCTCAGGAATTGCAATCTATGTATTTTCTTCTCTCTCCTGTGTCCTACTCTTTTGGACTTTCTCCATAAGCCCTGAATTGCATATGAGTCTCTCTCCAGCCCAGATGCAAACAAAACCATACTTCAAAGTCAAATCCATTCTTCTTCTTCATATCCTCTCCAGTGTTCACCCATTTCTCTTTTTTTCCAGTCAAATTTCTTGAAAGTGTTGTCTAAGATTGTCTGTGCTTTCTCACCTCCCATGTACTCCTCAATATGACTTGTACCCTCACCAGACAATTGAAACTGCTCCTGAGAACGTTACTTGCTGCAATAGAAGCTTGACATTTTGGCATCAATTGACATTTTGACCTCTAGATATTTTCCTTTGAATGCTTTCTTCCCCTGAGGTTATATATATGTATACATATATATATATATAGTAGCTTTATTGAGATGTAATTCACATACCGTAAAGTTTACCCCTTTAAAGAAGACAAATCAATGGGTTTTAGTATATTCACAAAGTTGTGCGTTGATCACCATGATCTAATTTCAGAATATTTTATCACCTCCCAAAAGAGACCTTGTACCCAGTAATGGTCACTCCATATTTTCTCCTGCTCTGGCAAACATGAATCTACTTTCTGACTCCCAGATTTGCCTATTCTGTTCATTTCATATAATGAAATCATATAACCTATGGCTTTTTGTATTGGGCTTCTTTCACTTAGCACATTTTGAAGGTTCATCTATATTGTAGCATGTATCAGAGCTTCATTAATTTTTGCGGTTGAATAACATCACATGAAGTTGTGGCATATGTGTTGTCATTATTAATTAGTTAATGTGCATTTAGATTGATTCCATTTTTTGGCTACTATGAACTTTTATGTGCAAATTTTTTGAGTATATACCAAGAAGTGAAACTGTTGAGTTACACGGTCACTGGATATGTAACTCTTTGAGGAAATGTCAAGCAGTTTGTTAGGGTGTCTGCACCAGAAACGTAAGAGGGTTCTAATTTCCTCACATCATTGACAATGTTTGGTATTATCTATAATTTTTAATTATAGCCATTTTAGTTGGTGTGAAATGGTATCTCATTGTAGCTTGAGTTTGCATTTTCCTAATGAATAATGACATTGGACATCAATTTTATTTGCTTCTGAGCCATTTGTTTATCTTCTTTGGAGAAATATCTATTTTCTCTTGGTGTCTATGAAATCATACTTTGCTAGTTTTCCACCCTGTTATGTAGGTTCCTTTTCATTTTGAATATTGGTATCTCATTATTTTGTGCCAGATTTTATCCTGAGGTGACCTCATCCATCCCAAATATTCATTAAAATCTAAATATCAAATATGCTTACATCTCTACCTCTTGTTCAGCTTTTTCCTGAGGTCCCGATTTGGCTATCCAAGTATATTCTGGACATCTTCATCTGCATAATCTAAAAACATCTCAAACTGAGCATGATTAAACTTAATCCATTGCTCTCCACCAACCCAAATCTGTCCTTCCCATGACCCAGCCATTCAACCCAAACCAACATGCTAGCTATCTTCGTCTTCCCCTTTCACTAAACCATGCAAGTAAAATATCCAAATCCACTTTGTTCTATTTCTTCAGTTCTCTGAATAGGGTCTTCCATCATGTCCCTGTAATCAGTGCCTTAGGTCAGACCTCTTCATTAAATATCGAATCACAGATTAGAGTGGAAAATACTACAGGCTGGCTCCCTTAACACCACTCCCTCCTGTCCTGCCAACATGAACAGAGACTAGTATCCTTAAGGGCTCTATTTCCCAAGGTACCTTCAATTGGGGTTTTCCATACTGATTTACCAAGCAGAATTATCTTCCAGGGTAAAAGAGAGATGTAAGTATGATGAGATGGCAGTCACTCACTTCTGAAAGCACTGGCAAGGAAGCAAACTGGTTATCCCGTGGCGCTTTTCCTGGACATCCTGAGATCCTTATGCATGCTTCTTAACCTGTGCTCTGTGCCAACATCATCTGGAGAGGTTTTTTTGTTTAATTTTTAATATGACTGGCCCTGCTCCAGGGCAAGTAAATACAGTCTCTGGAGGTGCAAACCCAGCATCAGTGGCTTTGTAAAGGTGATGCTAATGTGCAGCCAACTTAGGGAAAACTTACTCGGATGTCCAACTGGTCCCTAACTTCCTGGTTGCCAAGTCCAACCCACAGAGCAGCCATAGCTCCTGATTCAGCAGTTTTCCTGAGAGTGGACAAGGCAGTGTGATTCTTGAATAGGAGTGGTAGCAGCAAACAGCAATTCTTTGGCCACCCAGCATGGGAATGTGAATTGTGCAGTTGTTGTTTTAGGAAGCTCAGACTAGAATCAGCTTTGCCAGTCCTTCCAACACGTCTATAAGTTGCTTGCTAAGTCACTTCAGTTCAGTTCAGTCACTCAGTCGTGTCCGACTCTTTGCAACCCCATGGACTGCAGCACGCCAGGCCTCCCTGTCCATCACCAACTCCCAGATCTTACTCAAACTCATGTCCATTGAGTAGGTGATGCCATCCAACAATCTCACCCTCTGTTGTCCCCTTCTCCTCCCACCTTCAATCTTTCCCAGCATCAGGGTCTTTTCTAATGAGTCACTTCTTCATATCAGGTGGCCAAAGTATTGGAGTTTCAGCTTCAACATTAGTCCTTCCAATGAATGTTCAGGAATGGTTTGATCTTGCAGTCCAAGGGACTCTCAAGAGTTTTCCCTTGAGAAAGAAGTTTGAACCACAGTTCCAAAGCACCAATTTTTTGGTGCTCAGCTCTCTTTATAGTCCAACTCAGAAAAGTTATGACCAACCTAGACACATATTAAAAAGCAGAGACATTACTTTGCCATCAAAGGTCCATCTAGTCAAGGCTATGGTTTTCCCAGTAGTCATGTATGGATGTGAGAGTTGGACTATAAAGTCACTTCAGTCTTGTCCAACTCTTTATAACCCCATGGACTAAAGCCTGCCAGGCTCATCTGTCCATGGAATTTTCCAGGCAAGGATACTGGAGTGGGTTGCCATTTCCTCCTCCAGGGGATTTTCCCAACCTAGGGATTGAACCCACATCTCTTATGTCTCCTGCACTGGCAGGAGGATTTTTTACCACCAGCACCATCTGGGAAGCCCAAGTTGCTTAGTACCCTGTAATAAATCCCTTTCTGGTGAAACTGGCAAGGAATTGTTCAGTTGTGTGCTACTGAACCATACCCACTACAGATACCTAAAATTCAAGTCAGACCACATCACATTCATGATTTAAATAATTTACTGTTCCATTCTGTTCTTACAATAAATTTAATAAATTACAAGGTTTTTTGTGACCTGGCATCTGCTTTTTTAAAGGCTCATTAGAAGTATGTATTAAAAGTAATGTAGAAATGCATATCTTCATTGAGGAGCTTTTTTGTTGACTCAGACATAAAGAATCCACCTGCAATGCAAGAGACCAGGGCTTGATCCCTGGGTCTGGAAGACCCCTGGAGAATAAAATGCCAACCCACTCCACTTTTCTTGCCTGGAGCATCTCATGGACAGAAGAGCCTGGTGGGCTACAGACCATAATGTTTCAAAGAGTTGGACACAACTGAAGCAACTTAGCATGCATAGTTGATTAATAATATTGTGTTAGTTTTAGATATACAGCAAAATGATTCAGTTTTACATATACATATATCTATTCTTTTTTCAAATTCTTTTCCCATTTAAATTGTTACAAAATATTGAACAGAGTTCCCTATAGGTCCTGGTTGATTATCCATTTTAAATATAGCAGTGTGTATATGTCCGTCCCAAATTCCCAATCTATCCCTCCCTCTCACTCTTCCTGCCTGCTAACCATAAGTTCATTCTCTAAGTCTGTGAGTCTGCCTCCATTTTGTAATTAAGTTCATTTGTATCATTTTTTAAAGATTCTGCCTGTAAGTGATGTTATATGATATTTGTCTTTCTCTAACTTAATTCATTTAATATGATAATCACCAGATCCATCCATGTTGCTGCAAATAGTGTTATTTCATTTTTTTGATGGCTGAGTAACATTCCATTATATATTTGTATCAGGTCTTCTTTATCCATCCCCTGGTGAACATTTACTTTATCATGTTTTGGCTATTGTAAACAGTGTTGCAATGAATATTGGGGTGCATGTATACTTTCAAACTAAGTGCTTCTTTGGATATATGTCCAGCAGTGGGATGGCTGTATCATATGGTAGCTCTGCTTTCACTTTAAGGGATACTGTTCTCCATAGTGGCTATACCAATTTACATTTCCACCAACAGTATAAGAGCCTTTATGCCAAACCCTCTCCAGTATTTATTGTTTGTAGATTTTTGATGATGACCATTCTGACTGGCATGAAATGATATTTCACTGTAGTTTTATTTACATTTCTCTAATAATTAATGACACAAATAGTCAGACATGACTTAGCAACTAAATAACAACCGCAATTAGTGATGTTGAACATATTTTCATGTGCCTCTTGACTATCTGTATGTCTTCTTTGGACAAGTGTCTATTTAGATCATCTGACCAATTTTTGATTGTTCGTTTTGATGATATTGAGCTGCATTCATTGTTTGCATATTTTGGAGAATAATCCTTTATCGGTTGCATCATTTGCAAATATTGTCTCCCTTTCTGTGGGTTGTATTTTGTTTTCCTTATGGTTGTTTATACAAAAGCTTTTGAGTTTAATTAGGCTCTATTTGTTTATTTTTGCTTTTATTTCCATTACTCTGGGAGACAAATCAAAAAGGAAATTGCAATTGAAGTCAGAGAGTTTTCTGCCTATGTTTTCTTTTAAAAGTTTTGCAGTATCCAGTCTTACATTCAGTTCCTTAATATGTTTGGTGTTAAAGAGTGTTCTAATTTCATTTTTTACATGTATTATAGCTATCCAATTTTCTCCGCACCATTTATTGAAGAGATTGTCTTCCCTCCATTGTATATTCTTACCTACTTTGTCATAGATTAGTTGACCACAGATGCATAGATTTATCTTTGGGCTTTCTATTCTGTTCCATGGATATATTTTCTGTTTTTGTCCCAGTGCCATCCTGTTTTGACTACCATAGCTTTGTAGTAGAGTCTAAAGTCAGGAAGTCTGATTCCTCCAGCTCTGCTTTTCTTTCTCAAAATTACTTTGGCTATTTGAGGTCTTCCACACAAATAGCCAATTTTTTTCTAGTTCTTGAAAAATTCCATTGGTAATTTGGTAAGGATTGCAGTGAATCTGTAGATTGCCTTGGGTAGTATAGTCATTTTGACAATATTGATTCTTCCTATCAAATACATGGTACATCTTTCTACCGTTTGTGTTGTCTTCAATATCTCACATCACCTACTTATGGTTTTCTAATTAAAGGTCTTTTGTACCCTTTGCTGTTGTGATTCAGCTGCTCAGTCGTGTCTGAGTCTTTGAGACACTATGGACTGCAGCACATCAGGCTTCCCTGCCCTTCATCATCTCCCGGAGTTTGCTCAAACTCATGTCCATTGAGTCAGTGATGCCATCCAACCATCTCATCCTCTGTCATCCCCTTCTGCTCCTGCTTTCAATCTTTCCCAGCATCAGGGTCTTTTCCAATGAGTGAGTTCTTTGCATCAGGTGGCCAGATACTGGAGTTTCAGCTTCAGCATCAGTCCTTCCAATGAATATTCAGGACTGATTTCCTTTAGGATTGACTGGTTGGATCTCTTTGCAGTTCAAGGGACTCTCAAGAGTCTCCTTCAACACCACAGTTCAAAAGCATCAATTCTTCAGTGCTCAGCCTTCTTTATGGTCCAACTCTCACATCCATACATGACTAATGGAAAAACCATAGCACTGACTAGACAGAACTTTGTTGGCAAAGTAATGTCTCTCCTTAACAGACTGTCTAGGTTTGTCATAGCTTTTCTTCCAAGGATCAAGCATCTTTTAATTACATGGCTGCAGTCACCATCTGCAGTGATTTTGGTGCCCAAGAAAATTAAGTCTGTCTCTGTTTCCATTGTTTCCCCATGCATCTGCCATGAAGTGATGGGACCAGATGCCATGATCTTAGTTTTTTGAATATTGAGTTCTAAACCAGCTTTTTCACTCTCCTCTTTAACCTTCATCAAGAGGCTCTTTTGTTCCTCTTCACTTTCTTTCACAAGAATGGTGTCATCTGCATATCTGAGGTTACTGATAGTTTTCCATGCAGTCTTGATTCCAGCTTGTGCTTCATCCAGCCTGGCATTTCACATGATCTACTCTGCATTTAAGTTAAACAAGCAGTCAACAATATTCCTTTCCCAATTTGAAAACAGTCCATTGTTCCATGTCCAGTTCTAAGTGTTGCTTCTTGTCCAGCATACAGATTTTTCAGAAGGCAGGTAAGGTGGCTTGTATTCCCATCTCTTTAAGAATTTTCCACAGTTTACTGTGATCCACACAGTCAAAGGCTTTAGCATAGTCAATGGAGCAGAAGTAGATGTATTACTGGAATTCTATTGCTTTGCCTATGATTCAGCAATGTGGGCAATTTGATTTCTGGTTCTTCTGCCTTTTCTAAATCCAGCTTGAACATCTGAAAGTTCTCAGCTCATGTACTGTTGAAACCTGACTTGGAGAATTTTGAGCGTTACTTTGTTAGCATATGAAATGAGTGCAATTGTGCAATAATTTGAACAGTCTTTGACATCGCCTTTCTTTAGAATTGGAATGAAAACTGACCTTTTCCTGTCCTGTGGCCACTGCTGAGTTTTCCAAATTTTCTGGCATATTGAGTGCAGCACTTTCACAGCATCATCTTTTAGTTTTATAAATAGCTCAGCTGAAATTCTATCACCTCCACTAGTTTCATTGGTAGTGATATCTCCTGAGGCCCACTTGACTTCACATTCCAGAATGTCTGGTTCTAGGTGAGTGATCACACCATTGTGGTTATCTGGGTCATTAAAGTCTTTTTTATACAGTTCTTCTGTGTATTCTTGCCACCTCTTCTTAATGTCTTCTGCTTCTGTTAGGTCCATACCATTTCTGTCCTTTATTGAGCCCATCTTTGCATGGAATGTTCCTTTGGTATCTCTAATTTTCTTGAAGAGATCTCTAGTCTTTCCCATTCTATTGTTTTCTTCTATTTCTTTGCACTGATCACTGAGGAAGGCTTTCTTATCTCTCCTTGTTATTCTTTGGAACTTTGCATTCAGGTGGGTATATCTTTCCTTTTCTCCTTTGCCTTTTGCTTCCCTCCTTTTCTCAGTAGTATGTAAGGCCTCCTCAAACAACTATTTTGCTTTCCTGTATTTTTTTCCCTTGGGGATGGTACAATGTCCATCCTGTACAATGTCACTAACCTCCATCCATAGTTTTTCAGGCACTCTGTCTATCAGATCTAATCCCTTGAATCCGTTTGTCATTTCTACTGTATAATCATAAGCGATTTGATTAAAGTCTTACCCAAAAGGCATAATGGTTTTCCCTACTTTCTTCAATTTCAGTCTGAATTTGGCAATAAGGAGTTCATGATCTGAGCCACAGTCAGCTTCTGGTCTTGGTTTTGCTGACTGTATAGAGCTCTATTTTTCAGTGCAAAGAATATAACAAATCTGATTTCGTATTGACCATCTGGTGATGTCCATGTGTAGAGTTGTCTCTTGTGTTGTTGGACAAGGGTGTTTGCTATGACCAGTGCATTCTCTTGGCAAAACTCTGTTAGCCTTTGCCCTGCTTCATTTTGTACCCAAGGCCAAACTTTCAGGTTTCTCTTGGAAACCTTCTGTTACTAACCTTCTGTTACTCAGGTTTCCTGCTTTTGCATTCCAGTCCCCTACAATGAAAAGAACATATTTTTTTCATGTTAGTTCTAGAAGATCTTATAGGTCTTCATGGAACCATTTAATATCAGCTCCTTCCACATTAGTAGTTGAGGCATTGACTTGGATTACTGTAATATTATGTTTGTCTTGGAAACAAACAGAGATCATTCTGTTATTTTTGAGACTGCACCCAAATACTGCATTTCAGACTCTTTTGTTGACTATGAGGGCTACTGCATTTCTTTAAGGGACTCTTCCCCACAGTAGTAGTAGTGGTTATAGTGGTCAACTGAACTAAATGTGCCCATTCCAGTCCATTTTAGTTCGCTAATTCCTAAAATGTCAGTGTTCATTCTTGCCATTTCCTGTGTGATCACATCCAGTTTACCTTTTTCATGGACCTGACATTCCAGGTTCCCGTGGAATATTGTTCTTTACAGCATTGGACTTTGCTTTCACAACCAGACACATCCACAGCTGGGCCTTGTTTCTGCTTTGGCTCAGCCTCTTTATTATTTCTGGAGCTATTTCTCTGCTCTTCTCCAGTAGCATATTGGGCCCCTACTGACCTGGAGAGTTCATCTTTCGGTGTCATTTTCTTTTGCCTTTTTATACTGTTCATTTGTATCCTTAGGTAGGTACATTCCACAGTAATTAATTCTTTTGATTTGATGGTAAATGAAATTGTTTCTTTAATTTCTCTTTGTGATATTTTGTTATGGTATATAGAAATGCAATAATTTCTGTGTATTAATCTTGTTTCCTGCAGATTCATTGAATTCTTGGACAATCTCTAGTAGTTTTCTGGTAACAACCTTAAGATTTTCTGTGTATAGTATCATGTTACCTTCAAACAGTGACCGTTTTGCTTCCTCCTTTCCAATTTGGATTCTTTTTCTTCTTCTTCTTCTCTGATTGCTATGGCAAGGGTTCCAAAAACTATGTTAAATAAAAGTGGTGAGAGTGGACACATTGTCTTGTTCCTGATTTTAGAGGAAACATTTTCAGCTTTTCATCGAGTACGATGTTAGCTGTATGTATGTGTGTGCTCAGTTGTGTCCAACTCTTTGCAGTCCCGTTAACTGCAGCTCATCAATCTCCTCTGCCTATAGAATTTCCCAGGCACAAATACTGGAGTGGGTTGCAATTTCCTCCTCCAGATGATGTTAGGTGTAGGTTTGTCATATACGGCCTTTCCTATGTTGAGGTATGCTTCCTCTATGCTCACTTTCTGGAGAGCTTTATTATAAATGGGTGTTGAATTTTGTCAAAAACTTTTTCTCCATCTATTGTGATGATCATGTGGCTTTTATTTTTCAGTTTGTTGATGTGGTGTGTTACATCAATAGATTTGTGGATATTGAAATATATTTGCATTCCTGGGATAAATCCCGCTTGATTATGGTGTATGATTCTTTTAATGTGTTATTGGATTGGATTGCTAGTATATTGTTGAGGATTTTTGAGTGTATGTTCGTCACTGACATTGGCTTGTAGTTTTTCTTTTGGGGGTATTTTTTTCTGGTTTTGGTACCAGAGTCATGGTGGCCTCGATGAACTTGGGAGTGTTGTTTCCTCTGAAATTTTTTGAAGTAACTTGAGAAGAATAGGAGTTAACTCTTCATTAAATGTCTGATAGAATTTGTTTGTGAAGTCATCTAGTTCAGAACTTCTGTCTGTGGGGAGTTTTTAAATCACATTTTCAATTTTAATATTTGTGATTGGCATGCTTGTGTTTTCTATTTCTTCCTTGTTCAGTCTGGGGAGATTGTGCCTTTCTGAGAATTTGTCTGTTTCTTTCAGGTTGCCCATTTTCTTGGCACATAGTTGCTTGTGGTAGTCTCTGTTGATAATTCCAATTTCTGGTTTTAATTTTATATTTGTGTGCAGACAATTTTCTACCTTTATTATATTTTGCCTTTGCTGGTGCACTTTTCCATTTACAATTTTCTTGTTTCTAGTTATAACCTTTTCTTTTCCACATAGAGAAGTTCCTTTAGCATTTGTTGCAAAGCTGGTCTGGTGATGCCGAATTCTATTAGTTTTTGTGTGTCTATAAAGCTTTTAATCTCTCTGCCAAATCTGAATGAGAGCCTTGCTTGGTAGGGTATTCTTTATTAGGTTCTTCCCTTTCATCATTTTAAATATATTATGCCATTCCCTCCTGGCCTGCAGAGTTTCTGCTGAGAAATCAGCTGATAGCCTTATGGCCATTCCCTTGTACTGTTATTTGTTGTCTTTCTCTTGTTACCTTTAATATTTTTTCTTTGTCTTTAATTCTTTTCAGTTTGATTACTATGTGTCTTAGTATGTTCCTTCTTGGATTTATACTCCTTGGGACTCTCTGCTTCCTACACTTGGGTGACTGTTTCCTTTTCCATGTGAGG
Source organism: Bos mutus (assembly GCF_027580195.1). Taxonomy (NCBI): domain Eukaryota; kingdom Metazoa; phylum Chordata; class Mammalia; order Artiodactyla; family Bovidae; genus Bos; species Bos mutus. The sequence continues at coordinate 3,079,660 of NC_091628.1, read as the reverse complement.
AAAGTTTTCAGCTATTAGCTCTTCAAATATTTGCTCAGATCCTTTTGCTCTCTCTTCTCCTTCTGAGACTCTTATAATGTGAATTTTGGTGCTTTAATGATGTTCTAAAAGTCTCATTTCTTTCCATTCTTTTTTCTTTTTTTTGTTCCATATCAATGATTTCCATCATTCTATCTTCCACCTCACTTATCTGTTCTTCTGCCTCAGTTACTCTGTAATTGATTCCGTCTAGATTCCGTCTAGTATATTGCCTTCCAGAGAAGGCAAGGCTGGCACCCGCTAGGACAGACATGACAGTACTCTTTCACTCACTGGAAAATCCCATGGTGTGAAGGAGCCTGGTGGGCTTCCGTCTGTGGGGTCGCAGCCCATGGGGTCGCTAGGAGTCAGACACGACTGATTTCAGTTCATTGTTCACTTTTTGTTTGTTCTTTCATGCATTGGAGCAATCCCTAGGAAATGGCAACCCACTCCAGTGTTCTTGCCTGGAGAATCCCAGGGATGGACAGTCTGGTGGGCTGCTGTCCATGGGGTCACTAGGGACACCACTGAGTCGGATTGGAGCAGACTCCAGTGTTCTTGCCTGGAGAATCCCAGTGACTTAGCAGCAGCAGTAGGTTTTTGTTAAAACATTTCTTGCAACTTCTAGGTCCTTTCCTCCATTCTTTTTCTGAGATACTGGATTATCTTCACTTATTTATACTAAATTATTTTTTTCTAGTAAGTTGCCTATCTCCACTTCACTCTGTTTTTCCTCTGGGGTTTTATCTTGTTCTTTCATCTGGAACACATTTTTCTGCCATCTCATTTTATCTAAATTTCTGTGATTGCTGTTTTTGTTCTGCAGGGCGCTAGACTATATTTCTTGTTTGCCCTCTAGTGGATAAAGCTATCTAAGAGCCTTATGCAAGCTTCCTTATGGGAAGGGATGGTTCCTCCCCAGTGGTTGTTGGGGTGGTTCCTGTCCCTCTAGTGGGCAGAGCTGTGCTCAGGGGAAGACTGGAAACCACTTGCTTGCTGATAGGTGGGGCAGCGTTCCCATCCTTTCTGTTGTCTGGCCTGAGGCATCCCAGCACTGGAGCCTACAGGCTGCTGAGTGGGCCTGATGGTGTGCTCCAGGTGGGCTCATGCCAATGAGTGCTATCCAGAACTGCTGCTGCCAGTGTCTTTGACCCCGTCGTGAGCCAGGGCACCCCCTACCTCTGCAGGAGACCCTCCAATATTAGCAAGTAGGTCTGGCACATTCTCTTATGGGGTCACTTTTTCCCCTGGGTCTTTGTGTGCATGAAACCTTGTGTGTGCCCTCCAAGAGTATAGTTTCCATTTCCCCAAGTCTTGTGAAATTCCTGTGATCACACCTTGCTGGCTTTCAAAGGCAGATTCTCTGGTGTCTCCTCTCCTATTGCTGGATCCCCAGGCTGGAAAGCCTAATGTGGGGCTCATAAATCTCACTCCTTTGGGAGAACTTCTGTGGTATAATTGTTTTCTGGTTTGTGGTTTATTCACCTGGTAGATATGGAACGTGATTTTATCACAGTCTTGCCCCTCCTCTTGTTGTGACTTTGTCTTTGGATATAGTGTACCTTTTTTGGTAGATTTCAGCTTTTTTTTTTTTTTTTTTGCCAATGGTTATTCAGTGGTTAGTCATGACTTTGGTGTTCTCATAAGAAGGGTAGGCTCATATCCTTTTACTCCACCGTCTTGAGCTAATCTCCCCTCAGTGATTTCTTATACTTTATTCTTATTTCTCAATTTTTTTTTCAAAAAACATGTATTTGTCTATCAGAAAAAAATTAATAAAGAGAGCTTCACTGTAGGAGAAAGAATTTTATGTTTACAAGAGAAAATAGAATCAGATATACCACCCTCCTTAGAGAACAATGCCTTTAAAAGTCAGGATTCTTTCTGGGTGACTTAATGGCCATGTGCTATCCATTAACAATTTCCTTTTGTGTAAGCCACTTTGGTCATTGCTATGGACTTTATAATGGCTAGAAGGTGAAAGGATATATTCCAACGATGTGAAGAAATTCAAATATCTTATGAAGTGTTTATTTGCTTTGCCTGCTGAGTAAAAGTAAAAGAATCCTAAACAAAGAAGAGAGATAAAAGCAGACCTAAGGAAATTAGGAGAAATCATCAATAATTCTGCTACCTTCTTCGGCTTCCTTTGTCTCTTGCATGAATAAGATGTGTCATAGCAAAAGGAAAAGCAATTTGGTATTGACTAATGCACATACTGATAAAAAAAAAAATAGTCAAAACATGTTTCCATTTTCTAGCATTCACCAGAAGCCATGGGAGGAGCTTTAGGTAATAGATAAATATCATTATAATCTCTTAGAGTATCTTATCTGGCTCTTTCAATAACCTTGTGTTATGGGAATTCCTGCCTCATCACTTTATAGGTAGGAAAACTGAGGTTCTGGGAAAATCAAGTTATCTTGCTCAGGTCAGCATAATTTATAAGTAGCAAACAAGGTTTCTTAGCCAGACTTTAGTATTCTCTTAAGTTCTTTTTATGAAACATTTAATTTCCTAAATCCTATTTTATTGTGGTATGAACACTTTAGATAACCTTTACCCTCAATGAATTTTAAGTGCACAGTGTGTATCGTTGACCATGGGTACAGTGTTGTACAGCAGAGCTCCAGAGCTTATTTCACTTTGCTTACCTGAAACTTCATGCTCAATGATTAGTAACTTCACATTTTCCCCTCCTCTAGCCCTTGGTACTCACTTTCCATTCTTCAAGTCTGTGAATTTTACTGTTTTGGATACCTCATATAAGTGGAATCATGTCATATTTGTCTTTCTGTGACTGACTGATTTCACTGAGCATAATATCCTTAAGATTCACACAAGTTGTCACATATTGAAAAATATCCTTCTTTTGTAAGACTGAAATATACCACATTTCCTTTATCCATCATATTTCCTTTATCCATTCATCAGTCAATGGACATTTAAATTGTTCCCACATCTTGGCTATTGTGAATAATGCTACAATGAACATGGGAGTGCTAATACCTCTTTAATACCTTTCTTTTGGATAAATACTCAGAAATAGGACTTCTGGATCAGATGGTAGTTCCATTTTTAACTTTTTCAGAAGCTTCAATACTTTTTCCAGAGTACTTACCAGAGGTGAAAGACTTGTGTATTGAAAATGACAAAATATTAACAAAATAATTTAAAGAAGACACAAATAGAAAGATATTTCACTTTCATGAATTGGGAGACTTAATATTGTTATCATGCCAATTCTACCCAAAGAAATCTACAGATTCAATGTAGTCTCTATCAAAATTCCAATGGGACTTTTTATAAAAATAGGGGAAAAAAAATTCTACTATGCATATGAAACCACAAAAGACCACAAGTTGACAAATATATGCTGAGAAAAAACAAAACTGGAAGCATCACACTTTCTGCTTTCTAAATATATTGAAAAGCAACAGTCACGTATGTTTTGAAAAGAAAATTCACAGAAATCATTCAGGTCTTAATGCCAGGTCTGCAAGTGTAAGCAAGAAGGAGAAGAAGGGTGAGGGAAGAAAACAACATTTTCAGGGAGATTTTCAAGGGAGTGAGTAGTAGGAGTGGTCCCCCTCAGAGCTTCTTTACAAAAGCAAATTTGAAGAAACTCTCCCTTTTGGGAAACAAATTTAGTGGTTAGCACAATGTGTGTGTGTGTGTGTGTGTGCGCGCTCTCATTCATTCTATGGAGACAGGAAAGAATGCCTTCCCTTCTGTTGGCTCCAGGAAGGACCATCCTAAACCAAGGGGTCCAAGTGTGTCTGTGCCGTCTTCTTCTGCCTTCCAGAGTTTGGGGAGCTCACTACACTGCTCATTTTTAGTTGAGAAACTCAACTTATAGTAAATGTCTACTTTTAAAACATGAAGCAATGCTAAAGTAAATAAGAAACATAAAGAAAAGGAAATTCTCACCTCTAACTTTTTCCCCACTCTACCACCTGCATTTTTTCTCTAAAGGTGACTCTGGGAAACAGTAGCATTTTTCCTACGTGGCTGAAATTCCTGCCCAGAATACAGCCTCCCTTCCTTACTTTCAGCAGTCAGTTTTAAAGACCACTCAGTTTTAAATACACACCATTACATCATACACATGGATGTTCATTGTAGCACTGTTGATGACCATAAAAAATTGAGGGAAAAGATGCCAATCAATAGGAGTGATAAATAAATCATGAAAGAGCCATACCCTGGAACAAAAAACAACAATTAAAATTAAAACTTGGACTTTGAACAGGAATGTTTAGAAACAGCCACCTAACAGCAGAAACCAAAGAGGAATTCAAGAGCCTCTTGATGAAGGTGAAAGAGAGTGAAAAAGCTGACTTAAAACTCAACATTCAAAAAACAAAGGTCATGGCATCCAGTCCCATCACTTCATGGCAAATAGATGGAGAAGCAATGGAAACAGTGACAGACTTTTATTTCTGGGGCTCCAAAATCACTGCATATGGTGACTGAAATTAAATTTCAGCCAAGAAATTAAAAGGCACTTGTTTCTTGGAAGAAAAGCTATGACCAACCTAGACACCATATTAAAAAGCAGAGACATTACTATGTCAACAAAGGTCCATCTAGTCAAGGCTATGGTTTTTCCAGTAGTCATGTATGGATGTTAGAGTTGGACTATAAAGAAAGCTGAGCACTGAAGGATTGATGTTTTTGAACTGTGGTATTGGAGAAGACTCTTGAGAGTTCCTTGGGCTGCAAGGAGATCCAACCAGTCCATCCTAAAGGAAATCAGTCCTGAATATTCATTGGAAGGACGGATGCTGAAGCTGAAACTCTAATACTTTGGCTACCTAATGGGAAGAACTGACTCTTTAGAAAAGACCCTGATGCTGGGAAAGACTGAAGGCAGAGGAGAAGGGGACGACAGAGGACGAGATGGTTGGATGGCATCACTGACTCAACGGACATGAGTTTGAGCAAGCTCCAGGAGATGGTGAAGGACAGGGAAGCCTGGCGTGCTGCAGACAATGGGGTTTCAAAGAGTCGGACATGACTGAGCAACTGAACAAAGAGCAACAACAACACCCCTCCTCATTAGGGTCCTGATTCCTGTCTAAGAGGGAATTTAGGTTGGGGAGAAAGCTTTTTTAGCCTAAATAGCTAATTACATTGCTCTTCAACCCGAATCCTTACAGGGGACTGACAAAAGTGAGGTGGCAGTGCATCTGGTAATATAAGAAGCAAATGACTCGTGTGAACTGAAGGAGGTCAACACGATTAAACTCTCCTAGTGAGAGATTTAAACTATTGTTGCTACTGCCTTGACTATTTTGCTACTGCTCCATCCAGGCATCCCACATATTCATGTTCTCTCTCTCTTCCTGCTTTCAGCTCAAAGGCTGATCTGAAATCAGTCATTTACAGCTTAGTGGGAATGTGTTTCAGAGCCAATGCAGGCCTGGCTGAATCACTCAGGCACCTATTCCCAGAAGTTCCTGGGCTAGAGTATTTAAAATAATGGTGCACTGGAATTGTTTTTTGCTGTTTCCATCATTTTTTACATTTTCGTTACAAGTGCATTGTTTTATGCTACAGAGAGGCAGTTGTGTTTTTATGGACTGGGCTGACAAGATAAGGATAATTTTCTAATATTGTTCAGTGGGAAGGATGTGACCCAAATTTCAAAATTACTAACATTCATATTAGAAAGGGATCTGCTTCTAAATTTTGAACTACATGGATGCTCCCTCAGAAATTAAAGGTGGTTAACCACCACAGAGCATTCTTGAAGAGACGTTTTTGCCTTTGGAGCAGGGATCTGAGTGTCATTGCTGAAGGCAATGGGAAACCACTGAAGTCGTGAAGAAAAATGACAAAAATAAAAGTGACACTTACAGAAAATCAACTTGTTAGTGGAGAGTGGACTGGAAAGGATGGAGGTAGAGGCAACCAGATTAGAAAGCTCCTGTGTGTAGAGTCACTAAAATGCACACTGTCCATACCTAGCCTCACTCATCACGCCAACAATCTGCCATAGATATTTTGATATTTATTTTACAGATGAGAGAACTGAGGTTCAAGGAAATAAAGTAGCTCTTGCAGTTTCACATTGCTATTAAATATCAGTGCCAATCTGAGAAAAAAGAGAGTATAGAGTAAATGTATAACCTCCTAGGACCTAGGATCAGTTACTTTGATGATTCTCTCCCTAAAGCAATGCTTCTAACTCGACTGGGCACTGGAATCACTTGAACAAGGTTTTAGAATACCAGCCCAGCATTCCACACCAGAAAGATTCTGATTCTCAGTCAGGTTTGTGAAGCTCTGTTGTCATCTTTGTGATCTTCTGGTCATTTTACTAAAAGAGAAACTAGCTAAAGAGATGGTTAATTTAGCATTAGACTTGTTAAATTTGAGATACTGGCAAGGACCCAGTAGACTCTTTGCATCATTTAGCTGGAGACATGAAACCAGAGCTGGGAAGCAATGTCAGGAGGCAGGAGGCAGAGGCCCCACCCCTCCGCCCAGGGTAAAGCAATTGGAGATTTATTCCCTACTGACTGAAACTCCAAGAGGAGAACAGCAGGACAATTAAGAGAGGAGGCAGGCCCTGCCCAGACCACATTTTTCTAGTTCTCAAAGTCAGGAGAACTCCGTGACCACATATGAGCAGAAAAGCTCCTTGTAGGTCTAAGATGAGTGATGCCGACTAAAGCCAGGCTCCCCACAGGCCTCTTCGGTAGAGTCCATCTTGGCCGAGTTGCGTCTGCACACATGGGAGAATCCTGAGATACACCAAACTAGGGACTGTGAACCAGGCAAATCAAAATGATTGGCCAAATAAAACTTGTACGAAATACCCCATAAAGTAATTCAAACTGCAAAGAGGGCGCAACACAGGGACTTTCCTTCTGAGTCCGCCTGTATCTATCCACACATACTGTACTTTTTTCCTCTCACTAAATACTTTCCTTGGTTCACTGCTGTCTCTTTGCGGAAATTCCTTTCTGCAAAGCTGAAGGGCCAGGGCCATCGTCACTGACCTCTGGTTGAGTGGCTGGAGGCTGGGGCTTTCATCCCCATGATCCAGCCCAGGCTCTAGCTGGAAACCCAAGCCCCGCTCCAAGCCATGGCACGCTGAGGCTGCCCGAGAGCATCAGGACTCAGTTCAGTTCAGTTCAGTCGCTCAGTCGTGTCCGACTCTTTGCGACCCCATGAATTGCAGCCCATCAGGCCTCCCTGTCCATCACCAACTCCCAGAGTTCACCCAAACTCATGTCCATCGAGTCAGTGATACCATCCAGCCATCTCATCCTCTGTCGTCCCCTTCTCCTCCCGCCCTCAATCCCTCCCAGCATCAGGGTCTTTTCCAATGAGTCAGCCCTTCGCATGAGGTGGCCAAAGTATTGGAGTTTCAGCTCCAGTATCAGTTCTTCCAATGAACACCCAGGACTGATCTCCTTTAGGATGGACTGGTTGGATCTCCTTGCTGTCCAAGGGACTCTCAAGAGTCTTCTCCAACACCACAGTTCAAAAGCATCAATTCTTCGGTGCTCAGCCTTCTTCACAGTCCAACTCTCACATCCATACATGACCACTGGAAAAACCATAGCCTTGACTAGATGGACCTTTGTTGGCAAAGCTTTTTAATATGCTATCTAGGCTGGTCATCAGGACTAGAAGAATACACTTAGGATTAATTTGCATGGAGGTGGTAACTGGTGTCACAGAAGGTCTCTGGGGAAGAAATGAAGGGGGAGGGATAGATGCTGAGGGCAGATCTCCAATAAACACCCACAGAGATGGAAGAGGAGGAAGAAGGAACAGGGAGACACAACTGAAACATCCTTTTTAAACAGAAGGAGAACCAGGAAGATAAACTGCCTCAGGAGTCAAATAGGGGGAGTCCAATCCTAAATTCATTAAAGGCAATGGGCACTAAGGAAAATTCTGGATTTAATAATTGAAAAGTTACTGATAGACCCTGAGATTATTATTCGGGATAGAAAATAGATGATAGGGAGTTGATGCACTCAGTGAGAAATGGAAGGAAGCAGATATCAGGCTCAGGGAAGTCTGGTTATGAAAGAAGGGAAGAAAAAATTGTAGCATCTGGACCATGAAGCTTAGTGGAGGGTGTTCTAATTGCTATTGTCATTGGAGTATTTGGAGAATGTTGAGTAAGTGCAAATGCATAATATTAAATTTATAAAACAATTTACCCAAAGCCAGAAAAAGTATTCCCAGTACTAAACATGGCTTGGTTATGGTAACAACAAATGTTTATTGAATTTGATCTACTAAATTTGACAAAGAGGCTAAGAACAGGATTCAGTTTAAAGTTCAAAAATTAAGTTTGGGATCATGTTGGGATCAGACCAAAGGAGAGGTGTTCCTGGGGCTCTGGACATCAAGTTTAACGCTTCACAGATGTACACGTGTGACCATCTGCTTCAAAGGAGAGGAAGAAAGACAAGTCTATCATCTCACAAAACTGTTGCAAAAATTAAAGTATGTATGTGAAAAATTAAAGTATGTATGTATGTATGTCTAGGCTACGACAGTCATTATTCATAAATTTATTTTAATCCTATGCGATGTAACACAAGACTAATAAGGGCAGAGGAAGTCTTATATTTGCAGCTTTAACCCCTGTATGTAGAACAGTACCTATTATGTAGCAGATGCTTGCTCATTGCTTATCAATTGAAGAATGGTCATTCCTTATATATAAAATAAGTTAAATCAATAGAAAACTCTGTAGAGTGATTTAGTCCTACTCCTTAAAATGTCAGGCTCTCCTTAGAGGAATTTAATTTAAAGGTTCTGAAAATAATATACAGTCACACATATGAAAGGGTGTTTTAAAATTGAGATGGTAGAATACACAAATCATTCCTTTAAAGATAACTCCAAGACCTATGTCCCTAGTTAATTGCCATTAATACTTGAAAATCAAGTCAAGCATTATCTCCTCCAAAAAGTCTGCCTTGACTACCCAGTCTCGGCTAAATACTCACCACAACCCCACCACCGACCCACCACACCCAGACCTTCTGTAGGACAGTGGGAATATCCCTTTCACAGCACCCTTCCTGTTGCTTTGAAATGTACTGGTGTCATTCCACCAGTCTTTAAGTCCCTTCAGGTCAATTGGGTTGTCTTATTCTTCTAATGGCTGCTATTTACTAACATAGTATCTGGCATGTAGTAGATGCTAAATAAGTTTTCACTGGAGTGAACTGAATTCATGATGACTTTCACAGATGGTATCAATTTTATAACCTAATTCACTCATGCATTAGCTTTCAGCCAGTTTTTCAGCTAATCCCTGTTCATACCTGGAAGGAATGATAACATATCATTTCATAAAGACTTTCAGGACCACTTTCAAGTTACCAAACGTCATTTTAAAGGAATTCTGATCAGTACTAGCTTAAATTAGATATCAGAAAATGCAATGCATACATAAGTGTTTGCAGTGTTTATATAAAGCTAAACTCAACAGTTTCGTCCGTCTCCTTTCCTTGAACTGCTGGGTAAAGCAAATGCATTTCTATTAGAGCCAGTTTGTTTTGTGAGATTTTGCCAACAGGTGCTCCAGCTTCTTCATTCTATGTACACTTTCCCTTTACTTGCTTGATTACTAAAACTAGAATTCTGTATTAAAGAATTTACTGTGATCTCTATAAAGACTGATCTTTACAAATAAGGCTTTGTGGGATTACATACAAAGTGAAAATTTAAGGACCAACTGTTCCCCAGCATTGTACAACATGTGGTCAGTTGACAGTGTCCTGACGTTTTCTTACCTACTCCTTTGCTCAGTACTGAAATTCTGGTGGTGGTAAGGGTGGGGAGGGGAACAGGGAGAGATATTCCAGGGACGCATCTTTATATTCACAACTCTCAGTATGCCAAACACATAAAAGTCCCACTCTAAGAAAATACAGTGTAATCTTTCCCTTCCACATATGACATGCCAGCCTATGTCCATATATTCCAGATAACTCTCTCTGATAAATATATACTTTGTGTTACCCATCTGTGCAACCACCATACGGTTTTAAAGCCCCACAGTTCACAGAAAACTGTCTTAGAGAAACAAACAATGGAAAAAAACATATAAATATCTGATTTATTTCTCTGAATAGGGACCTCCCCAGAAGAAAATATACTACAACATCTTCGAAGCATGTGGTTTATTTTTGAGAGAAGAGGGTGAGGGTGAAGGAGGCATCATTTTTCTGCAGTTTTAAGTGGTATCTCTAGTGATATTTGCAAAAATATTTATGATTCTCATGAGTTTTAAAAAGTTGGCTTTGCTCTGTACTAATTAATCTTAAACTCCCCCAATACTGCTTTACTCTTCTTTTCCCCAGAAATTCATAATATAGGCATGCGCACGCACACACACACACAACACACTTTATTTCCCTGGCTAATTACAATTGTATTCATTATCTTTTGTCCTTTTCCCTCCTCCATATCTTTTGCCCCAACAGAGCATTCTTGCACATTTTATTTTGTCTTATCCTGCTGAACATCCCCAACTGTTATTACTCTGCAGCAGCCCCTGCTGGTAAAACGCATCATTCAGTTTATCTGTCCTTAGCTGTCTGTGTCAGGCTGGTGCTAAATCCTCAACAGGCCATGCCATGGTCTAGCCGTGGGCGACCTGCAGGCCCGGTGGGGCCTCAACAGGGCTGCCAACCCTCTGCAGGGGAGCAACTGTGCCTTGTTTCCAGTGTGGAAAGAGCGCCAGAGAAACACATAATTTTCAGGAGGTTTTATTTCCCTTGTTTCTAGAGCACAGAAGGAAAAGGGGGTTTGAAACTGTTTGTGACTAAAATGATAAAAGAAAATCAATGCAGCAAAGCGTAGACTACCAGAAAATCTTTGGTTGAAGCACAAGTTGTGACATGATGTCAAAAAGGCATTCTTTTCACAGAGAAGGCGTATTAAATTATGCGAGTGCTGACTGCTTCTCCAAGGACTGTTGATAGATGCTTAGGAGGGGAAAAATCTTCCTTCCTGGTTGACCTTAAAAACTGTCTTACTCCAGGCCTTAAATGTTTAAATGTGAATATAAAACACTTTTTCATTGATCCTAGAAAAAAAATATTCTCAACCTGTTCTCTTTGGTTGTGGCTCATCATCTGCCCATGCATAAAGATCTATGTATGTGTAGATGGGTAGATAGATGTATAGATATATTAATTCTCAGCTAAAGAGTAAATACATTTATCATTCAGAATGACAGAACTAGAGTGGAAAACACCCAGGTGATTGCAATTTGCTTTGCCATGCACCCATGAAAAGTCCCTGTAGTGGAAAGAAAATAGAGCAAGCAGGTTATGATAACAGAATATATCTATTTTTCCTCACATTTGTCACTATATTTAAGCCAATATTCCCAAACAGGGTAAAATGTATACATTTGTAATATGGATACAATTCCCCCAGGACTTTGATTGTGGCAAAAGCTGTGGAACTAATCTACAAGCAGGTCAATCATGTCACAGAGCAAACAAGGCGTTGATTGGGAAAAATAGAAGAGAACAATGGGGGACAGGAAACAGGACACAGAAGACAAACCAATTTGAGAATCTGGAATATGTGGCTATTTTGGTATCAGGAAACCTATCTTTAAAAGGAAGGATGAATAAGCCTAGAACAGTGGGAGACGCATAATTTTAGTCTGCGATATCAACACGAACAACATCCCTTCAAAGGGTCATCTTGGGGCTACTCTTAATTCAATTATGATGAGTAGGGTAATTTTATTTCATAGCAAATAATACCACCAGGTGTGCCAGCTATCAAGATGCTGTTAACCCAGCCAGGCATCCCAAGCAGATCAGGTTGTGATACTTGCAGGCTTCTCCTGAACACTCTCACACAGGGTACCCAAGGCCAGCAAAGCGTGATGGGTGAGATTAGCATCTCCTTTAATGTAACAGTATCATCCCAGGGCTTTGTTTTTCTATCTGAAAACCAAAGTTGACCCCAAAGAGCCAGCCTTAAGCAACACAATCTAGGCTGATACAATAGGAATCTCTTAGGCAAAGCTGCTAAACAGTTTTACCTTTTAAAGTAAATAGACACTCCCCCCCCCAAAAAAAAAAAAATCAAAACAAAACACTGTATGTTCCCTCAATGCAAAGGATGAAGTTTCTTTTAAAAAAATTTATTTATTTATTTATTTGGCTCTGCCAATCTTCATTGGGGCATGTGGGATCTAGTCCCCTGACCAGGGATCAAACCCAGGTCCCCTACACTGGGAGTGTGGTGTCTTACCCACTGGGCCACCAGGGAAGTCCCAAAAGGTAAACTTTAAGTTGTGACAAAGGGCTTTTACTTAATATCAAACCTGACCTAAAGAATCAGTGTGTGGGGTCTTCTGTGTTGGCTCAGTGGTAAAGAATCCACCTACCAATACAGAAGACACAGGTTCGATGCCTGGTCTGAGAGGATCCCTCATGCCGTGGAGCGACTAAGCATGTGTGTCACAACTACTGAGCCCGTGCTCGGAGCCGGGAGCCGCACTGATGAGCCCAGCAAACACAGCTACTGAAGCCCGCGAGTTCTCAAGCCCATGCTCTGCAACAAGAGAAGCCCCCATGTGAGAAGCCTGTAAACAAATGGAGAGCAGCCTCTGCTCACTGCAACTCGAGAAAGCCTGCACACAGCAGCGGAGACCCAGCACAGCCAAAAATCAATAAATAAGATTATTAAGGAAAAAAGCAGTGTGTGGATGAGAAGCTGTTAAGTCATCTGACCTTTGTCTACTATTTGGCAGCACCCACAAAAATGTTCCCCAAGCAATATCTCTATGGTAAAGCAACGCAAAAAAGTCACTAACATAATACGATATCTGGTAAAAGGAATGGTCTAGAATTTACTCATTAATGAATCATCAATAGGAGGAGTATATGTATATATACTTTCTGCAAAAAAAAAAAAAAGTAAGGCTTCATTATGCCAATGGGTATATGCTCCTTTGACAACCTTCTTGGCAGTGACTCTAAAAGCAGAAACTTGGGGGGAAATGCCATGAGGACCCAGCTTATTAAATTTTGTAAATCATAAGGCTTGTCTGCAAATGCAAAACACTGTAGCTCATTTAGCCATGGGCCTAGAATCTCTGCTCTTAGGACCATTAAACTGGTCCAGAGTTTAAGTTGCACAGTAAATTACACTCAGAAGAGACAGTCAGAAATTTTGCCTCTTGTTTTCTGTCTGTGAAGAGCAAACCAGCTGCACCACAGTGGCCCTTGAGATGGTATCAGACTTTTACATGAATATGTCACGTACTGCTCCTTGGTTGAGCCTACCTGAGAGGATTGCAGCATTCTCCTGTGAATTTTAATATCAAAAATGGAGAGCCAAATTAAATTAGACTTTTCCTATTTGAAACATTTTCACAGCTGGAATAGATACAACCAATATTCTTTTTAGGCTATGCCAGCTTTTACAGTCACTTTCAACAAATAGCTATCATTAGAAATAGCAAGGATAATACAGTTGATCGTTTAAAAATAAAAGGTTGTCATTTTGATTTTTTTTTCTTACAAGAAATAATGAATTGCCTATAGCCACTCTGACTGAAACACCCCTTTAGCAGCTACAAATAAATGAGGCCATAAAGAAAGCATAGTCATATGTCAAAGAAACCTGATCCAATTAATCACTCTTTGTAGTAATTCTGTCACAAAACTTTCTAATGTTTTGTTTCTATTGAGATGTAAACCGTTAGCTGGTAATTTGCAGCCTACTCAGTTATTTAATATTATATTCATTTTTCAAAATGAAGGTTTCTTCTAAACAAGGCGAAAATTTTCAAAGTTCCTAATGGCCAAGTTATAAATAGCCGATTATTTCATAAGTAGTGGGAAATGATTATTTTCTGAAATAGAGAGACTGTAGAAAAATGCTTTGGAGTATGTAATATAACATGAGTGTGTTTATATTTTGAAAAAGGATTACATTCTTGGGGTAAACATTTAATTGGCTAAAATAAATACCATAATTGATGCCCATTACATGGATATAATCTGGGAGTATGTTTTTCGATCACTGTAGAAAGAAGACTGTGCTCTTCAGCATCACTTCCAGAATGGAGCCCGACACACAGTAGACACTTACAAACGCTGGTTGTTGATAAGCAAGATTCCGCCCATCCATCCTATAGACTTGGTAAGCATAAAATTCTGATTCAGTTTTCCATGTCAAATTAGCGGAAACCAATCGTCCTTGGTGATTTATAGCCACAAAACCATCTTCAGGGCAAAAGAAAATTAGTGTCAATCATTTATTGAGTTCTTCCTACTATCTCCCAAGATTCTGCATACCTTGTACTCCATGATGCAATGCAAAAGAACACTGCTTGCTTAAATCCATTAAAAAAATTTTCCCACTTGGACATTTTTTTATGTTAAGACACAAAAATCTAGTTTGGAAGATGTGATTAAAATGTGGTTTGATCTCAATAGAAGAAGGAAAGGGCAAAAATCAATACTGTGGGAGCTAATAAAGACAAATGTTCTGTGATCCACCAGGGAAGAAATAATGGATGAAAAATTGAATATGATTCAGCAGTGTAACACTGTCACCAAAAGGCAAATGCTATATTGGATTGCATTAATAGACATATCATGTAAAACAAGCTAGGTAATTTTTCAACAGCAGTAGCTCTCAACATTATTGGTTAGGCCAAAATTAGAAGAGTGTCTGTTCTTTGGGGCACAATCACCACATGAAATATTGTATAGAGTTCACAGGAGAACAAAAGACAAACACACACACACACACACAAAATAAATGAATGATACGGATTGATAGGTAGATAGACAGATGAGCTATCAAACACAAAGTTTAGAAAACCAGGCTTGCTTTCAAAGAACAAGAGAATTAAGTCAATGTTCAATTGAAAGCAAAGCTAAAATCAGCTAAGGGAGGACATAATTACCATGAAACCAAATGAATAAAGGGAACAAGATCCAAAAAAAGATAGGTAGTAGCTGCTTTGATTAGGCAGTGATACAACCACTAACAAAAAAATTCCAGTTGTTTCAGACAATGATTCAGATGAAACAGAAAGAAAAATCCCTAGCACATAGACAGGCGTGCAATGACTCAATGGTATGCCTGGGTCCCAGTCACCAGAAGTATTCGAAATAATCCGGATATTCAACCATTCAAAATGATCTGACTAGTAACTGAAGACACCTCTAAACATTTAGAGTTGTTCTGTGGTCTACATAAAGTGGCATCTAGTCAGATTACTTTACCAAAAGAGCAAAATGCAAAGTAACAGCTGAGGAAGTTCAACCTAAAGTACACACTCCAGGGATTACTGAATCCCCACTTTGTCAAAAGTAATCTCAGAATAAAAAGATAAGGAAAATATTTAGCTAATTTTATTGAAAACTTACTATATACCAAGCACTGTCCTTTATTTTACATACTTATAAAATCTCATATAGTCACAAACAGTCTAAGAGCTATTTACTATTATTATCTCCATTTACAAATGAGAAACTGGGGTATAAGGAAATTAGATGACTTTGTCCACAAAGTCCCACAGTCAGAATTTTGATCTTCAGCAGTGTAGCTGCAGGGCCTAGAGGGCTATCTGCCCCTCAGTTAACTCGGAATATACCACAGACTCAAAAGTAATAAGTGTTAATAGAATGGGCTGGGATGACACTATCAATAGGTAATAATGGTTAGAGACCAAAGAAATAACAAGAGGAATACATTTAAATCAGGAATAATAAAAAATTTACACTTAATGGATGACATTAAGATTAGAATGCACATTTTAAAAAGCTAAGGAATATTCTCTCTAGTCTTTCTAAAATTTTCAGTAGTTTAGATTTTCTTTTAGCGATGATTTAGCAAGATTTCTTTTGAATGTAGAATATTACATTAAGTCCTCCCAAACTCTTTTATAGCATACAATTTACATAAATCATAACATTGCTTAGAAACATCACGCTAGAGGACTTCTAAGGGAATATTTAATTTCTGTCTAATATAGATTAATTTAATATTTAATTTCAGTCTAATATAGATTAATCTCATTAATAAAGGCAGCTGGCTACATAATCATATTCCCAAATTTTGCATCTCTTGGGCCCCATTGAAAGAATAGGCAGTTAAAAATGGGAATAGAAAAGCTATCTAGAACATATTTATGATTATGACAATTACCTAAATTGCATCACTTGTAGTATAAGCAAACCCAATTTAGAAGCATTCTTCAAAAATGTATTCATAACATAAGAAAGAAAATCTAGCTGTACAACAGACATTGTATTAATGTTGTTTTTTATAAAAATCCAATGATTATAACTAGCTTCCTCTTGCCTTGTGTTAATATCTTCCAGGTATTTCAATATACGTTGGTATTATGCTTCTTTTCTTTTTTCTCCCCTTCCCTGAACTGGTCTCATTGAAAGCACACTTCAATTTTGGTCAAAACAATGAGTCTGCAGTTGATGCAAGACTTCTTCCTCCAATGCACATCTCCGTTACCACCTTGAACATGTAGCACCGGTTCTTCTGAGGCTCTCCCCATTGTGCTATTACTTTGTTCTTCACAACTAAGGGTCTTTAAAAGGCATTTAGAACAACATTTTCTTCTTTTGTAATGGGTTCATTCATCTGTCCATTGTGGATAAAATTGCACAACTGAGCATTCTCTTTCTGCTTAAGGAATTTTCTCATTAAAATTCCTATGTTGGTGATTAAAACTTTTTGTCCAATATAAATTTTAATTCTCACATATAGTAGTGGTAAATTTATGAATTGAACACTACAGTCAAAAATAACATGCTTTCTCTCGATCCTAAATCCTGAGACTTGTTTAAAAAAATCAGCAGCGTTCTTCATATAAAATGCTGCTTCTCCACTGTTCTTCATTGAAAATTCACTAAGTGACAAAACATTGTTTATACCTATGTAGGTATAAGACAGATAGGATTGGTTCAAATATTGGTTCTATGACTTACTAGCTGTATAAATTAACAACTCTGCACCAATTTCTGTATGTTTAATAATGGTAATAACTTTGGGCTTCCCTAAAAGCTCAGTTGGTAAAGAATCCTCCTGCAATGCAGGAGACCCAGGTTCGATTCCTGGGTCAGGAAGATCCGCTGGAGCAGGGTAGGCTACCATTCCAGTGTTCTGGGCTTCCCTTGTGGCTCAGCTGGTAAAGAATCCACCTGCAATGTGGGAGATCTGGGTTCGATCCCTGGGTTGGGAAGATCCCCTAGAGAAGGGAAAGGCTACGCACTCCAGTATTCTGGCCTGGAGAATTCCATGGACTGTATAGTCCACGGGATTGCAAGGAGTCACAGACAACCGAACAACTTTCACTTTCATTTTCAATGGAAATAACTTTACTACTTTACTTAGAAATCCAAATCAAATTACCACAATATCTTGCACGTGGCAGATACATAATGAATGGTAGCTTTTAATATTATGTTTATAGCCTAATTACATATAAAAGTGCATTAGAAAGTCAAAGAGTTTTCCCAACGGCAGCAGATTTTTGTACAGAAAATCTGAAAAAGAATTAGAAGGGTGTCTCACAATCTTCCATTTCTGTGGACCTACTTTGTGCCTCCAAGACTTCGAAAATGATCAAGTGGTTTTAAGAAGACAGATCCCCAAATCCCACTCTTCTTTCATCAGATAATCTCAGAATTTGTTTTGTGGACTGGGCTTCCTAATTAAGGTTTTATTTTATTTAAAAAATTTATTTTAGTAGAATAACCTAGGAAGCTATGTGAGATGTTCAGAATTCAAACTTTTTTTTTTTAATTCTTGAGTTGACATACTAAACAATTTTTTAAGTATACGAAAAAATCAACAATATTGCCAAATTTGGGGTCTCCAATGTTTGAAGGAAAAACATTTTATGTATTTTAAGAGCCAAAGATAAGCAAAATTCAATCAAGAGGTATAGCCATCTAAAAGAGGATTATAGAGTAATCCGACTTATGGTGTATGATTAGCTGTAGCTTTAAGTTATGAAGTCCCTGTCAAATGAAATATATAAGGATCAATCCACTTTATCCACATCACAAAAAGAATCTGTTGCTTCCTGATCAGAACTTCTGATTGTTAATTACTGCAGCAAATTGAGAAGGCAACCAAAAACATCCCTCATGAACCACTCTAAACAATGAGGCAATAAAATTACATCCCCCAAAGGAAATGTTGTTCAAGCCATGTATATTTAGAATTAAATATAGAGTCTTCAAGATAATCATGTATGCTCTTTATTTATCCATTCATTCATTCTAAAGTATCTACTGCCTGTGTGCTAGAGCCAGGAACTCTTCTGAGAACTGTGGAAACATTAATGAGCAAAATAGAAAAAGCCTCCCTGTGTAAATCTTGCTTCTCATCAGGGAATAAATATAATAAATGAGCAGCACTGATGATGCCAGTGCCCTGCTTACTTTTTCTCCACACTCATGGGTTGAAGGCTATTAATTGTGAATAAATAACTGCAAGTCTGCCTGAGCAGCAGGCGCACAGTCTTCTGACACTCCAGGAACAGCAGAAATGAGCTTTGAAGTCCTGAAAAGAGCCCTCATCCAAAGACAGAAGTGGTGCTGGGGGATACACACCCCGGCTCCTAACGTCTTGGCGAGAAGCAGTTGAGCCTCAGTGGTCCACCACAATAATCTGCTCGATAACCTGCCTCTCCTTAACCAGCGTCCTTGCACCCCTATCTGTTTTTCTTGGGGGTCACATCCCAAACAAACTACTTACACTCAAATTTTGTCTCAGGATGTGTTCTAGGCAACAATTACCTTGAAAAGTGAAAGTGAAGTCATTCAGTCGTGTCCGACTCTTCGCGACCCTGTGGACTGTAGCCCACCAGGCTCCTCCGTCCATGGGATTCTCCAGGCAAGAATACTGGAGTGGCTTGCCATTTCCTTCTCCAGGGGACCTTCCTGACCCAGGGATCGAACAGAGGTCTCCCGCATTGCAGGCAGATGCTTTTAACCTCTGAGCCACAAAAAAGGGATACATGCTATAGAAAAGACGGAACATAGTAAGAAGGATCTAGACTAAAAGGCAAGGGGCAAGATGGTGAAAGGTTTTTGGACAAAGACTTGGAGGTGAAAGGGTAAACCATGGGAATATAGGGAAGAAGGTCCGTGCAGAGGCCCTGGAGTAGGAGGATGTGTGCTGCCTTCAGGACTTTGGAGACCACTGTGACTGCCGTGCAGCATGCGGAGGGGGGAGTAGAGTGTGGGCTACGAGTGAGGGAACAGATGTGGGGAGGTATTTCAGATTCTACAAGGGCTTGTAAAGACTTTGGATGTTAGCCCAAGTGATACCATGATATGGAAGATTTGAGGAGGGGAGTGACATAAAGTGACACATTCTAAAAGCTTCTCTTTAGTTACTACGTTGAGAAAAGACTGTAGGAGGTCAAAGACAGAAGCAGAGAGAACAGTTGGACATCTATTACAAAATTACACACAAGATGAATGGATATATAAACTGTGGTATTTACATACAATGAAATATTATTCGGCCATAAAAAGGCATGATACATGCTACAAGGTAGCATGCACCTCAAAACTATTATGTTAAATTTAAAAATGCTAGACACAAAAGGTCACATATTGCATGATTCCATTTATAAGAAATACCTAGATTAGGGAAATTCATAAAGATTCATAGTAGTTTCCAGGGCTTGGGGGGAAGATGACTTAGGAAGTAACTTCTTAATGGATATGCCATTCTACTTTGAGATGATGAACCTATTCTGGAACTAGATAAAGGGGTTGGTGAACAACATTGTGAATATGCCAAATGCCACTAAATTATTCCCTTTAAATGGTTAATTTTATGTTATGTGAATTTTATCTCAATTTTTCAAAAGTAAAAGGGGGGAAATATATGCAAGAAATGATGATGGCTTGGACCAGAAGGCTAGTCTGGTCTAGTGAGGCTAGTGAGAATGGTATGATTCTGGACATATTTTGCAGGTCGAGTCTAGACAATTTCAGGACCAAATGTCAGTGTGAAGAATCAGAGATGACTCCAAATTTGTGGGCTTCAACAACAGTAAGGAGAAAGTTGGCACTTATAGGAAGATTGTCACTGGAGCATGGATTGGATAAAAGATCAAGAGTTCAGTTTTGAATATGTTAAGTTTAAGAGATTTATAGATAGTTTAAGATTTCTAGCATTATGGCAAAGCTCTAGAATCATATTCATTGTATTATTATGTTCACTGAGCAATGAGTCAGTGAACATTTGGTATTTTAAGTATGTGTTGCATTTAAGAGAACTTAGATTATTGAAATAATACATCAGGCTTGTAATTCTGAGTTAAAATGTATAACCAGAATTTAGATACATTGATGTTTCTAAGTGAAAATTTTGGGTTTTATGTATCAGATCATGAAAAAAAAAAAACTTTTTTATATTTGTAGTTTTAATTTATTAGATGCATAAGAAATGATAAAATTCTTGAGGCTTGCCAGTCATATCATCAACACAGTTAAAAAGAAAATATTAAATCTACTAATGAAGTTTAAATGATTTAAAGGTGTAGGTGGCTCAGCGGTAAAGAACCCCCCTACAATGCAGGAGAAGAGTGTCCGATCCCTGGGTTGGGAAGATCCCCTGGAGAAGGAATGGCAACCCAGGCCAATATTCTTCCCTGGGAAATCCTATGGACAGAGGAGCCTGGCGGGCTACAGTCCATTGGGTCACAAAAGAGGCAGACACGACTTAGCCAGTAACCAACAGCAACAACACACTTGCAAATAGACCCAACTGTTAATCAAATGCCTTTAAGAGTTACTATAGACTTTTAGAGCAAATTTTGTAAAATAAACCTAAAAGCTTAAGGAACAACTCAATTTTTCAATCTCTAACTTTAATAGATTGACTATTATCCCTTAAAAGCAAGTTAACTACTGAACATTTTTTTCTGTACCTGAAGGCATCAACAAATATACTTGTAATAGCTTGCTCTGATGAAAAATGAAGAAGTTGAGTGTCTACTGTCTAGCCAAGCAAATTTCTGAGGACCAAAGAAATGAAATGTACTACTTAAAATTTCCAAGCCTAGATTTCTGGATATTCCTAATGTTATTCAGGCTTAAGGGAGTTGTGGTTTAATTGTGAGTTATTTTGGAAGCTTTGGCATTCTATGTTCCATGTCATGTTATTCAGGAAAATGTTTGGAAGCTCATCTTGTTAATGTACATGTTGTCTTCTATTACTGCTGTTGATTTAAACATTCAACACAGCATATCCAGAATTTCGATCCAGTGCACTTTGTGACACAATAGTCCTGCCCATAGGAGAGAATGAAGCTGCCCAAAATGTCCCAATATGTCACAGCCAAGGCAATAGCAAGTACTCAGCAAACAAAGGGGAGAAGTTACATACGGGCATGTGAAAGGTGCTGAATGCACTCTTTTCTAGCCCATTAACATATCCACATAGACATCACATCAGAAGCTAAAAATATTAAGAATAATTTGAGGATACATATGAAACTGTGCTGATCAATTTTTTAATTATTATGTATAACTAATACAGAGCTCTATTGGATTACAGCTATTTCTAAGTTTATAACAAGAGTTTCACTGTGTTTATTCTTTATGGACTTAATGACTGAAGGCAGCTGATATTTGGAGTTGCTCTGATAGTAGAATTAATTTAGTTGGCTTTGATAACTGATTATTTATGAGGCTGACTAGAGGTGGAGTAGTAATATGAAAGGAGAAAATTAGTTTAAGCAGCTGAAATTTCTGGCCAAGCTTTCTGTATTAGTTTAACTCATTAGGTAATTCTTCATTCCGCTCCGAGATTTTATCTTTGGGGAACAGACTAGCAGAGAAAATTTAAAGAAAACAATTAAGAGTTAACCACGGAAGAGTGGAACATGGGATTTTGTAGAACTTAACTTTCACTTTCACTTTTCACTTTCATGCATTGGAGAAGGCAATGGCACCCCACTCCAGTACTCTTGCCTGGAAAATCCCATGGACAGAAGAGCCTGGTAGGCTGCAGTCCGTGGGGTTGCTAAGAGTCTGGCATGACTGAGTGACTTCCCTTTCACTTTTCACTTTCATGCATTGGAGAAGGAAATGGCAACCTACTCCAGTATTCCTGCCTGGAGAATCCCAGGACAGAGGAGCATAGTGGGCTGCCATCTATGGGGTCGCACAGAGTCGGACACGACTGAAGCGACTTAGCAGCAGCAGCAGCAAGAGAAAAGCAAAGATAACCTATTGAAGAATAGCAGTCCTGTCATTTTTGTCCAATTCACCTGGCCTTATATTTAAATATTTTATTAGCTTATTTCCAAATCTTCAACTTTAATGTAAAAGTTTAATTTTTTTTAAAATTCTTGCACATTTTGCAAATTCCTTTTTTGCAAAATTGGGAAAAAAATAAGTATTTCAAAAAGAAAATAAAAACTTCCCATAAATTTACTACTCAGAGTCAATATTTTGTTGTATTTATTTCCAGGGTTTTTTTTTTTTTTTTTTGCCTGTATATAATAAGGCTGGATGGCATCACCGACTCGATGGACGTGAGTCTGAGTGAACTCCCAGAGTTGGTGATGGACAGGGAGGCCTGGCGTGCTGTGATTCATGTGGTCGAAAAGAGTCAGACACGATTGAGCGACTGAACTGAACTGAACTGAAAAAGTTTACTATTTTAATTTTGGATTATGTTTTTCATGTAGTTTAGTATTCTTTTCTTTCATAGGTAACTTCATTTTGTGGACATTTTTTCAAACCTATAAAGATTCATGAAAAAAAGTTTTTAAATGTTTATATAATATTTCACTGTATAAATATTTCTAACATTTAACCATTATACTGTGCTTGAGTATTTAAGTTTTCTGAGTGTTTATTACTACATAACAACCTAATTAATATTTGAAAACCTTTGTGTACCAATAGAATAAAAGCTGACTAAAATATGTATTATAGGGAAGTTCCTAAAGAGTTAAAATATCATTTCTTATTTTTAAAAATCTGTTCTATCATCCTTCTCCTTAAAGATTTGATTGTATAATTTTAGTACTTAATACCTATTTTGATTTTCCTCTTTTTGCTCATAATTGACTATGCAATTATCTTGATCCTGTGGCTCTAATGTTCCTGAATTGTTGACATGCTAAATTTTCGTTTTTATCTCAGCTATATTCGTTTGAGAGATTTATTTCTGATCACTTGTATCAACACTTTCCTTTTTATGTTTTCTAATATATTTTTTGAAATAGTGAGGACAGTTCAGTGAGATATTCAAATAATTATACAAACATTGCTGTTAAACATGTCAGCACCAAACATGGAAGATAAAATGGTAGCTGACATTTCATCTGTATATACCAGCAGCGATCAACTTCAGCTCCCCCATGTAAGGGGGGGAAATGCTGGAGAAACATGAGGGCTTTCACAGGACCAGAAGGAAGTCAGCACAGGAACAGACAGAAGGCAGATGCACAGGTCCCTGTGACCGGAAAACGCTGGAAGTTTTGCCCTGGGATCGCTGTGACTAGAGTTTTAAAAATCTATTTCTTCTTCCATTCAAGGCACATTCAAGGCTCAATTCTCCTTGGAGAGTGTGTCTGACTGTGCAAGCTGCCCTTGACAGTGCTGGAGGTGAGGAGAAGGATATGGAGTGAGCTAGCGTGTGAACTAACCTTAGGAGAGGGAATTCCTCGACAGGAGTCCTGATACTACTCAAAGATCTTGTTATTGTCCGCTGATGCTACACATGGAGAAGGAAATGGCAGCCCACTCCAGTGTTCTTGCCTGGAGAATCCCACGGACAGAGGAGCATGGCGGGCTGTAGTCTGTGGGGTCACACAGAGTCAGACACGACTGAGCACAGATCCCTCAGGATGCTACACGTTTGTGTGTGTGCTCAGTCGTGTCTGACTCTCTGCGATCCCCTCTGTCCATGGAACTTTCCAGGCAAGAACACTGGAGGGTGTTGCCATTTCCTGTTTCAGAGGGTCTTCCCAACCCAGGGCTGGAACCCGTGTCTCCTGCATCTCCTGCATTGCAGGTGGATTCTTTACATCTGAGCCACCAGAGAAGCCAAATGCTACTTATACTAGGTGCTTAATAAATATTTGTTGAATCCAATAGAACTGAGTAGGCAAGAAAAAAAGAAGAGAGAAGGGAGGGAGGGAGGGAAAAGAAAAAAGAAAGGAAATGAGAACTAAACATAATGCATGGTAAATATTTTCTTAATAAAGTTAAGAGCCAAGCTAGATGACACTTTTTCTTTTTAATATGAATAAGGAGTGACTCTCAGCAATGTGATCAGTTTTCCTAGATGGCTTGCATATGGACTTTGAAGGCAATTTTCAAAGGGAAGTTCTGAAATGATCTTAAACAATGGCAGTAATGCCGATGTAATAGAGAGCTTCCCTATGGGGACGTTTTAAAGGACTCATTTAGATGTATAAGTCCTTCTAGGTAGGCTTTTAAAAAATTCATTTGTGATTACACATTGCATATTTTCCATAAACTAATTGGTTAAGGAAAGCAATATAAGGTAATAAGAAAACTGAGAGAGGCGCAGGAAGAGCACCACTCTAAACATGGTAGGGTTAATAAGATTTGCAAGTCAAATACAGTTTGGGGACCTAAATGATTTTTTAAAACACATTTGCAAGACCTGCTAAAAGCTATACTAATAGTGACTATATATCTAATATTGACTAGGTATAAGGCACTTTACATTAAATTATCTATAATACTCATAACATCCACCAAGCTAAACAGATATCTCTGTTCCAGTTTTACACGTAAGGAAATTGAGGGTCAGAAGAGTTGAGTTGTCCAAAGTCAGGCAATAAAGCAAAACAAAGCTGTGATTTGAACCAGTCTATTCAGTACCTCACCCTGAGTGTGACATAAAGCAACACTCTCCAAAAGCAACCAAGCAAATGAGACAATATCCCTTTGTCCTCCTCAAAGGTACAAACTTATGACCATTTTTACTCCCTACATGTATCTCCAAAACACTCATGCAAACTATTTAATATATTTCCTAAATGATGCTAGGGCTTTCCTCATAGCTCAGTTGGTAAAGAATCTGCCAGCAATCCAAGAGACCCCGGTTCAATTCCTGGGTCAGGAAGATCCCCTGGAGAAGGGACAGGCTACCCACTCCAGTATTCTTGGGGTCCCTTGTGCCTTAGTTGGTAAAGAATCCACCTGCAATGCAGGAGACCTGGGTTCGATCCCTGGGTTGGGAAGATGCCCTGGAGAAGGGAAAGGCTACCCACTCCAGTGTTTTGGCCTGGAGAATGCCATGGACTGTACAGTCCATGGGATCACAAAGAGTTGGACACAACTGAGTGACTTTCACACACAAATGATGCTGAAGTCAAGCAAACATTTAATGTTATCAAACCCATGTTTCCACTTTTGTTCTTTTCAACCCAATTTATGTTACTGGTTTAAAAGTCTAATCATGTATTTAATGCACTTCCCTGGTGGCTCGGACGGTAAAGCATCTGCCTGCAATGTGGGAGACCCGGGTTCGTTTCCTGGGTCGGGAAGATCCCCTGGAGAAGGAAATGGCAATCCACTCCAGCACTCTTGCCTGGAAAATCCAATGGACAGAGGAGCCTGATTGGCTACAGTCCATGAGGTCACAAAGAGTCGGACACGACTGAGCAACTTCACTTTTACTTCCACTAACTTTTAAAATCAAAATACCTGAAACCTTACCAAATAGATGGATAGTGATGAATGTTCTACTAAATGAATGGAACTTTAGCACATGATTTGCATTTGGACTAAATTCTTATTTTATGGGGAAAAAAAAAAGTCTTGTTTTTTGTATGACCAAGGAATAGGTCTAGAGATATCCCTTTGTTCAGGAATCTTTGATGCCAGAGCATATCAGCATGAAAAAGTAATAAAAGAGAGCTCACACAGATCTAAAAAGTTTAGGAAAGAACAGCTACTTCATAATGAGTTTCCAGATCACAAAGTAGAAAGAAGAAATCCAACTATAAATCTATATTCAGAGTATGACGGAGGAAATAGGATATGAGGTAATTTTTGCCTTACCTTTTTGAGCAGCACAGATCTTATGAACAGAGGTGGAAGCTATTCAATAACATTTATTGCGAGGCCTCATTCAGTGCCTTCCACGGGTGGGCAGTCAATAAATCTTATCTGGAGATGATATTTATGCAATGATAATCAGTCTAGCTCAGCACAGCAATTTTGACGGGGAATATTGTCTGTGGCGAGGTTAAGCCTTGTGAAGTAAAATGATAAAAGGAAGGGCAAAGACCAGATGTGGAAAGTATTCAAAAAAGAAATTAAGGTTTATGCAATATTTGCATAAGCATTAGCAATTACAATTTAGAAAAGTAAATGCATTTTTAGAAAAATTTGAAGCACATTTTGGTAAATGAAGGGAAAGCATTAAAATTAGACATGATTCTCCCCTCCTCTCCAACTTCACCAACCAACACATATTTATTTGCTCATTCAAACACCAAAGACACAGAAGAAATCTGACTTTGTTTCAAGGCAGGGTGGGATCAATCATATAACAAGCCCTTTTATCTTTGTTCCTTGACTCTGCATATTCTAAACTGACATGTTATAAACATGACCCCTATAGTTTTGCCACAAAATATCAAACTAAGTAATTTCATACGCTAACTAAATGGTTTGGTTTAACTGTAAAAAAAAATTTAAACATAGAAATTAGGTTGGTTTTAAGTTGAAAATATTTATTTTCTTTGAACGAAATAAAATGTATTACCTCATTGCAACACACACACACACACACACATATACACACCAGGGCACTCTCAGTGGACACTCAGGTGCTGACATGTGAGTTGGTCTTGTGTTTAGAAAAAAACATCCCAAGCAGAGCTGACAGTTAAAGTAGAAAAAAGAATCTATATTTTCCTTATGAACCATTTATTTTTACATAATTTTGGTATGGAATTTTAAAATAATATAAATTTCAATTATTTTTTTTTCTATTAGTAAAAAACCCTCAAATTTGAGGAATGAGTTATGGAAATGAATAAAATGGGGAGTAGACTAAGAAAAAGGTTCCATGACAACACTTCTCTAAAGGTAGCATGCAGAGTTACTTCACTCCATTCACCATAAAGTTATCCAACACGTATGTTTTAGAAATTGCTAACAACTAAAAAATAATATGTAAAGTAAAAAATATAAATAACCAGAGCTAAATATGTCACCTTAACAGTCTAATTTCTCATTGAATATTTGTATGATCAGTAAGAAGCAGCTACATAGCAGACAGGACTCTCTGTAACGAACCCAAAAAAGAAACAGATAATTGATGGCCAACTTTGGATTACTTGACCACTGAAATCATTTCTGTGTTAGGGTCTAATGTTAATTTTCTTAGACTTGCCTACAGCCTTCTTCTTTTTCCCATTCATAAACCCAGTCTGAAGCTCTATGGCTGGCATAATTCCCTGAGATTTCAGCAGCCAGCTAGAACAGTAACTTTTACCCAATCCTCTCTTATTGAGAAAATGGAGAAGAAAACCCAGGCTGTTCAGTTAGCAGAGACTATCAAATATAAAAAACAAGAGGTTTCTTTTTCATAGTTGGAGGAGATATGTAAACAGGTCAGGAAAGGGAAGTGTAGGAGGCAAACTGGTCCCCAGGAACTGCCATCAGGCAAACAACCAGAAAGATAAACTGAGAATCAGAATGATTTCTTTTCTCCAGGGCTTCTCGTTTTCCACAAACTCCTCACTACATCTGTACTCCAACTTCATCTCTGACTTCTCTCTGTTATCACAATTCAAGTGAGCAAAGTTTACAATCAATCTTTACAAGACAGTTAAAGCCTTGGGAGCAAGTCACTCTGAAAACCTGGAGAAGACAAAACTCCAGAGTACACTGAAACCAAATCAAATAAATTATGGATTTGTGCCAGTACATTTTGGAAACATATTGGACATAACACAGAGACGCATACACTCACACACACAGACACACACACTCAGACGCACAAATTAACAACTTCTGACATAAACACGTGTGCATATCCATGCATGTGTATGTGTGTGTGAGAGACAGAGAGACAGACAGACAGTGAGACAGACAGAGGGAGAGAAACAGAGAGACAGAACTGTAACAAAACCCAAAAGAATGTAAAGATGAAAAAAAGGTTTTGCAATGTTCAAGTACTTAGAAATAATTAAATTAAAATATGCCCTCTTCAGGAGAAAAAGTTTCAGGTTAGAACTGGGGGAAAGTCTTTCGGCACAAGACTCTATATGAGCTTAGTTGAATTAGAGGTGGTCAAATAAATTAAGCACTAGTCAAATTTAGGAACATCAGCTAAGACAAGGTGCAGACAAATAAAGTGTTCAGCAAGAATTTATTAAATATCCACTCTTCATCCATTCAACACTCATAAATATTTATTAAGCACATACAACTTTCCAAATGTAGGCTTTGCTTTCAGTGACTTCACAGACAATCTTGTCCACGTGGCCAATGGTAACACTTCTGGCAATCAGGCAACAGGGATCAGAAATTCAGGCTAAACACAACGAAAAGAAGGATCAGATACCTGACCAGACAAATGAAACCAAGAGAACCTGGAACCCCAGCCTGGTGGATCCGCCTCGCTTAGCAGAGATGTGTGTGTGTGTGTGTGTTGTTTAGTTGCTTCAGCAGTGTCCAACTCCTTGCAACCTCATGGACGGTAGCCCACCAGGCTCCTCCGTCCATGGGATTCTCCAGGCAAGAATACTGGAGTGGGTTGCCATTTCCTTCTCCAGGGGATCTTCCCAACACAGGGATCAAACCCAAGTCTCTTGTGTCTCCTGTAGTGCAAGCAGATTCTTTACCACTGAGCCTCCTGGGAAGCCCTAGCAGAGAGGTCCTGAGTCTCAATTCAGAAAGGTTCTCATACCACAGATGGGAAAACTAAAGCTGACCCAAATCCTATACAATCCTCTCTCTTTCCCCATCAGTCCCCACAGCACCTACTCTCACCCCTACCATTGCTTCTGTCTTTGTACATTTCTGCTCAAACCCTCTAATTGTTCTAAATTTATTTATTTATTTTCAGGCGTGCTGGGATTTTTGTGGTGCACATGCTCTTCACTGCAGCGAGCAGAAGCTACTCTTTAGTTGCGATATGCGGGCTTCTCCTTACAGTGGGTTCTCTCGTTGCGGAGCACGGGCTCTAGGGTGTGGGCTCAGTAGTTCTGGCCTGGGGGCTTAGTTACCCTGTAGGAAAGGGGATGTGGGTTTCTGGACCAGGGATCGAACCTGTGTCCCCTGCATTGGCAGGCAGATTCTTAACCACTGGACCACCAGGAAAGTCCCCAAACCCCTGCATTTTAATACAAAAAGACCTCTTTTTTCAAAAAGACACACCCTCTTCACACAGTTGAGGAAACCAATTTCAGATTTGCATGTGCAACACACTCTTTCACACTTACATGCTTCTACCAGAGCCTCCATGTGACAAGTGCTCACACATGCTAGGTATCATGCCAAGTGCTCAATGTGAATTGCTTGTATAATTCCCAGGAAGAAGCTACAGTGCTTATTACTGTCTCCCAGACAAGGAAACTGAGACCTGAAGAGTTAACTAACTTACATAATTCACAGCTATGCGTTGAATTGAGCTCCAAAGCCTTGAAACCTGCCTCCAAATCAATATTATCATGAATCAGATCACCTTTGCGTTAACAACTAATTCCTATCCCAGACAAACTCCTGCACTCCATTATTTGACTTGGATGTTGTTTCCTATTTTTTTAATTTATTTATTTTTTATTGAAGGATAATTGCTTTACAGAATTTTGCAGTTTTCTGTCAAACCTCAACATGAATCAGCCATAGGTATACATATATCCCCTCCCTTTTGAACCTCCCTCCCATCTCCCTCCCCATGCCACCCCTCTAGGCTGATACAGAGCCCCTGTTTGGGTTTCCTGAGTTATACAGCAAATTCCCATTGGCTATTTTACATATTGTGATGTAAGTGTCCATGTTACTCTCTCCACACAGCTCAGCCTCTCCTCCCCTCTCCCCATGTCCATAGGTCTGTTCTCTATATCTGTTTCTCCACTGCTGCCCTGCATATGAATTCTTCAGTACCATCTTTCTAGATTCTGTATATATACATTAGCATACAATATTTATCTTTGTCTTTCTGACTTATTTCACTCTGTATAATAGGCTCTAGGTTTATCCACCTCATTAGAACTGACTCAAATGTGTCCCCTCTTATGGCTGAGTAATATTCCATTGTGTATATGTACCACAACTTCTTTATCCATTCATTTGTCCATTGACATCTAGGTTGCTTCCATGTTCTAGCTATTGTAAATAGTGCTGTAATGAATAATGGGATACATGTGTCTTTTTCAATTTTGGTTCCTTCAGTGTATATGCCTAGAAGTGGGATTTCTGGATCACAAGGTAGCTTTATTCCTAATTTTTTAAGGAATATCCATACCGTCTTCCATAGTGGCTGTATCAATTTACATTCCCACCAACAGTGAAAAAGTGTTCCCTTTTGTCCGCACCCTTGCCAGCATTTATTGTTTGTAGACTTTTTGATAATGGCCATTCTGACTGGTGTGAGGTGATGTCTCATTGTAGTTTTGATTTGCATTTCTCTAATAATGAACGATGTTGAGCATCTTTTCATGTGTTTGGTAGCCATCTGTATGTCTTCTTTGGAGAAATGTTTGTTTAGGTCTTTTTCCCACTTTTTAATTGGGTTGTTTCTTTTTCTGGTATTAAGTTGTACGAGCTGCTTGTATATTTTGAAAATTAATCCTTTGTCGGTTGTTTCATTATTATTTTCTCCCATTCTGGGGGTTGTCTTTTCACCTTGCTTATAGTTTCCTTTGCTGCAAAAACTTTTAAGTTTAATCAGGTCCCACGTATTTACTTTTGTTTTTATTTCCCTTACTCTAGGAAGTGGATCATAGAGGACCTTGCTTTGATTTATATTATCAAGTGTTCTGCCTATGTTTTCCCCTAAGAGTTTTATAATTTCTGGTCTTACATTTAGGTCTTTAATCTATTTTGAGTTTATCTTTGTGTATGGTGTTAGGAAGTGTTCTAATTTCATTCTTTTACTTGTAGCTGTCCAGTTTTCCCAGCACCACTTATTGAAGAGGCTGTCTTTTCTGCATTGTATATTCTTGCCTCCTGTGTCAAAATAAGGTACCCATAGGTGCATGGGTTTATTTCTGGGCTATCTTGCTCCATTGGTCTATATTTCTGTTTTTGTGCCAGTACCATACTGTCTTGATGACTGTAGCTTTGTAATATAATCTGAAATCAGGAAGGTTGATTCCTCCAGCTCCATTCTTCTTTCTCAAGACTACTTTGGCTATTTGGGGTCTTTTGTGTTTCCATATAAATTGTGAAATTTTTGTTTAGTTCTGTGAAAAGTGTCATTGGTATTTTGATAGGGATCGCATTGAATCTGTAGATTGCAGTTGGTAGTATAGTCATTTTCACAATATTGATTCTTCCTACCCAGGAACATGGAATATCTCTCCATCTGTTTTGTCATCTTTGATTTCTTTCATCAGTGTCTGATAATTTTCTATACATTTTTTCTGATATGGATTCCTTTTATTTGTTTTTCTTCTTTGATTGCTGTAGCTAGGACTTCCAAAACTATGTTGAACAATAGTGGTGAAAGTGGACACCCTTGTCTTGTTCCTGATCTTAGCAGGGATGCTTTCAGTTTTTCACCATTGAGAACAATGTTTGCTGTGTGCTTATCATATATGGCTTTTACTATGTTGAGGTCACTTCCTCTATGTCCATTTTTTGAAGAGTTTTAATTATAAATGGGTGCTAAATTTTGTCAAAGGCTTTTTCTGCATCTATTGAGATTATCATATGGTTTTTATCTTTCAATTTGTTAATGTGGTGTATCACATTGATTGATTTGCATATATGGATGTTTTCTATACCCTCGAAATAGTTCATCACTCCTCTGTCACAACACTTGTCACACTCACCTCATTGCTCCATTTACTTGACTGTCTTTTCTCCAGTGTATAGAATAAGCCCATGGATCCCTGACACTTGCAGAACTTAGCCCAAGGCCTGGTATCTGGAAGGTAAACAATAAAAATTGTTGACTCATTCAAGAATAAATAATTGTTACATGGTTAAGAAATCACCAGAACTGGAAAGATTGAAATACTGGTCCATCTAATTTCCAAATCACTCTTCTTTCAATGTACATACTGGCTCCCAGCTAATTGTGGATAAATTGAAAACAAAATTGTCCATTCTGTCATCCTTGAGTTAGAATAGTGGGAGTCAGTCAGTTCAGTTGCTCAGTCATGTCCAACTCTTTGCAACCCCATGGACTGCAGCACCCTAGGCTTCCCTGTCCATCGTCAACTCCCATACTCAAACTCATGTCCATCGAGTCAGTGACACCTTCCAATCATCTCACCCTCTGTCATCCCTTTTTCCTCCTGCCTTCAATCTTTCCCAGCATCAGGGTCTTTTCCAATGAGTCAGTTATTCACATAAGGCAACCAAAGTATTGGATTTTCAGCTTCAGCATCAGTCCTTCCAA
This sequence comes from Bos mutus, assembly GCF_027580195.1. Classification (NCBI taxonomy): domain Eukaryota; kingdom Metazoa; phylum Chordata; class Mammalia; order Artiodactyla; family Bovidae; genus Bos; species Bos mutus. The sequence goes on along the minus strand of NC_091628.1, from coordinate 3,047,035 downwards.
TGAATATTCAGTACTGATTTCCTTTAGCATTGACTGGTTTGATCACCTTGCTGTCCAAGTGACTCTCAAGAGTCTACTCCAACACCACAGTTCAAAAGCATCAATTCTTCAGTGCTCAGCTTTTTTTATACTCCAACTCTCACATCTATACATAACTACTGGAAAAACCTAGCTTTGACTAGATGGGCCTTTGTTGGCAAAGTAATGTCTCTGCTTTTTAATATGCTGTCTAGGTTGGTCATAGCATTTCTTCCAAGGAGGAAGCGCCTTTTAATTTCATAGCTGCAGTCACCATCTGCAGTGATTTTGGAGCCCACGAAATAAAGTCTGTCACTGTTTCTGTTGTTTCCCCATCTATTTGCCATGAAGTGGTGAGACCAGATGCCATGATCTTAGTTTCCTGAATGTTGAGTTTTAAGCCAGCTTTTTCACTCTCCTCTTTCACTTTCATCAAGAGGCCCTTTAGTTCTTCTTCGCTTTCTGCCATAAGGGTGGTGTCATCTGTATATCTGAGGTTATTGATATTTCTCCCTGCAATGTTGAGTCCAGCTGGCACTTATCCAGCCCAACATTTCTCATGATGTACTCTGCATATAAGTTAAATAAGCAGAATGACAATATACAGCTTTGACGTACTCCTTTCCCAATTTGGAAACAGTCTGTTGTTCCATGTTCATTTATGACTGCTGCTTCTTGACCTGCATACAGATTTTTCAGGACGCAGGTAAGGTGGCCTGCTATTCCCATCCCTTTAAGAATTTTCCACCATTGGTTGTGATCCACACAGTTAAAATTGTTGGCATAGTCAATAAATCAGATGTTTTTCTGGAACTCTCATGCTTTTTCGATGATCCAACAGATGTTGGCAACTTGATCTCTGATTCCTCTGCCTTTTCTAAATCCAGCTTGAACAACTGGAAGTTCACAATTCACTTACTGTTGAAGCCACACTTGGAGAACTTTGAGCATTACTTTGCTAGCGTGTAAGATGAGTGCAATTGTGCAGCAGTTTAAACATTCTTTGGCATTTCCTTTCCTTACCTTGACATTTTCCAATCCTGTGGCCACTGTTGAGTTTTCCATATTTGCTGGCATATTGAGTGCAGCACTTTCTCAGCATCATCTTTTAGGATTTGAAATACCTCAACTGGAATTCCATCACCTCCACTAGCTTTGTTCATTGTGATGCTTCCTAAGGCCCACTTGACTTTGCATTCCAGAATGTCTGGCTCTAGTCCATTGTTCACACCATCATGGTTATCTGAGTCATAAAGGTCTTTTTTCTTCTGTATGTTCTTGCCACCTCTTCTTAATGTCTTCTGCTTCTGTTAGGTCCATACCATTACTGTCCTTTATTGAGCCCATCTTTGCATGAAATGTTCCCTTGGTATCTCTACTTTGCTGGAAGAGGTCTCTAGTCTTTCCCATTCTATTGTTTTCCTCTATTCCTTTGCACTGATCACTGAGGAAGGCTTTCTTATCTCTCCTGTCCTTTGGAACTCTTCATTCAATGGATATATCTTTCTTTTTCTCCTTTGCCTTTAGCTTCTCTTCTTTTCTCAGCTATTTGTAAGGCTTCATCAGACAACCATTTTACCTTTTTGCATTTCTTTTTCTTGGGGATGGTGTTGATCACTGCCTCCTGTTCAATGTCACAATCCTCCATCCATAGTTCTTCAGGCACTCTATCAGATCTAATCCCTTGAATCTATTTCTCACTTCCACTGTATAACCATAACGGATTTGATTTAGGTCATACCTGAATTGTCTAGCGGTTTTCCCTACTTTCTTCAATTTAAGTCTAAATTTCAAATTCAAATTTTAAATAAGACTTCAAATTAAGTCTCATCCAGCATTAAAATCTACTGTTTCTTAAATCTAGCACACAATAGGAGCTCAGTAAAAGTTTATTGAATAAATAAACCTGGTCCTGGCATATGGGTAGCTGCTGGCTCCTCACATAGGTTGACAGTTAGCAACCTATAAAGTGTGTTTTACTCATATTGTGATTCATAGGCCAGTAGGATTGGTATCAGCAGGAAATGTGTCAGAAACACAGAATCCCAGGCCCCACCCCAGACCTACTAAACCATAATTTGCACTTTATCAAGATACCCAAGTGCCCAGTGTACATGGTAAAGTTTCAGAAACACTACTCTAGAATATACAATGTGTATGGAGAGGTGGATCCCACTCAAGGGATTTGCAATTTAAGTTACAGAGAAAAGTTCTCCCAGTCATAAAATACAGTAGAGTAGCACCATGAAAAAACATTAATGCAAAGGAAGAACAGCATTGTTATAAATCAAAAATCATAAGTGAAGTGAGGTCGCTCAGTCGTGTCCGACTCTTTGTGACCTCATGGACTGTAACCTACAAGGCTCCTCTGTCCATGGGATTTTCCAGGCAAGACTATTGGAGTGGGTTGCCATTTCCTTCTCCAGGGGATCTTCCCAACCCAGGGATCAAACCCTGGTCACCCGCATTGCAGGCAGACACTTTACCATCTTAGCCACTAGGGAAGCCCAAAAATCATAGAGAACATAATGCAGTATTTCAAGGAGGCCTTCTTAGGCAGAGGACACAGAGCCATCCATACAGGTGCTGTGTTTAAAAGACTGGTAGTGAGCTCCCTGCCCGGCATACCTGCCTTTAAATCATAATGAAGACAGGCCTCAGAAAATCCATGTTGCTGGCTTCGTATCACAACTCAAGATGAACATTTGTATAATGGATATGAGTCAGGATCTGGAAGTAAACAGCCTACGGTCAAATCCCACCTCAATCACCGACCAGCTCAGTGATCTTGACATTGGACACATTGTTTAAATCTCCGTTCCTTTTTGGAAAATGAGACAATACAGGTACCTAACTCAGAGAGTTGCAATGAGCATGGATGAAACAATCCCTGAAAAGCACTTAGCAGGACGTCTGGCACAAATAAGCACCCAATGAAAACAATTATGTAGTTACATAAATGTAATCATTATTGAAATATGTAGGCAGCTGGCTTAGTTTGGCATGGCTCCCCTGTCCCGACAGGCTGATGGGTGGCCTGGGCTGTCCCATCGCTGCTTCTATCTTCCCACCCCCAAGTGCGGCTATTCGTCTCCTGGTCAGGGATCAAGAACTAGGGCATAGCTGACCTTCTTAAGCTTATGTGAAAATACTATGTGTAGAAATATTTGTGCATGTTTCTTTGAAAATGTTCATAGCTTTTACGAGATTTTCAAAGGCATTGATGGCCTCAGAAATGAGTATTCTAAATGAGGTGGGATGGCACGTCAAAATTGGGTAGCAACCACAGACTTGAATTTGATCCTGACTTCACTAGCTGGGTGACTTTTTTAAAGGTATCTTCTCATCTTTAAAGTGCAGATAATAACCCCACCTTAATGACATCATTTCCTGTGAGAGACTGTGTCAGAGTCTATTGAGATGCTGTATGAAGTGGTACTCCAGTTGTAAAAGGTGTTAGTGACAGACATTATTATTAGTGATTTTTCCAACATCTTCCACTCCAAGGAAACATGCTCTCAGGGAACATCCCCCTTCAAGAGCCACCAGTCAGGTAAGCTTGGTAGGGAGTTTCAGTGCCCACAACCTGCACCCCTGGGATGTTTACAGGGATGCACATGGCTGAGTGGAGAGAGGTAGAAGCAGCAGCAGAGGAGTGGCTCAAAGAACTGTTGCTTGGGCAGGAAGAGGGGATGTGGGGCATCTGGCTCGGCCGTGGGGGGTTGCGATAGTCACGTCTCCGGACAGGTGTCAGGCAGACAGGCCCAGGCGGGGCTGGGTATTTTCTCTTCAGCAACCACATCTCCAGGCAGCCTTGCTATGACATTTCCATTTATCAACAGCAAAAGTGAGTGGAATAGAGAATCCAGGAGTCAAAAGACTACTTCTTTCATTAGAAGAGGTCCGAACAAAGCAGTATAGAGAAAGGAAGGGAAAACAAGCTCCATGAGTCGATCAGGACGTCAGCCTGGCTTTGAACCTAGACATTTCCACACTGTAATCAAGTGCGTTGTCAGGAAGCCATGAGTGTGTGGCTGAGGTGCAAATGAAAATGAGACTGCAAGGGGTGTGATAACAGCTCTACATCCCAACACTTTCATCTCAGAGGACTCTGGTGCAGCAAATGCATTTGCCAGCAGCTTCCCTGCCTTGCAGGCAGGAATCTAGCTGGAAGACCGCAAAACAGAAACTGTCCAGAAGTTAGATTCTGCATACATGCCAGAGGGACAAGAGTGGGCCAGCCCTGCACCAAGCACAAAGATGACTGCAGAGTTTTTAAGGACGTGTTATAGTCTTAATCTTGTTCTTAAACAACTCATTCCAATCAACCAGGCTTTCCCAGCTACCATTCCTTCTGAATTTCAAAGAGGGAAATGTAGGCTTTCTGTGTCTTCCCCTGAATGCTCTCAAGTCAGAAATATGGATATTAAATCAGTTCCTGAAGAAATGACATCGGAGAGCTATTTAAAACTTCCGATTCTTGATAATATGGAAAAATAGATGATGTTGGGTGTTTTCTGTCTCTAGGATTGAATCATGTTTATGTCAGCCCATGTCCACGTAGAGCTGATGTCTATGTTCTGGCGTTTTGTTTGCACTTCTTCTCTCTGAGTTTTACTGCTTGAACAGTGGTAGTAATGAGAAAAAACATATTTGTCTCTCGTAACTGTCAGAGATGACACAGAGAAGCAAAAGGAATGTGGGCGGTGCTGTTTTGTTTCTAATTAATAAGGGTTTTCAAGCATTTATGTATAAAAAAGAAGTTGACTTTCAAAAGGTTGAAATCCATTGCCCTGTTCAATGTTTTTCTTTAAGGGGAAAAAAAGGTAAATTTTTATGTAAAAGAAATATTGTGTGTGCAATTCAATGGAATGATAGGGATGGCTAGAAATAAAATATGAAAAAAATTAAATCACCCAAGTACCATAAAGCAATGCACAGCTGAAGGTACCTTATTACTTTATATTATACCTTCTCATTCTGAATAACTACTGTTATATAATATGAATCATTGATGTTTAATAATAGAAATAACCACAGTCAGATACCAAATCAAGGAGAAAAGATCTGCACTTTGAAAAAAGAACTCTCTTAATGTACATGCCACATAAATGTTCAGGGCTTGAGCTCTGAAAGGGATCCTGTGGTGGGAAGCTATTGAGAAAAGCAGTTCTGAGCTACAGAAGTGGGGGTGGGGGCCGATCCAGTTCCAAGTCTGGCTGTTTCTCAGTTGAAGTAAGTGACACTATGAGAGCACATCTAGCCCAGCTGTGTGTGTGTGTGTGAATACCACCACACACTGACACCCTCTCTGGTTGCCTAGTAGCAGCTGGCAGAATTCAATATGCAATGTGTCCATCCATCAGAAATACCTGCTGAAGTGTCTAATGAGAAGAGAGCTCTGTATTACTCATCTTACGGGAATAAAAAATAACTAGACTTTATGACTCAAAGACACAAAGCAAAACATAGGAATATCGCTAAGAACATCTCTCTACAGGATAGCGTAGCAACAAATAGAAGGTATTCATATTGCAAAATATATCACATTAACAGTGCAAAGTCAGGAAGTAAAAGGGATGTCCAATACAGTGTTTAATAATCATCATAAAAAGAAGAGAATATACTCCTGATGCAGTTGTTGGTTCAAACATTTATTATGTTTTCCTGAAAGAGCAGAGGTTTTAGCAGATGAGAAATGGAAATGTATGAGAATTCACAGGTGAATGGAATATGTTGGTCAAAGTTACCATATCCAGAATTTAATCAGTCACCAGTAGTAACAACAACAAAAAAAAGTTATAGACAGCAATTCAAAGCAATGGGATTCTCTTGTTTCATGTAACAAAAAGCCTAGAGGTAGGCAGCTGCTGGTATTAGTCCTGCAATTTCAGAAGATAAAAGCTGGAATTTCTGTGATTTGGGGGATCTTGTCCAGCTATCACAACATGGCTGCTGCGGTTCCAGTCATCATAACTTCATTCAAGGCAACAACAACAACGCCAACAAGAATGAAAGGAAGACAGAGGATGGGAGGGGAGGAAAGAAGGACTGATTAGTACTTACGGTGTATGCAATATATGTCACTTATACTAGGAAGAAGTAAAAGTTTTCCCTGACTCCCTTCTGGACTTCTGTTTGTATTTTATTGGGTAGAATGGTTTCTCAGAACTACAAAGGGATTCTGACAAGGTGAGTCTTGAGTTTTTCCGGTCTCCAGAATGGCTGGCAGAGAGTTGAGGAATATCTTATGATAGTCTACCAAAAGTTGATGCCTGCCATAACTGGACAGACAAATAAGGGAACACACAGGTGATGGAGATTCACTTGAGGGACTGAAACCATCTAGATGGTATTTTGAGAGGTTTTACAAAGCCCTCCAAAAAAGCACAAAAGTAAATTGTGGGTAGAAATAACATCTAGCATATCTTGCTTACAAAAACATTCACACCCTCATAATACACTTTCACACTTTTATGCACTGGAAAATTTCTACCCATGACAGAAGAGCGGCCATCTCTGAAACAGGATATGGCAATAATTTGCCAGGCTGCACACAGGAATTCTACAACACAGGTTAAGCAAGCAAAGAGAAACCACTTTCCCCAGAGCAAAACTACAAAAAGAGTCATAATACTAGAATATATCTACTTAAAGAATCTCCCACAGAAGTTCCACATTTCACCTTCTCTCTCCTCCCATCTGTTATCAGATAGGTGACATCTGTCTTTTGTAATGCCCAAGCACTTTGTTTGGGGATGTTTTATTTGCTTTCAGGCACATCCTGCTGGGAACCTATGTCCTAAACCTGAAATGAGGGGGAATTGTAGGGGGTTTTGCTCTCTGTTTGCTCCATGTCAGTGAAATCTTTGCGTTGGGAATTTTGAGACTCCTCACAACCTGTGATTTAAAGTATTCCTATCCCAGTTTGAAAGGTGGGCAGCCTGAAGATTAGAGGAGTTAGCTGACTGAGAAGGAATATCATGGAGGAGCGGCCTGGGCACCAAACCAAGCCTGTCAGACCATAGACCCCGCTGCAGTTTCTCCTGAGCACCTGTGACTCCAGAAGTCTAAGAGACTAGCCCAGAAATGCAGCACTAGTAAAACTGCTGGATTATGTTAGATGTTGAATAAGTGGAAGAGACCAGTTCTACTGTGGCCTCAAGATCAGATGAAAGCAGTCACTCAGTGGTGTCCGACTATTTGCAACCCCATGAATTGCAGCACGCCAAGCCTCCCTGTCCATCACCAACTCCCGGAGTTCACTCAGACTCACGTCCATCGAGTCAGTGATGCCATCCAGCCATCTCATCCTCTGTCGTCCCCTTCTCCTCCTGCCCCCAATCCCTCCCAGCATCAGAGTCTTTTCCAATGAGTCTACTCTTCGCATGAGGTGGCCAAACTGCTGGAGTTTCAGCTTTAGCATCATTCCTTCCAAAGAAATCCCAGGGCTGATCTCCTTCAGAATGGACTGGTTGGATTCCTTGCAGTCCAAGGGACTCTCAAGAGTCTTCTCCAACACCACAGTTCAAAAGCATCAATTCTTCGGCGCTCAGCCTTCTTCACAGTCCAACTCTCACATCCATACATGACCACAGGAAAAGCCATAGCCTTGACCAGACGGACCTTTGTTGGCAAACTAATGTCTCTGCTTTTGAATATGCTGTCTAGGTTGGTCATAACTTTCCCTCCAAGGAGTAAGCGTCTTTTAATTCATGGCTGCAGTCACCATCTGTAGTGATTTTGGAGCCCAAAAAAATAAAGTCTGACACTGTTTCCACTGTTTCCCCATCTATTTCCCATGAAGTGATGGGACCAGATGCCATGATCTTCGTTTTCTGAACGTTGAGCTTTAAGCCAACCTTTTCACTCTCCACTTTCACTTTCATCAAGAGGCTTTTGAGTTCCTCTTCACTTTCTGCCATAAGGGTGGTGTCATCTGCATATCTGAGGTTATTGATATTTCTCCCAGCTATCTTGATTCCAGTTTGTGTTTCTTCCAGTCCAGTGTTTCTCATGATGTACTCTGCATATAAGTTAAATAAGCAGGGTGACAATATACAGCCTTGATGTACTCCTTTTCCTGTTTGGAACCAGTCTGTTGTTCCATGTCCAGTTCTAACTGTTGCTTCCTGACCTGCATACAAATTTCTCAAGAGGCAGATCAGGTGGTCTGGTATTCCCATCTCTTTCAGAATTTTCCACAGTTTATTGTGATCCACACAGTCAAAGGCTTTGGCATAGTCAATAAAGCAGAAATAGATGTTTTTCTGAAACTCTCTTGCTTTTTCAGTGATCCAGCGGATGTTAGCAATTTGATCTCTGGTTCCTCTGCCTTTTCTAAAACCAGGTTGAACAACTGGAAGTTCGCGGTTCACATATTACTGAAGCCTGGTTTGGAGAATTTTGAGCATTACTTTACTAGCATGTGAGATGAGTGCAATTGTGTGGTAGCTTGAGCATTCTTTGGCATTGTCTTTCTTTGGGATTGGAATGATAACTGACCTTTTCCAGTCCTGTGGCCACTGCTGAGTTTTCCAAATTTGCTGGCATATTGAATGAAGCACTTTCACAGCATCATCTTTCAGGATTTGGAATAGCTCAACTGGAATTCCATCACCTCCACTAGCTTTGTTCGTAGTGATGCTTTCTAAGGCCCACTTGACTTCACATTCTAGGATGTCTGGCTCTAGGTCAGTGATCACACCATCGTGATTATCTGGGTCGTGGAGATCTTTTTTGTACAGTTCTTCTGTGTATTCTTGCCATCTCTTCTTCATATCTTCTGCTTCTGTTAGGTCCATGCCACTTCTGTCCTTTATCGAGCCCATCTTTGCATGAAATGTTCCTTTGGTATCTCTAATTTTCTTGAAGAGATCTCTAGTCTTTCCCATTCTGTTGTTTTCCTCTATTTCTTTGCATTGATCGCTGAGGAAGGTTTCTTATCTCTTCTTGCTATTCTTTGGAACTCTGCATTCAGATGTTTATATCTTTCCTTTTCTCCTTTGCTTTTCACTTCTCTCCTTTTCACAGCTATTTGTAAGGCCTCCCCAGATAGCCATTTTGCCTTTTTGAATTTCTTTTCCATGGGGATGGTCTTGATCCTTGTCTCCTGTACAATGTCATGAACCTCATTCCATAGTTCATCAGGCATTCTACCTATAAGATCTAGGCCCTTAAATCTAGTTCTCACTTCCACTGTATAATCATAAGGGATTTGGTTTAGGTCATACCTGAATGGTATAGTGGTTTTCCCTACTTTCTTCAATTTCAGTCTGAATTTGGCAATAAGGAGTTCATGGTCTGAGCCACAGTCAGCTCCTGGTCTTGTTTTTGCTGACTGTATAGAGCTTCTCCATCTTTGACTGCAAAGAATATAATCAATCTGATTTCAGTGTTGACCATCTGGTGATGTCCATGTGTAGAGTCTTCTCTTGTGTTGTTGGAAGAGGGTGTTTGTTACGACCAGTGCATTTTCTTGGCAAAACTCTATTAGTCTTTGCCCTGCTTCCTTCCGTATTCCAAGGCCAAATTTGCCTGTTACTCCAGGTGTTTCTTGAGTATTCCAGTCCCCTATAATGAAAAGGACATCTTTTTGGGTGTTAGTTCTAAAAGTTCTTGTAGGTCTTCATAGAACCATTCAACTTCAGCTTCTTCAGTGTTACTGGTTGGGGCGTAGACTTGGATTACTGTGATATTGAATGGTTTCCCTTGGGAACGAACAGAGATCATTCTGTCATTTTTGAGATTGCATCCAAGTACTGCATTTCGGACTCTTTTGTTGACCATGATGGCTACTCCATTTCTTCTGAGGGATTCCTGCCCGCAGTAGTAGATATAATGGTCATCTGAGCTAAATTCACCCATTCCAGTCCATTTGAGCTCACTGATTCCTAGAATGTCGACATTCACTCTTGCCATCTCTTGTTTGACCACTTCCAATTTGCCTTGATTCATGGACCTGACATTCCAGGTTCCTATGCTATATTGCTCTTTACAGCATCAGACCTTGCTTCTATCACCAGTCACATCCACAACTGGGTATTCTTTTTGCTTTGGCTCCATCCCTTCTTTCTTTCTGGAGTTATTTCTCCCCTGATCTCCAGTAGCATATTGGGCACCTACTGACCTGGGGAGTTTCTCTTTCAGTATCCTATCATTTTGCCTTTTCATACTATTCATGGGGTTCTCAAGGCAAGAATACTGAAGTGGTTTGCCATTCCCTTCTCCAGTTGACCACATTCTGTCAGATCTCTCCACCATGACCCACCCATCTTGGGTTGCCCCACGGGCATGGCTTAGTTTCATTGAGTTAGACAAGGCTGTGGTCCTAGTGTGATTAGATTGACTAGTTTTCCATGAGTATGGTTTCAGTGTGTCTGCCCTCTGATGCCCCCTTGCAACACCTACCACCTTACTTGGGTTTCTCTTACCTTGGCCGTGGAGTATCTCTTCACGGCTGCTCCAGCAAAGAGCAGCCATTGCTCTTTACCTTGGACGAGGGGTATCTCCTCACTGCCGCCCTTCCTGACCTTCAACGTGGGATAGCTCCTCTAGGCCCTCCTGCACCTGCACAGCCACGGCTCCTTGGACGTGGGGTTGGTCCTCCCGGCCACCGCCCCTGGCCTCGGGCATGGGTAGCTCCTCCAGGCCGCCACCCCTGACCTCGGACGCGGGGTAACTCCTCTAGTCGCCGCCCCTGACTTCGACGCTGGGTAGCTCCTCTCGGCTGTTCCTGCACCGTCGCAGTCTGGTACTCTTGGCCACTGCCCCTGACCTCGGACATGGGGTAACTCCTCTTGGCTGCCACCCTTCAGGCATAGGGTCCTCCCGGCTTTTAAGGAAAAAGTAAAAATGAATGAAATCTTTTCCGACTTTGAAAACACCAAGCCAGTATGAATCAAGCCATTGTGGTCACCTGAAAACCATTGTGTGCTTCACAGAAAGTAACCAGGCTCTACTATGGACAAACCTAGCCACGCTAGGGAAGTCCCTGACTATTGGCAGGGCATGAGTTAACAGGATCCCATGGAAAGACTGGGGGCTTTAAATAATATGGCCCTGAATGCAGCGCCTCACTCTCTGCATCACCAGTCAACACCCGCAGTTAGTAGCTGAGTTCTCAGTCTTCATCTCCTCTTCTGTGCAGTAGGCTTCCCAGTGTCTACCCAGTTGAGATAATACGTGCAAAGCACCTTCACAGTGCTTGATGCAGACTGCTGATACTCTAGAAGGAGAGCAGGCTTGAATGCTTGAGTCTTCCGGTAGCACAATGGTCTCCACACGGTTTAGCCACAGGCTGAGGACCTTTCAAGGTGAGACCTCAAAGTGGGATGAGGGAAACTGAGTCAGCAAGACAGTTCTCTCCACCTGGCCAGCCCAGGACAGCGCAGTCCAGGGCTCAGTGCTACCTGAACAACACATTACCACGGTGTCAGGAGAGTCTGAGCCCAGAACGTGGTAGAAAGAGCAAAAGATTAAGGCTGTTGAGAGGAGGAGAGGTGAAAGGGAGACTCAAGGGAACATGCTGCTGCTGCTACATTGCTTCAGTCATGTCCAACTCTGTGCGACCCCATAGATGGCAGCCCACCAGGCTCCCCCATCCCTGGGATTCTCCAGGCAAGAACACTGGAGTGGGTTGCCATTTCCTTCTCCAATGCATGAAAGTGAAAAGTGAAAGGGAAGTCGCTCAGTCATGCCCGACTCCTAGCGACCCCATGGACTGGAGCCTACCAGGCTCCTCTGTCCATGGGATTTTCCAGGCAAGAGTACTGGAGTGGGTTGCCATTGTCTTCTCCAGGAACATAAGTCTTGCTAACTGAATTGACCTTTTCCAAGTTACCTTGGTTTGGCTTCCTCGCCTGTAAAATGGGGTTAATGTTAATAATATCGTCCTCATAGAGATGTTTTGAGCATAAAGTGAGTTAGTAAATGTGAAGAAGCACTTAGAACAGTATGCTAAAAAAGAACAAAATAGATAAGCCAGGAAGATCAAATGGTCCCCAAAGAAGATGAGGTGTTAAGATATTTTTAAAGCCTTAGAATCATACAAAGTTATGTTACTCTCAATAGCGGAGTGGGGTGGAATGGAATTGTTAGTGTGAACTAGGAAATGGGTGAACAAGCCGTGGAAACCTGGCAGTTGAAAGCCAGAGATGCTTTAGGATGGATTTAGGGGTAAAGCCAGCTTTTGGAGGGGGTTATTTGGGGTTTTGTTTGTTTGTTTAATTAATTTATTTATTTTAATTGGAGGCTAATTACTTTACAATATTGTGGTGCTTCTTGCCGTACATTGACATGAGTCAGCTATGGGTGTACATGTGTTCCCCATCCTGAATCCCCCCTCCCCATATCCCATCCCTCAGGGTCATCCCAGTGCACCAACCCCAAGCACCCTGTCTCATGCATCAAACCTGAACTGGTGATTTGTTTCACATATGATAATATATACTTTTCAGTGCTATTCTCTCAAACCATCCCACTCTTGCCTGGAGGGGGTTATTTGGCTAAATAATTCTTTGTTGTTGGCTGTTCTGAGCGTTGCAGAATGTTTGGCAGTACCTCTGGCCTCTACTCACTGGATGCCTGTAGCCCTCCCACCTCCAAGTCTTGGCGATCAAAAATGTCTCCACACTTCACCTGCCCTTGGGGTGTGGGGAACAGAGAAAGGAAGGGGCTGCAAAAATCACTCAGTTGAAAAACACTGCTTTCCAATGCAGAGACCAGGGTATGTTTCAAACCACAAAGAAACAAAACATATAAATAGTTTCAATTTCTTGTCACGTCAAGCTTTTCTTTTTCATATCAATATAGAGGAAAAATGCCAAAATTGCAAATGGTAAACAGGAAAAGGAAACATAGCAATGACTGTCAACTTGAAAGGAGGGGAATCAGCAATTCTTTGTTGCTGTTTTTCTGTGCAGTAGTGCGAGTAAAGACAACTGGGGGGAAACCTTGAACTGTACTTTTATTTAATTTCAGAATATGACCAAACTAATAATAAATAGTAATAATCTCTATTTACAGAATAGAAAAATTCATATTAGCTTGAAAGCAAATTTCCAACCAAGAATTGTGAAAAAACTCAGTTGGCTTACAGTAGTGTGGGCAGCAAGAAGAAATGAATACGACAAGAAGTCCCTGATACCTTCAGCTTATCTTTTGTTTTTTCAGATGTGATGCATTTGAGTCTTTCAATTGTTCTTACCTCCTGGTTTGCTTTCAGTATGAAAACTTTAGAATTCAGTCATGAAATACTGCACCCCAGTTGCTCCTATTTTAAAACAGTTTCTGCAGAGTTGATATTAGTATAGTTTAATGTTTTACGCATAAGTTCAAAAAATAAATAATTCAACCCCATATCTTCACTTAGTCACATATTAAAGAAATATAATTTATAATAAACATCTGCTTTCCAGTAATAGTGTAACAGACGGCAAAGAAAATTGGGTGTGAGAAATGACATACACACATGCATATATGTAATTAAACCTTAAAAGAATAGCTAAGTGATTTTTTTTTAATATCAGTCTAGGGATTAATAACATTCAAGTCAGTGTCAGCTCTTATAAAAGCACCATCTTAACTCTATGGCCTAGCCCAGTGACAGCACCTGTTAAGGTCTCTTTCTAGACAGTGCTCTGAAGTACATGCTGAGGGTGCTACATGCAAACAAAACAACTGGTCAGCTCAGATGGAGGGAAATCAATACAATTGATTATTTGGCATTGTGAGCACACTCTCCAAAAACGGTGATCACGTTTAATTTTCACTTTCCAATTGTTCGCTTTAAATTGCTTTGATAAGAACTTACAGGAAATTACTACAGCAATTGCTGTGTTATCTTTATACCAAAATATATGATGCTTATATTTTCTTCTGTCTCTTATCAAATATGCCCCTGAAGAAATAATGGATATTTGAAAAACTAATTGCTGGACTTTCTGGAAAATTCCCCAAAGATAAGGACTTTAATTTTAAAAATATCCATAGGTTAAAACCAATAAACCCTGGTGTAGAGCATGTTGCAAATGAGGTCAGACTCTTGAGTTAATTCTGAAATAAGCTGTTTATTTTGGTTTTGTTCCATGACTATAGATTGCAGCTTCCACCCACGTCAGCCAAATCAAAACCACAGATGTTAGTCCAAGACTGCTCTCTTGGATTAATGAATTAATTCAAGCCCGTGACCATTACTGGAAAAACAACTCAAAATATACCTACCCTAAAACATGACCCAGTAATGGGGAAAAAACCACCCCACAGGCCTTGTTCTTATGATTAATCAATAATGCTGCTGTTGTTTGTTTGAGTAGGGTGGGGGGGAAGCAATATAGTTGCCATTTTAAATTACAATAAAGGAAGGAAAATTCTACATGTGGCTCTAACTCAGCCTCAGATTACTAGTTACAAAGTATCTTTTTTGGTTCAGTCCTGTGAACCCTGTTGTGATCTATGTCCACCAGTATCCACTGTCCCTGGAATTTTCCCAAGAATTGTCCCAAGAATACTGGAGTGGGTTGCCATGCCCTCCTGAAGGGATCTTTCCCACCCAGGCATCGAACCTGTGTCTCCTGAATCTCCTGCTTTGCAGGCAGATTCATCACCAAGCCACAAAATATCTCTGCCTCCCTATAAATCAGCAAGGCCAATCAGCACACACGGCTTATAGAGTCATAGTTAAGTTATAGCCAGCCTCAGTCAGTTGTTTAAAGCCTTTATTAAACAGGATTTGAAATGCCATTTGTTGAGAGATGACTCAGATTATAGAGTTCCAAATGGTAAAAAAGTTATAACAGTGTAGGGAGGTAGAGCATCCATATTCTATAGAATGAAGCTCCAAATGACCAACAAAACCTTTATTGAAAAACAGTGAAAATCAATATTTCATTCTATACCATAAACATACTATAACCATAGATATCTGGCACCCAAACACGTGAGTCTTAAAGCAAACTGACAATACATAATATTTTGAATGCTGCAAAGAGATGATGATAAAAACAGAAAAGAAGCTTTTAGTGTTGATTAGGAAGTATCTTGGAAATGACTTCATCTGTTGGTAATTTTGGAAAAAAAAAAAAAAAAAAACCAGCCATATTATCTCACCTTAGAGGTCGTGCAAGTTGTTCATTCACCACATTACTTTTATGAAAATGAGACTAAATAACAAGAACATGTGCTGGTATTAGGGATTCCTTTTTAAAAACAATCTTATCATCCATACTGTTTCTACCCACTTTCCCAACTTACTGCATTCACATCTTTAATGTTCACCATAATTGATGTTTAAAATATTTAACTCAAGGCACTGTAAGAGTCTGAAAAGTCAATTTGTGTTTAATATGCCTTGTTTATTAAAGCATAAAATTAGAAAATACATTTTCAAAAACGTGTTCAGAAGGTATGATTGCAGCAAAGAAACAGAAGTTGGGATGATAGAGACATAATCAGATGGCTTATATTCAGCCATGCCAGAAAACTGAACAGTGACCAAATATTTATAGTTCTGTGCAGAGCTCTTTTCAGTCAAGCTGCTTAAATTTGCTCTCCATCAATGATTCTCCACCTCAGTGTGCAGGAGGAGACAGGATGTGGGGGCAGGGTAGGGACTAATGAACAGGACATGTCAAATGCCCAACTGCATGCTGCTGCTGCTGCTGCTAAGTCGCTTCAGTCGTGTCCGACTCTGTGTGACCCCATAGACGGCAGCCCACCAGGTTCCCCTTTCCCTGGATTCTCCAGGCAAGAACACTGGAGTGGGGTGCCATTTGCTTCTCCAGTGCATGAAAGTGAAAAGTGAAAGTGAAGTTGCTCAGTTGTATCTGACTCTTAGTGACCCCTTGGACTGCAGCCCACCAGGATCCTCCGTCCATGGGATTTTCCAGGCAAGAGTATTGGGGTGGGGTGCCATTGCCTTCTCCAGCCCATAGCTCCTCTCAAATATATCTGATTCTAAGGCAGAGGGGATCTTGTGTAGACCTGTGTAATGAGTAACCCAAGTGATTCTGCCCATGAATGAAGCTTACATTAAGAAATGCTGTTTGATTTGCATTTATCTGATAATGAGTGATGTTAAGCATCTTTTCATGTGTTAGCCATCTGTATGTCTTCTTTGGAGAAATGTCTGTTTAGTTCTTTGGCCCATTTTTTGATTGGGTCGTTTATTTTTCTGGAATTGAGCTGCAGGAGTTGCTTGTATATTTTTGAGGTTAGTTGTTTGTTAGTTGCTTCATTTGCTATTATTTTCTCCCATTCTGAAGGCTGTCTTTTCACCTTGCTTATAGTTTCTTTTGTTGTGCAGAAGCCAGTCCAGGTTTGATGCAGAATACAGGAAGCTTGGGGCTGGTGCACTGGGATGACCCAGAGGGATGGTATGAGGAGGGAGGCGGGAGGGGGGTTCAGGATGGGGAACCTGTGTACACCCGTGGCGGATGCATGTTGATGTATGGCAAAACCAATACAATATTGTAAAGTAATAAATAAATAAACGAATGAATAAAAAAAATGCTGTTTAGACTTCCCTGGTAGTCTAGTGGTTAAGACTCCGAGCTTCCGCTGCAAGGGGGAGGGGTTTTATCAGTGTTTGGGGAATTAAGATGCTGCAGGCTGCACGGCCAAAAGAGACAAAGATACAAAAGAGAAGGAACTGCTGCAGCATTCTGCCTGACACTCAGGAAGCCTTGCTTACATCCTTAATAACTCTCTACCAAACACTCTCAGGAATGCACATTCCCCTTAAAAGATTCCTCCTTATTTCTTATCATTTCCTCAGGGTATCTTTCCAGTCTCTGCTTCTCGAATCTCCTTGAATCTCTCCCTGCCTCATTTCCTTCAGCTGGACTTGATAGTTTGGACTGTCCTTTACTTCCTGAAACTGAGCTTGCCTGATCTGAAGATTCTAGTTCCCCTGAAAATGCAATTTTCTGCAAGGTACAGACAGTTCTGTTCTTCTTCAGTATAGCTGCTAAGACAAATTTATGACATTATTATTCTGAAAAAGGCAGAGTGGTGTAAGACAAACAACCTGGGGCTGGAGTCAAGTGACTTAAGTTTGCATATTGATGCTTCTAATTCTGACTCAGGATATTGGGAAAGTCATTTTATGCTCTGACCTCGTCTCCTCATCTGTAAAATAAGTCAAATAATGCCTACCTCTTAGGACATTAGTTTGGGTTAAATGAGATACAGTCTGTAAAAACTCCTTTGGAGATTATAATTTCCTATATAGGGCTTCCATCATAGTGCAGTTGGTAAAGAATCCACCTGCAATGCAGGAGACCCCAGTTCGATTCCTGGGTTGGGAAGATCCGCTGGAGAAGGGATAGGCTACCCACTCCAGTATTCTGACTCCAGTATTCTGGCCTGGAGAATTCCAGGGACTATACAATCCATGGAGCCACAAAGAGTCGGACATAACTGAGCAACTTTCACTTTCACATATAGATATTGGAGTATTAGATAAAATTTGAGATATTTTTGCAAAGCAAGACAAAAACCAGCCTATGATAATTTTGAAATCTTCATCTCATATGAAACAAAATATAGAACGTCTAGCTTCTTTTTCATGAAGGGTAAAAAGCATAAGTGTTGAGTGTTAGTTGCTCAGTCGTGTCCAACTCTTTGTGACCTCTGGAGTCGCAGCTTGCCCAGCACGTATGTCCTTGGAATACTCCAGGCAAGAATACTGGAGTGGGTTGTATAATAATTTAGTTCTTTAGACATCAATAATGCTAATCCTTTAGCGACTCAGAGATCAACTGTTCTGGATATGCTTCCTTTTTCCCCCCGCCTTTCTTCCTCTGTGCCCAGAATGTGGTCCATGCCCACCACGCTCCTGGGCTCTCTTGCTGGCCGCCTTCTGAGCAAGGCTGGCTAACAGAGAGACACAGGAGATGGTTGGCGGGAGAAGAAGCTGGCATGTTTCTTCCACATGCATTCTGTTTTCTACGGTGGCAACTGTGTCCGTTCATTCTGACAGCAACCCTCTCCCTGCACAGTCTCAAGGCTCACTGGGGTCTGGTTTACATATTTGCTTTCCTCAGCCTCTGAGTCAGGGCGAGGTAATGACTTCCTGCTTCAGTCCTGAGTGGACCACCTGCTCATCCTTCATTTGTTCTCATTTGATTCCAGCCTGCACATTCCTTTAAGTATTCCCTTTATTAAAGTTTTCTCATTTGAACCATCAGTAATGAATTCTGCAGGGACCCTGATTGATACACCAGTGTAGTCGTAAGCCAACTACATGCTGAAATTTTTGAAGGACATGGATTTAAGTTCAGTTTTATGATCAGGGTTTTTTGTTATTGTGGATTATTTTCCATCTTATTCTTAGTCATAAACAGACATTACTGTTAATATTGAATTGTTTGCCTGGGGCAACATGATAAAAATGTTATTGCCCTAAAGCTAAATAGAAGCAAATTCTCTCTCCTGAAGAATCTCTCTGAAGTTTCTTGTTACCATGGGGTACTCTGGCTTTGGAGTGTTTTTATTTTCTTTGTTGTGTTTAAAGACACATGGAAGTTTTCCAGTGGAGGGGAGGTATTGTTTCCTATTACTAAGGTGGGGTGAGAGATGCTTTCTTCTTTTTAAATAAATGTTTGTAGGTTTTTTAAATGGATTAAGGTCCTTCAATATTTTTATGAGGAAAAAATTTAATGAAGAAGTTATTAACAGTGGAAAATAGGCTTTCTCAATTACAGAGTAACTTTTTCCCAATGGTTTTCTTAATATTTATATATTAACATTATAATGACTCAATAGAAATTATACAACTTGGAGCCATTATTGTGAAAAAAAAAAGAGCCACTAAAATAATATCTCCATCTTACAGACAGACTCAACACGTGGTAATGGCTCACAGGGAGCCAAATTCAAATTCAGGAGAGGCATGAAGTTGTGTCATGGTCTACCAGGCCGGGTAAGGAATATTCATTTCATAAAGAGCCAAGTAAACAGTTACAGAAACAGGAAAAGTCTCTCTAGACTCAGTGTGTGCACAGGCAATTATTAAAATATGGATTATGGAAGACTCTTTTGTTCCTTTTCTCCAGGTTTCCCCTTTTAATAAGAACAAAAGTAAATCAAACGCGTATGCACAAAGACACAGAATATATTCTAATAACTTTGAGGACTCTGTTTTAATCGACTAAAAGGATCTATTTCAGAGTAGAGAAATGACATCTGGAGACCCCTTCATTCTATCTGGGTGTTACAGCTGAGATGGGCCTGTGTCAAGCAAGCTAAGAACAATACGTGCTGTTCTGATGCCTGAATATTAGAGGTGCAGCAATAACAAGCTTGCAGAGCTTCAAGGAGCAGAAGCGATTTCAACCTTAATAACCCCCGTGGCATTTTTCAATTTTCCAGGCTGCCAGTCAAATGAATGCATGTCTGGGGCAGAGAGGAGACAAGAAAGGGGAAAGATTAACCTCTGAGATCCATGATATAAACTCCATTGGCTAAAACTGGTCATGTGTTCGAAAACAAACACAGATAGCAATAACTCTCTCTATACCCTGAGCTCAGATGTTAGAAGAAAGGTTCTAGGAGAGAAACTGGTATCTTCGGGATTGCCTGGCTGAAATAATCTTGGAATATTAATCATTCTTAGTTTCTTCTTCCTCTAGATTGAAAGCAGCTCAGCAGTCTCCTCCTAATCTTCAAGCTAATTAGTTCAAGAGATAATTCTTTAAAAACCATAAACTGTCTTTTCAAATGAGAAAAGTTTGCAGAAAAGGCAGATCTGCCCCTGCCCAAACTGCTGGATCTCACCAAAGTGAGAAAACAGAACTCTTGGTATGGCACCTTCCCCATACACAGCCCTTCCCCTGGCTTCCTTTCTCCGTAGGGAAATTAGAAACTCCCTCAGAAGGTGAAGATCTTGTAATTACAGGTGCTGTAAGAAAGCTAAGATTGCTTCTTTTGCCAAAAGAGCAAAATACAGATTATCTGCAGAATGAACTTGCTCCAAAGAAGGAGCCATTGTGCAGATGTCTCACCACATCTTGACTTACTTACATTTTCTGGTATCAAACACTTTCAAATCTTTCCAAGTGTATCTTGAAGCTCTGCCTTTACTTTCAGTGCTCCTCCCAGAACCTTTGGGCAAGCACTGAGCATTCCGAAAATAAGACAAGGAACCACCCATTTCTGGAGTAAGGTCCTGGCAAGTAAGAGGGAAAACCCTGAGGAAGAGTCTGTTGATTCTGTCAGAAATCACAGGTCCCGGTCCTCAAGCCTGGGACAGTGTCCCACACTCCTGCAAGTCTGAGTTCCCCTTATCTGATCCTTTTTCATTAGTTCATCTATTTGTCTACTAATTTATTCATCTGTGAAATATGTCTGATGAATATGCACATCACCAAAGAGAGTCTGTCCCACCTTCATCTAATTCTTGTCAAGTGATTGTAACAGTGTCCCACCTGGCCTCTTTTGCCCACCCAATTACCCTTCTAATCCATCCACACTGCCCCCATACCAGTGATATTTTCAAACGCAGCTCTGCTGTGTCATCCACTGTCTAAAACCATCACAGCCTTACACTCACTGCAAGATAAAGACCAACACTCTTAAGATGGTGCACAAGGTCCCTGGGACTTTCCATCTTTCTTTCTTCCTTAAATAATCTTTTAATTTGGAATAATCTTAGATATGCAGAGAAGTTGAATAGGTAGTGGAGAGTTTCCATACACAGCCACCTCAGTTTCACTTTCCTCTAATGTCACCATCTTCTGTGACTGTGATGTGTTTCTCAAAACTTAGAAACTGACATTAGTATGTTACTATCAACTAAACTCCATACATTACTTAGATTTCACCAGTTTTTCTACTAAC
Organism: Bos mutus; assembly: GCF_027580195.1. Lineage (NCBI taxonomy): Eukaryota > Metazoa > Chordata > Mammalia > Artiodactyla > Bovidae > Bos > Bos mutus. Next base: position 3,026,179 of record NC_091628.1, on the reverse strand, counting down.
GTCCTTTTTCTGTTCCTGGCTCCAAGCTCCAATCACCCCGCCCTTCCTCTATGTGCTTGCCCCACATACGGCCTTTACTCATGTCACTGCATCACTTAAAACCTTCTCTTACCCTCACTCTCCCCCCAGCCCTCTTCACTATGTGCTTTCTGTCCACTATTCAGATCCCAGTTCAGAAGTCACCTCCTCAGAGGAACCTCTCTGAAGTCTGGGTCTCGGGCTGGTTTCTGTGTATGTATCTTTATACAACCACGTGTCCTCCCTTTATAACACTTTCTCTTTAATGTGATTATTTAATTTTGTCCCTATTTGTCACAAGACTCTAAAGACCATGAAAGCAGAAAGTGGGTCTGTTTTTCTTAATCTTTATATCCCCCTAGATTTAGCATGGTATGTGGCATATCATATGTATTCAAAGGATATGTTGAATTAATAAATGAATAAATGACTGAAAGAGAAAAGTTAAGTGATAATAGGAGGAAACACATTACAGAACATCAAAATGAGTAACCCAGGCAATACAGATGATCACAGAGCTTCAAAAGAGCGAAAGATCTAAGTGAGTTCATTTTAAGCAAGGAAATGGTATGATTGGTGTGACATGTTATAAAAATAATAGAGCAATAGGGGGTATGGGTTGGTTAAGAAGAAGCCAGAAAGTTAAAAAAAAAAAAAAGTTAATAATCTAGCTAAGAAACACTGAGATCTCAAACTAAGACAGAGGTATGCTGCTGCTGCTGCTGCTGCTAAGTCGCTTCAGTCGTGTCCGACTCTGTGTGACCCCATAGACAGCAGCCCACCAGGCTCCCCCGTCCCTGGGATTCTCCAGGCAAGAACACTGGAGTGGGTTGCCATTTCCTTCTCCAAGACAGAGGTATAGAGAAAGGAAATACTGAAGAGGTCAACTCAACAAGCACTTGGCGGTAACATATATTAGAATAAGAAATCCCCAGGGGATTAAACAGCTACAAAAATTAGTTGAGTGAAAAAAAGGCATGGATATCTGGAATACAGTGATAATACTTCCAGGTTGAAATAAAGGGCTCGTGATGGAAGCAATGGAATAAAAACTTGGATAGATAAATTCTGCTTTTGAAAAAGTCAAGGAGATTGGACTTTATTCTATTAGTAATGAGTCATTAAGCAACAGTGACATGATGAAAAGGAGATATAGGATGAAGAGAATTTAGACAAAAGCAGGTTCATTGAGAAACTGATGAAGAAACCTAAGCACGTGCTTTAGAGTGTCAGCATTAGAAATAAAGAGGAAGTGACATACCCACCACATTCTATGAAAGAAGATCGATTTACAGGTGCCTAAATCAGCGTCCAGGTACTATAGGCACAGAGTGTTTTATTCTGAATAGCTTCATTTGACTTACTCTTCTTTCTAGAGAAAGCACCCTGGAAGACTAGTAGGCTTTACATAGCCATAAATATTCATTGAAAACCCTTCATATGACAAGTACATGGAGCATACAAAAAACGTACGTATGTAATTCTCCCTTGGACTTTCAGTTTTAGTCCTGCTTTCAGGAGAAATGCATGCATGTGATATATGTCTGTGGTCATGAACCTCCACGACGACCCCCGCGATCTCCAGTTCACGCTCTCCAGCTCCGCCCAGTTCACGCGCTGCGTAGGCCCCTCCCTGTCGCACTGGGATGGACTGGGAAACCAGTGACCACGGCAGAACTGACGGCTTAGCATTTCCCAGAGGACACATAAAAAACAGCATCTTCCGTTTTGGCTTTCTCTCCTTCCTCAGATGACTCACTCTGGGAGAAACCAGCTGCTGCGTCATGAGTGCGTTCAGGCCACGTGTGAAGAAGTACCTGGGGTAGAAGGGAAGCCTCCGGACAACAGCCAGCGAGGAACTGAGGCCCGCCAACGACCACACCAGTGAGCTTAGAACTGGATTATCTGGTTCCAGACAAGCCCTGCTGCACAGCCGCTGCTGCCAACAGCCTGACTGCAGTTGGAGACTGTGAGCCTGAACCCCCTCCCCGCTTAAGCAGCTCCCTGCTTCCTGCCCCTGAGAAGCTGTGAGAGAGAATAAATGTTCGTTGTTTCAAGCTGCTAAATTTGGGGGTAATTTATTACACAGCAATAGATAACCAAAGCAACTTTATACTACTGAACATTGAAAACTAAGCAAGGGAATCATGTTTCCATTTTTGTCCTAGCTGCTAAGAGATATAAGCCAAATGTTATTTCTGATTGTGGTTGGTTTTCTCAGTCAATACTTGTTGATTTATCTTCTTTTCACCTCCTTTTATTTTTTGTTTCCCATCCACTGTCCACTGGTTTTTATTTTATCCTTCTTACTCATTTATTGTAAAGCTTCTAAAATCTTTTTGGATATAGATGCACAGTAAAACAGCAAAGTAAGAACAGTAGATATTAAGATAGGGTTCCAAGCACTATCAGAGGGATCACAATCTCATTGGAGTGAAAAGTGATCGAGCAATGTGGCACAGTATATTACTAATGTTCAAGCAAAGATTGCTGTTAGAATTCAAAGAAAGGGGATACCAGGAAAGTTATATTTTCAGTCAAGTTCCCCAGGAGCAGACTTTGAGATAGGATGTGCATTATGAAAAAGCTCTCAAAATAAACTGCTAAGGAAATGAGGAAAGTAAGACAGGGAAGAGGAAGAAGCTATTTCAAAGTCTCATTGAAGATGACTCCAACCAGGTCCTGCATGAGAAGGCTGGAACGTGAGAACACTTCAGAAAGAGGCCTGAGCTCCCATGCTTCTCTACTGGTCACCCACCGGCCCAGGGCCTCTAAAGGACAGGGATGCTCCCAGCACACCCCCTCTTAGGGCCCCTTGAACATGCAGGCAAAGGCGCTGCAGCAGCTTGAGGGAAGTCCTCTAGAGACCCAGAAGCTGTCAGTGGTCCAAAGAAAGAGCACGCTGAAACCAAATGAGGACACAGAAACGTTGAAGTGATCTGAGGGCAACTGCCTAGAGGATTGAGGTCTGCTCTGTTAGGGAAAATTCCATTCAAGGAGTGGCTCATGACCTGTAAGGAACCTCATGGAATACACTGAATTGGGATAGACATGAAGGAGAAAGTATTACAGAATCTAAGTGGTAAAATACTTGCTTGGCGACTCAGATGGTAAAGAATCCACTTGCAATGTGCGGCGGGGGGATCAAAGTTCCATCCCTGAGTCGAGATCTCCTGGAGAAGGGAATGGCTACGCACTCCAGTATTCTTGCCTGAGAATTCCATAGACAGAGGAGTTTGGTGGGCTACAGTTCAGTGGGTTGCAAAGAGTTGGATCTAAGTATAACAACTAATCCCAATGACAAAGGAGACAAAAGCTCTCAGGCATTCTAGAATGATTTGGTATTATAACTTAGACTCTTTATTTATTTTTCACCCTATTTTTAATTCCAAGGCGGGATCTTAGGCCTATCTCTTATTTAGGTTATTAAAATACAATCATTTTCTTTAGCAAAAAGGTAGGGAGAGGTTTAAAAAAAAAAATCTCATGCTTCTTCTAAACCTTAGCAATGCTATATTTTCACCCATTCTGTTTCTAAAATACAAATACAGAACAAAGCTCTAAGCTAAATCTTAAACAAAAAGAAAGCCTGGTGGAAGAGGATGAGACTCCCTAAAGTGTTTTAAGACTCCCTCTTCTATTATTATCATTATCCCTGGGCTGCTGAAATTTGGAAACCATTTCAAATACAAGCTGTTTAATAATATGTCTCTCTCTCTCTCTTTTTTTTTTTTTTTTTCAGAATGTATTACATTTACCAACCAGTAAAGTGCTGCAATAGCTTTTCCTTCTATATACACTCTAGGATATAGTCTAACTTTATCTGGAGTTGGGCATGAAGGCATAAATCATTAAGCCCCTGCTTGCCTGATCAAGAGCTTATCTTTCAGAAAAATCAGGCATCCAGGGGCTGCTGTTCACAGAAGCTCTATTTTCTGGCTCTCCATCAGGATTGCAGACACTTCTCCCCAAGGATTCATCAACTGCCAAACAAAGAGGAAGGCAGGTCAATGATACCAAAATCTGCAGCTTCAGCAGCTTCTAAAGCTCCCAACCAGAAAAAAAAATAAAACAAAGAGAAAGACTGAAAAAAACACAGATGCAAAGGAACTATAACAAATGGTCTTAAAATTCATAGGTTGCATTGTGGAAAGGAGACTCTTAGAACCCTACAACAAGCATCTGGTGCTCTAATGATGGACTACCAACCAGCCTAAGGAGATACTGGCCATGATTGTTTTAGTAGCTAAAGTCCAGTTTTGTATGCCATTCTGTCATTTTGACAAAAGAAATTCTTCATGACACCTTTTGTCATGTTATCATGACTTAAATGTGGATGAGCCGTACTGAAAGCGTCACATCTACAGGATGTAGGCACTGCCTTCTGGTTGAATATTTCTCTTTCAATTTGTTCCCAGATACCCTTGCACTTTTGCAACCCCAATTTTTACCCACAAAATGTTAGGATCCTACCCAAAACAGGAACTACTGCATTGAGAGTTGCTACTTATTTTACAGGTGAGAGAGCTGTGACTGAGAGAGGTCAGACAAGCCTGCTCAAGGCCAGTCAAAGCCTGCAGTCACCTGTGTTTCCATCCAGAGCTCTTCCAGCTACACCACAGTTCAACTAAGAAGGTAATAGACAAATTTAAACTGCAAAGTGGTTCTGTGTAAGATGTAAAGAATCTTTTGAAGGTGAGACATAGGCAATGAAACTTGGATCAGTTCAGTTCAGTTCAGTCACTCAGTAGTATCTGACTCTTTGCAACCCCGTGGACTGCAGCACACCAGGCCTCCCTGTCCATCACCAACCCCCGAAGTTTACCCAAACTCATGTCCATTGAGTCGGTGATGCCATCCAACCATCACAGATGAGAGGAAAAGCAAACCCTATCACTTCAGCTCCAAATGACAGAATGCCATGGTCAAGGCCGGTCAGGGCTGGACTGAAGAACCACAACCAGCTGGGGCTGGAGGCAGAAAGTATGGGGTGTGGGGTGACTGAGTGAGTGGGGTGGCTGAGCTAGGTTTCTCAAGCCTCCTGTGGATCAGAGCGAGTGGGGTGGCTGAGCTAGGTTTCTCAAGCCTCCTGTGGATCAGTGAATTTGAATTAACAGGTTCCAGGACATAGGGGCTGCCCTCGTGCCATCTGGCTCTTGGGAAATTAAGGTGGGTGCCTAATAGCCAGGGAAAGCTACCATTTTTTCAGTGGTCATGTAAAGATGTGAGAGCTGAACCATAAAGGAGGCTGAGTGCCAAAGAACTGATACTTTCATATTGTGATGCTGGAAAAGACTCGTGAGAGTCCCTTGGACTCCAAGGAGATCAAACCAGTCAATCCTAATGGGAATAAATCCTGATTATTCATTGGAAAGACTGAGGCTGAAACTGAAGCCCCAGTAATTTGGCCACCTGATACGAAGAGCTAACTCACTGGAAAAGATCCTAATGCAGGGAAAGATTGAGGGCAGGAGGAGAAGGGGACGACAGAGGATGAGATGGTTGGATGGCATCACTGACTCGATGGACATGAGTCTGAGCAAGCTCGGGAAAACAGTGAAGGACAGGGAAGGCTAGGTGCTGCAGTTTGTGCAGTTGCAAGGAATCGGACATGACTTAGGAACTGAACAACAGTAATAATCCTGGAGTGTGGGAGCTCCATAAGGGAAGTAGAATGCAGACGTTACCAATTGTTCTGAGAAGGGAAACTCACCAGCCTTTAACCATGGCCTTAAAGTTGGGTGAGCAAACCATCTCTGAAATATTTGCTACAAGTGGTAATGAAAAAAAGTATTATCCTGCGTCAAAACCACAGGTACCCACAGAAGCAGCTGTGAATAAATGAAAACAACAACACCATCAAGAATCAAAAAGCCTAGGGTTGAGTCTCTGTCACTCATTTGTTATGTGGCCTTAGACAATTCATTTAACTTCCTCTGGACCTCAGGCTCTTCATCTGTGCATTGAGAATTCACATAATTCACCTCATAGGACTGTGGTAGAGATTAAATATAATAATGTATATTTAACAAATACACATATTTCATGCTTACATAAAATATATACTTGTAAACAAATTAATTTTCACCCTATTCACAGATATTATGTAAATGGAATGGTATCAAAATATTTTTAAAGAACCATAGTCTTATCGCTACATATACGCACAATCCTTCTAGCTCTCAGGGAGTGTCTTTTTACTACCAAATAGACAGAGCTATAAATTGTAGATTCTTGATATGATAGATCAGGATAACTCCTTCCAATGTGTTGTGTTCTATTGCCTCAAAATAATAAACTGCCAAGACAATATCATGCATCATATTACTGGCAGATTATTCAGTGAAACTCCCAAGGAAAGGAACTTGCAGCTCACAGACAGATGCTAAGTTTCGTCCTTTGTTAACTCATCCTTCTTTGTAAAGTCCTGAGTTTCACAGAGTAAGAAAAAACTTAAAATAATCAGAAAAAGACATGATTCATGAAAACACTCCAAGTTCTTGGAAACACAAAACTTTAAAGTTATCAGAAGTAAAAGCAAGATAAAAATAAATCAATTTGAACTTAGAAGGACTACGTTGGGGGCAAAGATTTATAAGGGGTATCAAGGAGTGGGAGTCTGACTATAAAACATTCGGAGTTCTTTTCCAGACTTCAGAAGTTCTCAATGATTCTCAGTTCCTTTTTTTCAGGAAGCACCCTGCTTTTGATATCAATAAAAGAGACTCAAATGGGCCCATAACTGAGTCTTTCTCATTAAAATCCCTTCCCTCATCAGAAAGGGCGGTAGAGCAGACCCCCAAGGAAGGAAAAGGTCTGTCAGTTAAAACCCTTGTTCACATTCTCTCAAATGCTGAAAAGGGTTTTCCAGGAAGACCTCAAACGTTTCCAAGAGACAGAGCTTTTCTTTTGTGTCTTTTCTCCACAGAAACAAGACTGGTGAATTCCTCTATTTTTTCAAAGCACCATAGTGTGTACACTTTTTAAATGCTTATAAAGCAGTAGTCTGCATAGCACAGTTCCCGAAGAACTGATACTAATGAAGTCCATCCCAAGCATAAATTTCCACTCCTTACTTACAAATCCCAAATATTTAAGAGTATCCACTTACAAATGCATAAAAGTTGTCATTGTGTGTTTACTTGCCTACTCTGTAACCTTGAAACTCCTGGAAACCTTCCAGTAGCCTAGTCCAAGTGCATGTATTCTCTTACCACTCAGCTGGTTACTCCTCCTATATCAGTGGCCAGATAATAGGAAAGAACAAATCTGACTCCATATTACATCCATTTCTTTTACTTTAACCTTTGTACTATATTGCTTTTACTTTAAGAATATTGACTATATCCTAAAATATACAGGATAGCCCATTCTCAAGCTTCTGACCTTTAAGGGTATGACACTTTTGCATTCATACAGAGATAAAAAATTGCAAAATAGAGAATAACTTTTGTCTTAGTGCAGGTTTACAGGAACCTCATGACCTGACCTACTTGGACAGCTGCAAGAACAAAGAATTCTGACACTAAGAAGTTTGCAATAACAAACCAAACAAACAAACACCATCTCTCTTTAGCATAGAAGAAGCCTGAGTTCTGACTTGGGTAAGATGATTCTCTAGGACACTAGGTGGCCATCTTCTCAGACTTCCAGCTTCCCAAATAAAGTCGCTATTCCTTGCCCCAACACCTCATTTCCTGATTTACTGGCCTGTCGTGGGGCCAGCAGAATGAGCTTGAACTGAGTAATAGTCACACATTCACTTCTGGTGACACATCCAGTCACTGGTGAGGGGCATTAGACTAGCGCACTTGGCTTAGACAAGTCGGGACTTTGTGCTGAATCATGTGTGAAGGGGTTGGCAGGGCACACATTAAGTTTTAAAATGGCCATTGGGTAGGAACCCAGCAGGGTCTGTTAGCAGTGTCATGAGTACTGCACTTAGCATGTTAATACAGGTTTTATTTAATCATCAAATACCCATGAGGTATTTACTACTATTCTCATTTTATACATGAGATGACAGTTGTGGGAAGAATTAGTAATATTCCTAAAAGATCAGTGATATGCCCAATGTTACATCATTTTTCATAGTGGAGCCAGAAACTATACCTAAGTTGGTCTGATTCCAAAACCTTTGCAATTACCTGGTGTGCTGAACTTTGCAGTAAAACCTTCAGCAGATATGGTTTTTGTTGGATCATCATCATGAGTTGCTGTTGAATCATTGATTCGATTTCTTTGGAAGCTCTTAGCAAATAACAGGTGAAAGATACTGATCTTGGACAATTTTCAGTGAATGTGTGTTAGTCACTCAGTTGTGTATGACTCTCTGCGACCCAATGGACTGTAGCTCGCCAGGCTCCTCTGTCCACAAAATTCTCAAGGCAAGAATACTGAAGATTCCCTTCCCCAGAGAATCCTCCTGAATCAGGATCAAACCTGGAGTCTCCTGCATTGCATGTGGTTTCTGTGCCATCTGAGCCACCAGGGGCGCCCCAGACTCTTTTAGTTACTCCTAAACCAATTCAGTCAGATTCACCTATACTGAGACTGTTCAATGAAATGCCTGTATGAAAAAACAAAGAGAACTACAGCCTTGCCATGAGACACTGAGAATAGTAGAGTTATTAGGAGGAAATACCAAAATATCATTGATTCGCGGGAGAAAATGTTCCTGTTCTGATCCTTGCATGCTAATACTACAGATGGACCCAGCTTAGCTGAGGCATGCTCTGTGCTTCAGCTGTTTACTTAAGCAGCACCAGGTTCTCAGAAATAGTTGCTATGCCAACCAGCCCCGGGACTATATATACATTCATGACCAGGGCTTATTCTTTGGGCTTTGTTACCTCTCTTTCAGAAGTTTGAATTGCTTATTGCTAAACTGCTTGCATTCATGCATTACTGCCTCTGATAGTCAGAGAGCTTCCTTTTCTCCAGCAGGAGAAAAGCCCAAGTGGAGGTTTGTAGCCTGTGTAGAGCAACCTTCTGACGTCACAATTTTATAGTCAGGGACCAGACTGCTCTTTTTCCCCAGGTTTCTGAAGATTTGGTATTTAGATGATAAAGGGCAGTGCCTTTGGTCATCTATTATTAACTGTCACATGTATGCATTGCCATGGAGGTTCTCAGAGGGGGAATAAAGTGTGCTTTGAGGTGCCATGATTATCATGCTTTTTTAATTTCTTTGCCACATTTTTAATGGGGCATATTTCAGAACAGCATTAGCCAACAAATTTGTCCAATCAATCCAGCTCAGGTCTCTTGCTACAGCTGTATTTAAATAAACCTGTAATGCTGAAAGCTGAAGAGAGAAAGCTCTTTAATTACCTTTTCTCCTGTTTATGTTACTTTGATGGCTTTTGTTCAAATGCCTCTGAATTTTCAATCTGTTTATTTTCTAATTATTGGATGACTACATGCAGCACTACCATTTCAATTAGATTCTGATGGCTGATAAAGCCATTGTTGACAGGGAGTGCACAAATGAATTTGCTTAAACCAGATTAGTGATGTTTGTGTTGCTGCATTTAAATAAAACCAAATATCCTGGTAGCAATGTGATCAAATGTAGAAAAATTTTTGTAAAGAAAGAAAAAGCAGTTCTGTGAGAAATCAGGTTTTCAACAGAGAAGCTGTTTCCTGTTAAGACATCATTTTAAATCCCCAAGTATGCTGCCAGTTCTTCAAACAGATTACAAACCCAAAAAACAATCATATAATCTCTTCTAACAAGACATTTGCAACTAGATAGATTGCTTTAAAGGAGAAAGAAGTAGAAAGAAAGTCAAGATCTAACTACTGATAATGCATGCTAAATCCATTTGAATTGATAAGGTAGAGAAAGCATGGTGATAAAGCTTAAGGGGTGAAGACTTTATGTTCTGCCCAAGAGATCAATACTTCTGGAAGAAGAAAACTTGGAAACATTTCCATCTCCAGTTTACATCTGAAATATACATGACAGATGAGGCAAAGAAGAAACAGACAGGCTATTTCCCTGGAACCCACCCTGCTCCAGCCCTGCTCAGGCTTGCTTTGTTACTGATGTAACAACTGTGCGAATGACAATCTTGAAGTGTTAAAATATTTGCAAAAAGGAATGAAAATCTGCTGTTTCTCTCAAGTCATTAAAGCAAAGCCAGAGGGCCTAAATAAAACAGAACCATGTGTCAAACTGAACAGAAACTAACATCCGTGCAGAGCGAGTCACCAGCCATCCCAGCGCTCAGCTCCATGTCGTGATACAGCCTCCCAGCTTGGAACTCATCGCCCACCCAGCTGGTCGAGGGCAGAGCTGTGGTAAGGACCCTGGAGTGAGTCCCATGACTGTGCTCTTGCCATCTGGTGATGGCCGGTGATCTAATTTGATTTCATCTTATATTCACTTGCTGAGCTGTGCTGTGCTGAGTCACTCAGTTGTGTCTGATTCCTTGCAACTTATCTGCTATTTTCTTTGCCCTCTTCATTGAGCAGATGCTGAGGTGTTCACCAAGAAAACTCAGCAGAGTTGGAAGTGAGCGAGAAGCACTGCCCACCCTGTACATGTTCACAAACAAAGCCTGGTGTTAGATCTTGGGGACAACAAAGCCCAGAGCGGTTGGCTATGCTTCTCACCTTTCAATCATACATTTTGATATAACAGTAAAACCAGCTAACAGGGGCTTCCCTGGTGGCTCAATGGTAAAGAATTGGCTTGCAATCTAGGAAACGCTGGTTCAGTCTTTCAGTTGGGAAGATCCCCTGGAGAAGGAAACGTCAACCCACTCCAGTATTCTTGGCTGGAAAAACCCATGGATAGAGGAGCCTGGTGGGCTACAGTCCATGGGTTGCAAGAGTTGGACACAACTTAGGGACTAAACCACCACCAGCTAACAACTAGATAGACTTTTCTCTATGTGAGGCACTTTCCTAAGCACTTTACAGACAGCTCATCTAATCATCATCACAAACGTTAGGGGCTCATTTCCACCACCCCCTTCTCACAGATAGGGAACAAGGGACAGAAAGAACTCTCATCTGCTTAGTAAAAGAGCTGGATTCTGACCTAGGCAATCTTGCTCCAGAGTCCACACTGAGCCCGAGTGGGCAGCACGTGACCCTGCATCATGCACGTGTAAGCGGTACTTACATCTAATTGTGTATCTCTGGCCAGTGGAACACTGAAACAAAATTGCTTTTCTATTACTTGTTTTTCATGACTATTGCTGCTGATAGTTGGCCTGATAAAAATGTGTTTCTAATTGTTATAAAGTATAGAATTTACAACATTTCCCTATGCCAAATTTATAGATAATATATTTATACCCTGTTTCACAAGTAAATTGCCTATATACTTTCACACTAAAGGAAAGAACTCTCTGAAAGTAACATCCGCTTGTAATGTATCCTATACCTACTGTTCAAATGTGTAGAGCATTTCATTTGGTCCTCACAGCAAGTTCATGAAGTAACATAGGTGTTATTTTCTCAGAGTGAAAAGCAAAGAACCACGCATGGGAAAATCAAAGACAATAATCAGTCAGATTAGTTCCAAAAAATACAAGAAGGAAAATGACAGATGTAGTGATTGATGAAGTTGGTTTGCCCATAACAACTGTTGAATAAGTCAGACAAACTGCTTAAGATACTAGGGAGAGGTCTGTAAGCCCATTAAGACTATTGTGTTCTGAATACCATTCCATGGGCTGCGCGGGGGTTACATAAGGAGAAACCAAACTCTTTAACCTTCAAAGACTTATAATTTGAAGAGATACACACTTAAGTCCATGTAAAGAAGAAAAATATTTAACACAGCTCCATCTCTCTCTCTTTCTTTTTTCAATACTTCACAGCTTTTGGGATCTTAGTTCCTCAATCGTGTCCCCAGACCTGGAAGCACAGAGTCCTAACCACTGGACTGCCAGGGAATTTCCAACACAGCTCCATTTTATCTCCTGATAAAATACTTGAAAAAAGTGCCTGTCTGCTAATCAAATATCCAAATTATTTACAGGATTATTGTTAAAGTGTTAAAGCTATTATTGAGGGAAGAATAAATAGCGCAGTGAAAGCACTGGGTAAGTTTCTCAAAAGGATGCAGAGGATTTAACATTGACGGGTAGAATGAAGCTGCAGCCAGAGGAGCTGTTGTAACTCGCTTGCTGCTAGAAGTCAGGAGTCACTTTAATAAAAGTTTCTATTGTGTGAACTCAGAACTGAGATCTGAAATGCAGGTAATGATGGATCTTGAGGGTAGGTAGCATGTAGGAAGAGTAAGCACTGAACTCTCTTGATTTCTTGTTCGGCAGTAAGGTTGTGTTGCAGAAAAGGAGTTTTATGATGATAAAAATTCTATACTGTATTTCTAGTTTGAAGGTTACTGCCTTTACCTGTTGTGATCTTAGTTGCACATTTTTGACTGTTGTGCTGTGCTGAGTTGCTCATTGCTCTGACTCTTTGCAACCCCACGGACTGTAGCCCACCAGGCTTCTCTGTCCATGGGGATTCTCCAGGCAAGAATACTGGAGTGTATTGCTGTGCCTTCCTTCAAGGTATCCTCCCAACCCAGGGATTGAATCCAGGCCTCCCACATTGCAGGTGGATTCTTTACCCTCTGAGACACCAGGGAAGCCCATGAATACTGGGATGGGTAACCTATCTCTTCTCTAGGGGATCTTTCCGACTCAGGAATCAAAGCAGGGTCTTCTGTATTGCAGGCTTGCAGAAGATTCTTTACCAACTGAGCTACCAGGGAAGCCCTTGATAGACATAGCTTATTCATCTCTCTTATTTGACCCCTCCCTCCTACCCTCTTACTCACAATACACTTCAAACATTTATGGTAATGAAGTAAAACAAATTCCAGTGGACTGGGTCAAGGTGTACATGTGAGAGCTGACTGAGGAAAAGAAAGAGCCGATTCTTATCAGCGTGTTATGACAGAACCGGGCAGACATACCACACGTACCCAGGAGCTAGACCCAGGGATTATTTCAGAGGTCACACCAAAACAGCTGCATTTCTGCTTTTAATTCCAATTACATATGACAGTTTACCTCAACATAACCTACAGATAAATTCAGAACCTGAGAAGGTGTAATAGTTACACATCTTGTCAGAATTTTGTTTACTACAAACCTTACAGTCTTACTGTTAAGCAGTGTATGGCCTTAAAACACTATGCCAATTTCTCTGAATTTTCTTTATCTGTAAGGGATGGGATTGAACTGGGAAGAGATGTAAACTCCCAAATCAGCTAAAACTGCGATTCTAGGCACTGTGACATGCAGAAATGATCTTTCAATACATTGTGTTACCTTAGCATGCTTCAGCCAGCTCTTCTCTCATTGTGTGATAAAGAGATGCCCTCCAGAAAGCAATACTATTGTTTAATACTTGAACTCACAAACATTTATTTTTGCTGTATCATTACTAGCATTTTATTTATATTTTAATGTTTTTTTTCCTTGTCATCAAATATAGTTGTTTCTTCACATTGAATTCTCAGAAGGAAGAAAGAAAGCTTATATTCTGTTTCAAGTCAGTTTCATCTTTTAAGGCTTGAAATACATGGCATGTTAAGTCTCACATGGATGTATTGATAATCAAAGTATCTAGGGAAAAATCAAGCCACCCCTCTCTTCTCATCTACCCTTCTGTTAGAGGAAATGTAACAAAGGGAGGGGAGGAGAAACAAGGAAAATAGAAAAAACGCTTTTCAAGATTTTGAACTAATCACAATCAAAATAAAGTGCTTACAAACGTCCTTCCCTGTAAACACAGGATGCTGAGAGTCTAGCCTGTCTTGAGAGCGTGTTTCTTGCCCCTCCTGCTCCATGCCGATTGCTCTGTGCAGCTTCACCCCTGCCCTCCTCACCGTGATTGCCTCCCTCAGCTCTGCCTTCCTGGTGCTCTGCCTGCCCTCCACACCTCTGCTCTGATTGCTCTGTCTCCCCGTGGCTCCCTCTAAGCTGCCCTGCTCCTCCGTTATCTTCTTCTACTTCAGTAACCCTTTCCGTGCGCTCCGTTTCTCCCCCTGCCCTCCAATCACTCTTGTGATCTTTCTGGCCCATGAAGCTTTTGCTGTGATCGCTTTCCTTGATTTTTCTCTGATTTCTTTGCCCTCTCTGGCTTTCTCTGCTTACTTTAGAACTCATAAAACCTTTAAAGGTTCAGAGATTAATTTCAGTTTGGATAAGCACCCAAACTTGTGAGTGCTTATGCCAATTCTTTACTAAAACTCTGGATCTAAAAATCTCACTGGGAAGGTGAGCATTATAAAAGTTCAAGTACTTGGAATTTTATCAAGAGAATAATTTCCCCTCAAATACTAGCCTTTCTGCTTCTAATTCTGGGTACAAAGAAAAGAAGATGGCCATTGTTTACTGTGCATAGTGTATCATCTTTCTTTGCATGTGGGCTCTATATAAGATTAGAAAACCTAGGAGGGTGCTGAGAAGGAGCCCAAGCAAGCACTTTTTTAAATTCATTCAGTATAGGTTTATTAAATGCCTACTACATGCTGCTGCTGCTGCTGCTGCTAAGTCGCTTCAGTCGTGTCCGACTCTGTGCGACCCCATAGACGGCAGCCCACCAGGCTCCCCCATCCCTGGGACTCTCCAGGCAAGAATACTGGAGTGGGTTGCCATTTCCTTCTCCAATGCATGAAAGTGAAAAGTGAAAGTGAAGTCGCTTAGTCGTGTCTGACTCTTAGCGACCTCATGGACTGCAGCCTACCAGGCTCCTCTGTCCATGGGCTTTTCCAAGCAAGAGCACTGGAGTGGGGTGCCATTGCCTTCTCCCTACTACATACTAGAAGTGCACAAAGCTATACTTCAATCTCAATGAAATAATCATAGATTGACCTTCCATAAATACATTTTATAAACTGTGTATATTGTAACCATAAATTATATAGGAAATGTAAAAACTATTATACCATGTCTCCCTACCACTCTTATTTCACTGTCCAGAATTTAAAAATTAGATATTGGTATTTACGGGCTTCCCTGATGACTCAGCGGTAAAGAATCTGCCTGCAATGCAGGAGACCACTTAATGCAGGAGACCCGATTCGATCCCTGGGTTGGGAAGAAGCCCTAGAGAAGGAAATGGCAACCCACCCCAGTATTCTTGCCAAGGAAATCCCGTGAACAGAGGAACCCTGCAGCGTACAGCCCATGGGGGGCTCAGGAGTCAGACACAACTTAGTGACCAAACCATCACCACCACTGTTATTTACTTTCTGTTGAGGTAGGAATTGCTAGGTAGTCAGAGTAGGACTCTGAGACCTCGGTCTTATTTTCAGTAAACATCCTGCTCCATTAACTTAAAACTATACCCTTTGTCCCAAATTCCTGGAATGTGTCCTTGGTCTGATAAATGATCAGCGCTCAGATCCAGGGAAGGGCGGTAATTCACTTCTGTTCCATATGCCTGAGGGAAAAACAACTGGTGATCGTTAATCTTAAACCCATACATCTGGTTGATTGTGAAATGAAAAAGGGTGGTGACTTAATCTGAGGATCAAAAGAAGCCATAAAGATATAAAATTAAGCATCTTGACCTTTAAACTGATGGGTTAAAAATGACATATTTTAAGGATAGGAGCCAACCAAAAATGTACAGATTAATATTAGTAAAGATAAAAAACTGCTGCAATCCCTGACTTTTGGGGGACTCTTTACCCCCTCACAGTGTCTATGCTGAGACTTTTGTACCTTCCTTCTCTCTAGTAAATCCTATTCACTTGCTACCATGAGCCTTTGTGTGTCCATGAAGTTCATTCTTCGGCTCCACAAAGAGGAACTTGGATTCCCATGTCACGGTTACCTTAAAATATGTATTTCCATCATCCCTATCACAGAGCAGCTTAGGTACTTTTAAATCTAAAGTTTTCCCTCATTCTGTTACCAAACAAAGTTTGTGTGCCTGACATACTGCTGCTGCTGCTAAGTCACTTCAGTCGTGTCCGACTCTGTGTGACCCCATAGATGGCAGGCCACCAGGCTCCCCTGTCCCTGGGATTCTCTAGGCAAGAACACTGGAGTGGGTTGCCATTTCCTTCTCCAATGGATGAAAATGAAAATGAAAAGTGAAAGTGAAGTCGCTCAGTTGTGTCTTACTCTTTAGCGACCCCATGGACTGCAGCCCACCAGACTCCTCCGTCCATGGGATTTTCCAGGCAAGAGTACTGGACATACAATAAGTCCAAATAATCTGAAACATGGGAATTTAGAGCACAGGAAGGCCTGCTGCTGCTGCTGCTGCTGCTAAGTCACTTCAGTCGTGTCCGACTCTGTGTGACCCCATAATCGGCAGCCTACCAGGCTGCCCCATCCCTGGGATTCTCCAGGCAAGAACACTGGAGTGGGTTGCCATTTCCTTCTCCAATGCATGAAAGTGAAAAGTGAAAGTGAAGTCGCTTAGTCGTGTCCGACTCTTAGCGGCCCCATGGACTGTGGCCCACCAGGCTCCTCCGTCCATGGGATTTTCCAGACAAGAGTACTGGAGTGAGGTGCCGTTGCCTTCTCTGCAGGAAGGCTTACTATGGGGCAAAGCACGGAGAACAAGTAGTTAATGCTCAAAAACACCTACCTCTCTGATGCTTTGTGAGGGAGAAGTTTTTACAGGCAAAATGTGGGGTATGGGGTGCAGAGTGTGTGACTTCCTTCTGATTGGCTGGTGGTGAGGTGATAGAGAAGTATCCCAGGAATCCTGTGCTCAGCCTGAGGTTATCATCCTCCACCTGGATGAGGGCCTTGGGTCTACAAAATAACTCAGAAGTGTTATTATATACTCCCCTGGGTATATATTGTATACTCCCCTGGGTATATATTGTATACTCCCCTGGGTATATATTGTATACTCCCCTGGGTATATATTATATACTCCCTGGGTATATATTGTATACTCCCCTGGGTATATATTGTATACTCCCCTGGGTATATATTATATACTCACCTGGGTATATATTATATACTCCCCTGGGTATATATTGTATACTCCCCTGGGTATATATTGTATACTCGCCTGGGTATATATTATATACTCGCCTGGGTATATATTGTATACTCGCCTGGGTGGCCTCAGAACCCAGCCCAAAGCAGCACTCTTTCTTGACTGCTCCTGCCTTGTCTCTGCATCCCCTCCCTTCCACGATTAATAACTATTTGAACCTGCCCTTTGGAAGTCATGGAAGATCAAGGAAGCCTATTTCCTACAAACAAGAAATGGGACATAGAAAGGATTTGACCCACAAGTTCCACAGGGTCCTGCTTGGTTTCAATTTCTTCCTTTCCTGGTCAAGTCCCTACCACAAAGAATGAGAAATGAATAGGGTGAAATCATAATTCTTTTGCTTGATGCCTCCATCCATTATGTAGTACAATTCTTTGTTTAGCTTTTATTTTTACATTCTGTAGGAAAGTTGGAAAACTGATTTTTTATAGCCAACATTAAGTCAGATTGCATAGTCTGAAAATATCTGAAATGCTAAGCCAAAAAGTAAACTCTATCTTCTGTCCTACTAATATATGGGCATTTGCTCCTGTATCCCTTTGTTATAGGAGTCCCAAACTCATGAGTCACGTCTGTCAAAAGATCTGTTTCACTTGCCTGTAAAATATTTGCGAAATCTGAACGTGAATTCTACAGCAGACTGGTAACTGCCACTTTGCCATTCTCTCCAGTAATATCTAGTCATCTACTGCCCTATTTCACACATAACGCACCTAGTTCCATAGGCATTTGTATTTGTAATTCATAACTGAGTATTAAAAGGGAGGTGAGATGTGGAGGGACATGAACTTTTGATAATAAATAACTCAATACACCCTAACAACAGGTTTGCTTGAAATGTCGTGGGAAAATGTAAACTTTGATTAGGGCTCAGTCTCCCACAACTTCTTCATATGGGTTTCTTGATAAGTCCCAAAAGAGCCTTATGCAGTGTTTGGGATGAGTGGGTCTGCAAAGAATTCTCTTTTAGTTGAAGCTGGCAGGAATAAGAACTTTCTTCCAAACATGGGGATATTGCTTTCCATTGCTAACTTTGGTTTCAGGATCGGGAAAATAATGTTTATAGGAAATCCCTTAAGTAAAATTGCATAGGTTGTCAGGCTCTTTTATGATACGGTGAAGTAATGCCTGAGTATGTAGGGCAGTAAGATTACAATTTGTCCATATCCTTAATTCCAGCAGAATCTTACATAGAAAGTATCACTGACAACTGCAAGTTCCTTCAGAAAATCAAGGGGCCAGAAATAAGTTGAATTTACACTGGCTATGCTGCTTCTGAATTCGCCCTGTGGAGCCACCTTGTTTAATATCAGTATCAAATGGAGAAGGCAATGGCACCCCACTCCAGTACTCTTGCCTGGAAAATCCCATGGACAGAGGAGCCTGGTAGGCTGCAGTCCATGGGGTCACTAAGAGTCAGACACGACTGAGCGACTTCACTTTCACTTTTCACTTTCATGCATTGGAGCAGGAAATGGCAACCCACTCCAGTGTTCTTGCCTGGAGAATCCCAGGGATGGGGCAGCCTGGTGGGCTGCCGTCTACGGGGTCGCACAGAGTTGGACACGACTGAAGCGACTTAGCAGCAGCAGCAACATCAAAAGTATTGTTGCTACTATACTTCCTACTGTTTTGGAAGCAGTCAGAGTGTGGTATACAGGACAGGATTAACTTTGCCCAGATTTAGGTTTGGCCGTTGCCCTCAGCACTGGGAGGTAATTTCTAAACCTTAAGAATGTCCACTGATAAGAGTATCTTTGTTGGGGGTGAGGGCGGGGTGCAGGGCGGTGCTAGATAGTCTACACTAACAAAATGACTTGTGGTGGAGAACCTTGTCCACGTGGCCTCAGCTCAACCCCTGGATGGGCTGGAGACTAAGGTCAGCCACAGGGACGGTCATCTGTCACATAACTGAGCCCCAACAACACTCTGGACGTTAAAGACCGGGTAAGCGTCCCTGTTGGCGAAGCACATGTGTCGAGACACCGTGTTGAGAAAAATAGGCCCTGTCCACATAGCCCCTCTGGGAGAGGACCACTGGACGCCCCAGCTCTTGTGTCCTGGATCCCCCTCTCTGCAGCTCTTCCCTCTGCTGACTGCATCTGCATCCTTCCCTGTGACAAACGCAGACCATGAATATCACAGCTATTCTGACTTCTCCAAGTCTTTCCAGTGAATTGTTGAACCTAAGGACAGTCTTACAGACCCCTGAAATTGCAGGTGGAGAAGGTTGAATGAGAATCTGAGAAGGTTGAATGAGAATCAGAATGAGAATCTGCAATACTTTAGAAATTCTACAGTGACTTTCTCAGTGGTCCAGCCCTACAACGCCAACTGTTGTCAGAAGACAGAGCCCCTCAGACTTTCAGCCTTTATCTAGCTCACAGAAAAGCATCTAGGCATCCAAGCAGAGTAGCCTAAGCTTTCAAGCAACAATACGTGGATTCTTCCTCTTTCCAACTTAAGGCCCACAAAGAGAAAGGAAAGGCAGCCAACTCATCTTTTCTTCATTTTCAACACCTTATTCAATAAGTTTTCCTAAAGCTGCTTCTCAGTATCATCTCATTAAGGAAAAAGATAATTATGATATTAATGCCTTGCTTCCAGTACTGAGTGAAGCCACAGGCATTTAACTTCACACTTCAAAGAAGTGGGTACCAATATAAACCTGACACCTATTATTCAAATGCAAATCTCAGAGTGAGACTGAAAACTCAGTTTCTTTTCATTTCTGACTACAAAGAGCAGATGGCATTTTCAGTGAACTGATCTCAAACTGCCTGTGGGACTGGAGGGAAAACACAAGGATGTGTATAGCTCCACCTTCGAAAGTAACATATTATATTTGGAAAAATATACATCCAGACTAATTCCACCCCTGATACTAATAACATGCTGCCAAACACTGGGAAAGCTTTTACCCCTACCTATCACTTTCCTCCTTAGGATGAAGTTTCAAACCCTAGAACAGAAACACAGAAAGCCTGCTGGTACACACCCAGGCTTTCCTCTCTCCGAGTATATCTTCTACAAAATAATCACAGGGCACAGCCAATGTGGAACCCGGTACAGACACCAGGGCGGCTACGGACGCCTACTCCTGCTACTTATTGAAGTAGTTATCGAGTACCTGTCACTGTGCGGAGCACAGTCGTTACCTCCTTCCATCCTCCCTACAGCCCTGGAGGGAGGAGGTGCTATTCTTCTTATTTTATAGAGATGAGGAATCCAAAGTTTAGAGAGAGTCAAGGACCTCTGCAAGATCACAAATCTAGCAACTGGGAAAATCAGCCTTCCAGCCCCACTCTGTCCACCTCAAAACAGTTTTTTAATTGATGCACATTCGGTGCTTTGGTTAATTAAAGATTCTGATTCTAGCAATTTATCTTCTGGATCCTTAATGGATTGCCAGTTTTCAAAGAATTAAAGTACAGTAAAATATCCTCAAGATTAAAAATACTCAAATTATGCAGAATATAATCAAATTGTTCTTGGATGCTTCAGATGATCCTTTACGTACTGGTAACGTCTCAGGTGCATCAACCAGCAGAAGAGTGATTGTGCTAATGAAGTGTAGGTCAGAAGAATAACATATAGATCAGCTTCCACGTACATATAATCATTACCCTAATTCTCACAAATACTTTTGCAGAGTTCATGATGTAGCAATCTACTAACTTTTATTCAACACAAGTTAACAAATCTTCATCCAGTGCTTTCTGTGTGCCAAATCCCAAGGTAAGCTCTAGGCAGCCATAAGAGTGATATAGTGTCGGTTCTTAAGGAGGACACATTCTGAATTTGGGACAGTGTATTATCCTCCTTGCAACAGAATTACCTTGGGGCTTGCCACAGAATTACCCTGACAATATTTAATTTAATTAACTATGAGGCTTCCCTGGTGGCTCAGACGTAAAGCTTCTGTCTGCAATGCAGGAGACCGGGGTTCTATCCCTGGGTTGGAAAGATCCCCTGGAGAAGGAAATGGCACCCCACTCCAATACTCTTGCCTGGGAAATCCCATGGACATGGAGGAGCCTGGTAGGCTGCAGTCCATGGGGTCGTGAAGAGTCGGACACAACTGAGCGACTTCTCTTTGAGTGGAATAGTAATAGCAGCAGATGTACATTTTTTAAAATGACAATTGGTATGTTCACTGATATTGTAAAGTGACTACTGTTCTCTTTCTTCTCCTCTCCTTTATGTTATCTTTTTCAATGAGCTATAGTTTTTACCTCACACGTCACCCAAGCTCTTTTTGAAACTTTCTCTCTCTCTTACACACACATACATATCTTAGTAAATAAATCATTGTTGGTTGTGTTTATGGTATTATCTAGTATCTATCAGTGTTGCAAAAATCCCTCTTATGACACTTGGGAGGGAAGAGAAGCAGGGAAAAAAAGCAGAAGGAAGAAAGGAAAGAAGCATAACCTTCCCTTTGGCAGATGTCTGGGAAAAGGAGACCCTTTATGAGATCACTGCATCAAAAGGAAGTAAGAAGTTTCCAGGCTGCCAGTCACGAAGCCACCAAAACTCACTTCTAATGAAAAAAGAAACTGTTAACTCCTGCACTGTTGTGAAATACTTACCAAAGACACCTTCCCTGCTAAGTGTCATTCATTTCAGGAGTGAAATGCTGTAACAGAGAAAAACGCCCAGGGCAACTGGGAACCGGGAAGTGTGTGGTTCAATTGTCCCTGTAGGGGAGGGAAAGCGTCTTTCCTTGACAGCTACCCCTACTTAACTACTGTGCAGTCAGCCCTCCCCTGCATCAGAGAAAATTCAGCCTTCCAGCGGATTCCCTGCCATCTGCCTGATGACTATCAGCCTGCAGTCAACACACCTTGAATGCTTAACATCCTCAGCAATCCCAAGGGCTGCCTCTGGGGGGCAATTAGAAGATCCATGGGAAGAAAATCTTTACTTTGCCACTTGGCTTCTGTTTCCAAATTTAGTTGAAATTCTGGAAGACAACATTCAGCTAATTGTTCTTTCCTCATTTTTTTTTCTTCACCTTGATGCTTTTGGGGTATCCATAGCCAACAGCCACGGAAGCTGAGGGGGTGACAAATGGCCATCAGGAAGACTCGAGTCCCCAGAAAATCAGCAGAGGGTAGTAAATTGACAGTGGGGGGGGAGGAGGGTAGGAAGGAATGAAAACAGAACAGAAGAAGCTCAGGTTTTGGCCCCAGAGCTCCACCAGGTATGTGCCAATTTATTCACCCTGAAATCTAAGCGATTCCAGATGGAAACATTTTCGTTTGTTTTTATTATCTCTTTACTTTATTGGGATTTAAGTAGTTAGTATTTGAAAGTTTCCTTGTATAGGGCTAAGAAAGAAGTTAAGACAATTACTCAGAATGTATGGAGGGAAGTAGGGGAGCTTTAATCACTTAGATCACTAGAGTAATCACTTAGATCACTAGAGTATAAGACTCAGTAAAGTCAAGATCTGCTCTTCCAAAATGTATTCTCATGAGAAAGAAAAAAAAAAAAAGGACAATTTTTTTTTTTTTTTTAATACAAAACACATGACTGGTCTTGAGTACAATCGAAACATGTCTCCCTCATCCATTCGGGCCCTAGCAATACCCAAAGCTAAATGACAGTCCACCAGTTCAGTCCAGGGCCTGAAAACTTAGATAATTGCTTGGCACCTTCAAAGTTTGAAAAGTCTTGTGAAAAGTGGTATGGCTGGTAGAAAGAGTTTTTAATTCAGCCATTATTGTCCTCCCTGCTACATTTTTGTCTCCGGGTAATTTCTGTCTAATTCCCGTTGTTGCATGATTTCTGTACATTTGAACTAATAAACCCTTAAAACTCTTCAATTCAGATCCACGTTAAGATTCATAGCCTACTCGCTTTCCTAAGGCACCCACTTAAGGAGGTCATCAGCTCAAACATATATAATGCCTATGAACAATGGCATTTTTCAATACCGTATTTAAAATTACACTAAAGTTGAAACAAAATCTTCCTAGTTAAAATAGGAAGTGGCCTGGTTTCAACAAAATACGTATTCAACCATTCAACCATACTGTACCTATGTTCCAAGGACAGTTTTTTACCTTCTTAAAGACATTTTAAAATGCAGTGGACATTTCCTGTAACATCTTAACATGGTTTTCAATCACTTTCATGCAGAATTAAACTTAGATTGACTTTACAATCAATACTCAGTATCCTTTTTTCCTAGATTTTTTGGAGACAAGAAGTAGTTCTCTACATTGAAAATAAGAGATTTTTTGCATTCAGTTCAGTTCAGTTCAATTCAGTCACTCAGGCATGTCCGACTCTTTGTGACCCCATGAATCACAGCACGCCAGGCCTCCCTGTCCATCACCAACTCCCAGAGTTCACTCAGACTCACGTCCATCGAGTCAGTGATGCCATCCAGCCATCTCATCCTCTGTCATCCCCTTCTCCTCCTACCCCCAATCCCTCCCAGCATCAGAGTCTTTTCCAATGAGTCAACTCTTTGCATGAAGTGGCCAAAGTACTGGAGTTTCAGCTTCAGCATCAGTCCTTCCAATGAACACCCAGGGCTGATCTCCTTCAGAATGGACTGGTTGGATCTCCTTACAGTCCAAGGGACTCTCAAGAGTCTTCTCCAACACCACAGTTCAAAAGCATCAATTCTTTCGTCCTCAGCTTTCTTCACAGTCCAGCTCTCACATCCATACATGACCACAGGAAAAACCATAGCCTTGACTAGACGGACCTTTGTTGGCAAAGTAATGTCTCTGCTTTTCAATATGCTGTCTAGGTTGGTCATAACTTTTCTTCCAAGGAGTAAGCGTCTTTTAATTTCATGGCTGCAGTCACCATCTGCAGTGATTTTGGAGCCCCAAAAAATAAAGTCTGACACTGTTTCCACTGTTTCCCCATCTATTTCCCATGAAGTGATGGGACCAGATGCCATGATCTTCATTTTCTGAATGTTGAGTTTTAAGCCAACTTTTTCACTCTCCTCTTTCACCTTCATCAAGAGAAGAATTTCTGTTTTGAAGATGCAAATACCTATATATGTGGAATCTAAAATCTGACATAAAAGAACCTATCAACAAAGCAGAAACAGACTCACAGACATAGATAACAGACTTGTAGTTGCCAACTGGCAGAAGGTTGGGAGAAAGATGGACTGGGAGGTTGAGGTTAGCAGATGTTAGCTCTTGTATATGGAATGGATAAACAAGATCCTACTGTATAGCTCAGGGATACGTTCAATATTCCATGATACTGGAAATAGCATAACAAAAAGATTATAAATAAGAATGAATGTATATGTGTGTGTTTATGTTTGTGTATCTCCATATACATGCATAACTGAATCTGTTTGCTGTGCAGCAGAAATTAACATTATAAAACAACTCTACTTCAATTTTTAAAAATTTAAAAACAAAAGAATTTCTACCTGTCAGAATCCGAATCAAAAGGAACAAGCATAATAACTTTCTTTTAACTGAAAAGTGAGTGAAAGACCTCAAGAGTATGACTTACACATATCAACTCTCAGGTCAGAGTCCTGGAACAGCAAACAGCCTGTTTCCAGCCTCTAGATCCCAGTTGCATTATTTGAGATTCCCTCGTTAGTAGCTCCTAGAAGCTGGAAGTGAGTTCCAGAGATGTGACTGATGCTTTGAACTCAGTAGGTTTCTGCAGGATGAAATTTTACACCAGGGTTCCAATTAGAACCTAAGGCTGATTACTTACATTCATAGACCTCCTGTCTAAATCCCAGCTTTCCTCATCACTTGATCGATGTTTCTTCACTAGATGATTGACTGTGGGAGCATTTTAGTGATTCTTCCTCAGAGATCTTCTTTCTATTGCTTTTGGGGAAGCTCCAACGGCTTTGCTTTAGCAAACAGAGAAGCTGGTAGTTCTGGAGCCTCCCTGCCTCCATTTATAACCCGACAGAACCACTTTCAGCAGTACCATCTTGAGCAAGTTACTAACCTTCTCAAAGTCTCAGTTTCCTTATACATCAATGTAAATACTTAACACACTGATCTTAAGGAGTCCCTTTGAAAATTAACTGTATAAAATATCATAACTGTATAAAATATTCTAAGAGTAACTGTATAAAATATTATATAAAGTTATATATAATATATAACTGTATCAATATTATAACTGCATAAATGTTTATAAAATACTATAAAATATATAGTACATACTATAGTAAGAACTCAAAATATGAGATACTATAAGCTTTTATTATTGTATTATTACATACATTATATATGTGTTTTATATATTATTAGGTTTTTCTGGTTCACTGGAGTCTCACTGGGGTATAACACAAATTACAGCATAACCTAACACACCCTTGAAAATCTCCCTAAGGTAGTATGAGCACTTTTGAGTACAGAGCTTTGAAAAGACACAGCATTTATAGCAAATGTGGTCAGTGCCCTGTTGATATCCTCTTGTGTGTCTTAAATCACTTACTGCGTGCAAACACCTAGAACTCTCTGCCCAAGGAGTTTCCATCAGTCTGTGATCACACTGAAGAGTTGATGTCAGGTTAGCCACTCTGGAGAGTTAATGTCACTCAGAATTTTCAATCAATGACAATCAAGGAAGTAATAGGTTAATGTCACGTTTTCCTTGGCCGTCAGTTGGAATAAATGAAATATGTTCACACTGACCTCCAGATTCCCCTTAAGGAACTGAGCTCCAGACGTCCTCAGAGATGGATGAAACTGCTCAGAAGACAGATTTAATTGTGTTCATCTTCTTCTCTACTATCCCAGTATTTGCTGGGATGACCTCCTAAACACATCACTTACGCCCAAATCCTTGTCTCTAAGTCAGCTCCCAGGAAACCAAGAAGAGCTCTGGATAAAACCATTATAGTCATGTTTTCATTCAATGAGTGTGGAAATATTATGTTGTCTTTTGCTTGGTGGTTTAGTCACTTAGTCTTAGTCAGACTAAGTTGTGTCTGACTCTTGCAACCCCATGGACTGTAGCCCGCCAGGCTCCTCTGTCCATGGGATTCTCCAGGCAAGAATATTGGAGTGGGCTGCCATTTCCTTCTTCAGGGAATCTTCCTGACCCAGGAATCAAACCAGATAAGATCAGTCGCTCAGTCGTGTCCGACTCTTTGCGACCCCATGAATCACAGCACACCAGGCCTCCCTGTCCATCACCAACTCCCAGAGTTCACTCAGACTCACGTCCATCAAGTCAGTGATGTCATCCAGCCATCTCATCCTCTGTCGTCCCTTTCTCCTCCTGCCCCCAATCCCTCCCAGCATCAGAGTCTTTTCCAATGAGTCAACTCTTCTCATGAGGTGGCCAAAGTACTGGAGTTTCAGCTTTAGCATCATTCCTTCCAAAAAATTCCCAGGGCTGATCTCCTTCAGAATGGACTGGTTGGATCTCCATGCAGTCCAAGGTACTCTCAAGAGTCTTCTCCAACACCACAGTTCAAAAGCATCAATTCTTTGGTGCTCAGCTTTCTTCACAGTCCAGCTCTCACATCCATACATGACCACAGGAAAAACCATAGCCTTGACTAGACGAACCCTTGTTGGCAAGGTAATGTCTCTGCTTTTGAATATGCTATCTAGGTTGGTCATAACTTTCCTTCCAAGGAGTAAGCGTCTTTTAATTTCATGGCTGCAATCACCATCTGCAGTGATTTTGAAGCCCAGAAAAATAAAGTCTGACACTGTTTCCACTGTTTCCCCATCTATTGCCCATGAAGTGATGGGACCGGATGCCATGATCTTCGTTTTCTGAATGCTGAGCTTTAAGCCAACTTTTTCACTCTCCACTTTCACCTTAATTAAGAGGCTTTTTAGTTCCTCTTTACTTTCTGCCATAAGGGTGGTGTCATCTGCATCTCTGAGGTTATTAATATTTCTCCCAGCAATCTTGATTCCAGCCTGTGCTTCATCCAGCCCAGCCTTTCTCATGATGTACTCTGCATATAAGTTAAATAAGCAGGGTGACAATATACAGCCTTGATGTACTCCCTTCCCTATTTGGAACCAGTCTGTTGTTCCATGTCCAGTTCTAACTGTTGCTTCCTGACCTGCATACAAATTTCTCAAGAGACAGGTCAGGTGGTCTGGTATTCCCATCTCTTGAAGAATTTTCCACAGTTTATTGTCATCCACACAGTCAAAGGCTTTGGTGTAGACAATAAAGCAGAAATAGATGTTTTTCTGGAACTCTCTTGCTTTTTCCATGATCCAGCGGATGTTGGCAATTTGATCTCTGGTTCCTCTGCCTTTTCTAAAACCAGCTTGAACATCAGGATGTTCACGGTTCACATATTGCTGAAGCCTGGCTTGGAGAATTTTAAGCTTTACTTTACTAGCATGTGAGATGAGTGATATACCCCACACCCAAGGTAAGAGAAACCCAAGTAAGACAGTAGGTATTGCAAGAGGGCATCAGAGAGCAGACACACTGAAACCATACTCACAGAAAACTAGTCAATCTAATCACACTAGGACCACAGCCTTGTCTAACTCAATGAAACTAAGCCATGCCCTTGGGGCAACCCAAGATGGGCAGGTCATGGTGGAGAGATCTGACAGAATGTGGTCAACTGGAGAAGAGAATGGCAAACGACTTCAGTATTCTTGCCTTGTGAACCCCATGAACAGTTCAAAAAGGCAAAATGATAGGATACTGAAGGAGAAACTCCCCAGTTCAGTAGGTGCCCAATATGCAACTGGAGATCAGGGGAGAAATAACTCCAGAAAGAATGAAGGGATGGAGCCAAAGCAAAAAGAATACCCAGCTGTGGATGTGACTGGTGATAGAAGCAAGGTCCGATGCTGTAAAGAGCAATATTGCATAGGAACCTGGAATGTCAGGTCCATGAATCAAGGCAAATTGGAAGTGGTCAAACAAGAGATGGCAAGAGTGAATGTCAACATTCTAGGAATCAGCAAACTGAAATGGACTGGAATGGGTGAATTTAACTCAGATGACCATTATATCTACTACTGCAGGCAGGAATCCCTCAGAAGAAATGGTGTAGCCATCAAGGTCAACAGAAGAGTCCGAAATGCAGTACTTGGATGCAATCTCAAAAATGACAGAATGATCTCTTTTCGTTTCCAAGGCAAACCATTCAATATCACAGTAATCCAAGTCTATGCCCCAACCAGTAATGCTGAGGAAGCTGAAGTTGAATGGTTCTATGAAGACCTACAAGACCTTTGAGAACTAACACCCAAAAAAGATGTCCTTTTCATTATAGGGGACTGGAATGCAAAAGTAGGAAGTCAAGAAACACCTGGAGTAACAGGCAAATTTGGCCTTGGAATACGGAATGAAGCAGGGCAAAGACTAATAGAGTTTTGCCAAGAAATTGCACTGGTCATAACAAACACCCTCTTCCAACAACACAAGAGAAGACTCTATACATGGACATCACCAGATGGTCAACACCGAAATCAGATTGATTATGTTCTTTGCAGCCAAAGATGGAGAAGCTCTATACAGTCAGCAAAAACAAGACCAGGAGCTGACTGTGGCTCAGACCATGAACTCCTTATTGCCAAATTCAGACTGAAATTGAAGAAAGTAGGGAAAACCACTAGACCATTCAGGTATGACCTAAATCAAATCCCTTATGATTATACAGTGGAAGTGAGAAATAGATTTAAGGGCCTAGATCTGATAGATAGAGTGCCCGATGAGCTATGGAATGAGGTTCGTGACATTGTACAGGAGACAGGGTTCAAGACCATCCCCATGGAAAAGAAATGCAAAAAAGCAAAATGGCTGTCTGGGGAGGCCTTACAAATAGCTGTGAAGAGAAGCAAAAAGCAAAGGAGAAAAGGAAAGATATAAACATCTGAATGCAGAGTTCCAAAGATTAGCAAGAAGAGATAAGAAAGCCTTCTTCAGTGATCAATCAAACCCAGGTCCCCTGCATTACAGGCTGACTCTTTACTGACTGAGCTACAAGGGAAGCCCTGCTTCTTGGTTGAGGACCTAGCAAAGTATTATAACTGACTTGGTTTAGAGGCTATACAGTACTTGCATGTACTTATATTACTCACGTGTATGTGTGCATTCTTGAGACTGTAGTGAGGCTCAACCATGTGGCTCTGCCTTCTCACTCCAACTTCTAGAAGTTGCTCCAGTTTTCTGAGAAAGTCATTTAGTATATGGATCTTAATTCTCCCTCTTCTCTTCCTTTCTTGAAAAACTGACCTCAAATAGTAGCTGGGGCCAAACCAGATACATAGCTTTACATTTCTGGGGAAAGAGGGAAGGCAGCCCAAGGGTATGAGAACTAGGCAGGACGAGGAGAGCTGGAAGTCAGGAAGATGGACTGGAGTGCATGTTTGAACCTAAGTGCTGCATATATACCATAGAGATCAGGGTTTCTAAATAGTATTTTCTACTAAAAGAGACTATTAAATCATATCCTGGCTTCTCAATGATCTTGTGGCTGGAGAAAAAGAAGTCCTCCAGGAATGATGGGGCTGCATCAGAACTATACAGTGGTCATCTTAGCTCTTACTGGTCAAGTCCAGGGCATTTTGAGCATCAATAGAAAATAATATCACAACTAATTATAACCATTGAAGAAAATACAAATCTGTGAGTTCATGCTGATCTCAACTAATGAATTAAATTTGATGAAAAACAGGATATTTACAAAAGCTTGAAGCATCTCCCACACAAAACACTTCTTAATTACAAAAGGAAAGAAGTAACATTACTGTGGAGAATCCTGGCAAACACCACCTAACTCAAGTGTTCAAATTTAATATCACTAATAACAGAACAAGTCAAAATTAGGCACCACCCTGTGATAGGTTGCATAAGAAATTTACTGCTGTGATATTCCTGCTGAAGACACATCACATAACACGAAAATAATCAGAAGGAAATATCAGTAAAACACAGAACAGAAGGACATTGCACAAAATATCTGACATTCACAAATGTTAAGGCCAATAAAAGTTGAGGAAGAACTGAAGAACTTTCCTAAACTGAAGGAGACTAAGAGATACAAAATCAACATAGTAGTCTAGCCTAGATTCTTTCCACAATGGACATTATGGGAAAACTTAAATGGGGTCTGAAAGTTAAGTGCTAGCAATGTTAATTTTCTGATTTTGGTGGCTATGATTTGATTTTATAAGGAAACATCCTTATATATAGGAAATACACGCAGAAGTATCATGTAGACCACTTACTCATAAATGATAGAGAAAAAATTATATATATTCACTATTCTTAAAATTTTTTTCTGTAAATTTGAAAATTTTTCTACTTTGGTAGACAGAGAAAATACCTATAGTTACCAATACTTGGAGAAAGTGAAACAAGTGAAAGCAAAAGTCTGTCAGTCGTGTCCAACTCTTTGCAACCCCATGGCCAGAATACTGGAGTGGGTAGCCTTTCCCTTCTCCAGAAGATCTTGCCAACCCAGGGATCAAACCCAGGTCTCCCACATTGCAGGCAGATTCTTCATTAGCTGGTTCCGCCCCAAAATATCAGTTAACCACTAGAAGACTCTAGTCTAGAAGCTCTACCAACAGTATGCAGGTTTTGTCAGTTTTCAGTGCCTCATACCAAAGCATGAATGATCAACCAAAGATCACTAAACTCTTTAGAAAAGCTTACAACATGCCCAAACAAACCAACAAGGGAAAAGTGATCCAGGCAAAAATATACATAGGAAAAGAGCATTGGTTCGTTTTTTTTGAATAATACCTGTGGAGCCCTCACAAAGTCCACACACTAGAGGAGATGTTTTTTGAATGAGTTCCCCCATTTCCAACACAAGTTTTCAATTTCCCCATGTTCTTTTACATACTCTCCCCAGATAGCTGAAATTTACTAAAGCTATCACTGATTGCTATTTTTAAGAGAGTTGATAAAGCTGCAGATTACTCAAGTAGTAATTACCACATAGGTAACTACTAGATAATTTAGAACACCTAGGTAATTCAGAATCAGACAGACTCGGGTTCCAATCATAATGTGCTAGATTTCCTTCCTGTCTCTTCTCTCCTCATCTGCAAAATGGGGATAATATGGTTGTGAAGAGTAAATGAGATTATATCCACAGCTTAGCCTAGCACATAAAAGGTACTCCTGCAATGATGCTATTGATGGGATTTTTATTATTCACCATTAGCTTTTCATAATCTCAAGATAAGTAGGTCTTTTTGGAAGAGGCCTCAAGCTCATCATGTGTCTCAATCATGTTCTGTCAAAGAACATCCGTGACCCGTGTCTACTGACCACTCTACTCGTGACACCCATTCCACCAATCAGTATCGATGACCCAATTTCCTAGTTATTACAGGAAATTGTTGTAATTTCCTGTTGTCTCTCAGCATCAAACCCGACCTTGTGTACTCTGTTTGGCATCACCAGGGCTGAGACTTGAAGACCTTTTCTCCTCCTTTGCCAGCAGCTCCACGTTATGCTCTCCCACAAGGGGATGCTAGAGGGAAGTTGTTCCTTCCTGTTTGCATCCTGCTTCCATTCTGATTTTCTGTTGTCACGTTACTTTTCTCTGCCATCTCACTCTAACAGCCCTTCTTCACCCTGACGGTTGGTTCCAGTAGAGCTGTTGATTCCACTGTGCAACCCTCAAAGGACCAGCCTCAACACATGACTCAGGGGCAGCTATACAGACCCCCTCTCCAAGCCATTCAATGTTAGTAATCCCAACCTCCTCCCTCCTCCTGCAGTCTGGAGTTGCACTTACTGCTCCCTCTGGGCCTTTTGATTTCGGTAGTACCTATTAACAATAGGTGTTGAACAATTCTTTAAATTCTTTTTATTAAAATAGTGGTTGCATTTTTTACCTCCTGTGTGGACTCAGAGTAGTAAACATGGGTTGTGCATCCTTCTTAGAGTTCCCTTTAGACTCCATCCTAAGGTCCCTTCTGGGAGTAATCTTGAGCCATAAGCTTAGTTCCACACCAACCTGTTCAGTGGAAGTGTTTCTCAAGTAACTTTGATCTCAGTGACTGTTCGGGCGAACCACACCTCCCTCAAGGTAACACTTACCACCCCTTCTAATCTTCCATTCAGGTCCACTGGTCCCTTAGACAAGGCGTGTGTGCTTTACCAGGCTGCCAGTCACTTATTTATAGTCTGCCATTCATAGTCTCCCACTGAGATCACCTGTAAAAGGTTCTTGACTCAGACTAATAACATAGCTGACTGCTAAAACCAAAATTAGTAGACAGAGATGGGCAAATTCATATGTATCATGTTTTTATTCTGCCTCTCTTCCATTTCTCTATCTCCAGGTCACTCCAAAGATGTCACCAGTGTTTTCCCCAAACATCATTTTCATCTTGGCACTCCCTTCCTCAAGCAGGTATGTATGATGACTCCCTATTGCCTTGCAGATCAAGAGTAAACTCCTAAATTAGACCCTGGGTATCATTAGAATGCTCCAACAAATTAGACTGACTACAGTTTCTAGTCTTGAACTGACGTTTCCAGATTGTAGGTCTGATCATTTTTAAAAGAAAGAACTAGTCACAGTCTATAGGTATTCCCACTGGGGGAATAGGGTGCCCAGGAAGTGGGCACAGATCCAGCCAGTCTCAAAGCCAACACTCTGGAATGTGGTGTACGGGGGAGAGGGCAGACAGGATGCCAAGTCTCCACAGTTCAGTTCAGTCACTCAGCCTTGTCCGACTCTTTGCGACCCCATGGACTGCAGCACGCCAGTCCTCCATGTCCATCACCAACTCCTGGATCCTACTCAAACTCATGTCCACTGAGTTGGTGATGCCTCCCAACCATCTCATCCTCTGTCATCCCCTTCTCCTCCTGCCTTCAATCTTTCCCAACATCAGGGTCTTTTCAAATGAGTCAGCTCTTTGCATTGTGGCCAAAGTATTGGAATTTCAGCTTCAACATCAGTCCTTCCACAGAATGTGATAAAGTCTCCATGCTGCTGCTATTGCTAAGTCGCTTCAGTCGTGTCCGACTCTGTGTGACCACATAGATGGCAGCCTACCAGGTTCCCCCATCCCTGGGATTCTCCAGGCAAGAACACTGGAGTGGGTTGCCATTTGCTTCTCCAATAGGTGAAAGTGAAAAGTGAAGTCGCTCAGTCATGTCCAACTGGTAGTGACCCCATGGACTGCAGCCTACGTCCATGGGATTTTCTAGGAAAGAGTACTGGAGTGGCTTGCCATTGCCTTCTCCGAAAGTCTCCATAGAATCTGCATAAAGTCCAAGAGGGAATCCCTCCAGAAATGGTGCAAGCCTCTTGGAAGAGCCTGAAGTTCTTCTGATCTCAGTCACATGCTCTTAGGGGCCAAAGCACATCTTCAGGAGTATTGGTGGCCCAGGAAATCTTTCCCTGACACTGGGAAGGCTGTTATGCCCCTTTATAGAAGGCCATTTGTGTACAGTAAATGAAGTTCTTTACCTACATTAAAAGAACTTGAATATTTTGCCTATCTCAGTGGGCATTTTCATTAGCTAAACATATCTATCAGATAAATTAGTATAAAATGACTTTTTAAAAAATACTTATTAAATATATATATGACGGTCATCTTACATAATAAGCTACAATCTTGAACTGATGAATGGTCACTTTTTAGGTTTTATTGCATTATATGTTACCTACAAGAAATATTATCTGTGCCTAATTCATAAGTCTAAAGATGTTGTTCAAGCTATATCTATATGATGCTAAGTAGCCAGCTAAAACTAGGAAATTCAGTCAAATGTCTGCATTTCTGTTCTACATGATATCAAACACCTAGATATTTAAAGATACCTGGACAATTGACATGTCTTAAAGATCAGCCTAAGGAAGGACATGTAAAATGTATTCACACATTTTTAGTGTTCCTACTGAATTTTTACTTAGCTAATTATAATTTTGCTTTAATGTTAAATATTATGTTTGGGTTTTTCCTTAGAAGTTGACTTTTACTAAATTATCCTTATTTTTGATGTGCCTGTCATGACTTTAAATACATTAGCCATCATTCATTTCAACATTTTTTCTCAGTTACAGTCTTGCCATTTACTCTATTTTAGCTGTTTCATGATTAGGATATGGCATATTTCAACTTTTTCACTCTCTTTATTTCTCAAGGATTTATGTTCTTAGCTTGATTTCTTACTTAATATTACAAACTCCTCTGATTTCGGGAATCTATATAAATACTGAGTGCAAAATGAGGGTTATAATCAAAGGAAAGCTTCTGTTAACCTGATTTCACCAAAAAATGAAGATCTGATGAGCAGGGTGGAGGTGGGCGGTACTGCCTATTTAAATCAGTGGCCCACATTGTAAGCTTCACATGTGCCACACACAAGATACTTTAAAATTTCTACTTCTTTCTGTGAAATAAAATATGTTTACTACACATGTATTACTGAAATGCAGTTTATTCATACTTGAACGTGAAGAATATACTGCTGTTGATGACTTATCTGGAGGTGGTACATGTAAGTAGCAATGTATTTATTTTTGTAAATGTCCTTTAGCCCACACTGCTGGCCAAACTTCAGGTTCAGCTTCATTTTACATGTTTCTTAAAGAAGAATTACTCTTACTTAAAAATAAATAAATTCTTAACAATCAGTAATAATTACTTCTATTTATATTTCCTTGGAACATATCATATATTGTATAACTGAATTTAAATACATTCTCAGATGACTAAAATGCCACTCATTTCAGAAGTCCTCTGGAACATGCCTCCCCCAAGAATATCAAGATGTAATTAAGATAAAATACAAACTCTTTTACCCTTATCGTCAAGGCCCTGCCTGATCTGTCAATTACTCATCAATTACTACTCCCTTGTTCATCAATAATATATCCCAGCCATACCAGTCTTCATTTTACATGCTATTCCCTCTACCGATAAGGGGAACTATAGCTTCCCTGATGGCTTCCCTTCCCTGATAGCTCAGTTGGTAAAGAATCCACCTGCCATGCAGGAGACCCTGGTTCAATTCCTGGGTCAGGAAGAGCTATTGGAGAAGGGATAGGCTACCCACCCAAGTATTCTTGGGCTTCCCTTGTGGCTCAGCTGGTTAAGAATCTGCCTGCAATGCAGAAGACCTGGGTTCGATCCATGAGTTGGGAAGATCCCCTGGAGAAGGGAAAAAGGCTACCCACTCCAGTGTTCTGGCCTGGAGAATTCCATGGACTATATAGTTCACAGAGTCATAAAAAGTCGGACACGACTGAGTGACTTTCACTTTCACTGACAATAAGGCTGTTCCTCCAAGTCTTTGCATGGCCAGTTCCTTCTCTTTTGTCACCTCTTACCTCAAGTGTTACGTCCTTGGAGAGGCTGTCTCTAAAATCCCAGCTGCTCTGGGCTCCATTGCCTTGGGTCCTGACGTTATCTGCATCTGACATCAGGGATATCCTTGCTGCTGCCTTCCGTAGGCTGAGTCCCCGGTTGACCTCACTATTATTATTAGCTTGTGCCTTTTCATCCTTTCTGACCATCCAAGTCTGGTCCTTGGATTCTTTCCAGATTCCTGATTTGTTCTCCCACTCTCTGCTGGGAGAACCTGCCTAAAATTTTGAAACGTTTATCTGTGGCCTTAATGCTTGTCTTCCTCCCACCAACACCTTCTGTCTCAGAACTACATGTGGTTCCCTGTACCCTCTTGCCTTGTTTCCACAAAAAGGCCTTTCTAAAGCTTCTTTTCTTTAAGCTTCACTCACTAGATCAGAATTTTTGGCTTCAACCTAGGAACTGATTGAACACTCACCTCCTTAAGAAACAGGCTGAGCATGAGGACTGTTCTCTTACTTCTCCAACATTCCTTGAGATGGTAAATTCCCTTGACTCTCTAGTTTTCCTTGATATTTTCGGGAACTTCATTTCTAGAAATAAATGGTTTCTTCTGAATTTTATCAGGACACCAAAACATGATTCATGCCACTTAATGCAGGCAAAGCATAGAGTGAAGTGGTCAGTTGCTTGAGTCTGGGTTCAAATCCTGGCTGTGCCACTTGCTAGCCATGTGAACCTGGAGGCATTTGTGATGATCTCTGAGCCTTACTCTCCTAAGCATAAAATGAGGGGAATAAAATAATCTTCCTGAAAATATTGTTGTTAGGATTCCGTAAGATAAAGCAAGTGTTAATATCTATGTCACACATGCTCACACACTACAGAGGTGCAGAATGATACAACCATATGGAGAGGAATTTGCAATATGTAACAAAACCTCATGTGTATTTTACCTTTTAGTACACTGTTACGCCTATAAGTACAGCTCTACAAGTAGAGTACAAGTAAGCACCAGGTTACTTGTCAAGGCTTTGATAGCAAAGTGTTGAAAAAATTTAAATGTGCCACCAGAGAAGGCTGACTAACACAACAGACACCATGCAGTTGTGAACAGAGTAAGAAGTACATCTACGAACTAATATGGAGAGATTTCTATGATATATTAAATGAAAAGCAGAGGAAAAGGATATTATATATATAAAACCTTTACCATAAGACAGAAAACCAGAAATATATGTATCTACACACACACATGGGTTTCCCTGGTGGCTCAGATGGTAAAGAATCTGCCTGCAATATGGAAGACCTCAGTTTGATCCCTGGGTTGGGAAGATTACCTAGAGGAGGGCATGGCAACCCACTCAGTATTCTTGCCTGGAGAATCCCCGTGGTCAGAGGAGTCTGGCTGGCTACAGCCCATGGGGTCACAAAGAGTCGGACACGACTGAGCAACTAAACACAGCATAGTACAGCATACACACACATATAGAGACACTCGTATATACTCACACATATGTGCTACGTGCGCTGTGTGCTTAGTCACTCAGTCATGTCCAACGCTTTGCAACCCTACGGACAATAGCCCACGAGGTTTCTCTGTTAATGGGAATATCCAGGCGAGAATACTGGAGTGGATTGCCATTCCCTCCTCCAGGACATCTTCCCAACTCAGGGATCAAACCCAGGTCTCCTGAATTGCAGGCATATTTTTACCAGCTAAGCCACCAGGGAAGCCCACGAAAACTGGAGTGGGTAGCCTATCCTTTCTCCAGGGGATCTTCCCAGCCAAGAATGGAACCAGGGTTTCCTGCATTGCAGGCAGATTCTTTACCAGCTGAGCTACCAGGGAAGCCCATATCTGGCAATCCACTCTAGTATTCTTGCCTGGGAAATCCCATGGAGAAGCCTGGTGGGCTACAGTCCATGGGGTCACAAAAAGTCAGACATGCTTAATTACTGAGTATGCACACATATATACATACATATACATGTGTGTATATACATACACACATACACAGTACTGTTGGTGGGGCTTTATCAGGTACATCCAAATTGTGGGACTTTCTACTGGGCATCTGTCTTAGAATCTTCAAAAAATATTGATAGCACAATTAACAAATTAGGCAAGGGGAACTGTACTAAGTGAATGGAGACCAAAGAGACAAGATAATGAAATATAATATGGGATCCTTTTTTGGACTTTGAATTCAACAACAAAAAATAGCCATAAAGGACATTATTGGGACAATTGGCGGAAATTTGCCTATGGACTGTATGTTACAATATACCATCATACCAATGCTAAATTTCTTGGATATGACCATGATAGGGTGTTTTTGTTCTAAGAAAATATATGCTAAAGTAGTTAGAGATGAACTCTCATGATTCTACATGAACCTAACTTTTCAACTTTAGGCCAAAAAAAAGAGAGAGGGAAAGCAAATGTGCAAAATGTTCACATTATGCTTTCAGCTATTCTGCAGGTTTGAAATTTTTCAAAATAAAAATTTGGGAGGTAACCTCCCAAACAAACAAACTAAAAAAGATCTGTGCCTGCCAGCTATTACTATCTCTGATTCTCCCAATCTGGGAGGCTGTGAAAAGGAAACCTGGAATAAATACATATGGCTGATAAATAAAAAAGAAATCGTGTACTGGGATCTATTTTCAGCCTACTGAAGCATGTCATTTGATACTTATTCATTTCCCATAAGATTTGCCCAAACAAATAAAATTGCCTCCAACTTTAAAAAAGGAAGTAAGACTTTCTCCAAGCTTCCCTGGAAAGAAGCAGTTAAATCTTATCCTTATTTTACCTCCCTCTTATTTAGTGATGTGTCTTGGCGGAAACTCAAGGCAAGTATATCTCCAGCCAGCCTCTGGAAAAAACGCAGAAAACGCTGCCTCTCGCTCCCATGAGTTATGCTGGGGAACTTGCTGCTTTCCAGCCTGCCCATCTCAATTGGGCTGACAAAGCACCAGGCCAAGAAGCAGACCCCTAGGTAGCTGGGTCTATATTATTTCAGATTTTAAATACTGAAAGCAAGACAGAAAGCCTTTCTCCCAGGTCAAGGAGTGGGAAGTATAATTTGCAATAGATTAAGCTTGCCGTATCTGGGGAGCATTTAAAGGTCTATAGGCCGTTCCTTTTAAATTCCCGGTACACAGCTGACCTAACAAAACACCTTTGCTATGCTATGCTATGCTAAGTCACTTCAGTCGTGTCCGACTCTGTGCAACCCCATAGATGGAAGCCCACCAGGCTCCCCCGTCCCTGGGATTCTCCAGGCAAGAACACTGGAGTGGGTTGCCATTTCTTTCTCCAATGCATGAAAGTGAAAAGTGAAAGTGAAGTCACTCAGTCGTGTCCGACTCTTAGCGACCCCATGGATTGCAGCTTAACAGGCTCCTCCGTCCATGGGATTTTCCAAAACACCTTTAGACACTCCTAAATTACATACTTTTAAAAAATCTTTTTCCCAGATATATAATATTTGCCCCACAAGATGATGAAATGACAATTTGCAACTGGTCTTCTCTTTTCGTTTCTTTCAAGACTTAAAAGCCTGTGTTATTTCTATTGCAGGACTGTGTCCAGGCTTAGAGAGACACCCTTTGTAACTGGTTAAAAGCTCCAGAAGGTCTCTATTGAAACAAAATGTTGCTCATATCCCAATCTATCCCAGGAGGAATAAATCCCACAAAAGCACCTAAAGAAAACCATTTTAGAGTTACTACTGTGTTACATTAGCTGACAAGGGAGAGATGATTACATTTATAGATTTGTTTTTTCCTTTTACAGAGGCAGTCTCTATGCAGCTGAAGAATTGTGTACTTTCACCACTGGAATTTGAATTCAGCTAATGAGAACTAAGAGTAAAATGAAGATGCCTTGCAAGGCTCCTTGGTCTCGGCCCTGTACACTGGCCATAAAATTAGGCTGCCTCCCTTCCCTTTGGGGCTACAGCCCTGCTCTATAAATGCATTTCAAACCTATAAAAATATTAAACTTCCTTAAAGCATTCATCCTAAGCTAATTATGAAGCTGAAGCTATTAATACAGAGAAAATTATAAAATAATATCTTATATTTACATGGTGTTACATACCTCTGTGTTTGAGAGCACAGTCACAGACATTATCTCTTAATCCTGGAAACTCGTGAGGTAGATTGAGCAGTTCATTTTTCCATTAGGCAGTTAAAGCAATGCAGCAAGACATCATGCTCGATGCTGAAACTTTATGTCTACCATTTATCAGAACTGAACAACTCCGACTTGAGAGAGAAAGCAAGCGGAAGAGAGAAGCACCCGATTCTGTCACTGTCTAGCTGTGTGACCCAAAGGAAATGATCCAGCCTCTCTGAGCTTCAGTTTCCTCAGCTGCAAAGTAAGGGAAATAACTATCTCTTAAAAATGGGTAGGTAAATTTTTATGACAGTTAAATCCATTTTTTTACCCTACACTCACAAATGATAACTATTTGGGACTTCCCTGATGGTCCAGTGGTTAAGAATCTGCATTGCTATGCAAGGGACATGGGTTCAATCCCTTGTCAAGGAACTGAGATCCCACATGTCCTGGGGCAACTAAGCCTGTATGCCACAACTGAGAACCCACTCAACCAAATAAATAAATAAATATATTTTTTAAATGATACCTATTTATGTACTAACTCATTCAATGACTTTTAGTGTTTTCCTGAGGATCGTGTAGTACTGAGGATTGTACAGTAGTGTACTATTTATAACTGAGAAAAAAAAAAGCCACATATAAGTGAACTCACACATGTTCAAACCATGTTACTCAAGAAAGTGTTAGTTGCTGAGTTGGGTCCAACTCTTTGTGACCAAATGGACTGTAGCCCTCCAGGCTCCTCTGTCCATGGAGTTCTCCAGGCAAAAATACTGGACTGGATTGCCATGCCCTTCTCCAGAGGATCTTCCCAACCCAGGGATCAAACCCATGTCTCTTGCATGGCAGGCAGATTCTTTACCAGCTGAGCCACCAGGGGAGTCCTCAAGGGTCAATGGTAATCTGTACTTCAAAACAACAAAATACTTTAGTGTAAATGTGTGACTGCTTCGTTAGCATAGCTTCTTCATTTCCCATCAGCCCCTAGTCTCCATTTGGAGATAGTTCTAGAGATTTTCCAAACAGAATGAGGTCCAAAAGCATTATTGATAATGCTGAGGCATCTGTAAAGGGCACACTGTGGCCAGGAGGGAAGACAGGCTTGGAATAAAACTGACACATGGCACACAGATTGCAGTGAGAGAAAGAATCCAGACTCCTGATGACTGTACTGAACCTGCAGGTCGAGACTTATCTGAAGCCCCCCTACCTTGGGATCTTCAGTAATGAACCAATACATAGAACCAATACAATTCTATTTATTTCTTAAACCAGTTGGAGTTTTGCCATCTATTTCTTTCCATCAAAAGATTTTATCTAACACAAGTGCCAGTGAAAGACTCAAAACAAAGAAGTAACATTTCATTAAAATATTACTGACAGCAACTGGGAAAAGAATGTACAGGAAGAGGCCAGAAGTCAATGGAATAGCCTTTCATCAAATTCTAAGCAAAAAGGGAAGACAAAGAATGAGCTGTATATCTTGTTATACAAAAAAATTATTTGTACTTCCCTGGTGGTCTAGTGGTTAAGAATTCGTCTGCAATGCAGGGGGCATGGGTCTGATCCCCAGTCTGGGATGACTCCACGTGCCTTGGGGCACCTAAGCCCATGCACCTCAACTACCAAATCCAGAGTACCCTAGAGCCTCTGCTTTGCAACAAGAGAACCCACCATAGTGACAAGCCTGAGCATGGCCAAGAAGAGTAGCCGCCACTCACCACAACTAGAGAAGGCCTGCACTCAGCAATGAAGACCTAATGCAGCCAACAATAAAACTAATTAATTAAAAAATGGTCAAGTAATATTTTTCAAGGCAAAAACAAGTTGCAAAACAGTATAATATAATCTTGTTTTAATTATTAAAGCCTTCAGTATTTATATGCTTATGTGTCATTTCATATTTTGCTATTATATTCTGTCTGAATTTTTTAATGAGAATTCTTCTGTACAATTTAAAGAAAGAAAATTTAAGCAATAATGACCAGTGACTCAACAATGTGGTCTTGAATGGAAAGGATGAATTGGAAAGACATCTGGAAGTCAGTCTATTTAAAGCCATCCTTATATTCTGTCTGAATTTTTTAATGAGAATTCTTCTGTACAATTTAAAGAAAGAAAATTTAAGCAATAATGACCAGTGACTCAACAATGTGGTCTTGAATGGAAAGGATGAATTGGAAAGACATCTGGAAGTCAGTCTATTTAAAGCCATCCTTTTAAGAAAAGTTGTAGCCCCACCTCCTACATGATTCTTCTCTGGAATACCCCTGTCCAGGATTATTTTTCTCCTTTAACTCCTAATTCTTTCTTTGGATGTTTATTCAGTCTTTCCCACATTCTGCCTTGTGCTGAAGATTACATTTTCATGAATGTATATCTCCAAATGGATATCATCTACAAGAATCTTGGTTTCTGTCATATTAACAGCTCCACCGTGTCTAGCTCTGTGCTTTGTATATAGTAATTATTCACATATTTCCTGGTTTGCTGAGTGCTCTTTTCAGCGCACTACACCACCCACCTTGTTCCCTGTTCCCCAGTCAAACCCCAACTATTCCTCAACCCAACAGTGAAGCAGGCCTGGAAATCTCCTGAGAATGCTTTAGGAGATGCTGTCCTGCAGTGTTAGAACTCTCTCAGTTTCTATCAACAGTTTTCAAACTGCCTCTGTATCACTTTCACGAGTCTCTTTCTATCTGGAGAGGCCAAGATTAAGAATCAAGGTAACTAAGAACCTGTGAGGCACAGATGGAAAAAGTAGGTTGGTGCAGGAAGATGACATTGAAGAAAATACATGAGTCAACTACAAAGTGGAACTTGCCAAGAGCAGTTGCCAGTGACTGAAAAAGCAGTTGCCAGTGACTGCTGCAGCGGCTGACCTTCAGCACTGCCTGAGAAGAGTCAGGGTGGAGAGAGGCAGTCTGTGCTCCAGGGAAACTGGTGGGAAACGTCTTAAGATAATGAGATAGTTTCAGAAACTGACTTCATAATCCCTATCCTTGCATCTTTTCATATCTAGAAAATCGCTAAATCCCTTCATGTGACATCAGCTGTTCATGACTAGCAGAAAACATTTTGTAAAGGAGACACTGAACTTCCTCTTCCCCTTCAATTGATGGCATTGAACTTCCCTTCACCAAAATCTTACATATTGACCTTCCTCTACTCCTTCTTTGGAGAAGTCTCTCAGACCTATTTTAGGTGATGTCTCCTGGGCTGCAGCCTTCATTTTGCCCCCAAATAAAACTTAACTCACAACCCTCACATTGTGCATATTTTTAGTCAACACATGTCTGAAGGAAGATAGTTAAAGTTCATTCTCAAAAAAGTAGAATTGATAAAGACATCCATTTGAGAAAAGCAATAGGACAGAGGACATGACTAGAGGCTTTGTACCAGAAACCGGGATCCAAGTAAATAAACTGTCCTCAAATGACTAGAATAAACATTACAAACAGATCTGATCTGGTTGTGTTTTGTTGTCAAGGTCATTTACTCAATATATTCATTGAGTTTCTATATCTATGAAGCACTGTGATCAGTACTGAGACAGTAGTAAACAAGACAAGCATGATCTTGCCCTCATGAAGCTTTGGTTCTAGTGAAGGATAAAGACAAGTGAACTATTAATTGCAATACAGTATGAAGGTGCAATATTGGGAGGGCAACACTCACATTGTAGTGGGTGTCCTTGGACACTTAAATTTTGCCCTGAAGGGCATTTCATGAACTGCACCACTGGGAGGTGCTCTGGACAAGAAATATAATGGGCATTATGGACTGAATCTGTGGTGTTGGAGAAGACTCTTGAGAGTCCCTTGGCCTGCAAGGAGATTGAACCATCCATACTAAAGGAAATCAACACTGCATATTCATTGGAAGAACTGATGCTAAAGCTGAAGCTCCAATACTTTGGCCACCTGAGGAGAAGAGCTGACTCATTGAAAAAGACACTGGATGCTGAGAAAGATAGAAGGCAGGAGGAGAAGGGGACAACAGAGGACAAGAAAATTGTAAAACTGGAATCCAAGTTCTTGTTAGCTGAGCCAAAGAATGAACTTCATGAATACTCACTCACTCACATTAGCAACTGATAAGGATTTATTAAAGAGAAGGAAAGTACAAAGCCCTCAGCATAGACACTGAGAGGGGGAAAAGAGTCCCCGAAAAGGTAGGCATTACAGTAGTTTTATATCTTTACCAGTAGTAATCTGTACATTTTTGTTTGGCTCTTGTCCTTAAAGTACATTATTATTATTTTTGCTGGATTTTACTTGGTTTTCTTAATATAAATTTATTTATTTTAATTGGAGGCTAATTACTTAACAATATTGTAGCAGTTTTGCCATATATTGACATGGATCTGCCACGGGTGTACATGTATTCCCCATCTGAACTTCTCTCCCACCTCCCTCCCCATCCCATCCTTCTGGGTCATTCCAGTGCACCAGCCCCGAGCACCCTGTCTCATGCATTGAACCTGGACTGGCAATTCATTTCACATATGATAACATACGTGTTCCAATGCCATTCTCCCAAATCATCCCACCCTAGCCCTCTCCCACAGAGTCCAAAAGACTGTTCTATACATCTGTGTCTCTTTTGCTGTCTCACATAAAGGGTTATTATTACCACCTTTCTAAATTCCATATATATGCTTTAGTATACTGTATTGGTGTTTTTCTTTCTGGCTTACTTCACTCTGTATAATAGGCTTCAGTTTCATCCACCTCATTAGAACTGATTCAAATGTATTCTTTTTAATGGCTGAGTATATGTGTATATGGCTCCATTGTGTATATGTACCAAAGCTTTGTTATCCATTAGTCTGCTGCTTTGGGGTACATGTGTCTCTTTCAATTCTGGTTTCCTCGGTGTGTATGCCCAGCAGTGGGATTGCTGGGTCATAAGGCAGTTCTATTTCCAGTTTTTAAGGAATCTCCACACTGTTTTCCATAGGGGCTGTACTAGTTTGCATTCCAGAGGGTTCCCTTTTCTCCACACCCTCTCCAGCATTTATTGCTTGTAGACTTTTGGATCGCAGCCATTCTGACTGGCGTGAAATGGTACCTCATTGTGGTTTTGATTTGCATTTCTCTAATAATGAGTGATGTTGAGCATCTTTTCATGTGTTTGTTAGCCATCTGTATGTCTTCTTTGGAGAAATGTCTGTTTAGTTCTTTGGCCCATTTTTTGATTGGGTCATTTATTTTTCTGGAATTGAGCTGCAGGAGTTGCTTGTATATTTTTTAGATTAATTCTTTGTCGGTTGTTTTGTTTGCTATTATTTTCTCCCATTCTGAAGGCTGTCTTTTCACCTTGCTTATAATTTCCTTCATTGTGCAAAAGCGTTTAAGTTTAATTAGGTCCCATTTGTTTATTTTTGTTTTTATTTCCAAATTTCTGGGAGATGGGTCATAGAGGATCCTGCTGTGATTTATGTCGGAGAGTGTTTTGCCTATGTTT
The DNA here is from genome assembly GCF_027580195.1 of Bos mutus. Lineage (NCBI taxonomy): Eukaryota > Metazoa > Chordata > Mammalia > Artiodactyla > Bovidae > Bos > Bos mutus. The sequence goes on along the minus strand of NC_091628.1, from coordinate 2,981,302 downwards.
TCCTTTAGGAGTTTTATAGTTTCTGGTCTTACGTTTAGATCTTTAATCCATTTTGAGTTTATTTTTGTGTATGGTGTTAGAAAGTGTTCTAGTTTCATTCTTTTACAAGTGGTTGACCAGTTTTCCCAGCATCACTTGTTAAAAGAGATTGTCTTTTCTCCATTGTATATTCTTGCCTCTTTTGACTTAGATAAGGTGTCCTTAGGTGCATGGGTTTATCTCTGGGCTTTCTATTTTGTTCCATTGATCTATATTTCTGTCTTTGTGCCAGGACCATACTGTCTTGATAACTGTAGCTTTGTAGTAGAGCCTGAAGTCAGGCAGGTTGATTCCTCCAGTTCCATTCTTCTTTCTCAAGATTGCTTTGGCTATTCGAGGTTTTCTGTATTTCCATACAAATTGTGAAATTATTTGTTCTAGCTCTGTGAAAAATACTGTTGGTAGCTTGATAGGGATTGCATTCAATCTATAGATTGCATTGGATAGTATACTCATTTTCACTATATTGATTCTTCCAATCTGTGAACATGGTATATTTCTCCATCTATTTGTGTCATCTTTGATTTCTTTCACCAGTGTTTTATAGTTTTCTATATATAGGTCTTTTGTTTCTTTAGGTAGATATATTCCTAAGTATTTTATTCTTTTTGTTGCAATGGTGAATGGAATTGTTTTTTACTTTCTCTTTCTGTTTTCTCATTGTTAGTGTATAGGAATGCAAGGGACTTCTGTGTGTTAATTTTATATCCTGCAACTTTACTATATTCATTGATTAGCTCTAGTAATTTTCTGGTGGAGTCTTTAGGGTTTTCTATGTAGAGTATCATATTGTCTGCAAACAGTGAGAGTTTTACTTCTTATTTTCCAATCTGAATTCCTTTTATTTCTTTTTCTACTCTGATTGCTGTGGCCAAAACTTCCAAAACTATGTTGAATAGTAGTGGTGAAAGTGGGCACCCTTGTCTTGTTTCTGACTTTAGGAGAAATGCTTTCAATTTTTCACCATTGAGGATAATGTTTGCTGTGGGTTTGTCATATACAGCTTTTATTATGTTGAGGTTGTTCCTTCTATTCCTGCTTTCTGGAGGGTTTTTATCTTAAACGGATGTTGAATTTTGTCAAAGGCTTTCTCTGCATCTATTGAGATAATCATATGGTTTTTATCTTTCAATTTGCTAATGTGGTGTATTACGTTAATTGATTTGTAGATATTGAAGTATCCTTGCATCGCTGAGATAGAGCCCACTTGGTCATGATGTATGATCTTTTTAATATGTTGTTGGATTCTGTCTGCTAGAATTTTGTTAAGGATGTTTACATCTATGTTCATTAGTGATATTGGCCTATAGTTTTCTTTTTTGGTGGCATATCTGTCTTGTTTTGCTATTAGGGTGATGGTGGCCTCATAGAATGAGTTTGGAAGTTTACATTCCTCTGCAATTTTCTGGAAGAGTTTGAGTGGGATAGGTGTTAGCTCTTCTCTAAATTTTTGGTAGAATTCAGCTGTGAAGCCATCTGGTCCTGGGCATTTGTTTGCTGGAAGATTTCTGATTACAGTTTCAATTTCCATGCTTGGGATAGGTCTGTTAAGATTTTCTGTTTCTTCCTGGTTCAGTTTTGGAAAGTTATACTTTGTCCATTTCTTCCAAGTTTTCCATTTTATTGGCATATATTTGCTGCTGGTAGTCTCTTATGATTCTTTGTATTTCTGTTTTGTCTGTTGTGATTTCTCCACTTTCATTTCTAATTTTGTTGATTTGATTTTTCTCCCTTTGTTTCTTGATGAGTCTGTCTAATGGTTTGTCAATTTTATTTATCTTCTCAAAGAACCACCTTTTAGCTTTGTTGATTTTTGCTATGGTCTCTTTTGTTTCTTTTGCATTTATTTCTGCCCTAATTTTTAAGATTTTTTTCCTTCTACTAACCCTGGGGTTCTTCATTTCTTCCTTTTCTAGTTGCTTTGGGTGTGCTGCTGCTGCTGCTAAGTTGCTTCAGTCGTGTCCGACTCTGTGCGACCCCATAGACGGCAGCCCACCAGGCCCCGCCGTCCCTGGGATTCTCCAGGCAAGAACACTGGAGTGGGTTAGGTTATTTGACTTTTTTCTTGTTTCTTGAGGTATGCCTGTACTGCTATGAACCTTCCCCTTAGCATGGCTTTTACAGTGTCCCATAGGTTTGGGGTTGTTGTGTTTTCATTTTCATTCGTTTCTATGCATTATTTAATTTCTTCTGTGATTTGTTCGTTATTCAGCAGCATGTTGTTCAGCCTCCAGATGTTGGAATTTTTAATAGATTTCCTCCTGTAATTGACATCTAATCTTACTGCATTGTGGTCAGAAAAGATGCTTGGAATGATTTCAATTTTTTTGAATTTACCAAAGCTAGATTTAGGGCCCAGGATGTGATCTATCCTGGAGAAGGTTCCATTTGCACTTGAGAAAAAGGTGAAATTCATTGTTTTGGGGTGAAATGTCTTGTAGATATCAATTAGTTCTAACTGGTCTATTGTATCATTTAAAGTTGTGTTTCCTTGTTAATTTTCTGTTTAGTTGATCTATCCATAGGCATGAGTGGGGTGTTAAAGTCTCCCACTATTATTGTGTTATCGTTAATTTCCCCTTTCATACTTGTTAGCATTTGTCTTACATATTGTGGTTTTCCTATGTTGGGTGCATATATATTTATAATTGTTATATCTTCTTCTTGGATTGATCCTTTGATCATTATGTAGTGTCCTTCTTTGTCTGTTTTCACAGCCTTTATTTTAAAGTCTATTTTATCTGATATGAGTATTGCTGCTTATGCTTTCTTTTGGTCTCTATTTGCATGGATATCTTTTTCCAGCCCTTCACTTTCAGTCTGTATGTGTCTCTTGTTTCCAGGTGGGTCTCTTGTAGACAACATATATAGGGGTCTTGTTTTTGTATCCATTCAGCCAGTCTTTGTCTTTTGGTTGGGGCATTCAAACCATTTACATTGAAGGTTATTATTGATAAGTATGATCCCTTTGCCATTTACTTTGTTGTTTTGGGTTCGAGTTCATACACCTTTCTGTGTTTCCTGTCTAGAGAAGATCCTTTAGCATTTATTGGAGCTTTAGCTTGTCTGTAAAGCTTTTGATTTTTCCTTTCATATTTGAATGAGATCCTTGCTGGGTACGGTAATCTGGGCTGTAGGTTTTTCTCTTTCATCATTTTAAGTATGTACTGCCATTCCCTTCTGGCCTGAAGAGTTTCTATTGAAAGATCAGCTGTCATCCTTATGGGAATCCCCTTGAGTGTTATTTGTTGTTTTTCCCTTGCTGCTTTTAATATTTGTTCTTTGTGTTTGATCTTTGTTAATTTGATTAGTATGGTCTTGGGGTGTTTTGCCTTGGGTTTATCCTATTTGGGACTCTCTGGGTTTCTTGGACTTGGGTGACTATTTCCTTCGCCATTTTAGGGAGGTTTTCAAGTATTATCTCCTCAAGTATTTTCTCATGGCCTTTCTTTTTGTCTTTTTCTTCTGCGACTCCTATGATTCAAATGTTGAGGCATCTAACATTGTCCCAGAGGTCTCTGAGGTTGTCCTCATTAAAATTAAAAGAATTCTTTTAATTAAAAGAATTAAAAGAATTCTTTTTTGTTTTTTCCTCTCTGCTTCATTTATTTCTACCATTCTATCTTCTACCTCATATATTCTACCTTCTGCCTCTGTTATTCTACTATTGGTTCCCTCCAGAGTGTTTTTGATCTCATTTATTGCTTGGTAGGCTGCAGTCCACGGGGTCGCTAGGAGTCAGACACAACTGAGTGACTTCACTTTCACTTTTCACTTTCATGCATTGGAGAAGGAAATGGCAACCCACTCCAGTGTTCTTGCCTGGAGAATCCCAGGGATGGGGGAGCCTGGTGGGCTGCCGTCTATGGGGTCACACAGAGTCGGACACGACTGAAGCGACTTAGCAGCATTGCATTATTCATTATATATTGACTCTTTTCTATTTCTTCTAGGTCCTTGTTAAACCTTTCTTGCATCTTGTCAATCCTTGTCTCCAGGCTATTTATCTGTAACTCCACTTTGATTTCAAGATTTTGGATCATTTTCACTATCATTACTTGGAATTCTTTATCATGTAGATTCCCTATCTCTTCCTCTTTTGTTTGGTTTGGTGGGCATTTATCATGTTCCTTTACCTGCTGAGTAAAGGATTTCTCTGCCTTTTCATCTTGTTTATATTGCTGTGTCTGGGGAGGCCTTTGCATATTCTGACAGTTTGTGGTTCCTCTTTATTGTGGAGGTTCTTCCCTGTGGATGGGGTTGTACTGGTGGCTTGTCAAGGTTTCCTGGTTAGGGAAGCTTGTGTCAGTATTCTGATGGGTGGAGCTGGATTTCTTCTCTCTGGGGTGCAATGAAGTGTCCAGTAGTGAGTTTTGCGATGTCAGTGGGTTTGGTGTGACTTTGAGCAGCCTGTATATTGCAGCTCAGGGCTAAGTTCCTGTGTTGCTGGAGAATTTGCATGGTATGTCTTGCTCTGGAACTTGCTGGCCCATGGGTAGTGCTTGGTTTCAGTGTAGGTATGGAGGCTTTTGATGAGCTCTTATCAATTAATGTTCCCTGGAGTCAGGAGTTCTCTGCTGTTCTCAGGTTTTGGACTTAAGCCTCCTGCCTCTGGTTTTCAGTCTTATTCTTACAGTAGCCTCACGACTTCTCCATCTCCTTTCAAAGACAATGGGCTGCCTTTCTGGGTCCCTAATGTCTTCTGCCAGCATTCAGTAGTTGTTTTGTCAAATTTGCTCACTGTTCAAATGTTCTTTCAATGAATTTGTGGGGGAGAAAGTGATCTCCCCATCCTATCCCTCCATCATCTTAGGACCACCCCCAAAGTACATTATTTTTAACCAATCAGTTTAAAGGTAAAAATGGTTTAACAACATCTTTATGGATCCTCTTGATCCTTGAAATAAGTTGCCACCATTTTTCCTGCCCCCTGGCTGTTTTACAATGGATCAGTTGGATGGGCTTAAGATTAGTGAAGTCACTCAGTCATGTCTGACGTTGTGACCCCATTGACTGTAGCCTACCAGACTCTTTGGTCCATGGGATTTTCCAGGCAAGAGTACAGGAGTGGGTTGCCATTTTCTTCTCCAGATTAATGATCACCAATTGTTTTTCCCTCAAGTATATGGAACAGAAGTTAATTACTGCCCTTTCTTGCTGACTGCTTAGCAATTTCTACCTCAATTGGATGGAATCACTGACTCAATGGACATGAGTTTGAGCAAGCTCCAGGAGATGGTGAGGGATAGGAGACCGGGTGTGCACAGTCCATGCAGTCACAAAGAGTCAACTGACTGACTGTTTGTGTCTATCTGAAATTTAGGTAAAGCCCCAGCCCCCAAGGTACCTACATTTAGAGGCAGAGTTTTTATGAATGTAATTAAGTTATTAAGGTAAAATGTTCAGTTCAGTTCAATTCAGTCACTCAGTCATGTCCAACTCTTGCAACCCCATGAATTGCAGCACTCCAGGCCTCCCTGTCCATCACAAACCCCCAGAGTTCACTCAGACTCACGACCATTGAGTCAGTGATGCCATCCAGCCATCTCATCCTCTGTCATCCCTCTCTCCTCCTGCCCCCAATCCCTCCCAGCATCAGAGTCTTTTCCAATGAGTCAACTCTTCTCATGAGGTGGCCAAAGTACTGGAGTTTCAGCTTTAGCATCATTCCTTCCAAAGAAATACCAGGGCTGATCTTCTTCAGAATGGATGGATCTCCTTGCAGTCCAAGGGACTACTCAAGAGTCTTCTCCAACACCACAGTTCAAAAGCATCAATTCTTCGGCACTCAGCCTTCTTTACAGTCCAACTCTCACATCCATACATGACCACTGGAAAAACCATAGCCTTGACTAGATGGAACTTTGTTGGCAACGTAATGTCTCTGCTTTTGAAAATGCTATCTAGGTTGGTCATAACTTTCCTTCCAAGGAGTAAGCGTCTTTTAATTTCATGGCTGCAGTCACCATCTGCAGTGATTTTGGAGCCCCCCAAAATAAAGTCTGACACTCTTTCCACTGTTTCCCCATCTATTTCCCATGAAGTGATGGGACCAGATGCCATGATCTTCGTTTTCTGAATGTTGAGCTTTAAGGCAACTTTTTCACTCTCCTCTTTCACTTTCATCAAGAGGCTTTTTAGTTCCTCTTCGCTTTCTGCCATAAGGGTGGTGTCATCTGCTTATCTGAGGTTATTGATATTTCTCCCAGCAATCTTGATTCCAGCTTGTGCTTCTTCTAGCCCAGCCTTTCTCACGAGGTACTCTGCATATAAGTTAAATAAGCAGGGTGACAATATACAGCCTTGACATACTCCTTTTCCTATTTGGAACCAGTCTATTGTTCCATGTCCAGTTCTAACTGTTGCTTCCTGATCTGCATATAGGTTTCTCAAGAGGCAAGATCTGGTATTTTCATCTCTTTCAGAATTTTCCACAGTTTATTGTGATCCACACAGTCAAAGGCTTTGGCATAGTCAATAAAGCAGAAATAGATGTTTTTTTGGAACTCTCTTGCTTTTTTGATGATCCAGCAGATGTTGGCAATTTGATCTCTGGTTCCTCCTCCTTTCGAAAACCAGCTTGAACATCTGGAAGTTCACGGTTCATGTATTGCTGAAGCCTGGCTTGGAGAATTTTGAGCATTACTTTACTAGTGTGTGAGATGAGTGCAATTGTGCGGTAGTTTGAGCATTCTTTGGCATTGCCTTTCTTTGGGATTGGAATGATAACTGACCTTTTCCAGTCCTGTGGCCACTGCTGAGTTTTCCAAATTTGCCGGCATATTGAGTGCAGCACTTTCACAGCATCATAAGGTATAATGAAGTCATTATTATAACCCAGGTGGCACAGTAATAAAGAATCTGCCTGCCAATGCAGGAGACAAAGGAGACAAGGGTTCCATCCTTGGGTCAGGAAGATCCCCTGGAGAAAGAAATAGCAACCCACTCCAATATTCTTGCCTGGAGAATTCCACAGACAAAGGAGCCTTACAGGCTACAGCCTATGGGATCACAAAAGAGTCGGATATGACTGAGCACACACACACACACACACACACACACACACACACACACACACATGGGTGGAGCCTTCATCTGATGGGATTAGTGTCCTTAGGGAAAGACACTTGAGTGGAGAGAGCTCGTAATCTTGAAAGGGACTATCTACAAGCCAGGAAGAGAGATCCCACCCGAAACCAATCCTGCCAGACTTTTGTCTGGGACTTCCAGCCTCCAGAAAATTTCTGATTTTTAGCCACCTAGCTTGTGGTATTTTGTGATGTCAGCTCTAGCAGAGTAATTCAATGGGGAAATCACAGATCATTATAGGAGCACCAAAGGGTTCATAGAGTCCTCCTAAGAGAAAATGAAATTTAATATTAGATCCCCAGAATGAGTATGAGTTAGCAAGTCAAGAGGAGAGATGGTAGAGGAGCTGAGGGACAGTGTTGTGTGGAAATGCTTCCCAGGCAAACAGAGAAGCACCTGCAGAGAGCAAGACACATTCACAGTCCACCCTAAGTGGGAGAGGTGCAGTTGAGGAAGGACTAGCAGGACACAGTCACACAGGTCTTTTATAAACGTTTGTAAGAAGTTGGATTTTACCCACAGATCATAAAAATGCTATTGCATTCATAATATCATAAAAATTAACAATAACTGGAATCTTTTGTTCTATGTAAAACAATTTGCAATCTGGAAGGAAATTTCACTTTTGCAGTTTTTCAATCATTTGCTCAGTACCACATGGTTGGCCTTCAGTGACATTTGTTTAATAAATGATGGATTTAGGCCTTTTCTGAGGATATCATGATGCTCATCTTACAATTGAATATACCCATGGTTCCAAATCAAAAGGTTTTTTTAATGACCTCTTATCAACATGATAAGGGGGTCTTTCTCTAAAGAGATTCATGTTAAAACTCTGCCCTAAAATTCAGCCTTACAGTTAGTCAGGTTGCCACCTAAAATTCAGCCCTTGCATTATCAGACCAGCCAAACAGTATTGGATTTGTAAAAGTCAGGTTTTAACCATCCACTCTGGCCTCCAGAACAATTCTGTGTATTCTTGCTCCTTCTGTAAGCTGCCGATCCTTGGATAAGTGTGACCATTACAGTTTTACATTTCTCATCCTTCTGGAAAACAATAGCTAAAACATCAGAGTATAAAATAATGTTTTGTTCTGGGGTCTGCCAAGCGTGTCAGGTCAAATTCTCCTTTATTGGCCTTCAAATTGTCTTTTGAACTCCCCTAATAATATTGTACCACATTTGGTCTTCGGGAAAACAGGCTTTGAAGACAAGTGTTGATGGACCCTGACTGCCTGCTCTTTAGCAAGGGAGACAGGTACACTCTCATCTTGGGGTCCCTGGTCCTCCTCCAGTCCGTCCACAGCACTGTGAACTCACAAATGCTAGAAGTCCACTGCCTGCTAGATACACCTCAGTCTCAGCATTTGGGAAAGATGGCTAGCTCTCAGAAATCTTGAAAATATTTTCTTTCATATTGCCCATTTTTTTAATATGTGTCTGATCCACAGGAAGAAGCTCAATATGATAAAACTAAGAATAAGAGCTATGGGATGAGGAACATCACAACCCAAGCCTCAGGTCAAAAATGTGAGCAAACCCCTAGCCCCACCTGGCACCACTGCTGACCGGACTGGCAGTAAGAAGTTATTTGGAGGAAAGGTGTTTCCGTGATCAATAATCTTTGAACATTCTATTCACAAATACCAGGCTTACATCTCAACAAGAGTCTTCCTGAGAAAGCAAGATGTCCAAATTGCTTCAGAAACAGCTGTCATTCAACCCTGATGAAATGCTAGAGAAAGATTGGTGAGTGCAGCTCTCCTGAATTCTTCAGCATTCTGTGTGAAGATCGCTCTGGCCGAGTCACTGGATCCATTTCACATAGAAATGGTGTTACCTACCTTCCCTCCCTGAGTAAACGGCTCTCACCTCAGCGCAGGGTTCTCTCTGCTGGAATCCTGACGGTGCTCTTTCTTTTGGAGCAGCTACCAGCCTTGCCATGAAATTAAAAGACGCTTACTCCTTGGAAGGAAAGTTATGACCAACCTAGATGGTATATTAAAAAGCAGAGACATTACTGTGCCAACAAAGATCCATCTAGTCAAGGCTATGGTTTTTCCAGTGGTCATGTATGGATGTGAGAGTTGGACTGTGAAGAAAGCTGAGTGCCGAAGAATTGATGCTTTTGAACTGTGGTGTTGGAGAAAACTCTTGAGAGTCCCTTAGACTGCAAGGAGATCCAACCAGTCCATTCTAAAAGAGATCAGTCCTGGGTGTTCTTTGGAAGGAATGATGCTAAAGCTGAAACTCCAGTACTTTGGCCACCTCATGCAAAGAGTTGACTCATTGGAAAAGACTCTGATGCTGGGAGGGATTGGGGGCAGGAGGAGAGAGGGATGACAGAGGATGAGATGGCTGGATGGCATCACCGACTCAATGGACGTGAGTTTGAGTGAACTCCGGGAGTTGGTGATGGACAGGGAGGCCTGGCATGCTGCAATTCATGGGGTCACAAGAGTCGGACATGACTGAGCGACTGAACTGAACTGAACTGAACCAGCCTAGCCACCACCAGTCAAGGACAGAATCCCTACTGGCCACCTTTTCATTTTCACTCATCCTTGTCTGCTTGTCTGTCTTGGGTCAGGCTCTCTGGAAACACACCCTGAGATGAGATTTGCACTCAGGTTTATTTGAGGATGCGGTTAGGACTGACGCGTCCACAGGAGTGAAGGATGGAAGTGATGGGAAAGGATGTATGGTAGAGGAAGGCAATGCATTGGGAGATGGTCACACAGGGGTCCATCCTACAGAGACCACTGAAGCTAGCATGGTCCCTCAGAGTTGTCCCAGTTGAGGCAAGGGGGCCAGGGCTTTGGATTTCTAAATTGGCAGGTTCTTAGAGCAGGAGTGCTCCAGGAAGGGGTCATGGTCTCAGGCAAGGTAGTTCCAGCAGACAAAAGTGATTCCTGGGGAGGCACTCAGCTGTGAGCCTTCAGCAGCAGCACCCCCAGAATCTGGGGCCCTGGTGCTTGAAGGGGCACATGGGTGGGGACCCACAGCATTCACTACACTCTCTCACCTGACAATCTGAAGGGCAGCAAGGGGTGGAGGGGGTCTGGCTTAGGGTGATGAAGTCATGTTTTCTCCCCTCTGCATTTCGATGGGCATCCCCTGTTCATTCTTCCTCCCTCCTAAACTCCGGTGGTACATTAGGGAAATGCCCCAAGGGGGTCTTGTTTCGACTTCTTCAAAGTATCAGACTAAGGCAGGCAGCTTAGGCCAAGGGGCTTGTGGTTTTAAGTTCTGCAGTGCTTAGTGAAGTAAAGTCGCTCAGTCGTGTCTGACTCTTTGCAACCCCATGGACTGTAGCCTACAAGGCTCCTCTGTCCATGGAATTTTCCAGGCAAGAGTACTGGAGTAGGTTGCCATTTCCTTCTCCAGGGGATCTTCCCTACCCAGGGATTGAACCCAGCTATCCCACATTGAAGGCAGACGCTTTACCATCTGAGCTACCAGGGAAATCTCTAAGTACTTAGATAGGTTTAAATATATTATGTAATGTTTTTTACAAAATTCTAATGCTTCTAATTTCTCTTGCTAGCTTTTAACTGCAAAATGCATAGGACTTCAGCTACATTCTGGTCCAATCAATTTTTGTCCACCATCCAAGAAGCCTTACAGACATTGTTTCTATGGGAAAATGTATATTGAGTTCCAGCTACTCAGTTCAAAAGAAGTCTTGGAACATTGCCCAGGTGGAGAATGCCACCCAGGTAGTGGCTGAAATGAGCACGCCACAATTGTCAAACCCTTCAAACACACAGAGGGAGACCAACCAGCCCATTAAAAGCCAGAGCTGCTCAGACTGGGGCTGGAGGGCCCAAGTATTGTTCTCGTCAATTTCTCCCCAACAAATAAATGCAGTAACACGCATTCCAAGACAAGGGAGGCTGACTCAGGAGTTCGCTCACTGTCAAGGAATCGCACTTGATCACTGGGACAAGCACACCTTGTCCAAGCAGCTCAACTGTCATTACCAGTTCGGTCTAGTCCCTGCTCCCTCATCTCCAGCACTCTCCCGGTCCCCTGCGAAGGGGACCAGCTCTGAGACAGGATGCGGGCTGCAGAGGCAGCTGGGGAAGGCGGCAGCCTCCACCTGCAACTCGCTCCCTATGGTCTGGGAGCTTGAAATGTCCCTTAACTCTCCTTGGCTCTTTTACCTGTGAAACAGACTGCAAACAGCCTTTTCCAGGAAGACTCAATGTTCAGTCACTAATCAGAGAAAAACCCGCCCTCAAAGGAGACACAGAACTCAGCACAGTCTCTGAGGAGTGCCTTTCTTTCTTCCTCAATGTGCGAGTGCCTGCTAAGTCACTTCAGTGGTGTCTGATTCTTTGCGAACCTAGGGACTGTAGCCCACCAGGCTCCCCTGTCCGGGGATTCTCTAGGTGAGAACAGTGAAGTGGGTCGCCATGCCCTCCTCCAGGGGATCTTTCTGGACTCAGGGGTTGAACCTGCATCTCTTATGTCTCCTGCATTGGCAGGTGGGTTCTTTACCACGAGTGCCACCTGGGAAGCCCTTCCTCCTCAAAGAGGGTCAAGATATCTGCGGTTGGAAGCCCTCTGATTCCTTTGAGCAGTGTTCACAATCGCAGGTGCTCAGCAGGCAGGGCAGCACCACGAAGGAAAGCAGAATTGGGAGATGCTCCCAGAGCAAAGATGCAGGCTAAATAAGTACCATTCATCACCTCCCAACAGTCAAGGAGTTTCAGATCCTGTCAATTCATCCCATGTGAGGGAGATGATGTGATTTACAAGTTCAAGTGCCCCAGTGGTTTGATTTGCATAAGCAAAGACTTTGGGGGCATGGAAACAAAGGATCAGTGTGCAGGACACGAGTATATTAGCATAGAGCATTCTGATTTCCAGACAGCCCAGGCCAGGCAGACAACCCCCACCCTCCCCACACGCGCTGAATTTACAGAATTTGACAATTTCTCATCTATGGTAAGGAGAGAGGGTAGGGAGTTGGGGTGTGGAATGAGGTTTGTGGAAAGCCTCTCTTCTTAAGCACAATAATTAGTCTTCCCTCCCTTCTCCCACTCTTTCTCTTCTGACGTTCATTCCAAGGCAGATATACTCCACCTGATAAAACTGGGAGAGGCGGTCATCACCATTTCAAACACTGGAAAGCACAGGTGGGAGCTCTACCCTCTTCAGTACACACAGACACACACCCACACCCACACCCACACACACGTATTTATTTGTATCCTGTTTTATCATTCATTCATGGAATGTTGATTCTGCTGTGCTGTGTTTAGTCACTCAGTTGTGTCCAACTCTTCAATTCAGTTCAGTTCAGTCACTCAGTCGTGTCCGACTCTTTGCACCCAACTCTTGGAGACCCCATGGAGAGTAGCCCACCAGGCTCCTCTGTCCATGGGGATTCTCCAGGCAAGAATACTGGAGAGGGTCAGTTAGGAAACTTGGAGTCTTGGGTTTAGTCCTGACTTTGCCACATTTGCTCTCTGGGCAGGTCACCTGTGTCCTCTGCATCCCAGTTTTCTCCTCTCTAAAATAGAGACGAAAAATAAATAAATAAATAAAATAGAGATGGACCAGAAAACCTCTAGGCTTCCTTCCATCCTTAACATGAAAGAAATGAGTAAGACAGCCCAGTGCATGGTCATAGCAGACAGGCTCAACCACTGGCCTGTGAGGGCTGAAGACCACGGGGAGTGTCCCAGAAACTCCACCTTAAGCTTGCTGTTACCTGTCACTGTAAGAGTGTGTCACCTACCCTCCCTGAGCGAGTCTCTACTCCTTTGAAAGAAAACTGTCGACAAATGTGTCTTAGGGCTGTTGGGTGAGTTAAATATAGTACTTCTATGTGAACAGCACTTTGCAAATTATAAATGCAATACACTGTTACTAATGTGTTAACTCAGATGAAATTGAAATACCAAGTACTAACAGCAGGATGTTGTGAAGCAGCCCTTTAATCCATTGGTTTTCAGGGGAGTGGAGTTGGGAGTGATTTTACCCCCCAGGAGACATTTGGAGGGTCGTAGAGACGATTTTTTTTTTTTTTTTTTTGTCACACCCAGGGACAGAGGACAGAGTCTATTGGCATCTGCAGGATAGCGGCCAGAGATACTGTTAAATGAGCGTGGAGCACCAACACTTAGATCCCAAAAGCACCATGACAGTGCTCCAGCCAAAAGCAGTTTCCCTGAGAGATTTCATCACCAAGCTCTTAGCTGTAAGATTTTGGATGAAGCTTGTCTTATAACCAAAACACACCATACTTGGAAGGGCAGAAAAATCATGAGCATGAAAATAACTCTGTAAAGGATGTACTTTTTTACTGGGGTCGGGGGAAGAAAGTCAGATCTCTGAAACACATTTATTACATGTAATTTGGCAACAAGAGTTATAGAAAGAATGTATGCAGATTGTACAAGGCATCAGTTAGACTGTGGGCTGAACTCTTTGAGTCAGAATGTATTCCATCCTGTGCAAAAGAGTCACTCATTCTCTCTGGAAATCTGCCAATCTAAAGGTCTGCTGTGACAGACAATGTAAGAGTTTAAAATATCTGCTTTAATTGATATTTTTTTCAGTTACTGTTTAAAAAAATGTTTGGTCACTCGCCAGGTGTTAAGAATTTGAAGGGAGAGTAGTTCCACTGAATGTCTGTTGAGCATTTCTGCTGGAAACATTGCTTTCAACCCAGGCTGAACAGTGAACGTGATTCTGTTGGATCTTTAGTGGGCTGATAGTTTTAGTCTCCAACTGGTTCAACACCTCAGATGGAGAAAAATAAATTCTGAAACCAGAAACTTTTATTTCACATTTAAATAGCAATGTTTTTGTCCCAAAGGAAAAAAATATAACTTTAAACACATTTGAATTATTTCTCACCATAATGACTTAAGGAGGATGGTACCATAAATGCGGGGGAAAAAACTGTAAGGAATAAAAAAGCTTTGAAAATGAGATTAGAACTCACAACTTTTAAGTTATTGAAGCTAATACCAACAATTCTGAAAATACAATAGTTACCCTCCCTACACCTACTCCTTAAACTTGGCATTTTTGTGTTCCATGTTACTCCAATATGTTCTCTGAAAGGTTTTTTGGGTTTGTTTTTTTTTTTTTGAATCACAGTGACTTGGTAGACGAGGGTGTTGCAGTGCTGACCCATTCCCTCTTGACTTGACATGATCAGACCAGATTTGAGGCCTTGGGCCTGGTGTTAAAGTCTCTGACTCCTGACACTCTTGACGGAGCTGAGAGTTCTTTCTTTTCCCTCTTGAAATTGTGTGGGCCCTGGCACGGACCCTGTCCACTGAGATGAAGGGCCTGGCAGTGAAATCGAGTAGTGGAGGTGAAGCCCTTGTGAAACACACTGCAGAAGCTTCATGGCTTTGAGGCGAACAGAGGTCACTGCTCCTGGGAGCTCGGTGAGGAGGCACTGGCCACACCTTAGGAAGCCCTGGTTCCGTAGCGCGCCGGCCACTGTGGGCTCTTCACGAGGAGGCGGCTGATTAACGTATATGCAGGTAACACTCCAGAGTTGTCCTGTGTCTGAATATAAACTTGGCCCTTTTGAAATGGCATGAAATTGTCAAGTCACTGGGGTGCCATTTTTTAAATTCCTTCTACAATGAACTAAGTGGCACCTCCCGAGATTTACCCCATGTTCAAAAAGTGTTCTTATAATTAAAGGATAGACTCTCCTGATAAAACTTTATAATTTAGGTCCCAGAAGAATCCAACTATTGGGGGCTTGCTTTTGTCCCTGTTCTTCCCCTAGGACCTAGGTGAACTCTGAAACTCTCTAATTAACAGTTGATGATAAAAACTTTGTGAAAAAGCATTATTCTACGATTTCCTAACATGCATGCACACATATACATTTTCTTTGTAGAACTCACTTTTGAGGTTTCTGGTTAAAGACAACCCCAGCTTCAAAAAGGCCTTTTGGTTTGAGGCAGCAAGAGAAGAGCTCAGGAGGTGCCTCTCAGAACAGTCAGATTGTTTTCATTCAAGACCGAGATATGGGAACAGCTGAAGGCGGAGGGAAGGAGGTTTATTCTCCACTGACATGCGGATGTTCAAAGTGAAGACCTTCTCAGTGCTGCCTAGGTTGGGAAATAAGTGAAGTGAATGTGTTAGTCACTCAGTTCAGTTCAGTTCAGTCGCTCAGTCGTGTCCAGCTCTTTGCGAACCCATGAATCGCAGCACGCCAGGCCTTCCTGTCCATCACCAACTCCCGGAGTTCACTCAGACTTACATCCATTGAGTCAGTGATGCCATCCAGCCATCTCATCCTCTGTCGTCCCCTTCTCCTCCTGCCCCCAATCCCTCCCAGCATCAGGGTCTTTTCCAATGAGTCAACTCTTCACATGAGGTGGCCAAAGTACTGGAGTTTCAGCTTCAGCATCATTCCTTCCAAAGAAATCCCAGGGCTGATCTCCTTCAGAATGGACTGGTTGGATCTCCTTGCAGTCCAAGGGACTCTCAAGAGTCTTCTCCAACACCACAGTTCAAAAGCATCAATTCTTTGGTGCTCAGCTTTCTTCATAGTCCAACTCTCACATCCATACATGACCACTGGAAAAACCATAGCCTTGACTAGATGGACCTTTGTTGGCAAAGTAATGTCTCTGCTTTTGAATATGCTATCTAGGTTGGTCATAACTTTCCTTCCAAGGAGTAAGCGTCTTTTAATTTCATGGCTGCAGTCACCATCTGCAGTGATTTTGGAGCCCAAAAATATAAAGTCTGACACTGTTTCCACTGTTTCCCCATCTATTTCCCATGATGTGATGGGACCAGATGCCATGATCTTCGTTTTCTGAATGTTGAGCTTTAAGCCAACTTTTTCCCTCTCCATTTTCACTTTCATCAAGAGGCTTTTTAGTTCCTCTTCACTTTCTGCCATAAGGGTGGTGTCATCTGCATCTCTGAGGTTATTGATATTTCTCCCGGCAATCTTGATTCCAGCTTTTTTCTTGATTCTTCCAACCCAGCCTTTCTCATGATGTGCTCTGCATATAAGTTAAATAAGCAAGATGACAATATACAGCCTTGACATACTCCTTTTCCTATTTGGAACCAGTCTGTTGTTCCATGTCCAGTTCTAACTGTTGCTTCCTGACCTGCATACAGATTTCTCAAGAGGCAGATCAGGTGGTCTGGTATTCCCATCTCTTTCAGAATTTTCCACAGTTTATTGTGATCCACACAGTCAAAGGCTTTGGCATAGTCAATAAAACAGAAATAGATGTTTTTCTGGAACTCTCTTGCTTTTTCAATGATTCAGCAGATGTTGGCAATTTGATCTCTGGTTCCTCTGCCTTTTCTAAAACCAGCTTGAACATCAGGAAGTTCACGGTTCACATATTGCTGAAGCCTGGCTTGGAGAATTTTGAGCATTACTTTACTAGTGTGTGAGATGAGTGCAAGTGTGTGGTAGTTTGAGCATTCTTTGGCATTGCCTTTCTTAGGGATTGGAATGAAAACTGACCTTTTCCAGTCCTGTGGCCACTGCTGAGTTTTCCAAATTTGCTGGCATATTGAGTGCAGCACTTTCACAGCATCATCTTTCAGGATTTGGAATAGCTCAACTGGAATTCCATCACCTCCACTAGCTTTGTTCGTAGTGATGCTTTCTAAGTTAGGGGACCTTAAATAAGCAGGGAGGAACTTTCCCTGAGAAAGCAGTACCATCCCTGGTAGGGCCACCTACACAAGCTGGTTTTGTTAGCACAATTGGCACAGAAGCGCCTCAGAACCAAGCCTCTGGGAGAACAATCACCTAGAATAACAAAGAGATACAGGGAGGAAACTCATCTTAGTGAAAATGATGTTTATTCAAAAATACTTCCAGAGGCTATCACACTTCAAAGAGTAAAGATACTTTTTTCTCTCTGCAACAAGGAAATTGAGCCAGTCACACTGTTAGAGCAGTAGTGGCAAAGGAGGCTTGGCCAGACCTAAGAGGTAGGCAGGAGCGTGTAAGACCCTGAGGTGCCGTTCGCGGTCTCTGCTGAGAGTGAGGGATTCTGGGAAAAGAGGCGCAGCAAGCATCCCTACAGTGTCTGCCTCAGAACAGTAAGACAACGTCCTGAGACCAAAGCATACCGGCTCACCCTCGCCTAGGTTTTATATTGAAAATAATTACCAGTATACATCTGACACAGAAGTGCTTTAAAATAGAACGAAATGAGCTTGATAAATATGAAAGGGCAAGAAGGTATACCTAATTATTTCTATTCCCTTTGCTAATAACTTACCCTTTGTGGCTCCCTCTGTTTCTCAAATCTGAAGTTGTTATATGGATCAAAACAAAGTCAATTTTTAAAAAAGACTTTAAATAAATGACTTTACTTTTTAACTTTATTTAAATAAATAAAAAAGACTTTGAGTAAAGGAAGAAAAAGAGTCTGTTTAAAGAAATATATTCTGAGACACATTTGTTTAGTTTCTTCATTCCCTACCCTGATATTAAGCCAATGTTACACACACTCTCCTAGTGAAATGTTTAAGATAAAACAAGATTTAATAAATGTTTCCAGTTTATCTGAGAACAATCACCCTTCTCCCTCTGTCTCTTCATTCACTACATTTTTGCACATAAGGAACGCCATATCTGAACAATCCATTTTAGAAATAAACAAAGTTCTGTGGGTGGCTGATCTCAGATTGGGTCTGAGATTCATCTTCATATCAACACTAATCTGTGTTGTCTTCCAGTCCTGGTGCTTCCTCAGCCTCCAGTGGAAGGCATTCCCCTAGCAAACAGAAGATCCATCTTTCAGTTGTCCCAGAAGGTTCTTTCTCAACATGAATGTTTTCATGAGTACTTTGTATCCTGTTGACTATAACCCTATTACCTCAATTGGGACCAGATGTTGTATGTTGTGAAAAACTAATATTCATCTCAAAAATTTCATTTAGATCATTGTACGTGAAAACTGAGAGATAAATGCAGGGCTAAGGCAATAGAGTGCAAAAACATGGAAAAATTCTGAAATAGCTTATTCTTGCTATGCACTTTATCTTCTGGAAGTAAAAGCAGCAAACTTTGCCAAGAATTGATTAGGAATTAATTATAAAAGTCTCTGATCTAAATCAAATAATAAATAATATGAAAATAGAATTATTTTCATATAATGAAAACTATACTTTCCTGGGTATATCTGTTTTATTACATAGTATTATATACATTCTTAATAGCACTCTATGCTCATCAACATCATTTACTTTATACACATTTTTAGTTCAACTCTACGTCTAATGACACAGGATTCCAAACATGCACAGTTTTAAGGAAAAATCCATCTTTGGTAAACTGCCCAGTAGACACTAATAATGTCAAATATTTTTAAAAGCTTACCAAATAATGGTAGACTTTTTAGTTATGATTAAAGTTTTGAAACAGAATGCCTAATACATATTGACCAACCCAGAGAAATTGTTACAGGATTCCAGAACAGTGAGGTGCTGTTAGGTGGTGCTCTTAGATGTTCACCAAAGGCTGTTCATTACTCAAGATCAGGAAGTAATTGTGAGGCTGCAAAAGAAACGGAGTGTGCCCATTATTCAAAAAGGATATTTGAATTCAGGTGTCAAAAATTTGATTGGCATTAGTTTTAGGATGTCCCACTTTTGCATTCCAATCCCCTATGATGAAAAGGACATCATTTTTTGGTGTTATTTCTTTTTTCAGTGTTAGTTCTTTTTTTAATGTTAGTTCAGATATGCAGATGATACCACTCTAATGGCAGAAAGTGAAGAGGAACTAAAGAGCCTCTTGATGAGGGTGAAAGAGGAGAGTGAAAAACTGGCTTAAAACTCAACATTCAAAAAAGAAAGATAATGGCATCTGGTCCCATCACTTCATGGCAAATAGATGGGGAAACAGTGACAGACTTTATTTTCTTGGGCTGCAAAATCACTGTGGATGATGACTGCAGCCATGAAACTAAAACATGCTTGCTCCTTAGAAGGAAAACTATGACAAACCTAGACAGCATATGAAGAAGGAAATGGCAGCCCACTCCAGTATTCTTGCCTGGAGAATCCTGTGGATGGAGGAGCCTGGTGGGCTGCTGTCCATAGGGTCGCACAGTCAGACACAACTGAGGCGACTTAGCATGCAGGCATATGTGCATGCATTGGAGAAGGAAATGGCAGCCCACTCCAGTGTTCTTGCCTGGAGAATCCCAGGGATGGAGGAGCCTGGTGGGCTGCCGTCTATGGGGTTGCATGGAGTCGGACATGACTGAAGCAACTTAGCAGCAGTAGCAGCAGACAGCATATTAAAAAGCAGAGGCATCACTTTGCCAACAAAAGTCTGTCTAGTCAAAGCTATGGTTTTTCCAGTAGTCACGTATGGATGCGAGAGTTGGACCATAAAGAAGGCTGAGCACTAAAGAACTGATACTTTCAAATTGTGGTACTGGAGAAGACTCTTGAGAATTGTTTGGACTGCAAGGAGATCAAACCAGAAAATCCTAAAGTAAATCAACCCTTAATATTTATTGGAAGGACTGATGCTGAAGCTCCAATACTTTGGCATCTGATGCAAAGAACAGACTCTTTGGGAAAGACTCTGATGCTTGGAAAGAATGAAGGCAAAAGGAGAAGAGAGCAGCAGAGGATGAGATAGTTAGATAGCATCACTGACTCAATGGACATGAATTTGAGCTAACTCTAGGAGATAGGTGTTACAAGAGGGCATCAGAGGGCAGACACACTGAAACCATACTCACAGAAAACCTGTCAATCTAATCATACTAGGACCACAGCCTTGTTTAACTCAATGAAATTAAGCCATGCCCGTGGGGCAACCCAAGATGGGTGGGTCATGGTGGAGAGATCTGGCATAATGTGGTGAACTGGAGAATGGAATGGCAAACCACTTCAGTATTCTTGCCTTGAGAACCCCATGAACAGTATGAAAAGGCAAAATGATAGGATACTGAAAGAGGAACTCCCCAGGTCAGTAGGTGCCCAATATGCTATTGAAGATCAGTGGAGAAATAACTCCAGAAAGAATGAAGGGATGGAACCAAAGCAAAAAGAATACCCAGCTGTGGGTGTGACTGGTAATAGAAGCAGGGTCTGATGCTGTAAAGAGCAATATTACACAGGAATCTGGAATGTCAGGCCCATGAATCAAGGCAAATTGGAAGTGGTCAAACAGGAGATGGCAAGAGTGAATGTCAACATTCTACTAGGAATCAGCAAACTGAAATGGACTGGAATGGGTGAATTTAACTCAAATGACCATTATATCTACTACTGCAGGCAGGAATCCCTCAGAAGAAATGGAGTAGCCATCATGGTCAACAAAAGAGTCCGAAATGCAGTACTTGGATGCAATCTCAAAAATGACAGAATGATCTCTGTTTCCAAGGCAAACCATTCAATATCACAGTAATCCAAGTCTATGCCCCAACCAGTAATGCTGAAGAAGCTGAAGTTGAACAGTTCTATGAAGACCTACAAGACCTTTTAGAACTAACACCCAAAAAAGATGTCCTTTTCATTATAGGGGACTGGAATGCAAAAGTAGGAAGTCAAGAAACACCTGGAGAAACAGGCAAATTTGGCCTTGGAATACGGAATGAAGCAGGGCAAAGACTAATAGAGTTTTGCCAAGAAATTGCACTGGTCATAAAAAACACCCTCTTCCAACAACACAAGAGAAGACTCTATACATGGACATCACCAGATGGTCAACACCAAAATCAGATTGATTATATTCTTTGCAGCCAAAGATGGAGAAGCTCTATACAGTCAGCAAAAACAAGACCAGGAGCTGACTGTGGCTCAGACCATGAACTCCTTATTGCCAAATTCAGACTGAAATTGAAGAAAGTAGGGAAAACCACTAGACCATTCAGGTATGACCTAAATCAAATCCCTTATGATTATACAGTGGAAGTGAGAAATAGATTTAAGGGCCTAAATCTGATAGAGTGCCTGATGAACTATGGAATGAGGTTTGTGACATTGTACAGGAGACAGGAATCAAGACCATTCCCATAGAAAAGAAATGCAAAAAAGCAAAATGGCTGTCTGGGGAGGCCTTACAAATAGCTGTGAAAAGAAGAGAAGCGAAAAGCAAAGGAGAAAAGGAAAGATATAAACATCTGAATGCAGAGTTCCAAAGAATAGCAAGAAGAGATAAGAAAGCCATCTTCAGCGATCAATGAGCGAAGAAATAGAGGAAAACAACAGAATGGGAAAGACTAGAGATCTCTTCAAGAAAATCAGAGATACCAAAGGAACATTTCATGCAAAGATGGGCTCGATAAAGGACAGAAATGGTATGGACCTAACAGAAGCAGAAGATATTAAGAAGAGATGGCAAGAATACACAGAAGAACTATACAAAAAAGAGCTTCACGACCCAGATAATCACGATGGTGTGATCACTGACCTAGAGCCAGACATCCTGGAATGTGAAGTCAAGTGGGCCTTAGAAAGCATCACTACGAACAAAGCTAGTGGGGTGATGGAATTCCAGTTGAGCTATTCCAAATCTCACATGCTAGTAAAGTAATGCTCAAAATTCTCCAAGCCAGGCTTCAGCAATATGTGAACCATGAATTTCCTGATGTTCAAGCTGGTTTTAGAAAAGGCAGAGGAACCAGAGATCAAATTGCCAACATCCATTGGATCATTGAAAAAGCAAGAGAGTTCCAGAAAAACATCTATTTCTGTTTTATTGACTATGCCAAAGCTTTTGACTGTGTGGATCACAATAAACTGTGGAAAATAAGACATGGGAATACCAGACCACCTGATCTGCCTCTCGAGAAATTTGTATGCAGGGCAGGAAGCAACAGTTAGAACTGGACATGGAACAACAGACTGGTTCCAAATAGGAAACGGAGTACGTCAAGGCTGTATATGGTCACCCTGTTTATTTAACTTATATGCAGAGTACATCATGAGAAACACTGGGCTGGAAGAAACACAAGCTGGAATCAAGATTGCCGGGAGAAATATCAATAACCTCAGATATGCAGATGACACCACCCTTATGGCAGAAAGTGAAGAGGAACTCAAAATCCTCTTGATGAAAGTGAAAGTGGAGAGGGAAAAAGTTGGCTTAAAGCTCAACATTCAGAAAACAAAGATCATGGCATCTGGTCCCATCACATCATGGGAAATAGATGGGGAAACAGTGGAAACAGTGTCAGACTTTATATTTTTGGGCTCCAAAATCACTGCAGATGGTGACTGCAGCCATGAAATTAAAAGACGCTTACTCCTTGGAAGGAAAGTTATGACCAACCTAGATAGCATATTCAAAAGCAGAGACATTACGTTGCCAACAAAGTTCCATCTAGTCAAGGCTATGGTTTTTCCAGTGGTCATGTATGGATGTGAGAGTTGGACTGTGAAGAAGGCTGAGTGCCAAAGAATTGATGCTTTTGAACTGTGGTGTTGGAGAAGACTCTTGAGAGTCCTTTGGACTGCAAGGAGATCCAACCAGTCCATTCTGAAGGAGATCAGCCCTGGGATTTCTTTGGAAGGAATGATGCTGAAGCTGAAATTCCAGTACTTTGGCCACCTCATGAGAAGAGTTGACTCATTGGAAAAGACTCTGATGCTGGGAGGGATTGGGGGCAGGAGGAGAAAGGACGACAGAGGATGAGATGGCTGGATGGCATCGCTGACTCAATGGACGTGAGTCTGAGTGAACACTGGGAGTTGGTGATGGACAGGGAGGCCTGGCATGCTGCAATCCATGGAATCTTAAAGAGTCGGACATGACTTAGTGACTGAACAACAGCAACAAAATTTTAGAATATTTGACAAGGGAAATGTCAACTATCTTGATATTTGAGCCCATATAAAAGGAACTTGAAATTTTGGACAGGCATAAAATCATCAAAGAAGACCTCAGCAACTCTTGGTTGGGCTGTCTCAGTTTAGCCATGCTGTTATCTCTATGTGTGCGTGTGTGCTAAGTCATGTTAGTCGTGTCTGACTGTTTGCGACCCTATGGGCCATACGGCCCACAGTCTCCGCTCTCCATGGGATTCTCCAGGCAAGAATACTGGAGTGGGTTGCTCTAGGGGATCTTCCCAACCCAGCAACCGAACCCTCATCTCTTACATCTACCTTCATTGACAGGCAGGTTCTTTACCACTATCACCACACGGGAAGCCCTATTACCACTATGGTATTGTAAAAATTCAAATAAATATTGAAAGTATTTTTCCTCACCTGTTTCTGTCTGGTAAAAATATTCATGAAGAACTTAAGTATTGGAGCCATGCTTAAGTGGTAGAGAATTATGTGATAGAAGTTAATTATTAGAATTAATAGAACTAAGATATCTGATACAATCCCCTCTATTTAACAGATAAAATATTCAAATCTGGAGAAGCTAAATGCTTTTTCTAAGTACACATGGGGACTCAGTGGGAGACTGTTAAACTTGAGGGTGGGGGTCTTTGAAACTGCACTGCGGTGGGCATCCCACATCCACCACTTGGTGACTGTGGAATCATAGTTTTTCCCTTCATTACTCTTTCTTGGGTTTTATTTCAACTTCTTCCTTTGTAAAACAGACATAATAATAGTAGAGTGGAAGCCCTCTTATTTAGCATTACAAAGACAAATGTATCAAAATGTAAGCAGTGATGTGTTAAGAAATCCACACTAAATTGTTTATTTTTCATCTAAAGCATATTTACCCACCTTTCATATAGGGTCAAGGTCTTTTGAGTTCTCTTAACTGGTCTAATAATTAATTGACCAAGACAGATTAACAAGAGAAAAAGACTAATTTAATTCATAGACACAGAGCTCTCATTGAAATAGGACCCCTGAAGTGAACAAAGTAGGCTGTTTGTATATTATTTTTATACAAAGAAAAAAAGTATCTGTGAAAGAGGCTTGTGCTTGGGAAGCAGACTAATGAAGAAGTAATAAAGCCTGTTTATAGCTTTCTTAGCCTTGAATTCCCTAACTTTGTTTATAAGAAATCTCTCTATCCCCCTGGTATAGGAAGGACACTTTCACATGGAAGATTTATTTCCTACTTTCAGGGGAAATGTGGAGGGTAAGAGTGTTTTCTGTATCTTTTTTTACCAACTGCTTCTCAAGTAATTTTAATTCTAAATAATCTCTATGCCATTGAGGTATATGTTGGGGCAGCCTGCCCTTGGCCCTAACACAGGAAATCCATAAATCCTTGTATGTAGATATCATTCTTTCTTCTCTACATTTTTTTTCCACATTGATATTCAAAATTGACTTTGGAAGAAAAAAACAAAATTAACTTTGATTCCCTGTTAAGTTATATTAATAAAAATTACTAGTGGATTACATTATATATCCAGTGTTAGTTACAAGAGTAAAGACTGGTGATTAATTCTAGAATCATGCTAAATACAGTCCCTGTAATATAATAAAACTTTTTTATTTTTTGAGTTAGTCTATAATTTTCTCACAACTAAGATGCATATAGTGTGAGTCAGATACTGTATGCCACTGATTCTAATCTGCACACTTACCCACATTTTAATATCTTGAAGATCTGGATGCTCTCTTACTGCCCATGGCATGTCATAATTACTGTGGACCAGGTGGCAGTCATAACATACAAAGCTGGTGCACATTTACACTCCTTAAACATATCAATATCAAAATTCAGAAGTGACAGTAACTTGAAGAGAATCACAGAATCAATAGATCAGTCATTTGAGGAATCAGTAGCGATCTCAGTGGCCCAGAGCACCATACAACGGTATGGAAAATTACAAGCACCAACAAATCTGACTTGAAGTAATTCAAAAGAATTTGAAGTTTTAGGAAAAATACTCAATTCCTTTCACTTTTATTTTTGTTTTTTGCGTATTCACAAGAAGGTCGTATGATCAAAACTACAGTGTAAAGTGTACAGTTCAGTTCAGTTCAGTTCATTTCAGCTGCTCAGTCGTGTCCGACTCTTTGCAACCCCATGAATCGCAGCACGCCAGGCCTCCCTGTCCATCACCAACTCAGGCACCAATCATATCCGACTCTGTGCGACCCCACAGACTGTGGCCTGCCAGACTCCTCTGTTCTATGGGATTCTCCAGGCAAGGATACTGGAGTGGGTTGCCATTCCCCTCTTCAGAGATCTTCCC
Source organism: Bos mutus (assembly GCF_027580195.1). Lineage (NCBI taxonomy): Eukaryota > Metazoa > Chordata > Mammalia > Artiodactyla > Bovidae > Bos > Bos mutus. The sequence continues at coordinate 2,956,055 of NC_091628.1, read as the reverse complement.
GATCCAGGGACTGAACTGGGGTCTCCTGCACTGCAGACAGATTCTTTACTGTCAGAGCCTATATGTTTAACAAATATAAAGAACTGTCATTAATATTATATAAAGATTAAAATGATGCTGACTATAATGCAAAAACTAGTACCAGAGTAGCATTCCGATCATAAACAAGTGTAGTAATGGGTCAGATATAGGAGGCATTTGGGTTTCAGCAATGGATCACAAGCAGTTCAAGGCTGTGCTCCCTGAAAAAGGAACTCACAATGTGAGTCTCATTCATGATAACCCAGCTGTCTGACTGGGGACAAGTTAGGGTTTTTGTTGATTTTATTTTGCCCTCACCAGGAAGCATACAGGGGTCTTTGTTCCCCAACCAGGGATCAAACCTGTGCCCCCTGCACTGGGAGCATTGTGTATTAACCACCAGACCACCAGGGAAATCTTGGAACAACCTCTTGACTGCAGTGTGGTGAGCTGGAGTCCAGGTGGCAATCCATCTGTGCTAAGAAGGCAGAGATCAGAGTTGGAACAGCTGGAATCTATAGGACCAGGACCCCAGAAGCAGAAGATATACACAGTAGGGACTTTAAATGGTGGACAGAAGATTCCTCATATACCACATGACCAAAGGCTGTGCTGTGCACGGTCAAACTGATATCACAGAAGGCTTCCAGAAAGCAGCTGCTGCAGGGTTAAACCTAGAAAAGAGATAATAGTGGTCAATCAGTGCTTGTTAAAATTTCACTAGCACTTTGGATATCCTCCAGGACAACAAAACACTGCCTTTTAGAAGTAAGACCTATGCCTTTTTCCATATCTACCCAAATAAAATCTAAAACCAAACCCTGACAAGATCTCCTGGAAGACAAAGTGCAGAAATTGAGTCCCATCAAGTGAGAGGCTGGAAAACCCCTCCAAACATCTTTCCAAACATTTATCCTAACAAAGCAGATTACTAAGGCCAAGACTATAAAGTCAAAGATGACCAGCCAGTAATTGAACTGCCCACCAAAATAAAATCAACATTTTCCAGAATCTCTACAATGTGCTATCAAAGATGACTACTGAATAACCAAATCCATAAAGAAACAAGAAAACATGAGTCATATTCAGCAAAAAAAAAAAAAAAAAGCCAAAATAATTCATCCCACGCAGATTACTCATGTGTTGGATTTAACAAAGACTTTAAAGCAGCAACTGTAAATATGTTCAAAGAGCTAAAGAAAAGTTGTTTTAAAAGTAAAAGAAAGTATAGTTAGCCATAAGTAAATAAATAGGAAATCTCAGAAGAGAAATAAAAATTGTAAGTATAAATTGTACAACTTCAAGTAAAATGACTAAAATGAGAGAATGGAGGTTAACAGTATCTTAGAGCTGGCATGCGAAAGAATTAGTGATAGTGAAGATATACAAAAAGCAATAATTCAACCTGAAAAGCAGAGAGAAAATATTGAAGAAAAACGTACAGAGCCTCAAGAGGTCTTAATTATTGCAATTGGAAAATGATAGATAGACGATAGATACAGACAGAAGAAAGAAAGGATGCGGGGGAGGGAGTGAGGAAGAGCATGATTTGAAAAGAGAAATGGAGAAACAGACTTATCTCTATTTACAGACCATATAAGTTTCTCTACATAAAATTTCAAAGGAATCTACAAATTTTTTGAAATTGATTAATGAATTTATTAATAGCTAGCAAAAGTTTAACATATAAAAATCAATTACATGTCTATACCCCAGCAAAAAATTGGAAAATTGAATTAATTGAATAAATTTAATTTGAAAAGCACATGATCTCTATACTAAAAACTGCACAGCATTATGGAGAGCCATTGCAGCAGACTAATTGGAGAGAAATATACAGTATTACAAGTCCAAGTTCATAAACTAGAAGGCTTGATATGGTATACATTCTCCTCAAATTTGAATTACAGATTCAAGCAATTTTACTTGAAAGTCATAGTAATAGACATTAGTAAGCTCATTCTAAAATTGATATACAAATAAAAGGACCTAGAATAATGAAAACAATTTCAAAATCAAAGAACAAACTAGAATAATCACACCATCTCATTTTAAGACTTACTAAAAGTCACAATAGTCAAGACAAGATGGTAATGATATAATGGCAGACAAACATCTCATGAAAATAAAATAGAGTCCAAAAACCTATATACATATGTGTGGCCAACTGAATTTTCACAAAAGCCAAAATGTCATCAAATAGAGAAACATATTCACTTCATCAAGAGATGCTGAAACCAATAGATATCTGTATGGAAAAAAAAAAACAACAACAACAAAGAATCTTGACCCCCTAACTCACAACATAAATAAAATTAATTTAATAAAATTCATACTTAAATTTAAAAGTAAAAACAACAAAATTCCTAGAGGAAAATATAGGAGAAAATCTTTGTAAATTTGCTATAGGCAAAGATTTAGTAAACCAAATACAAGTGATGATTGACACGTTGGACTTCACCAAAATTAAAAATTCTGACAGAGGTAGATCAGAGTAAGGCAAGGGCAGCCAAATCATGCATGTTCAGAGTCAGTTTCTGTCTTTTTTAAAAGTTTGATATTTTGCTCATCATGAGCTTTCTATATTGTTTAATTTTTAAAATATTGGATTTTTTTTTTTTTTTTTGAGTACTTAGTTTCCAGCATCCCTTTAACTTCTGTGCCTGAGACAAATGGCTTGTTCTCCTCACCCTTGTCCAGGCCAGATCCTGTCCTTCCTACGTTCTGAACTCTGTATCCTCAAGTCACTGGGACCCACAGGCTGGCCTTTGGTTTTCTCTCCCAGTTATGTAGTCAGAACACCCTTTCCAGTTCATTACCTGGGGCAGTTATAGAAAGCACCTCAGCTCCTTTTCTTCTCCTGGAATCACTCTCCATTTCTCATCTTCCAGTGGGTAAGAATCATTTTTTACATGTTTTATCTAGTTTTCTACTAGCTTAAGAAGGGAAGGTAATTCTGGTCCTCAGCTCCATTATACCTGAAGCAGAAGTACTTACAAGAGTTTTGAAATGTATTTTTATACTTAGTGTTTGTACGGTTTAAGTGAATATGGCAAGCTTCTCAATATACCTCAATTTATACTGGTTTAGAAGAGATAGTTATACAAAAAAAATGTTAAGTATTACTAATCTTTAATTTATATTAATATTTTGCAGGTGGCCTAGTGACCATTAATTTTTATAATGTTGCCTTTTATTAAGCCTAAAAATATGTGGTTATTACTTGCAAGAATGCTGTGGAAAGTACACCAAACTTAAGTTATAGACAACGTTGGAGTGTGTGACATATGACTGTTGGAAAGAACCAGAAGTTTCCGGGTTCCTTGAATGACAATGAAGTTATTTCTGTCTCACATGTGAAGATGTAGTCCATCTGTATGAAGCAGGCTAGAGACACAAAAAATTTGTATTCTTGCCTCTATTGCTATGAAACTTTGAAGATGTCTTATCTTTACTTCCCAATTCAGGGATAAAGAAATAAATTCCAGGAAGGTGGACTAGACTTAGAGGGAAAGGTCGGTTGCTCTCAAACTGCTGGTCTCTGGTCTAGAATCAGGAGATGAGGGTGGGAACTGCCAGGAGGACAAGGAAGCTTCAGGTTCCTGCCTATGAAATGAAGATCAGAGACAGCGGGAGGTTAGAGGCATCAGCTCATATAATCCTCAGACCTGAGAGTGGAAGGAATAGCTTGTGACCCAGCAGCTGCTGCCCACCTGCCCATTCAGTTCAGTTCAGTTCAGTCACTCAGTCATGTCCGACTTTTTGCGACCCCATGAATTGCAGCATGCCAGGCCTCCCTGTCCATCACCAACTCCCAGAATTCACTCAAACTCACGTCCATCAAGTTGGTGATGCCATCCAGCCATCTCATCCTCTGTCGTCCCCTTCTCCTCCTGCCCCAATCCCTCCCAGCATCAGAGTCTTTTCCAATGAGTCAACTCTTCGCATGAGATGGCCAAAGTACTGGACTTTCAGCTTTAGCATCATTCCTTCCAAAGAAATCCCAGGGCTGATCTCCTTCAGAATGGACTGGTTGGATCTCTTTGCAGTCCAAGGGACTCTCAAGAGTCTTCTCCAACACCACAGTTCAAAAGCATCAGTTCTTCGGCACTCAGCTTTCTTCACAGTCCAACTCACATCCATACATGACCACTGGAAAAACCATAGCCTTGACTAGACAGACCTTTATTGGCAAAGTAATGTCTCTGCTTTTGAATACACTGTCTAGGTTGGTCATAACTTTCCTTCCAAGGAGTAAGAGTCTTTTAATTTCATGACTGCAGTTACCATCTACAGTGATTTTGGAGCCAAAAAAAATAAAGTCTAACACTGTTTCCACTGTTTCCCCATCTATTTCCCATGAAGTGATGGGACCAGATGCCATGATCTTTGTTTTCTGAATGTTGAGCTTTAAGCCAACTTTTTCACTCTCCACTTTCACTTTCATCAAGAGGCTCTTTAGTTCTTCTTTACTTTCTGCCATAAGGGTGGTGTCATCTGCTTATCTGAGGTTATTGATATTTCTCCCAGCAATCTTGATTCCAGCTTGTGCTTCCTCCAGCCCAGCGTTTCTTGTGATATACTCTGCATATAAGTTAAAAAAGCAGGGTGACAATATACAGCCTTGACTTACTCCTTTTCCTGTTTGGAACCAGTCTGTTGTTCCATGTCCAGTTCTAACTGTTGCTTCCTGACCTGCATATAGGTTTCTCAAGAGGCAGGTCAGGTGGTCTGGTGTTCCCATCTCTTTCAGAATTTTCCACAGTTTATTGTGATCCACACAGTCAAAGGCTTTGGCATAGTCAATAAAGCAGAAATAGATGTTTTTCTGGAATTCTCTTGCTTTTTCAATGATCCAGCAGATGTTGGCAATTTGATCTCTGGTTCCTGTGCCTTTTCTAAAACCAGCTTGAACACTTTGCTGCTGCTGCTAAGTCGCTTCAGTCGTGTCCGACTCTTCACACCCCATAGACGGCAGCCGGTCAGGCTCCACCGACCCTGGGATTCTCCAGGCAAGAACACTGGAGTGGGTTGCCATTTCCTTCTCCAATGCATGAAAGTAAAAAGTGAAAGTGAAGTCGTTTAGTTGTGTCCGACTCTTCACAACCCCATGGACTGCAGCCTACCAGGCTCCTCCATCCATGGGATTTTCCAGGCAAGAGTACTGGAGTGGGGTGCCATTCCCTTCTCCCAGCAGGCCTTAAATATTTCATCCAGAGGGAGAGGTCATTTCACTCTAGTGTGATCAACAGCATACACTTACTATAGAGAGCAGTAACCATATAACAACAATTAAGAAATTTGTACTCATAAATTTTCTCCCTAAGGAATAAGATATTTAAATTAGTTTAGATTAAGAAAGCTATTTTTTTACTTCCTCTTACTCACCAACCATAGAGCAGGCTTCAGCATCTTCAAGCATTGCAGCAATAGGCTTATTGTAACACAAATATGAAAGAAACTGCCACTCTGCAAGGTGTAAAAGACCCATTCTTTCTTTCTTTTTTTTTTTTTTTAGTAAATTTATTTCTTTAGATAATATTGGTTTGCATCAAGTCACATAGTATTTTTGCTTGGAAAAATAAAGTTGTTAATCTAATAGAAAGTTCCTAATTTCACACTGATAGATGAACATTACTCTAATTAGATCTAACTAAATATACTTGGAGCATAATCTCAACTGTAATTTTCTTTTTACTTATTGAAAAATGCAAAATCTAATTTTTTTTAAACAAATTTACACATCTTATAAAGGCCTTGACATATGGTTTGAGTCTCTGGATTCTCTTTGCTATACAGGAAAAACTAAGACAACATTGTAAAACAACTATACGCCAATAAAAATCAATTTAAAAAATAAAAAAATTTGCCAAATCATGGGTGACTGTGCTAACTGATTAGAAAGTATTTCCAGTGAGGAAATTGGTGGCAGTAAATATGTTCCAATGGTCTTCTGAAAACATGTGATTGTTGAATTAAAGAGGCCAATTCATTCCTAAAATGATTCCATGCTCTCCCTGCTGATGCTGCCAGCCTCCTGCCAGTTGTGATGTATTTTATGATATAGACCAAGGGAGCTGGACAAGGATCACAAATTAATTTCCTTCCCAACAAATGACAAAACATACCATGAAAGCAGTGACCACTGGGTCTTGTCTTCTACCCCAGAGAAAACAGTTTCTCCTCTTTGACAACTGCTTTAAACTTGGAACGAACTCAGCAGTTCTTGCCTCTGTGGCCACAACTGTCTAAGCCAGGTCTGTAAACAGAATGCTTGGAGAAGACCGCACAGCACCTCTGATCCAGACCTCCCAACTTAGACAAACCAATCAACGCCCAGGAAACTGTATGACTTGCACAAAATCAGCATAAATCAAAGACATACAACTCACACACTTATCCAATTATGAGAGTCAGGGGTACCTTTCTTACTTGCCTTATCCTGTCTACACAGCTTAAAGGTAAGTTTGTTGTTGTTCAGTCGGTAAGTTGTGTCCAACTCTTTGCAACCCGTGGACTGTAGCCCACCAGGTTCCTCTGTCCATGGGTTTTCCCAGGGAAGAATGCTGGAGTGGGTCACTATTTCCTCCTCCAGTGCATCTTCCTGGACCAGGGATCAAACCTGTGTCTCCTGCGTTGCAGGCAGATTCTTTACCACTCAGCCACCTGGGAAGCCCCAAAGATAAGTATATTTTTATCCAAATTATGAAACTACCTTGCAAATATGTGATCAGGCTTCTAAGAGAGCCAACTAAAAACTCTAACTTAGTAAACATAAAATTAAATAAATTGAATTTGTAAAAAGATCAAGCCAAGGAAAAAGCAGGTATTAATTCCACCACAAAACACTTGAGTGTTTATAATGGACAAGGGTGGGCTAGGTTGTAAGGAGGCTAAGGGGGAATATGAAAGAAATTTAAGATAACCTTTAGCATCAGCTATATATTGCTGCCAAAACCAAACAAGACAGAAAATGAAGCTGAGCATGTTAAGAACAATTTATCGTTGTTTATTTATCAATTTATCATCAAATATTTCGGGATTTTGGGGGCTAACCACGCAGTTCTTCCAATCTCAACTGGACTCTGTGTCTGCAGCAAGCTGGTGGCTTGACTGGAACAGTGTACCCTGATGACCTGGGCCCTAAGTACGAAAGCCTGAAGTGACAGATGCCTGGGCCTCTCTCCACTTGCTCTTTCATCCTGGGCTTCTTCACTGCGGCCGAGTGCTGCAAAGGAGCAAAAGCTACAGTCTTCTTGAAACCCCCACAGCACTGATTCTATTATGCTCTGTGGGACAATAGAAGGAGAAAAAGTCCAGCTCAGATGTAAGTGAAGAGTATACGTTCTAGTTGGTTATCTATTTTATATACAATAGTGTGTAGGTGTTAGGAGAAGGCAATGGCAACCCACTCCAGTACTCTTGCCTGGAAAATCCCATGGATGGAGGAACCTGGTAGGCTGCAGTCCATGGGGTCACACAGAGTCGGACACGACTGAAGCAACTTAGCAGCAGCAGCAGTGTAAGTGTCAATCCCACACCCCTAATGCGTCTATCCTCCCTTCCCTTTTGGTAACCATAAGTTTGTTTTGTCTATGGGTTTATTTCTGTTTTGTATGTAAGTTCACTCATATTTTCTGAAGGTTCCACATATAAGTGATATCATATGATATTTGTCTTCCTCTGTTTGGCTTGTGTGTGTGTGTGTGTTAGTCGCTCCGTCGTGTCCGACTCTTTGCGACCCCATGGACTGTAGCCCACCAGGCTCTCTGTCCATGGGATTTTCCAGCAAGAATATTAAAGTGGGTTGCCGTTTCCTTCTCCAGGCTGTTCGGCTTACTTCACTTAATATATGATAAGCTCTGAGTCCATTCATGTTACTGCAAATTGCACTATTTCATTCATTTTTATGGCTGAGTAATATTCAGTTGGGTGCTTCCATGTCTTGGCTATTGTAAATAGCATTTCAGTGAACATTGGGATGCATGTATCTTTTCAAATTATGGTTTTCTCTAGATGTATACTTAGAGTGGGATAGCAGGATCATATGACAGCTGCAAGCCAGACTTCAGCAGTATGTGAACCGTGAACTTCCAGATGTTCAAACTGGATTTAGAAAAGGGAGAGGAACCAGAGATCAAATTGCTAACATCCACTGGATCAACGAAAAAGCAAAAGAGTTCCAGAAAAACATCTATTTCTGCTTTATTGACTATGCCAAAGCCTTTGACTGTGTGGATCACAACAAACTGTGGAAAATTCTGAAAGAGATGGGAACACCAGACCACCTGACCTGCCTCTTTGAGAAATCTGTATGCTGGTCAGGAAGCAACAGTTAGAACTGGACATGGAACAACAGACTGGTTCCAAATAGGGAAAGAAATATGTCAAGGCTGTATATTATCACCCTGCTTATTTAACCTATACGCAGAGTACATCATGGGAAATGCTGGGCAGGAGGAAGCACAAGCTGGAATCAAGATTGCTGGAAGAAATATCAATAACGTCAGATATGCAGATGACACCATCCTTATGGCAGAAAGCAAGGAAGAACTAAAGAGCCTCTTGATGAAAGTGAAAGAGAAGAGTGAAAAAGTTGGCTTAAAACTCAACATTCAGAAAACGAAGATCATGGCATCTAGTCCCCATCACTTCATGGCAAATAAATGGAGAAACAGTGGAAACACTGGCAGATTTTGCTTTTTTTGGCTCCAAAATTACAGCAGATGATGATTGCAGCCTTGAAGTTAAAAGACGCTTACTCCTTGGAAGAAAAGTTATGATCAACCTAGACAGCATATTAAAAAGCAGAGACATTACTTTGCTGACAAAGGTCCATGTAGTCAAAGCTATGGTTTTTCCAGTAGTCGTGTATGGATGTGAGAGTTGGACTATAAAGAAAGCTGAGCACCAAAGAATTGAAGCTTTTGAACTGTGGTGTTGGAGAAGACTCTTGAGAGTCCCTTGGACTGCAAGGAGATCCAACCAGTCTATCCTAAAGGAAATCAGTCCTGAATATTCCTTGGAAGGACTGATGCTGAAGCTGAAACTCCAATACTTTGGCCACCTGATGTGAAGAAGTGACTCATTTGAAAATGCCCTGATGCTCAGAAAGATTGAAGGCAGGAGGAGAAGGGGACGACAGAGGATGAGACGGTTGGATGTCATCACCGACTCAATGGACATGAATTTGAGCAAGTTCAGGGAGTTGGTGATGGACAGGGAGGCCTGGCATGCTGCAGTCCGTGGGGTCACAAAGAGTCAGACACGAATGAGCGACTGAACTGACTGATGTTTAGGTCATTAAGGAAGCTCCATACCACTCTCCGTAGGGGCTATACCAATTCACATTCCAAGTAACAGTCTAGGAGGGTTCCCTACTCTCCATACCCTCTCAGCATTTGCTATTTGTAGTTTTGATTTACATTTCTCTAATAATTAGAGATGTTGTGCATCCTTTCATGTGCCTAATGGCCATCTATATGTCTTCTTTGGAGAAATATCTGTTTAATTCTTCTGCCCATTTTTTGATTGGGTTGATTTTTATTTTCTTGATACTGTACTGTATGAACTATTTGTATATTCTGGAGATTAACTGCTTGTTGATGGCATCATTTGCAAATATTTTCTCCCATTCTATAGGTTGTCTACAGTCATATAACCCTAAATGTGTCCAATATCATCTCATCTCAGAAGTTAAGGTGGGTCAGGCCTGGTTAGTACTTGGAAATTCAGTTCAGTTGCTCAATCGTGTCCAAGTCTTTGCAACTTTATGGACTGCAGCACACCAGGCTTCCCTGTCCATCACTAACTCCCAGAGCGTGCTCAAACTCATATCCATTGAGTCAGTGATGCTACCCAACCATCTCATCCTCTGTCATCCCCTTCTCCTCCTGCCTTCAGTCTTTCCCAGCATCAGAGTCATTTCAAATAAGTCAGTTCTTCGCATCAGGTGGCCAAAGTATTGGAGTTTCAGCTTCAGCATCAGCCCTTCCAATGAATATTCAGGGCTGATTTCCTTGAGGATGGACTGGTTGGATCTGCTTACTGTCCAAGGGACTCTGAGGAGTCTTCTCCAACACCACAGTTCAAAAGCATCAATTCTTTAGCACTCAGCTTTCTTTATGGTCCAATTCTCACTAATACATGACAACTGGAAAAACCATAGCTTTAACTAGACGGACCTTTGCTGGCAAAGTTATTTCACTGCTTTTTAATATTCTGTCTAGGTTGGTTATAACCTTCCTTCCAAGGAGCAAGTGTATTTTAATTTCATGGCTGCAGTCACTGTCCGCAGTGATTTTGGGCCCAAGAAAATAAAGTTTCTCACTGTTTCCATTGTTTCCCCATCTATTTGCCATGAAGTGATGGGACTGGACGCCATGATCTTAGTTTTTTGAATGTTGAGTTTTAAGTGAACTCTTTCACTCTCTTCTTTCACTTTCATCAAGAGGCTCTTTAGTTCTTCTTCACCTTCTGCTGTAAGGGTGGTGTCATCTGCATATCTGAGATTATTGATATTTCTCCCGGCAGTCTTGATTCCAGCTTGTGCTTCATCCATCCTGTCATTTCACATGATGTGCTCTGCATATACATTAAATAAGCAGGGTGACAGTAAACAACTTTGACATACTCCATTGCCAATTTGGAACCAGTCTGTTGGCCCATGTCTGGTTCTAACTGTTGCTTCTTGACCTGCATACAGATTTCTCAGAAGGCAAGTAAGGTGGTCTGATATTCCCATCTCTTGAAGAGTTTTCCACAGTTTATTGTGATCCACACAGTCAAAGGCTTAGGTGGAGTCATAAAGAAGAAATAAATGTTTTTCTGGAACTCTCTTGATTTTTCTATGGTCCAATGGATGTTGGCAATTTGATCTCTGTTTCCTCTGCCTTTTCTAAATCCAGCTTGAACATCTGGAAGTTCATGGTTCACATACTGTTGAAGCCTGGAATGGAGAATTTTGAGCATTACTTTGCTAATGTGTGAGATGAGTGCAATTTTGTGGTAGTTTGAACATTCTTTGGCATTGCCTTTCTTTGGGATTGGAATGAAAACTGGAAGTACTTGGAAAAAACTCTTGTTAATATCTGGAAAGAATCTGCTTCCTATTTCACCTGGGTTTTTGAAGGAATTCAGTTTCTAGCACTTGAAGAATTGAACCTTCATTCTCTTGCTGGCTGTCAACTGAGGGCCACTCAACTCCTAGGAGCCTCTCTCTAGTCCTTCCTGGTGGGTCCCTGTATCTCAAAGTCAGAACAGTGCATGAAGTCTTCATCACACCTAGACCCTCTACCTTTTCCTTCTGCTGCATCTCACTGCCTCCTCTCCTGCCCCATCTCTTTGACTACAGCCAGAGAAGGGTCTAAGGGATCATGTGATAAGACTGAGACCACCTGAGTAATACAGGATTCCTCCCTTATTTTAAAGGTCTGTAACTTTAATTATGGCTTCCCTGGTGGTTCAATGGTAAAGAATTCATCTGTCAATGCAGGAGACACAAGTTCAGCCTCTGGGTCACGAAGATCCCCTGGCAAAGGAAATGGCAACCCACTCCAGTATCCTTGCCTGGAGACTTCGATGGAGAGAGGAGCCTGGCGGGCTACAGTCCATGGGGTTGCAGTAGAGTCAGACACAACTATGTGACTAAGCAACAACAACTTTAATTACACTTGCCAAATTTTTATTGCCCCATAGTTTAACACAACACAGATTCCAGGAATTAGAATATAGATATCTTTGTAGGCTATTCTGCCTACCACAGGTACAGAGGTCCGAGGAAAGTGAGACCATGAGGGTTAGGGCTAGCAAGTGTTCAGAGACAGGAAACAGGAGCTGGCTTTTAAGTGATGCAGGAGAGGTGCTCTTTTTGTTGGGGAGGAGGAAGTAAGTGCTCATGGGGGAGGCTATTCCAGTTAGTAACAAGAATTGCACAAGTAAAGACCCACGGAGAACTATAAGGCTTTTGTGGTAAACGACAATGAGGAGAAGGATGGGCTTGTGGAAGCAATTAGTGGGAAGACATTTTAGAATGCAGGTTAAATTTAGCTGGTGGGAAACCATTAATGCCACATAGAGGAATTTGTATTTTATGTTACAGGCAACAGGAAGTCATTACATTTTTTAGAGAGAAGTGAAAATTAAAATGATCTTCTGGAAAAAAAGAATGCCACCAATGTATAGCAAAGACAGGACTGAGGAGGGCAAGAAGAGGGCAGAGTACATTAGGGGACTATGAAAGTCACCCAACTGTGCTGCAATAAGGGGGGATGGGCTTCCCAGGAGGTGCTGGTGATAAAGACCCTGCCTGCCAATGCAGACGTGGGTTGGATCCCTGGGACGGGAAGATCCCCTGGAGGAGGGCATGGCAACCCACTCCGGTATTCTTGCTGGAGAATCCAGTGGACAAGGAGCCTGGCAGGCTACAGTCCATAGGGTCACAAAGAGTTCAACACCACTGAAGTGACTTGGTAACCACGCACTCAAGGGTAGCTAGAAAGGAAGGGAACTTGGCAAGAAATCTCCGGAAGAAGAAACAGCTGGACTCTCAGATTGATTGAAAGTTGCATGTAAGAGGAAACTATGATCTCAGAAAAATGGTGAGGGGTGGGGGGAACCTACTACAAAGAGGAAACTGAGTGCAGCTAAGCACTAAGCGGGGTCCAGGCTGGGGAGAACACTCTGCCCTCACAGGGAGGGCCTGGGCTCAGCGTCCTGCCCAGCCTTCCGGTCCTGCCATCTTCCTGCAGGTTAAGAAAGGCCCGCCTGAGTCCCCCTGACTTCAAAAGCCACATCTCCAGGTGCAGGAAATCAGAGAGACTTTTCCCCTCGAAAAGTTCCTTTTAATATTTGGAGTTATTTTCCAAACAGTGCTTTAATTAGTGTTTTTAATTTCTGCATGTAATGAAAAATTTACAGCTCCATGGTTGCTTCTGAGAATTCTATGTGTTTGTGGGAGAGCTTTTTTCTTTCTTCCTGTTTTTATAATGCAAGATTTTTATAGACTCAAAATCCTCTGAACTTTAATCTTTGGGGGCATCTCTGCATCTCAGAATTGATGTATATAATAATAATAAAAAATATCCCTGCTGTACTAGAGGATGGATTAAGAGATCACTCTTGAAGGCACTTCTTAATAAACATTCTTTGGCAGGCCTGAGATTTACAGGGGCCATCATCAAAGCAGCCATGTAAATGGGGACATATTGACAACTTTCCCCCATAAAGGCAAAGCAAAAAGGATTTACACGCTTCAACCACAGCTCTCTAGGGAACTCAACAAGGGACTTATTTTGTTTCTCTTTTAATAGCTCCTCTTGGGTACTTTATGGACCAGTTCTCTCATCTCAAGTGTCTGATCCCAAGACATAAATTAATTTTAGGTGCACCTTTTATCCACCTTGTCTGCTAAGGCAATATTCACTATTTGTTTTGGTTGCCATGGAGATAATTGACTTCCTGCTGTGGCAGAAGTCTTGTTTGGGGGTATTAAAGGGGTTCGGGTCCAAGGATTCTTTAATATCCACACAGTGAGGAAAGCCATTTCATCAATGGAGTATTTTTATACATCACCCACTTATAATTGGAATAATTTTTTTATCACCTTATGAAATTTCCTTTTTTATTTTCCATCACTTCCTTTTTTAAGGTTTAACCTCTACTCTCCAAGGTGCTGACTAAAACCACAGCAAAGGGCAAACAGTCCATTTATTACTGTTTTGTAAGATGGTTGGACATAGCCTCCCAGCAGAATATTATCTGAAAAAACAGCTGAAAAATCTGAGAAAATGGTGGATTATAGGACCCCATTCAGGCTACATTTTATTAAGGCAAGAAACACTTTGAATACCAATTCATAAAATCAATCTCCCAGTGACCCACTCAGGCTGCTGCAGATTGGGTCCCTCTAGAGTTTATGTACTAGCTCTGATATTTACAAAGGCAATTGTTGGATTCTCCTGTAAACCATTAGAACAGGCAGCCTGAAAGCCTTTTCAACTACTATGAGAAAAATTAAGAAAGTTTTAAAATACTCTCTTTAAGGTAAACAATAAAATGATAAAATATAACATTTTACACATATTCCCTCTCACCATCCACATTTTAACTGCTACTACAGTCATGAACATTTGCATAACAAATTATAAAAAGATCTTTAAAGGCATTTAAAAACATAAATACTAGAAACATACCATATTTGTTGCATTCCACAAAAATGATGTTTGAAAATCATATGAGTTATGGTATTTCTACACATATATTTACAACACCCAAAAAAGTACCTTAACAATTATCCACAGGACTAATATTTTTGCTAAAATAATTTTTTGTTGTAGATCAAAATGCTATTACTGTAAGAAAAAAATTAAATCAATGATCAGGATGAGAATGCTTAGGAGCAGTAATAGTGAACAAAACTCTAAGAACCCACTTCAGTTGTTTTAAGTGCACAGCACAAAATCAATTTGCTATGACCCTGAGAATCAGCCTTCTTCACCACATGACAACAAAAGAAATGGGGATGAAAATAAATTAAAGTAGGTTCTTAAAAGTCTTTTTTGCCTTCCAAAGGTTTCAGGGTCTCTTTGAGCTATGAAACTTTTAAAGGCAGCTCTCTGAATGTTTATCAATATCGTTATATATTCTTACAGTAATAGCTTTTAGGCTGACCCTAGAAATTCATGATTCACTTTCTGATTCCTCTTTCATTCTTATTATTGGCTTATTCCACAAATGTTTTCTGAGGGAGTATCATGAACATAGCACTGTGCTAGGCAAAGGAGGGGAAGAAAAATAATGGACACAGTCCAGACACGCACTCGGTAAGGATAACACAAGGAGGATAATTGAGTGTACACGCCCAGAAGAAAAATTGTCAACAGCACCCAAAGTGGAGGGGCTGCTCCCCTACAGTGTTCCCATATGTAGACTCGTATAAGGCTGCTGATTCTCGGAAAAGGGAGAACCTAGTAGTTCGTCTGATTTACTGATGACAAAGCTATCCTTTAAAAAGGACTTGATAAAGGACAGAGGCTGGATATGCTACTCCAGATCTTTCTGATCCCTAATGCAAGCACTAAACCATTGACCTATATGCTTCCTTAGTGAAAGTTTTATACTTGACTTTAGTGATGGCATTTGTGGGACCAGGAAGGTATTAGACACGTGTAGGAGAGGAAAAGTTATTTCAAAGGAAAAAGCATGTACGTAGGGAGGCCAGGATGCATTGAGGCAGATAATAACTAAGTCTTCCAAGGCACTCATTTGCTGGCGCAACTCTGTTCTGAGTCCATTCTATAGGTTAACTTGTTCCATCTTCACAGTGACACCCTCATTCTTCAAGGAGAGTAAGTACTATTCTCATTCCTTCTGTCTAAATGAGAAAGCTAGGCTGAGACCTAAGTCCTGTCCACAGTCAAAGCTCCTCCGTGGCGGAGAGGACCAGAGAGTCCCACCCAGAGCCGGGCCCACGCCCCAGGGCGTGCCCCACCACCCCGAGACCGCTGGGGGGACCCGGCGAGAGGGCCGGGAGCACGGGAAAGGGAGCGCCGGCCAGGCCAAGGGCGCCACCCCCGCCGCCCTCTCTAGGCCCCAGGAAGTGACATTTTCCTTCCCTTTTTTCTCTTGAGCAGGGATAAGCTAAACTCAGCTTTGTGCCTCAGAAAGATAACCCTTAAACAAAGAGGAGCTTGGATTGAAGGGCATAAAATTTGGAGGACTTTTCCTTCTACAAAAGCATATTTATAAATAATCCTCCTCACACATACACGCCACACACAAATCTCACATAATCTATTGCACATACACACGCATATTCCACATACACTAAACACATACACCAAACACACACATATACACACAAACACACATGACAGGCACACATACATGTACCACACAAACATTCACACACGTCCCACGTGTGCACATAAGAGCAAACACACACACACCTCATGGAACACATCCACTCGCCCACACGCACGGGCCGCATGTAAACCACACACATACACACACATTCACAACACAAGCACACTGATTGCACGCTCACATCCATCCCCTGGCTTCTATTATGAAGTAAATAAGTTCAAAAGGGCAATGCTAAGATTTCTTTATATCACTTATTTTCTCTTCTCTGAACACAGACTGGACATTGTCAGCAATCCTGAGCCCGCAGCAAAGAGATGTTGCAAACCTCCTTTTCCTTCTATTTCGAATGACCTGCCATTGGTGTTCTCCAGATTAACTTGGATACTTTCTGAGCTCAGTAAGCATGCCGGGGGGGGCTACCCTGAAGGACCCCAAAATGGACCTCGGGCAGCACTGTCCTCAGCTATTGCTTATGTCTTAAATTAAGAAAAAAATATAAAACAGAGGAAGGGGACATGGGTGTACCTATGGCTGATTCTTATTGATGTTTGACGGAAAACAACAAAATTCTGTAAAGCAATTATCCTTCAATTAAAAATATATGTAAATTTTAAAAAAGAAAAAAAAACAGTTCATTTGGTTTCCTGAATTTTATCTGGTTTTCTATTTAAAAATTGTCTTGTCTTAAGCCTGGACAAAATCAGTGTATAGAACAGGACAGTGACTCTAGCCTGCCAAGGGACCCTCCCCCACCCATGAAGATATGTGGACTAATTTTTGCAATTTTCTTAATGTCTAATTTTCTACATTTCTTGTATAATTAATCCACAAGTATAATATTCATCATTTAAAATAATAATATTTCCATATTTAAACAAAATAAAAGCATATTTTTACTCAAAATAACTGCCACCTAGATAGTAAACTATATTCCTATTGTGATTCATGCTTGTACACTTCTTTAAGCCTTCAGGAAATTCTGGAAAGCAAAATATTTTTCAGCGCACACAATTTTGGTTTCACTTAGGGACCCTGAAAAACACATCCTTTAGAACACACAGAAGGCACTTACAGTAAATGTGGTCCAGGAGATACAAAACCCCTGTTTAGTCTGAATGGAAGATCACATTTTCATAGGTTAAGGTCAAATTACATCAGTTTCTTTCCAGTAAAAAAAAACAAAGGATAAAAATACAATGTTAATGTATTTAAAACCTCTGAGACACAATATCATGATATCTCAGGATAATTTACTGAAGTGAGACTGATAAGGTGCAGCAGCTGTAAATACCCAGAGTTGTGCTTAGGAGAAAAGGATTTCCAGAATAAACCATTTGCAGGGAAAATTCAATCTAGCATCCTTTATTTTGAGAACCTACATTAAGGGGGAAGGAAAAAACCTCCAATATATATCAGTGCAGAGTCTTCACCCTCTATTATAAGTACGGATAATTTGAGTTGCTGCAGTAATTTAGGATTTATGACCAATATATAACCCTAGGAAATCATTTCATTGAAATAAACAACCAAAGTGATTTCTTTTTGTTTCTTCTCTCTCCTCCCTTTTTCCTCCTTGTCTGTCAACTGTCCAGTATCCAGTGTCTACAACACTGCAACAAAAATATGTTCAAGAAGCATTTCCTGAGCCCCCAATCTGCTAGGTATGAATGAGACATAAAACTGCAGGAAACTTCATATTTGCCCTCAGTGAGGCTGAAGTCCAGCAGGAGAGTTAAGACACCTATGGGAATACCTGAAAACAAAAGCCCACTTACAAGGATGAGCAGGGTGGTACAAACTGCTTTAGCAGAGCTGAAGTCGAGATTTGCCAGACTACAGGCTAAAGAAGATATACGCCCAATGCCAACGATGGCAGATGAAATTCCCATTTCAGGGACATAAAGTTTAAGTCTGTTGAGGGACGTTTTGGCAGCAGCAGCAGATGTTTGAGGCCCTGTGCTAGAAACAGGGACACTTAATGACTACAGGTGGTTATCATACCGAAATGACAAACAGCAATAACAAAAAAAAATCCAAAACAATCAGAGTGGCTTCTGCTAGATGGGCTGGCATATTTTCAAACACTGAAAAAGGTTGATCATCAATTATCTTTCAAGTTGATTTTCTTTTTTCTGTATGTTGGTGAAGTGCTTTAATGAACATCCACACCGTTTTAGTGGAGTTGGGAGTCTGTGCTTTTCAGAAAAGCAAGTGAGGTTGTTGCTAAAGGCCAGCTAAGTGTTTCTGCCTGAGGGGGCACAGCAGAGGACTCAGAAATCTCCTCTGGGTCTGGGATAATAGCAACAACTATCAAAGCAAGAGGGTTTTGGTTCTTGGGGAGTTTTCCAAGTGGGATTTTATGGAAGACTCTATCAGAGCCCTTGAGGCTCTTTCTGAGTTCACAAACATCCCTCCTGCTCCCCTTCGCATCCGCAACCCGATCTTCCTGCACAGAAGCACATCCAGAGCTATAACATAGAAGAGCCAAATTTGATCAGAGACATCCCTCTCTCCCTGACCAATGAGAAAAGCTCCACTATCAATATTTCTGCTGAAGTCTGAGCAGCCCAGAGCCTGTAGGTTAGGTAAACACATTCAGAATCGCCAGCCTCCAGGAGAAATAGCACCCTGACATTTACAAAACACCTATCACATACCAAAGCCTTACATACATTTTTTTTTCTCTAAACAATAATTCTGTTAGAGAAATTAACAGAATTTCCCTAACAATAATTCTGTAGGGTTAACTACTGTTACTCCTTTTTCATAGGCCTCAAAGGCAAAGTAATCTGCCCAAGACAACATGTAGAGCGAGCGGTGAGACTTTCTGACCCCAGACCATTGCTCCTCTCTGTTCTAGGACTGGAAGGAAAATCCACAGGTGAATTATAAATTTCAGTTTTCAGTTCAGTCCAGTTCAGTCACTCAGTCATGTCCAACTCTTTGTGACCCCATGGACTAATGCATGCCAGGCTTCCCTGTCCTGTCCATCACCAACTCCCGGATGCTCAAACTCACGTCCATCGAGTCGGTGATGCCATCCAACCATCTCATCCTCAGTTGTCCCCTTCTCCTGCCTTCAATCTTTCCCAGCATCAGGGTCTTTTCAAATGAATCAGTTCTTCACATCAGGTGGCAAAGTATTGGAGCTCCAGCTTCAACATCAATCCTTCCAATGAATATTCAGGACTGATTTCCTTTAGCATTGACTGGTTTGATCTCCTTGTAATCCAAGGGACTCTCAAGAATCTTCTCCACCCCACCATTCAAAAGCATCAATTCTTCGATGCTTAGCTTTCTTTATAGTCCAACTCTCACATCCATAAGTGACTATTGGAAAAACCATAGCTTTGACTAGATGGGACCTTTGTTGGCAAAGTAATGTTTTTGCTTTTTAAAATGCTGAACAAAAGGTTGGTCATAGCTTTTCTTCCAAGGAGCACGTGTCTTTTAATTTCATAGCTGCAGTCACCATGTGCAGTGATTTTGGAGCCCAAGAAAATAAAGTTTCTCACTGTTTCCATTGTTTCCCCATCTATTTCCCATGAAGTAGTGAGACTGGATGCCATGATCTTAGTTTTCTGAATGTTGAGTTTTAAGCCAACTTTTTCACTCTCCTCTTTCACTTTCATCAAAAGGCTCTTCTTCGCTTTCTGCATAAGCGTGGTGTCATCTGCATATCTAAGGTTATTGATATTTCTCCCGGCAATCTTGATTCCAGCTTGATTCCGGCTTGCTTCATCCATCCTGGCATTTCACATGATGTACTCTGCATATAAGTTAAATAAGCAGTATGACAATATACAGCCTTGACTTACTCCTTTCCCAATTTGAAACCAGTCTGTTCCATGTCCAGTTCTAACTGTTGCTTCCTGACCTGCAAACAGGTTTCTCAGGAGGCAGGTCAGGTGGTCTGGTATTCCCATCTCTTTCAGAATTTTCCACAGTTTGTTGTGATCCACACATTCAAAGGCTGTGGGGTAACTGACACAAATCCCAGTTTAAGCAATGTAAAACCATGGTGCTCCAGTAAGTACCACTGCATTGCGCCAACCCCGAGATAAATTGAACAAAACCCCTGGGGAGCCCAGACCACATTATTCTAGGTTAGAAGAAGCTGAGGAGACAGCTCAGCCTGGGACATCGTAACCTTAACCAGATTAATGATTCCCTGCCCACAGGGTCAGGGTAATGGAGTCTTGCTTCTCCTTTCACAGGCATGAAGTCCTCTCATAACCTCAAACAAGGGCTTGCTGACTGTCTCATTCACACACAGTGCCTACCAAAATGTACTGGGTGGAAACTTGAACCCAGGCAGGTTACAGCTTGTTGACTTTTCCTTATGAGCAGTTAGTCTAAAAACAGATTTCAAGCAAAATATGGACATTCAAAATTGCTGTGCCATCCTTTATGAAATAAATGCTATTTACCCCAGAATTACTGAAATCTCATTGACTTGAAATGGGCTGACCCCAAGACATAGGGATGAATAGAAATGAAAGATGAAAGAATCTGCCCTGAAGAACGATCATCTTATTCTCCTACCACCTGTGATCTGGAATGGACTAGATCCTGGATTAGGCAAATTTCCCAGTACCTCATAGGGAACGTACTCTCACTTTACCTCTTCTTCTGTGCAGCAGTCGTGTTCCGAGTAAGATGGGTGTTGAGGTGTATATGGAATGCAGGGAGATGACAAAGAAGAGGAGGCGATTAATCCTTTCAATCATTCATTTCACAAGTATCTGAGAACCGCACTTGTACAAGCTGGGGATATTAAGCAAAACAGTCGACACTCCCTGCGCTTACGAAGATCACATTCTAGTGAAGGGAAAGATGACAAAAAAGAACAAATAAATATGCAGCATGTTAGACAGTAAGTGCTAAGGAGGAAAAATAAATAGAGGGTCATAAAAAGTCTGGTGGTGCAATTTTACATGAAGTGACACGCTAACCTGGGATCCCATGTAACCCACATAAAGACTCCCAATTGGTGGAACTATCCTAACCTGGTATGGTAGACTTAACGTCAGTTAGTGCGTGAGTTTCCTAAGGCTGCTTTAACAAAGAATTACAAACTGAGTCAAACAACAGAAATGTACTGCTTCATGGGTCTGGAAGCTAGAAGTCTGGGATCCAAGTATCAGCAGGGTTGCATCCTTCTGAAGACTGTGAGAGAGAATTGTTCCGGACCTCTCTCCTGACCTCCTGGGCTCATCAATGGCGTCCTTCCTGTGGCTCCACACTGTCCTCCCTGTCAGCGTCTCTGTGTGTGTGTCTGTCTCTGTCCAAATTTACCCTTTTTCTGAGGACACCAGTTATACTGGATTCAAGCCCACCCTGATGATTTCACCTTACTTTGATGATCTGAAGATCCTGGGCTTCCCAGGGGTGTTAGTGGTAAAGAATCGCCTGCTGATGCAGGAGACCTGAGGGACATGGGTTGGATCCTGGGGTGCAGAGCTGGACATGACTGGCGTGACTGAGCACACATGCACAGGTCCTGGGGCTTAAAAATGTAACGTCTTCTTAGAGGGACGCAGCTCCACCCAGAAAACTGGGTGAGTATGAAATGTAATGTCTTCTTAGAGGGACACAGTTCCGCCCAGAAAACTGGGGGAGTGTGAAAGGTAACGCCTTCTTAGAGGGACACAGTTCCACCCAGAGAACTTGGTGAGTATGAAATGCTTTAAAAAGGAAATTGTAAAGTCCTGACAATAGCACTTGGAGAGAGGAAGCATATAAGGGGTTGACTATACTCATCAGGGAATGGTAATGATGCCTGCTTCTATATTTAATAAAGGCTAATTTCAGCCTACAAACATTTGTAATGAATTATTTAATGTAACTTGGCAAAAATATACCCATTGAACACAGATGTTGTCTTCTGTTGCTATTGGATTTGGCTATAGAATAAGAAACGAATTAGTGATCTCTTAGGGACTAGAGCAGCAGAAAATTGGACAGACATCGGTCTCCCTAGCCCAATCACAGCAACTGAGCACACACTGGGCTAGTACCTGTGCTAGCAGCAGCTCAGCATTGCCTCCTGGGTTCCCTAATAAGCATATTTTCTTTTCACAAAGTGTATAAAATGTTATCAAGCTAAATTTTTCCCTCTGCCAACAAGTTAGGGATAATGTGCACCATGTGAATCAAGCTGATCACATAAATTAAGCCTTTAAAGCACAATATCTGAGCATTTCCCAACTGAACATTACTTTTCTGTATAAATTAAAAATGTCTAAAAGGGGGTTTATTAGAAGGAAACTATCAAAGCTTTTCATGAACATGCTTTCTCTTTTGATCTATATAATTTTCAAAAAGTGTTAGACATATCATGATTTCTAGAACAACTGGAATTTTAAATATAAGAATCAGAAGGAAAAAATGCAAATAGAAAAGACATTATTTTCGAAGCCATGTGTATTTCGCTGCAATTAGTCATTAAGCAGAGGAAATGAATTTCGGTAAAATGCTTGCATTATCTAACACTTTATCAACCAGAAAGCTCCAGAAAAAAAGCATTTCTAATATCCCCCAACACAAATCTTCAATCTGTTAACCACAGGACTACAAGAAGGTTGTTATTTGCTTTCTTACTGGTTTAGGAGGAGAGAGAAAATTACATCTTTGCATCAGTGAGCTTTTTCAAACAATGGTGATTTACATGTCAGTCTCCTGATTATTAAATATTATCTATGTGATTTCCATCCACATCCAATAGAAAAAATTTTAATCACAGATGATATTTTAGAAATACTATGTACTTTGAATTTACATAGAGCCTTGGAGAAGATCAAAGTCCTTCCAAAGTATGCTTGTGGATCACTGAGCCAGAACAGCTCTGAAGTGGTCATTTATTTCCTAGCCGTCTCCTCAAGCACGTCAATATTAAAATATCAAATATTAGCAGACTTTTCAGATTCTAGTCTTAAAGAACTCAGCCCATGTGAGACAAGTTAACAGTGCCTCTTTGGGCTCAGGAAATTACCAAATAATACACACAGTGTTCTTAATATGTCCAGGTGGGTGACCATGAGCAGCAATGGAGAAACAGCTGCTGTCTGAGTGGAAACCAGGGAAAAATAAAGTTCATCTCCTTTGAAAGTTTAACCCATCAAGTTACTGGACCACAGAATATTCAAACGATACAAAGTCAAGTATGTTACTTTGCAAGGACTTCCATAACAAACCACAGAGTGGGTGGCTGAAACAACAGAAGTCTATTTTCTCATAGTTCTGGAGGCTGAAAGTTCAATGTCACGTTCTGGCAGGGTTGGCTTCCTCTGAAGACCATGAGAGAAGAGTGTGTTCTAAGCCTCTCCCCCGATTTGCAGATGGCCCCCTTCTCGTTGTGTCCTCACGTGTCCCTCCTTGCAGGCACACCCCTAGTGTCTCTCTTTCTCTGCATCCGAGTCTTCTAAGGACATGAGCCAGATTTCAAAGGCCCATCCTAACACCCTCATTTTAATTTAACTACCTCTTTAAAGGTCTTATCTTCAGATAAAGTCATCTTTTGAGATATTGGGTAGTAGGACCTCAATGAATGAATTATGAAGTGAAACGACGCTGCCCATAACAGCAAAAGATGGGCATCATCTATTGAGCTCAGCCATCATGACTCCACTGGGCATAAAGCTTTGCATACTCTTCCCACTTGAAGGACGGATGCAGGCACCATCTTATTCAACTGCACAAGCTACGGCTGTGTGATCTGCCTGGCAAGAGAAGAC
This sequence comes from Bos mutus, assembly GCF_027580195.1. Classification (NCBI taxonomy): domain Eukaryota; kingdom Metazoa; phylum Chordata; class Mammalia; order Artiodactyla; family Bovidae; genus Bos; species Bos mutus. The sequence continues at coordinate 2,932,434 of NC_091628.1, read as the reverse complement.
TGAGCACAATATGGACTGTTAACGTAGCATCCCGCCTGCAGCATGTGAGGCTGCCAGTCTCTCCCTTCTACTCTTGAAATGAAGAGGAAATGCAATGTGGACAATGAGAGTTAAGGCTTTAGAAACCTCAAACTAGAATACAGAGTCCATTGGGAGATTTCAAAACTTTGCCTAGCACAGTGTTTGGTACAATCAAGAGCTCCCTGAATTGTATATCTCTAATAGGTTGTCCTCTATCATTCCCCTTGCTTATATCTTTCAGCAGTGACCCCTATCAAAACAGAGATAAATCACATTCACTAGATTTCCCCAGTTTTAGGCATCCATCATACTATTGACCCTGGAGCAACACAGGCATTAGGGCCATTGACTTTCCACACACTAGAAAATCTGTACGTAACTTATAGTTGGCCCCTCTGTATACACCTTTCCCCATATCCACAGTTCCACACCCGTGTACTCAACCAGCTACAGATCATGTAGTTCTGCAATATTTGCTACTGAAAAAGTCCATGACTAAGCGGACTCGTGTACTTCAAACTGTGTTGTTCAAGTGTCAACTCTCATTAGAGCCTGCTGATGAGTGAATATACCTCCTCCTCTAGAGGCAGCTTCAGAGCTACCCCAGTCACAGGTCAAGCAAGTTGCATGCTTCCTAAATCACCACCTTTGGCTTTTCCGAGTGATCTGATTCAAATTGCCTGCCCATTCTTGCTAGGAGACAGGCAGTTTAAGCTTATCACTCACAGGTTTTCACTTTTCTCCCCACTACTCTGTGTTGTCTTATTAACTAGTTGAAGGAGACAACTCTAAACAGGATGGACTTTCCATTGATCAGCTTTGCTTCTGGTTTGATTCATCTGAATACCAATCAAGGAAGGGCCTTCACAGGAGTGCAGCCAGCTGGCAGTAAGGGCTTACGTGCTTTTTCACTTTCTACAGTACAGGGTAAATCTTGTTTCTTCTAACAAAATACCTGACATTTATTACATTTCTCACAAAATGTCCTAATTAGTAGGTGAACATGTGCTCACTTACAATGTAAGTTACACGATTATGACTGAAAGGCAACCATGTCCACATGCATTTTTATTGCTACCATTGCCATGGTTCAGGGGCAAGTATCCACCTGCAATGCAGGAGACACAGGAGATGTGGGTTCAATCCCTGGGGGAAGATACCCTGGAAGGGGAAATGGCGACCAACTCCAGTAGTATTGTCTGAGAAATCCCATGGACAGAGGAGCCTGCAGGGCTACAGTCTGTAGTGTTGCAAAAGAGTTGGACGTGACTGAGCACAGCACAGGAACACATGCAGATGTAAAGTCTGTGTGCCTTCTAGGTCCTGTTTCCTGCTCTTAGGACTGCTGAACTCCCTTCATTTGCTGAGATTCCCAGGGAAGAATCATTAGAGACCTCTCCTAACAGTAAGAGGAATCTCAGTACCAGCTCGGCTCCCCTGGCCCTCCTCTCTCCAGCTTCCTGGAAATGAAGGTTATCCCACTTTGTTGAAAGATCTACTGTCCCTGCCTTGCCCTGTGGGTTACAAGGGAGAGAAGAGAGAATAATCAAAATCAAAGGTTGGATGCTGTTTCCAGAAAGGCATTCTCAGATTACAAATTATCTAAAGGGAAAATTTCACTCAACCAGTGATTCGTTCAGCTCTGTGAAGCTGCAGATGTTCTAAAAGGACTCTTTCCTAAAGATCACCAAACCTTGAATTTTTCCTGCCAGAGAGGAGCTGATCGTCATGGATACCCGTGTTATTACCAGACATTAAGAAGGAAGGTGAACTCTGTTCTTTCCTCATAAAACACATTTTGTACCTTCCCTTCTTCTTTTCCACTGAACCCACTATGGTTACAAGTACAAGCTATGACTCTGGAGATGGAAAAATCTGATACCGTCAGCACAAGTGGAACAAAATGAAAAAGGAAAAAAACATACACCCATCTGGACTTCCATATGCTCTGTAGCCAGGAGGCTAATATAATTCCTTGAATGTTGGTTATAAAGCAATGTGCTATGGATAACTGCTATGCACTGAGCTTATTTAGACAAGTGTTCTTTCTACTCAATAAACCTTTGAAAGGATTAAAGTACAATCAGTCCCAATTATCTACCCGTAAGTCCTTCCCTTCTACCCGAGCTTGGACCATACCCTACAACCGGTCCCTGTTTTCATCCTGGTCTGAGTCCCCATCCACTGAACCAGGTGACAGGGTGTAAGGAGAGACATGAATTCAGGGAAGGTTGAGAAGTTGATCATGACAAGGCTGCTGGGCACATGGCCAGGCAGAGAGCTGCTGACAAGATTTCCCTAACAAGATAGCAGCCAGGCTGCGTATGGATTTTAACTCTGAGCAGCAGGAACCCTTCGGAATATGTGATGATTTTTTTAAAGCAATAATCCTGGTGCCAGTGTGGACAGTGTGCACAAGAAGAGAAAAAGGATGAAGGGACAACTCATCTGATGGGATTGCCATGGTCCAGCAGAGAAATTAGGAGGCCTAAATGAAGGCAACTCCAGGAGGCATGGAAGGGAAAAACCAAATTCAGTGTTGTTCTCAGAGTAATACCTTGGGAAAACACACTCCCTTCTCCTCAAAGAAAGAGAGCAAAAGTTAAACCCCTAATCCTTCGGGAATCTTTGCAGCCCCTGTTATAGAAAGAACAATATTAGGGACTCTTTTAGTGCCTGTTGAAAAATCTGAGGAAAAAAGTAGGGAGAACCTTAAAAATATAAAACTTATCTCTTTATATTATATGAGCAACAGTCATTAATGTTCTAATTTCTCATATTAACCTAAAAATTACTTCATTATTATTTCAAAAAAATCATATTTTTTGTAAATTTTATCCTGTTATGCTGAATATAAAATTGCCCTTGGTTTTTCATTCCTTTTCATTTTGTACTGATGACACCTCAGATTTCCACCTACTTCCAAAAGCTCAGTAACAGCCTTCAATATACTTCATAATAAAATTAAAACTAAATGGATTTCAACAATCTAGCTTAAATGTTTTTATGTCCTCTTTTATATACATCCTTTTGCGACCCCATGGGCTGTAACCTACCAGGCTCTTGCGTCCATGGGATTTTCCAGGCAAGAATACTAGAGTGGGTTGCCATTTCCTTCTCCAGGTTTTATATACATCCTTTAAAGTTGGACTCTACACAGTGGGTTTTGTGTCAATCATTCTTTTAAAAAGGAGGGGATTTTTTAAAGATACTTTTCCCCCTTAAAATTTAACCTTCATGCAAAGAAAGTGGAGTCACTCAGTCATGTCCAACTCTTTGCAACGGCATGGACTGTAGCCTACCAGCATCTTCTGTCCATGGGATTTTCCAGGCAAGACTACTGGAGTGGGTTGCCATTTCCTTCTCCAGGGGATCTTCCCAACCCAGGGATTGAACCCAGGTCTCCTGCATTGCAGACAGGCACTTTACCATCTGAGCCACCTCATGCAAAAATCTAGTCAAAACTATTTTTACAGGAAAGAAATGTAAAGACCAACAATGCAGCATGGGTAAATGAATACTATCATAAAATTATTTACAAAGACAGCACTGTTCTAACCAAACTCTCTGTTGTTCTACACTTGGAATAATGGTGGGTTTCAACGATTTTACCTTTAGAAAGGATAGACCAGCTTAGAAAGGATAGGCTGGCTTAGCTGAACACTACTTTGTAGGTCAGCAGGTTCAAGGTCATCCCTTAGAATCAGCTTCCCAAGCACTCTAGAGTGTGATGTGATTTAGATAACCATACCAACCTCATGCCCAGATGCTCAGGGACCCATGTCCAGGATACAGGAGAGTCTAGTCTTAGACATTAGAGGTGGGTGGGAAGACAGAATTGAGGGACGTATTTTAAAACAAATAACAATTTCAAAAGGGGTGGGGGGAATCGCCTTATGTCCTCACTGAAGCTTCTTGGGAAGCCTGGACACAAACTCACTTCATCAGAGAAGCAGATGTTTCTGATTTCTAAGCTTTTTTCTTGTTATGAAAATAAGCACAGGTTTAAAGAGAGCCGTGTTTGTGAGGCCATGACGTGGAACATGCATCCCGCAGGTACAGCAGCAGAAGCCCTCACCTGTTTTCTGATGGGCTGAGCAGAGAGACAAGCTCTCGGGAAGTAAACAACCTTGTCAGTTCACTAAGAAAGCAGCAGACCAGCTGTCACTCTATTGCACAACACTTAGTTTTTAATTTTATCCCGAAGACACAAAAGCAAGCATCCAATATCACCTCTCCTTTCTCCTAAGTAACACAATGGAACTAAGATTCTCTGAATCTGAAGAGAAAAATGTAATCAGAGTAACTAGAATAGGGAGAAAATTTTTAAATATATATATATATATATACACACACACACATAAGGGAGAAGGAGGCAGCAGCCACTCACTCCGAATGGGATTTTCAGTGGATCTTCCCAATCATGCCTGGAGTCTTTCTAGGCAGCTTCCACTTTCACCAGTATAACCCACATTTCAAAAGCAAATTGGATACCTGCATGAACAAGCAGGCAGTTAGGCAGCTAATTACTGTTTGCAATTCAATTACCTAATTACTGTGGGCAAGTGCAGGGTGTCTGTGAAAGCAAACAGTCCCACCCACAAATACTGCTGATTTGATTAAGGAGGCTTAGGGGCAAAGAACTATGTTCACTGCTAGTGCCTAATAGGCTCAATCATTTTCCCCCTGGGCCCAGGAAGGTCCTGGTTAAACACTCCTGGGAATGGAGTGGGGAAAGACCACCCAAGCAGACCTCACGAGCGTCTCCCCATGTCAGGCTGACACTAAGCTGGAACTCTACCTCACCACTCAAAGAGTGGTTCACGGAGCAGCACCATCAGCATCTTCTGGGAGCTTGTTCGGGAGACAGAACCTCGGGCTCCACCCCAGACCTGCTGAGTTAGAAGCTGCATTATTTTACGATGCCCAGGTGATTCATATGCCCTGTGCATTTAAGAAGCACCACTATAGAGGGCTGCTCAGGAAGCAACGCTGCCCTTGACTCTCATTTTGCAGAGTTAGGTTGGGGAGTGGGGAGCGGTTGAGTGTTGTCCTAAGAAGGCTTCCTTTCAAATGAGATCCAGGATGGTAGAAGGAGGTGACCAGTCATTATTCAGCCACCACGAGCAAGCTTGAAGCTTCAAGAAAAATCCAAAAGTGGCGACTTTTCAGGAACAAAACCTGCAAATGCTAATACTGAAAGTTCTCAGCCCATGCCCTGGGAGGGAGCAAAGGCCATGGAGCCCCTTCCCCCTCCCCAAAGGCTTTCACCCTTCACTCCATGAGCGTCCTCCCCTCGTCTAGGAGCCATTTGATTGGTGACATCTGTCTTCATCTGGGACTACATGTTCAGCTGTAGAATCCTTCTGTGAATGTCCTCAAGCAGGACTTGGAGCCCAGTTAATCAGTGCCATCGGCCTCCCCAGACGGGCACCTAAGAGTGCTCTACCTTGAGGTCTCTGCCATCTCCACAGAGGCGGCCACACTGACGTCTTGACCTGGGTGGTGCTGAGAGCATGGTCGCGCAGCCTCAGGAAGAGGCTTTTCCACTCCCAGATAGACTGCTGCAACCACCTCATCAATCTTGCTCACTCTGCATGGTCCTGGACCCTGAGAGCAAGCCGTTTCAGGTGAAATGGTGCAGTTTGTCTTCATGATCGAAAGGAAAAGCATTGCACAGGAACCAGACACCTGACCCGCCACTTACAGCTGGCAACCTTGGGTTCAGTCTCCTCATCTGGAAAATGAGAGGATGGGACTGGGTGGTCTCCTTAATTCCCTTCCAGCTCCTACAGTAATTTGTCTTCATCCTCCCATACTTGGGCTCACAGCTTCTAAGTCTCCCTCTGGACTCCCCATGGAACGCATGAGACCTTCCATTTCCCAGTGTGGTTTCTCAGCTCTCTCCCAGCTACACTTTCTTGCTATTAATTTCACCCCGTTCAGAGCTTCCTTCACTAACTGTTCCACTGGGCACCTTCCAGGAAGCAGTGCTCTGCAGTACTAGCAGCTAATTTAAACGCGTGAATTTTCCCATGGAGTATTTGGACTTGAAAGGAGACCTCCTGCCTTAGCACAAAGAACTCAGTTTCTAATGATGAAATTTTAAACTTGCTCCCTTGATAAAGAAACTGTGGCGTTTCTACACATAGCCAAGCATTAGGCACGAGGTCACAAAACACAGTCTGGCTCTTTTCATTCCAGCAGCTGAGGCTCTGAGAGATGAGTTCACTTGCCCAAGGAGATACTGCCAGGATTAGAATGAACATTTTCTGAATCCCAACACAGTGAGAAGGTTCATCTTTTTTACTGTTACTGTTATTAAAGCATCTGCAATTCGAGGTATCAGCACTTACCCTGAGATCACTAAATTTGTCTCCCCAAATGTCGATGGAACACCAGATCTCAGGAAGGAAAAGGATGTCATTTTAGGACTTCTTCTGTAAAGGAAACAAGAAAGTAACTTTCACAATAATGCTTTACAGTAGTGATCCAAATGAAAGCTGCGTTTGTGCATCCTCAGTCGCTTCGGTCGTGTCTGACTCTTTGCAACTCCATGGACTGTAACCCACCAGGCTCCTCTGTCCATGGGATTCTCCAGGCAAGAATACTGGAGTGGGTAGTCATTCCCTTCTCCAGGGGATCTTGTCGATCCAGGGATCGAACCCGCATCTCTTATGTGTCCTGCATTGGCAGTTAGGTTCTATACCACTAGCACCACCTGGGAAGCCCAAAGGAAAGCTGCTGCTGCTGCTGCTAAGTCGCTTCAGTCATGTCTGACTCTGTGTGACCCCATAGACGGCAGGCCACCAGGCTCCCCCGTCCCTGGGATTCTCCAGGCAAGAACACTGGAGTGGGTTGCAATTTCCTTCTCCAATGCATGAAAGTGAAAATGAAAAGTGAAGTCCCTCAGTCGTGTCCGACTCTTAGCGACCCCATGGACTGCAGCCCACTAGGCTCCTCCATCCATGGGATTTTCCAGGCAAGAGTACTGGAGTGGGGTGCCATTGCCTTCTCCTAGTGGGCTCTTAAAATCATTCAATAACCCAGTGGGAAAAGGCAATGTTGCTGGAAGTACAGAGATTATCACAAGAGACCAAGACAGAGAAGAGGAGACAGTGAAACCTCAGGGACTCCAACTGTCATCCATTGGAGTTAATGACTTTGCATCTTTGTTTGATGTTGGATTGGATGATCTCAACATTTCTGTCATACTCTGAAAGGTTTTTTGAAGAGTGTAATAGGTAGAAATAATGAAATAATGTAATAGGTAGAAATAATTAATCGACCCCAAAATGAATATTAAAGTAAAAGTAAAGTTAGTTGCTCAGTCGTGTCCAACTCTCTGCGACCCCATGGACTGTAGCCCACCAGGCTCCTCTGTCTATGGAATTTTCCAGGCAAGAATACCATAGTGGGTTGCCATTTCCTTCTCCAGGGGATCTTCCCAACCCAGGGATGGAACCCAGGTCTCCAGCATTGCAGGCAGACTCTTTACTGTCTGAGCCACCAGGGAAGCCCAAAATGAAGATTAGTAGGAATAAATAAATGGTCTGACATGCTGTTGTTGTTCAGTTGCTCAGTCATGTCCTACTCTTTTCAACCCCTTGAACTACAGCACACTGGGCTTCCCTGTCATTCACCATCCCCCAGAGTTTGCTCAAACTCAAGTCCATTGAGTCAATGATGCCATCCAACCATCTCATCCTCTGTCATCCCCTTCTCCTCTTGCTTTCAATCTTTCCCAGCATCAGGGTCTTTTCCAATGAGTCAGTTCTTCATATCAAGTGGCCAAAGTATTGGGGTTTCAGCTTCAGCATCAGTCCTTCCAATGAACATTAGGGTTGATTTCCTTTAAGATTGACTGGTTGGATCTCCTTGCAGTCCAAGGGACTCTCAAGAGTCTTCTCCAGCACCACAGTTTGAAAGCATCAATTCTTTGGTGCTCAGCCTTCCTTATGGTCCAGCTCTCACACCCATAGATGACTACTGGAAAAATCATACCTTTGACTATATAGATTGCTATTGGCAGATTGATGTCTCTGTGTTTTAATATGCTGTCTAGTTTTGTCATAGCTTTTCTTCCAAGGAACAAGCGTTCTTTTAATTTCCTGGCTGTAGTCACCATCTGACATGTGGATCCATATAAATGGCTGTACAAGGACAGGATGAAGTGCAGCCATTGCGTAGAAGCTCTGATTTTTTTTAAATCACTGATTTCAATCAATCTCATATGACTTAGAAAGGATTAATTTGAGTCCAAGCAGAATGAACATGTTTATTTTTACAAAAATTAAGAAAACTTGCAGTCTTATTCTGCATGGTTATGCCACTTCTAGAGTTGCATTTCATTTTGATGCCGTACCTATGTGGATGCAGCATCATCCACATATGGATGTGGACAGGAGAAAGTAGCCAGAATGGTGAAGAGAGTCTGGACTTTGTTTTGTGAGGAATGATAGAAAGATGCAGAATGTTTAGTCTGAGGAAAAAAAGGTTCTGCATGGCTTCATGACTACATGAAGGGCTGTCATTTCAAAGATGGTTGGCACTATTCCGTGCAGCCCCAGCAAGTGGAGTCGGGGCCGGTGCAAAGGAGATGCAGAGCAGGAGGGCTCTGAGCGGTCAGGGGCATCCGAGCACAGAGCGGGCGCTTCAGGGGGTCAATCACCAGAGCAGCCCAAGTGCTTCTGCTTGTTCTCCTTTGGAAAGCATCCAAGCATCAGATGAGTGAATGAACAAGGTGACCCTTTCCAGCTAAGAGTCTGTGAAATGGAGGGAGGAGCTGGACAAAAAGGGAGCAGGGATGAGCACATACCAGGTGTGTATTACTGCTTTAAATGAAGGGAAGAACAGGAAATCATTCATTTTCACAGAGGAGTGTTTTTAGTCTATTTCGCTAACATACATGGAAGGCACTTCTACAGCATTACAATAATTAAGGCACTCTTGATGTCACTGATACAGCAAGGTTATCACCTATTAGTAAGTTTTATTTTTCACTAATGAGATACAAATGTATCTTGTGTTTATAACTAGAAAACTCATTTTTTTCCATACCTAATGTGTGAATTCACTCCACGTGCCATATTTAAAGTTGTCATATCTCATTAGCAAACTTTATTTTTACTTGACTGGTTGAAAACTCATCATGTTAATGGCAACTCTCATTACTTTATGAAGAAGTGTCTATTTGCTCTGTATTCATTCTAAGTTTCTTTGTTGCTGCCAGTGTAACTATAATTTATTAAGATATGACTGTATTCAGTGGTGTCACCATCTGTGTTATTAATATGAAAGCAAAACAAAATCTGCTTCTTTTATCTTATAGCTACCGCTGCCCCCACCCCCAAATCTAATGATCCCCTTGTTTTGACTCACCCTAGAGGCATGAATTGTTTCTTGATTTTAAAAGCTTCCATTTGGAGAGTGTTTGAAGTTCACCACTTCTTTATAGACACAGGAGAAATCACTAAAACTCTGACAAAACACATCACAGTCAAATGTGCAGATGTCTACAACTATTAATTAGCACAGATATTGGAATTATCAGAAAATACCATTCCTCTGCAGTTTGTATCACTATAGTCTATTTTGAAATTGTGCTATATTACACCCCAATAAAATCCTGGAGACAGAGAAGAAAGAGATTCATTAAAAAGTGATTCATTAAAAAGAGATTCATTAAAAAGTGATAATTTTTAATAATTAAAAGAATAAACCACTAATTCTTTTTAAGAAAAGGAAAAAAGGAAGCAGTGATTTTTGGACAGCTAAGGGATAAAATAAGGCCCCTGAATGTTACCAAGAAAGGGAAAAGCACCTACCACAATGTTGGAGAAAGGTCAAAGGGGATGTGAAGACATCAGAGGCCATTTTTACCTGCTTTTTAGTTCATCCTGGGTTATAATGAGGCCAGTAGCATATTGGGCACCTACCGACCTGGGGAGTTCATCTTTCAGTGTCCTATCACTTTGCCTTGTTATACTGTTCATGGGGTTCTCAAGGCAAGAATACTGAAGTGGTTTGCCATTCCCTTCTCCAGTGGACCACATTCTGTCAGAACTCTCCACCATGACTGGTCCGTCTTGGGTAGCCCTACATGGCATGGCTCATAGTTTCATTGAGTTAGACAAGGCTGTGGTCCGTGTGATTAGATTGGTTAGTTTCTGTGATTGTGGTTTCAGTCTGTCTGCCCTCTGATGCCCTCTCTCAGTGCCTACCATCTTACTTGGATTTCTCTTACCTTGGACGTGGGGTAGCTCCTCTTGGCCACTTGCCACTCCAGCACCCTGCAGCCACAGCTACTGACCTTGGATGTAGGGTATCTCCAATATGCTACTGGAGATCAGCGGAGAAATAACTCCAGGAAGAATGAAGAGATGGAGCCAAAGCAAAAACAACACCCAGTTGTGGATGTGACTGGTGATGGAAGCAAAGTCTGATGCTGTAAAGAGCAATATTGCATAGGAACCTGGAATGTTAGGTTCATGAATCACGGCAAATTGAAAGTGGTCAAACAGGAGATGGCAAGAGTGAACGTCGACATTCTAGGAATCAGCGAACTAAAATGGACTGGAAAGGATGAATTTAACTCAGATGACCATTATATCTACTACTGTGGGCAGGAATCCCTTAGAAGAAATGGAGGAGCCATCATAGTCAACAAAAGAGTCCAAAATGCAATACTTAGATGCAATCTCAAAAATGACAGAATGATCTCTGTTTGTTTCCAAAGCAAATCATTCAATATCACGGTAATCCAAGTCTATGCCCTGACCAGTAATGCTGAAGAAGCTGAAGTTGAACAGTTCTGTGGAGACCTACAAGACCTTTTAGAGCTAATACCCAAAAAAGATGTCCTTTTCATTATAGGGGAGTGGAATGCAAAAGTAGGAAGTCAAGAAACACCTGGAGTAACAGGCAAATTTGGCCTTGGAGTACAGAATGAAGCAGGGCAAAGGCTAATAGAGTTTTGCCAAGAGAACACACTGGTCATAGCAAACACCCTCTTCCAACAACACAAGAGAAGACTCTACACGTGGACATCACCAGATGGTCAACACTGAAAGCAGATTGATTATATTCTTTGCAGCCAAAGATGTAGAAGCTCTATACAGTCAGCAAAAACAAGACTGGGAGCTGACTGTGGCTCAGATCATGAACTCCTTATTGCCAAATTCAGACTGAAATTGAAGAAAGTAGGGAAAACCACTAGACCATTCAGGTATGACCTAAATCAAGCCCTTATGATTGTACAGTGGAAGTTACAAATAGATTTAAGGGGCTAGATCTGATAGACAGAGTGTCTGATGATCTATGGACATTCATGACATTGTACAGGAGACAGGAATCAAGACCATCCCCAAGAAAAAGAAATGCAAAAAAGCAATATGGTTGTCTGAGGAGGCCTTACAAATAGCTGCGAAAAGAAGAGAAGCAAAAAGTAAAGGAAAATAGGAAAGATATTCCCGTTTGAATGCAGAGTCCCAAAGAATAGCAAGGAGAGATAAGAAAGTCTTCCTCAGTGATCAATGCAAAGAAATAGATGAAAATAATAGAATGGGAAACATTAGAGATCTCTTCAAGAAAATTAGAGACACCAAAGGAACATTTCATGCAAAGATGGGCACAATAAAGTGCAGAAATGGTATGGACCTAACAGAAGCAGACGATATTAAGAAGAGGTGGCAAGAATACACAGAAGAACTGTACAAAAAAGATCTTCATGACCCATTAACCACCATGGTGTGATCACTCACCTAAAGCCAGACATCCTGGAATGTGAAGTCAAGTGGGCCTTAGGAAGCATCACGATGAACAAACCTAGTGGAGGTGATGGAATTCCACTTGAGTGATTTCAAATCCTAAAAGATGATGCTGTGAAAGTGCTGCATTCAATATGCCAGCAAATTTGGAAAACTCAGCAGTGACCACAGGACTGGAAAAGGTCAGTTTTCATTCCAATCCCAAAGAAAGGCAATGCCAAAGAATGCTCAAACTACCGCACAATTGCATTCATCTCACACACTAGAAAAGTAATGCTCAAAATTCTCCAAGCCAGGCTTCAGCAATACGTGAACCCTAAACTTCCAGATGTTCCAGCTTGTTTTAGAAAATGCAGAGGAACCAGAAATCAAATTGCCAACATCCACTGGGTCATCGAAAAAGCAAGACAGTTTCATAAAAACATCTATTTCTGCTTTATTGATTATGTCAAAGCCTTTTGGAGAAGGCAATGGCACCCCACTCCAGTACTCTTGCCTGGAAAATCCCATGGATGGAGGAGCCTGGTAGGCTGCTGTCCATGGGGTCACTAAGAGTTGGACACGACTGAGGGACTTCACTTTTCATTTTCACTTTCATGCATTGGAGAAGGAAAAGGCAACCCACTCCAGTGTTCTTGCCTGGAGAACCCCAGGGACAGGGGAGCCTGGTGGGCTGCCGTCTATGGGGTCGCACAGAGTTGGACATGACTGAAGTGACTTAGCAGCAGCATCCAAAGCCTTTGACTGTGTGGATCACAAAAAACTGTGGAAAATTCTGAAAGAGATGGGAATACCAGACCACCTGACCTGCCTCTTGAGAAACCTGTATGCAGGTCAGGAAGCAACAGTTAGAACTGGACATGGAACAACAGACTGGTTCCAAATAGGAAAAGGAGTACGTCAAGGCTGTATATTGTCACCCTGTTTATTTAACTTATATGCAGAGTAAGTACATCATGAGAAATCCTGGACTGGATGAAGCACAAGCTGGAATCAAGACTGCCCACAGAAATATCAATAACCTCAGATATGCAGATGACACCACCCTTAAGGCAGAAAGTGAAAGAAGAACTAAAGAGCCTCTTGATGAAGGTGAAAGAGGAGAGTGAAAAAGTTGCCTTAAAGCTCAACATTAAAAAAACTAAGATCATGGCATCTGGTTCCATCACTTCATGGCAAATAGATGGGGAAACAATGGAAACAGTGGCTGACTTCATTTTGGGGGCCTCCAAAATCACTTCAGATGGTGACTGCAGCCATGAAATTAAAAGACATTTACTCCTTGGAAGGAAAGTTATGACCAACTTAGACAGCATATTAAACAGCAGAGACATTACTTTGCCAACAAAGGTCCATCTAATCAAGGCTATGGTTTTTCCATAGTCGTGTATGGATGTGAGAGTTGGACTATAAAGAAAGCTGAGCACTGAAGAATTGATGCTTTTGAATTGTGGTGTTGGAGAAGACTCTTGAGAGTCCCTTGGAGTGCAAGGAGATCCAACCAGTCCATCCTAAAGGAAATCAGTCCTGAATATTCATTGGAAGGACTATGCTGAAGCTGAAACTCCAATACTTTCACCACCTGATGTAAAGAGCTGACTCATTTGAAAAGACCCCGATGCTAGGAAAGGTTGAAGGCAGGAGGAGAAGGGGATGACAGAGAATGAGATGGCTGGATGACATCACCGACTCAATGGAGATGGGTTTGGGTAAACTCTGAAAGTTTGTGATGGACAGGGAGGCCTGGCGTGCTGTGGTCCATGGGGTCGTGAAGAGTCAGACACAACTGAACTGAACTGAACTGAATGAAGCCAATTGCCAAAGAAAATCGTCATGTCAGCTCATATCTGGGCAGACTGACAGAAGAGGGGCCCTGGGTCATCCCAGTGCAATCAGACCCTCTCCCTCATAAAGACCTTTATGCTGAAGAGCTACTCTGTCCCTCAGTAACCCTTCAGAGCCTCTCAAGAAACATTCTTCAAGAGATTATTCTCGGGGAGTTCAGTCCATTTAAATAACCTGAATTTTCAAGCTCATGTCTTTCTCTTGATCACTACCATTTTTACCAAGTTTCTGGCACAGGGGAAGGAGCAAGAAAGTCCAAAGTGAAAGTGGAAGTCACCTAGTCGTGTCTGACTCTTTCCTACCCCATGGACTATACAGCCCATGGAATTCTCCAGGCCAGAAGACTGGAGTGGGTAGCCTTTCCCTTCTTCAGGGGATCTTCCCAACCCAGGGATTGAACCCAGGTCTCCCACACTGCAGGCAGATTCTTTACCAGCTGAGCCACAAGGGAAGCCCAAGAATTTGGAGTGGGTAGCCTATCCCTTCTCCAGCAGATCCTTCCGACCCAGGAATCAAACCAGGGTCTCCTGCACTGCAGGTAGATTCTTTACCAACTGAGCTATCAGGGAAGCCCCAAGAAAGCCCAAAGCCCACAACAAATAGGACAGTCATGTTCCTAACCCTTGGAAGCCACTGACCCTCACTGGACCTCCTCCCCACCAATCACAGCTGCCAGAGAAACACAGCCCCAGTCCAGGTCAGCCTGCTTTGACAGCCCGTGTCAGACAGTTAGTGACCTCTGAGGAAATGAGGAAAGTTACTTGAAACTTTGCTCAGTGCTGTCTAGAGATGGGTAGAGGTGAAGGGGATTATTTTTATATTTTTTATTTCATTTGACTTTCCAGACACAACTGAAAGTTATCAAAGTAAATATCACATTGGTCAATGCACAAAAGAAGAAATCAAGGCAAGAAGAAATTCAGGCTTTTCATAGTTATTGGTGTCACTCAACTCTGGCTAGTAATTCAAAGGTCAGATGGTGATAAACAAAATTAAAATTAGAACTCCGGTGCCCAAATCCCTTATTGAAAGCTCTTCAGCCAAGTCAACTGCTGTCTTTCCAATACTATTTAATTCTCTTCAAAAAAATCTATCAATTCCGCATTAATTCCAGAAACTTCTAAATTCTGATGAATCAGTCAAGTCCACAGAAACTCAATATTTTTAGGTTAGACAGGTCAGTAAATAATTACATGATTTTTTACTGTAGATAATAATAGAAGTTTAAAGAAGATGCTGGAAGAACACAGTAGGAAAAAAAAAAAAAACCTCTTTATTTTGTCTGAGGATGTCAAATGTAGTAATATTTGAACTAGTTCTTAAAATACAAGAGTTCCCAAAGTAGACAAGAGGCAAGAAATGTCCCCGAAGAAAGCACAGGGTAAATAAAGGCAGAAAAATATACAGACCTCAGGTGTTCCGAAGGAATGATCAAGGAATCAGAGCTGCTACATGGGAGCTGGGCTGTCAAGGTGGCTGTTTGCTGGTTAGTCAGCCCCGAGCGCCGAGAAGGACCCTCTAGAGACAGTGAGTAATGACTGTTATCAGCAGCCTGTTCGGAGCAGAGTGCCAGGTTGCAAATCACACTCTATTGACACGCCAGCATGAACTGAGAACAGCAAGGCCCCTTTTGCTTATATTATTACTAACCCTCTTCTCCCAAGCTGACATCATCACTTCACCTCCCCTTCTACATGATCCTGGAGGTCTCCCATGTGCGTAACTGAACATCCACAGCAAGTTCTCTATTTGCAGTGAATGGAGTCATTCATCCCGTTCCAGGATCTTCATTATAATTGCATGACATTCTCACTGTGGGCTGCCTTAGGACAGCCAGCTCAGGGCTGGCATGAGGCAGCGGCTGGTAGAGCCAGCTGCTAATATGTCCAGCTTTGATGCACAAAGTGAATGGGAGTTTAAAAAAAATTTGATGTCCATTGTCATCGCGATTCATCTTCTTCCATCAGCACAAGGACTTCCCAATGATGCTGTCTGACTTTTGGGGAAAAGCCCTATGGTCAAGCTGGAGGGACAGGGCTGTCACTGACAGTCAGGGCTCCTCTGAGGTCCCTGCTTCGGACACTGTGTTCCAAGCTCAGCCGAGCCAAAGTTGGCCTGCACAGGGCTAAGAAAGCTTCCATAAAACAGAACCTGAGGCCTCCTCCTCCCACTAAGAGAAGAAGGAAGCAGTGTAAATGACTGTCATTTTCTTTTTCTGTGGTACCAGAGCATGGAGAAATATCACAAACATGAGGCAGGGGAAACGGGAGATCTTAATCCTGAGCTGCTGAATTCACAGAAGCTGAAAACCACAATAGGTAAGTTCACACCCAACACCGCTTGGCATTTCACCTGGTGTTTTCAAGAATCTTGGGAGCAAGGACTTTGAAAATACAGCCATTTCATCTGCAGACAGGCACAGACTGCCTGAAACCTTGGGATGGAGCTATGGAGCTCTGAGTGCCTGTATCTGTGAGGATCCAATCAGAAAAGCAATGTATTGCTGGGATTTGACTTACAAAATTGAGGGAGCTGGTAAATAGTCTCTGAAAAGCTATTGTCTCTGCATCTAATGCTGGAGCTTGATGTCCAGAGGGCAGGAGGCCCAGAAGGGAAGGTGGATGTAAAGTGGGCAGAGAAGACGAGCTGGCACCGGGTGGAGACACCGGGTGGCACCTCACTGTCCCCCGCAGGAGAAAAATGAATCCTTCTTACAAGGTCGGACACACTCTTGGCTAGGAGTCAGAGAAACTGCAAAAGGACCAGGGGAAGATGGAGCAATCATAGACCAAGGGGTGGACAAGCAGGCGTGAACCTCTGTGCAGAGTGACAGAAGACCCGGTGACCCTGCTCAGCCTTCTGAGCACAAAAACTATCCGGTCGTTGAAATTACAGTTGTGCCCCCTAAAGCTTGCACAAAAGTGTCTCTTGTGCCACCTTGATTAGATGCACACAAGGAGGAGGATTCTGCAACATGGTAGGCAGCCCGGTCAAGCCGAAATGCTGCACAGCAAGCACATACCTTTAGAACTGACTTTGGGACTCGAACTGAAGGTGGATGACGTATAGGTGTTGTGTTACTTTCTTGGTGCTTATAATAAAGTGTCACAACCTGGGCAGCTTGAAACGACAGAAATGTATTTTTTCGCAGTACTGGAGGCTAGAAATCCAGAATTGCAGTGTCAGCAGTGCCATGTCTCCTCCAGAGGCTTTTCCACAGCCCAGAGAAGAACCCTTTCTTGCTTCTAGTTTCTGTGGTTGTCAGCAGTCCTCTGTGTTCCTTGGCTCATGGCGCATAACTCCAGTTAAGCCTCTGTCTTCACTGAGGTCTTCACTGAGGTCCCAGGTTCTCTGTGTGGCTTCTCCTCTTCTCTCAGGGACACCAGCCATGCTGGGTTTAGGGTGCACCCTAATTCAGTCTGACCCGATCAATTGTAAGGTAGCTAATTACATCTGTAGTTGGGCTTCCCTGGTGGTTCATATGGTAAAGAATCTGCCTGCGGTGTTGAAAACCTCGGTTCAATCCCGGGTCAGGAAGATCCCCTGGAGAAAGGGATGGCTACCCACTCCAGTATTCTTCTTGGAGAATTCCATGAGCAGAGGGCCCACCATAATTCAGTCTGTGGTGCACGCATGCTCAGTCGTGTCTGACTCTCTACAACCCTGTGGACTGTTGCTCGCCAGGGTCCTCTGCCCATGGAATTTTCCAGGCAAGAATGCTGGAGTGGGTTGCCATGCTCTAGGGGCTGTTCCCGACCTAGGGAGTGAACCCACATCTCTTGGCGTCTCCTGCATTGGCAGACGGATTCTCTACTTGGAACCTGATTGTAATGTAACTAATTATATCTGTAGAGACCTTTCTAAACTTTCAAATAAGGTCATACTCTAAGTTTCTGCATCAACATGAATTCTGTGGGGGACACTATTTAACATAGTACAGGTATCATAAGGGAAAATCTAGACCAGGAAATAAATGGAAATTTTAAAACAGAGAATTCAACCCAAGAAGAGCAGCCTCATTCCAAAGGATCATGTGTTCAGAAATGCGTCAGGATCCCAGTGGGACCCTAAATCTGTGGACCTTGGAATTCAAACATATCTAGAAGACTGGGAGGCATGCATTTATTGTTATTTATTTCCTCATAGTATATACCTTAGTCTTATTCAAATAAAAAAATCTAGGCTCAGATAGGTTAAATAATATGACCAAGTCTATACAATCAGAAAGGAGTAGGGTAGAATTTGAACTTAGAACTGCTAGCTTCCATAGGATATCTTCTATTATGGACATCTTATAACAATAAATAATACTGAGTGAATATTAACAAACTTTTCCAGACCATCTCTTACTGATTCTTCAATGTTTATATTAAGTATTGCATCCTTTCTGCAGACTCCCCTGACTGCACTTCTTCCACTGACCTCCCACATTTTGATCACAGTTCCAAGAATGCACTGATTCCATTGTTCTGAAGTTAACTATTTTCATACCTGTTTCCTGTCTCCTGCATGAGTACAATTGTTATCATTGCAGTATTCCTGCACCCAGCCCAGTGCCTGGCATATAATACGAGTTCCAACCCTAATTGATTGAAGTTTTTCAGAGAAGAAGCATCACTTTCTAAAAATTTCTGGGAATGTTGTGTCTATATCCTCCCCCGATATACTATTTTCAGACTTTTAGAGACTCTGAACTTCTCTCATATGCCAAATAAAATACTTCTACTGCAATGCAAATTTTTATTTCTCTTCTTTTTTCTGAAAAGATATAACTAGTCTTGAAAACTTCAGAAAAAGTAGCAGGTAATTTTATGTGTCTATTTTTCTTTCTCTGGTTAATAATCTCACTTCCATAACCTAATTTTATGATTTTTTTGAAAACCTGTTACCTGTACTTATGAACACACATAAATGCTTTTCATTTCACTTTTGTTTTTAGATCGTTTCAGAACCTTTAGAAATCCACATTAATCCCAGCCATGCTTTGGTTCTATTTCTCTCATGTATCTTCTCTACTTCTTGCTACTTTGATCATATCTCTAGGAAAAAGCATCTGTGCAAGCTTTCTAGATCAAAGCAATCCTTCATCAGACTCA
The DNA here is from genome assembly GCF_027580195.1 of Bos mutus. Taxonomy (NCBI): domain Eukaryota; kingdom Metazoa; phylum Chordata; class Mammalia; order Artiodactyla; family Bovidae; genus Bos; species Bos mutus. Next base: position 2,913,704 of record NC_091628.1, on the reverse strand, counting down.
CTCACTTCCCAGGGAAACACATCACCATGAAAACTGCCCCAAAGTAGAGGAAAAAGGCAAGGCGAGATTTACTCAGGACCACCACCTAATTTTAGACTCACTGATTCCCCTGGGCCTTTCAGCAACTCAATTTTATTTTTATTTATCTAGTAGCCTTCAATTTGCTCTTTGTTATCCACAGTAGAGGCTACAAGTCAGATCCATTTATTGTAGCTCATGACCAACTCTCATTTCATTAAATATTTCAGTCCATACCTGGCCATGTCCTAGATCCTGGCAATCAATGTGTATACCACAGGCCAGCATCTCCCAGGAACTTGTCAGAAATGCAGCATGTCTGGCCCCTCCTCAGATCTACTGTGTCAGAATCTGCACTTTGACAAGCTCCCAGTTGATTCATACACAAAAATTTGTATTAATTTTTGAGACCTATATCCCTAGATAATTGGAGGTGACTGTGAGTTAGAGGTAATAAATGTAGATGGCATTGAAAAAAAAAAAAAAACTATTCTGGAATCTCTGAAACCCTGGTTCTTCTGTATTTCTACCTATGTGATCTTTGGAAAAACACACAGCATTTCTGACCCCCAATTTCCTCAACTGTATATAAACACTGTAAAGTAATCCAAGAGCCAGTTGCATCAGAGTCGTAAGTGCTACTCTATAACTACTAAAGCAGAATTTCTCAGAGATTTACACCTTTAACAAGTTTTGAGGTGACTCTAATTGCATGTTAATTTCAGAGGGTCACTGTTACCAATGCATGCAGAGAACTACCTTTTCAATCTTGACATCAATGCTAATGACATGCGGGCCAGTTCTAGTAATGCAGAGGACGGGGATTTAAATAATTCTGACTAAATTGGTGTCTAGACTGTGTTTCATCTTCCTTCTTTAGTCTCCATCATACAAGAAGTGGTAGTGTTTCCTCAAACTGACTCATCGCAGGAGGACTGCTTTACGGAAGAACTCAAAGACTGACAATCATTTGAAAACATTCTGGCAAGACAAAGGCATGTGGTGCCTAGAGAGTTATTATTATCAGTGGCTATTCACTGCTCTTCTGATTTGTCTAAGAATACCGAAAAGGTTTCCAGGGAGATGTAGCTCCCTACTTTCTCCTTCGCAAGATGTTTCTACACCTGGCGGTTAAATAAGATGCCGAAAACCAAGCACTCCCTTCTCACTGCTGTGCAAGCTTTCTGGATCAAAGCAATCCTTTCAGCAGTCCTATGCAATTAAGCAGTTAGAGAGCAAAAGGATGGAAATCAACAGTTGGTGAGCCTCTCCTACATGCCAGGCACTATCCAGTACTAGTTATCCTATGGTTGCAGATACAGAAAAGAAAAAAAAGTATAACCTTAGTAGCCAGGGGTTTATTTACTGCATTTTACAGATAATGATGAAAATTGGCATTGGACACATTATACTTTATTTTCAGGCATACGTTTGATTCTGAGCTTTATTAGCTCATTCACACATGCTCAGTCACTCCTATCCGGCTCTTTGTGACCACATGGAATGTAGTAGCCTGCCTAGGAATTTTCCTAGGTAAGAATGCTGAAGTGGGTTGCCATTTCCTACTCCAGGGGATCTTCCTGACCCAGGGATTGAACCTGCATCTCCTGCATTGGCAGGCAGATTCTCTACCACTGAGCCACCTGGGAAGCCCCAGTCAGGTCATTAGAAAAACCTAAGAACTAATAGTCCAGCAGTGTTCAACTGACAATTCATTCACCATCTAATCCCATTTATAGTTTTCAATCTCATAGCATCATGCAAATTAATTCATGAGATGCTGTTTAGTGCTGGGTCTGCTCTCTGGGCCTTGACAGGCAGGGTGAAGGAGGGTTAATACCAAATGATGATAACACCTAGGAAGACTGCCTCACATCCTGCTCTAAGATGGGGTTGGTACAAACAAATGAGTTGAGACCACACGAGTAAGGAACATGTACTCGGAGACGGACTCTGGAAACTTCCACTGATAACTGGCTGAGGGGGACAGACAAGCACAGGAAGGATCTTAGCCTCCTGAGGTGGAGAGCTGAGCATCACAGGAGAAAGATCAGATAAGCGCAGGACAGACAGCAGGGCAGGTCAAGGTCTAGTCAAGCGAACAGGAGGGCCCCCATTTGGTGGCAGCATAGCAGATATGCAGGGGAGACCTGGGAAGACGGGATATATTGTGGAAAGCCTTGAATGTCAAGCCAAAGAGTGTGTCATATATTCAGGAGGTTTTGGAGCAGCAGAGCATTTGACAAAAGCTACACTTTAAAAATCACTCTGCCAGCTCTGTGTAGGGTTCCTGGAGGAGAAAGAAAGATAGAGCTAAGAAAGGGGGCTGTGAAAGTGTTAGTAACTCAGTCATGTCCAACTGTTTGCGACCCCATGGACTGTAGCCCACCAGGCTCCTCTGTCCATGGGATTCTCCAGGCAAGAAATACTGGAGTGGGTAGTAATTCCCTTCTCCAGGGGATCTTCCCAACCCAGGGATTGAACCCAGGTCTCCTGCATTGCAGGCAGATTCTTTACAGTCTGAGCCACCAGGGAAGCCCCTAGGAAGGGGCCTGTAGCCAAACCAAAGCCCCTGAGTGGGTGAGAGTAGAAAGCGCAGCTGATGGGAGAAACAGAATGTGTGCACCTCGCCGGGGACTGAGTGTCACCAGGAAGGCAGACAGCACTGAGCAGAGGCCACCTGTGACCCTTGACATCAGCTGGATGGCATTTGTATCCCAACTCACTCAGCTACCACACCTCTTTGAATTTGAAAGCTTATTTGTAATGGGGAAAAATTAATTGTACAGAGCTGTGAGAGGAGGAACAGAGCAAACTTGTGAAATGTCTCGTTCCGAGTGCTCTTGATACCATGGCTTCCTCCTCTCCCCATCCTTTTTACTTAAAACACAGGGTGTGTTGGGTGGGGATGGAGTGGGAGGTTGGGGTTAGCAGATGTAAGCTATTTTATATGGGGTAGATAAACAAGGTCTTACTGTATAGCACAAGGAACTATATTCAATATCCTATGATAAACCATAATAGAAAAGAATATTTAAAAAGAACAACCCAATCAAAAAGTGGGAAAAAGACCTAAACAGACATTTGTCCAAAGAAGACATATAGATGGCTAATAAACACATGAAAAGATGCTCAAATTCACTCATTATTAGAGAAATGCAAACCAAAACCACAATGATGTATCATCTCACACTGGTTCGAATGACCATCATCAAAAAGTCTACAAACAATAAATGCTGGAAAGGGTGTAGAGAAAATGGAGCTTTCTTACACTATTGCATACTGGGAATGCAAACTAATACAGCCACTATGGACAACAGTGTGAAGATTCCCTAAAAAACTGGGAATAGAACTGCAATACGACCCAGTAATCCCACTGCTGGGCATACACACTGAGGAATTGAAACCAGAATTGAAAGAAACATGTACCCCAATGTTCATCACAGCACTGTTTACAATAGCCAGGATGTGGAAGCAACCTAGATGTCCAACAGCAGATGAATGGATAAGAAAGCTGTGGTACATATACACAATGGAGTATTCCTCAACTATAAAAAGGAACGAATTTGAATCAGTTCTAATGAGGTGGATGAACCTGGAACCCATTATACAGAGTGAAATCAGAAAGAGTAAGACAAATACTGTATATTAACACATATATATATGGAACTTAGAAAGGTGGTACCAATGATCCTACATGCAGGGCAGCAAAGGAGACACAGATGGAAAGAACAGACTTTGGGACTCAGCAAGAGAAGGTGAGGGTGGGATGATTTGAGAGAATAGCATTTAAACATGTCCATTACCATATGTAAAATAGATGACCAGTGCAATTTTGATGCATGAAGCAGGGCACCCAAAGCTGGTGCTCTAGGACAACCCAGAGGGATGGGTGGGGAAGGAGGTGGGAGCGGGGGTCATTATGGGGGGACACGTGTATACCAGTGGCCGATTCATGTTGATGTGTGACAAAACCCATCACAATATTGTAAAGTAATTATTCTCCAATTAAAATAGGTTAATTAATTTTAAAAGAATGTATGTGTATGTATAGCTGTATCACTTTGCTGTACAGCATAAACTAAATCAACTATATTTGAATTACAAAATGTAGACCCTCATAAATCTGCCTTTTGACATGATCCACAAAGATTTCCATTCACAGTTAAGTCTGAGAAGAATTACCCTATGCTCCCAATCCAAGTTCCCCAGCTTTTCTCTGACTCTTTAGCTTTGACTCCCTGCTTCTTTCCTCTGCCTCCCATCCTCCAAGAAGAAATGGAGAAATGAAGGGAAAAAATACTGTAGAGCCTGGAAGAATGTCCTCTGACTCTAATGTTATAACACTAATTTTTCTCTTTTGTTAAAACTGTCACTAGAAGGCATTTTAAAACATTTCTGAGAAGTAAGTTTCAAAAATGTTTGAAGAAAAATGACTTTTAAAGACAGATTTAGTTGACAGTTTTTCTGCTGTGTTTGTAGGAAGTGGGAACTGTCTCGCTATTTTATTGGCACACCTGCAGCAAAATTTTTAGATTGGCTGATAAAAGGAAAAGACAGGGCTCCAGTGACAGCAGTAATCCAATTTTATAAGGTAACAAGCAGGACCTGTGGCTGAGAGAGGAGAACCTTTGATTTTGTGGATTAAGGATCAAGCTTAGTCCTGAACGCCTGTGCATTTGGCTACCATTCAAACCAAAGCTTTTAGGCTCTTGACGTTGTGAAACAACACAGTAAAGGATCAAAGGACAGAGATTTATTCACAAGTGAGGGTTAGTTCAGGCTCTGGCAATGTAGGTATTCCCTGCATAACATCTGCAAGCATGGGGAAACTGCTAAGCTGGTGAGCCAGAGGCTCAAGGCAGCAAAAACAGACATTCTGACACAAAGCGAGACGACAGCACCATGATCTCCAAGCCTCAGGCTTGTAAAACTGTGTTCATGATGAGAACACAAAAGCCACAAAACAAAGAGCCCTGGATCAACACCTCAGAAATTCACCAACATGGATCCAGGACTCTTCACCAGAACAGTCCTCCAAATACTTTTCAGTAGTAATGGGAAAAACTTCTGGAATCTTCTAACCCTGATGAGAATTTGCAACCAATAAAACATCCCCTGATTTTATTTCAGTCTTAATAAGTGAGGACTCCATGGAATACAAAGTATATGCAGTTGAGTGGGTAGTCTATCACATTTAACATAATTTCATATTAGTGACAGCACAATTACGATAGAGAATGAAGAACTAGGAATGTGATAGTCCAAGTAAATTGAAAGCTACGTTTAAGTAATTGTGTGGTTGTCAATATTGATAATGTTAATTTACATTTATTAAGCAATGGACTGTTCTTACAAAATGTTACTGTAAGAGTAGTAGATAATTTCCACTATACAGATGTTAAAGGGACTCCCTTGGTGACTCGGACAGTAAAGAATCCACCTGCAATGCTGGAGAGCTAGGTTCAATCCCTGGGTCAGGAAGATTCCCTGGAGAAAGGAATGGCCACCCACTCCAGTATTCTTGCCTGGAGAATTCCATGGACAGGGGAGATTGGCGAGCTATAGTCCATGGGGTCACAAAGAGTCAGACACAACTGAGCAACGAACACTTCCCTTCAATTCAGATGTTAAAACTGAGACAGAGAGAGGTTAATATCTTGTCCAACAATACACACAGCTAACAAAAGATGAATCTGCACATTATATTTATATCTTTCTGGCTCCCAACTTCTATCCACTAATTTATATTGTCTCCACTAAGTCATTTCACCTGTGCCTCACTTTCCTTACCTATAAGGAAGTCTTCATACAAGTCTTCATTTTATATGAAGACTATGCAGTATCCCATGTCCTTTTCTACCCTGACATCTTTGGTTCTCTGTGAGGCTAGGTTAGTCAATTTACATAATGCAAGACATTGTGATGGTTAATTTTATGTGTCAATTTGGCTAGGCTATGATATCCAGCTGGTTGGTCAAAACTAGTCCAGATAATGTAAAGAAGGTATTTTTTAGATGTGATTAACATTTATAACCAGTTGCCTTTAAGTAAAAGAGATGATCCTCAATAAGGTAAATGGGACTTATTCAGTCATTTGAAGGCCTTAAGAGAAAAACTGAGACTTTTCACAGAGAGAAAGTATTATGCCCCAAGACTGTAGCATAGAAACTCTGCCTGAGTTTCTAGTCTTCTAACCTACCTTACAGAGAAGGCAATGGCACCCGACTCCAGTACTCTTGCCTGAAAAACCCCATGGATGGAGGAGCCTGATAGGCTGCAGTCCATGGGATCGCTGAGGGTTGGACATAACTGAGCGACTTCACTTTCACTTTTCACTTTCGTGCATTGGAGAAGGAAATGGCAATCCACTCCAGTGTTCTTGCCTGGAGAACCCCAGGGACAGGGGAGCCTGGTGGGCTGCCGTCTATGGGGTTGCACAGAGTCGGACACAACTGAAGTGACTTAGCAACCTACCTTACTGATTTTAGACTCAAGACTGCAGTTCTTACCTGAGTTTTTAGTACAATAACCTGCCAAACAGATTTAAAACTTCCCCCCACAATCCTGTAAGACAGTTTCTTAAAAGAAAAAAACTATATACATAATTTTTATTATAATTATTTTTTTCTGAAGGTTTTAATTCTCTGAAGAACCTTAACTAATATAAGTGATAGGAAATCATTTGTAAATATTAAATACAGTGTTTTTCAATCATTTGGCCTAAATGAGAGTTCTAAACACAATCAAAAGCAGGTATATAGAAGAGTGACATTATTAATATGGAAGAATTGACCTGCCAGGAGATTGATTTTGAACTTCTCAGGCTTCAGAATTGCAAATAAATTCCTATTGTGTATAAGCTACCCAGTCTGTGATATATTTTAATAACAGCCTGAGAAGACTAAGAGAAAAGACTAAAGAACTACAAGACAGAAAAAAACTAACAAAATGGCAATAGTAAGTCTTTTTCTATTAATAATTGCTTTAACTGTAAATGGATTATACTCTCCAATCAAAAGACATAGAATGGTTTAATTAATTTAAAAGCAACCAAAAAAAAAATCTAATTCTGTGCTGTTTACAAATTCTACATTTAAGGACACTCATGGGCTGAAAATGAAAGGATGGAAAACATATTATGTGCAAATGGTAACCAAAAGAAAGCAAGAGTGGGCATAATTATATCAGACAAAATAAACTTTAAGTTGAAAATTGTCTAAAGAGACAAAGATAAAACATCATACAATGATAAAAGATATATTATTATAACATTATACAATGATATATCTTCTTCACAAGACTATATAACAATATATTAACATAACATCAGAGATAACTCAACATCAGAGGTGGATATACATAAATACATAAAACAAACATTGACAGAACTGAAGAGAGACATAGACAGCAGCTCAATAATAGTAGGAGCTGTCCATACCCCACTTTCAATAAGGGATAAAATATCCAAACAGAAGATTAATGAGGAAACAGACTTGAGCAAGGCTAAAGGTCAAATGGGCCTAAAGGAATATACACAATGTTCCAACAAACAGCAACAAAATATATATTCTTCTCAACCACACATGGAGTGCTTCTAGAAGAGATCACATGTTAGGTCACAAAACAAGTCTTAACAAACTTAAGAAGATTGAAATCATAGCAAATATCTTTCCAACCACAATGAAAACCAGTAACAGACAGGAATCTAGAAAATTTATAGTATGTGGAAATTAAGCAACACACTCTTATACATTAGGATAAAGAAGAAATCAAAAGGGAAATTTTTAAATACCTCAAAAAAAATGCAGCATAACAAAATTTATGGGATATGGCAAAAGCAGTACTAAGAAGGAAGTTTATAGGGATAAAGGTATGCAGTAAAAAAGAAACAACAATTTCAAATATATAACCCAATTTTACAACTCAGATAATTATAAGAACAAACTAAGCCTAAAGTTGGCAGAAGGAAAGAAATACCAAAGATTAGAGCAGAAATGGAAAATAGAAAAACAACAGAAGTCAACACAGCTAAGAGTTGTTTAAAAAAAAAACAACAACAAAATTGACAAACTTTTAGCTAAACTGACCCAGAAAAAGAGAAGATTAGAATAAACAAAATCAGAAATGAAAGAAAAGATATAAACTGATGCCACAGAAATAAAAATGATGCTGAGACAACTATAAACAATTACATTCCAACAAATTGGATGACCTTGAAGAAATGGATAAATTTCTAGAAACATGCAATCTACCAAGATTGACTCATGAAGAAATAGAGAATCCAAACACACTCATAACTAGTAAGATTGAATCAGTAATCAAAGAGAAGTCCAAGACCAGATGACTTCACTGCTAAAGTCTACCAAATAAGTAAAGACAAATTAACACCAATTTTTTTCAAATTCTTCAAAATATTGAACAGAGCACACCTAAACTCATTTAACATGAGCAGCTAATGCTGATATTAAGCCAGAAAAGACCCTTTTTGTTGTTATTCAGTCACTAAGTCAAATCCGAATCTTCGCAACCCAATGACCAAATCTTTGCAACCCAATGACCAAATCTTTGCAACCCAATGACCAAATCTTTGCAACCCTATGACCAAATCTTTGCAACCCTATGGACTATAGCATCCCAGGCTTCCCTGTCCTTCACTGTGTCCCAGAGTTTACTCAAACTTATATCCATTGAGTTGGTGATGCTATCTGAGCATCTTATCCTCTGTCATCCCCTTCTCATCCTGCTTTTAATCTTTCCCAGCATCACGATCTTTTCCAATAAGTCAGCTCTTCACATCAGGTGGCCAAAGTATTGGAGCTTCAGCTTCAGCATCAGTCCTACCAATGAACAGTCAAGGTTGATTTCCTTTAGAATTGACTGGTTTGATCTTCTTGCTGTCCAGAGGACTCTCAAGAGTCTTCTCTAGCACTACAAGTCGAAAGCATCTATTTCTCTATAGAAGAAGCAAGAACTACAATCCCACAGCCTCAAACATGAAAACAATAATCACAGAAAACTAACCAAAATGAACACATGGAATACAGCTGTGTAACTCAAGGACGCTATGAGCCATGTTGTGCAGGGCCACCCAAGATGGATGGGTCATTGTGGAGAGTTCTGACAAAACACAGTTCACTGTAGATGGGAATGGCAAACTACTTCAGTATTCTTGCCTCAAGAACCCCATGAACAACATGAAAAGTCAGAAAGATATGACACCAGAAGATGAGTCCTCCAGGTAGGAGGTGTACAAAATACTACTGGGAAAGAGGAGAGAAATAATTCCAGAAAGAATGAAGAGCCTGGGCCAAAGTGGAAACAATGCTCAGTTGTGGGTTTGACTGGTGGTGAAAGTAAAAATCTGATACTGTAAAGAACAATATTGCATAGGAACCTGGAATGATAGGTCCATGAGTCAAGGTAAATTGGATGTGGCCAAGCAGGAGATGGTAAGAATGAACATCAACATTTTAGGAATCAGTGAACTAAAATGGATGAGAATGGGCAAATTTATCTCAGATGACCATTATATCTGCTAGTGTGGGCAACAACCCCTTAGGAGAAATGGAGTAGCTCTCATGGTCAGCAAGAGTCCAAAATGCAGTACTTGGTTACAATCTCAAAAATGACAGAACAATCTCGATTGGTTTCCGAGGAAAACCATTCAACTTCACAGTAATCCAAATCTATGCCCCAACTACTAATGCCAAAGAAAAGATACTTTGAGGCCAATATTCTAATGTATACATATATATTTTTTTAACCCTCAACAAAATACTACCATACCAAATTCAACACACCTTAAAAGGATCATACATTATGACCAAGTAGAATTTATCCCTGGGATGTAAGTATGTTTCAACATATGGAAATGAATCAATGTGAAGGATACATCATATTAACAGAATGAAGACTAAAAATCACATGATTATCTTAATAGATATGGAAAAAACATTTGACAAAATCTGACACTCTTTCATCCTAAAAAGCCTCAACAAACTAAGAATAGAAGGATTAGACCTCAACATTATAAAGGGCATCCATGAAAAATCCGTAACTAACATTATACATAACAGAGAAAACCTCAAAGCTTTTCTTCTAAGATCAGGAGCAAAACAAGGATGCCCACTCTCACTGTTTCTATTCAACATAGTACTAGAAGTCCTAGCCAGATGATTAGTGAAGAAAAACAAATAAAAGGCAGCCATATCGGAAAAGAAGATGTAAAATCATCTCTGTTCACAGATGTTGTTGTTCAGTCACTAAGTCTTGTCTGACTTTTTTTCACAGATGAAATAATGTTACACATAGAAAATCCTAAAGATTACACACACACACACACAAATTAGGACAAATAAATTAATACAGCAAACTGGTAAGCTACAAAATCACTAATCAATTATGTTTCTATAAACTAGCAATAAATAATCCAAAAAGAAATTAGCAAAACTATTCTATTAACAATAACATCAAAATGAATAAAATACTTAGGATGAAACTTAACTAAGGACATGCAAAACCTGTACACTGAAAGCACAAAACATTGCTGAAAGAAATTAAAGAAGACACAAATAAATTGAAGGGCCTCCCGTATCCAATGATTGGAAGACTTAATATTATTAAAATGTCCATACTAACCTAAGTAGTAGTTGATCTACAGATTCAGTTCAATCTCTATCAAAACCCAAGGGTTTTTCCATGGAAATAGTGGGGGGCGGCAGGGTGGGGCGGGGGGAAGAATCCTAAAATGCATATGGAACCACAAAAGACTCTAAATAGCCAAAACAATATTAAGAAAGAGTAAAGCTGAAGGCCTCAAAATTTTTATTTCAAAATATGTCACAAAACTACAGTGATTGAAACTGTATGGTACTAGCCTATAGACAGACATAGATGAATGGAACAGAATAGAGAATCTAGAAATAAACCCATACATATATGATCAACTGATCTTCAACACTGGTGCCAAGAATACACAATATACAATTATTGTAGATAATAATATACAATGCATTATTTTTTTCAAAGGGTGCTGAGAAAAATGGATATTTAAACACAAAAGGATGAAAATGGATCTTTATTTCATACCTTACACAAAAACCAACTCAAATGGATTAAAGACTTAAATGTAAGATCTAAAATTGTAAAATTCCTAGAAGAAAACATAAAGGCAAAGCTTCTTGATGTTGGTCTTGGCAATGGATATGACACCAAAAAGCACAGAAAACAAAATAAAATTAAATAAGTGGGACTATATCAAACACAAAACTCTTCAAAGTAAAGAAAATAATCAAAAAGAGTAAAAGGCAATCTGTATAATTGGAGAAAATTTTTGCAAACTCTATGTCTCCGAAAGGATTAATGACCAAAATATTTGAAGAACTCCTATAACTCATTAGAAAAGAGAAAACAAATAATTGGATTTAAAAATGGGCAAAAGGTTTAAATAGACATTTATCCATAAAAAGGCATACATATAACCAAGTGTATGAAAAGATATTCAATATCACTAATCAGAGAAATGCAAATCAAAACCACAATGAGATATCATTTCATACCTGTTAAGATGGCCATTATAAAAATAAATAAATAAGACATAAAATAACAAATGTGGGTCAGTATGTGGAGAATTTCTATTAGCAATTCCTGTTGCTAATAGGAATGTAAAATGGTACAGCCATGGTGGAGAACAGTATGGATATTCTTCAAAGAGTGAAAAAGAGAACTACTATATGATCCAGTAACCACTTCTGGATATTTTATCCCCCACACACAAAAAAACTGAAATCAGAATCTCCAAGAGATGCATTCACTCCCACGTTTATTACAGCATTGTTTATAATGACCAAGAAGTAGAAACAAGCTAGATGTCCACTGATGAATGAATGAAGATTATATGCATACAATGGAAAATTATTCAGCCTTAAAAAGCAAGGACATCCTGTCATGCACTACAACATGAATGAAATTTGAAGACATTATGCTGATGGAAATAAGCAAATTCCAGAAGGGTAAATACTGCATGATTCCATGCAGAAAGTAGAATGGTGGTTTCAGGGCTGGAGAAGAGGGAAACTGGAAGCTGCTGTTCAGTAAGTGTAACGTTTCAGTCAGGCAAGATAGAAAAACTCTAGTGATCTTCTGCACAACATCGTGCTTATAGTTACTGCAATACTGTAGTGTACAATCAAAAATTTAGGACATTAGATCTCGTGTAATTTTTATTACAATTTTTTTAAAGGTAGGTATATGTTAAAATTGAAAGTAAAATCAAATTAGTGACAGGAATTATAAGAAGTGTAATTTTTGCCTCCAACCTATGGTCAGCCAAAGTCAAACCATGTATAGTTTTTTAAAAATAAATTCCATAATTTTGCACAGAAACTCCCTCCACTGTCCTTAGAAATCCATCTTTAAAATCCTTAACTCTGTTCTGAGATATGCCATTTGATTCTTGTCCTAAGTCTAAAAGTTTTATTCCGTACTCGCCCATGCCCTTAGCGTTCTCTTTATACTTTTTCTTTCTTGTACAATAAAAACGTTTGAATGGCTCTGAGACTTTACCATGCTATAAACCACTAACATTCCTTGGTATTGACCAGCAGATTGATGATCCTTAAACTTCATTATGAAACAACCAATTCAGTCAGCAAGATGGATATGTCATCAGATTTTATTCTCTTGGCTGTGCTTTCATTTTGTTACATAGCTCTTGCCTTTCAAAATGCATAAAATTAGTGTGGGTTTACCTGTGCTAGCCACATGTGGCTAGTTATATTTAAATTTAAATTATGTAAAATTATATAAAATTGAAGATTCTGTTTTCTAGTCATACTAGCCACGTTTCAAGTGCTCAGTGGCCACGTGTGGCTAACCATTGCTGTGTTAAGCAATGCAGATATACACAGGACATTTTTATCACTGCAGAAAGTTCTGTTGGACAGTGCTGCTCTAGATCCTTTTTCCACCCTCCAAAACCCCACCCCTAGTTGGCATATTAGCAGAACACTGAGCCTTTAAATAAATTCCACTTGTTTCATCTGAAAAGTGAGAATAACATTTCTCTGACTCAAGAAAGAGAGCTGACCCAGATTACTTTGAGGTTCCTTACTAGTGTGATAGCCTCATTCCTGCAAATCCACTAAGACTTGACCCTTTGTCAAGAAAATAGCTCCATTATAATAATGCTTCTCTGGAAAAAATCAAAATTGAATTACATCATCTCAGCTCACAGTCTCTTTGCCAAGAATGTAACCTACTTAAGTGTCAAAACTGCATTCCAACTTCACAGATTCCTTAATGGGTCCAATGTGGCAGGTGGTACTTAAACTGTATCTTTTCACACCCCAAGAGGCCTTGAAAACACTGTGATAAGAGAACCAGCCTCTCCATGAAGGGTCACAGTATTCCTACAAGAAGGCATCTGGGAAGCAGAACATTCATTTCAAAATGCAAACTATACAGTCCTGTAAGTAATTAATTGGGGAACATAAGTTATACTTGAACTAAAATGGAACCTTTGATTACACTTAATGTCTGGTGGATGATTAATGTTTAAACTGCTTCTGTTTGCTAAACAAGGGATTTGTCTTTTCTTACCATCTGAAAAATCTTGTTTAAAACACTTAGATTCAGAGATGTGATCATTTCTTTGAAACTTAGTGGACTGTTAAATTGAATTCATGTGTCCTTCCATGTTTCCAACCTATGCAAGAAACATGAAAATGGAAACTGATGGGCAAGGCCTGGACATGTTTCCACAACCACGGTGCTGATGCTTATTAATTCAAGTCAGCCCTGTACAAAGATCTACCACCTGGGCCAAGATAAACAGGGAAAGCAGACTTTGCTGCTTGGGCAACTTCCCTTCCACATCCAAAACAGAAGTTTCCTAACTTGGAATATTATTCACTATAACTGCAAGCTTCACTGAGACCATTATTTTAATAAGTCCCACGTCCCAGTGTCTATGGACTCGGAATGAAATCACGTCACCAACGAAGTTATTCCTTCTACCACTAGAAGAGGCCTGTGGCTGGCCTCAACACAATGACCAGAGCTCTATAAAAAGAAGCAGGACTTTGGATGCTAAAGTCAAGAACCCCTCTCTGGGAATTCCCTTTTTGTCCAGTGGTCAGGACTTGGTGCTCTCACTGCTCAGGACTCAGGTTCAATCCCTGGTCCAGGAAGCAAGGTTTCACAAGCTGGGCAGCACTCCCAAAACCAAACAGCAACAAACAAAGACCGTCTCTCACCCCCAACTTTTAATAGTTGAGATGTGATTAATAAACATGGATGGTGGACTCTAAGTGCTAAAAAAATGGCCAGTGATGTCTGAAATTGATTGCAATAAGACCCACCACTATTTGTTGTGGGGCCAATTTACACACATTCTTCCATTTAATATAAATAATCCTTCCTGTGGGTATGACTTACCCTATCTTGAGATGAGAAAAATGAGGCTCAAATTGGCTAAATATTGCTTGTGTTCAAGATAACAAAGTTAACATGTTACAGTATCAAAAGTAGAGCCCGGGTCACTCTGATTCAAAAAGCTTGTTCATTAATATTGCCCAGCTAGGAATGTCCTCCCATACTCTAGGCAAGGGCCACCAATTCTCCAATCAAGCCCCTGAAAGTGAAAAAGTGACACACCTCATCATTCTTTGGGAAGGACAAAATAAAGCTAATTTTAGAAGTCGATTGAAAAAGGATTAAGGTACTTCCTGTTAGACAGTCAACACAAGCAGCTCTCATTAGTACAAGGAAAAGCCAGTTTGTATGATAGGCAAAGGAAGCAGCCTCAGCTTTCTTTTGTGATTCTCAGCTGGGTTGCCCCTTTAAGAAGCTTAGCCCACGTAGTCACACTCATAGATCCTCCAAATCAAAACCTTTTTCAAAAACCACCCAGGAGAGATTCCTAATTACCGAGGAGTAAGACATATCTTCTCAGGAAAGAACATTGAAGAGGTTTCTCTGAAAGCCAGTGAGTTTCAACTTTTCAAGAGAAACCCATCTAGAGGGGTGATTTCACACAATTTGTGAGCTTTATTCAATTCCAGCAAACTTTTATTGGTACCTGCTCTATGTAGGAATTGTTCAAAATACTGCAGAAGAGGCAGAAATGTGTAGCGTGAGATAGCTGTCCACCAGAGGTTCACAGTTCATAGGGAAGGACAGATACACACCTAATATATATGGTCTGGCAGACAGTAGTAAGTTGCAAAATTGATCTCCGAACAAAATGCAAGAGGAGAGCAGGTCAGGGAAAGAATGATGCTAATGAGTGGGAAGGGTAGAGACAAGCTGAGAAGGGGTTGTAGAGAATGAGAGTTCTTTGGATAAAGAAAGGCAAGTAAGACATGGACGGGGGCTAACATCCCAAAAGCACCAAAGACAGCACATATGCATCCGAGAAATAGGGACAGCCTGGGAAGCTCGAACAGTAGCGTGACTGTGGGGAGCTGGAACGGGAAGGGCAATCAGCCAGGGAAGATACTGGAAGCCTAGTGCACTGCCGTCATCATCAGACTTCTCCTACAGACCCTTGCTGCTCAGGGTGCAGTTGAGGGGATTCCCTGGCGGTCCAGCGGTAGGACTTGGCACTCTCACTGCCCAGGGCCTGGGTTCAATCCATGGATGGGAAACTAAGATCCTGCAAGTCATGTGGTGTTGCCAAAAAAAAAAAAAGAGTGCATTTGAGAGACCAGCAGAAAATTGTTAGATGTTCAGAAGCCCAGGCCCCACCCTAGACAAATCACACCAGGATCTGCAATTTTTTAAGACCCCCCAGGTGAATTTTTGCACATTAAGATTTGAAAAACACTGCCAAGGATTGTGGGGATCCATTGAAAGTTTCTAAAAAAGGGGAGAAGTCTGACCTTAGCTGTGCTTGGTGAATACAACTTTGTGAAGCAACGTGGAGGGCACACAAAATGGCCATTTGATAAGCAGTTATTCAGTGACCACATTCTTCACAAAAATACAACCAGTTGTCTTCTGGAATAATAATTATTAAATGATACCCCAGTAGTCATAGCTCTATCACATTTCACTTTGATGTAACTCGGATATTAATTTTTTAAATGCCATTTATTCATCAAATGGGAAGATGAAGGGAAATCTGCTTGCTGCCAAAAGTAGACGTATTTTTCACTCTAATTAATAGATCTGGAATCTATGTAACCATGCTGTATGATTTTAGATGGTTCAAACCCTTCTAATGCTACCTGAAATCTGACAGCCAAGAACCCTGTAATATGAGATAAAAACTAATCAGGCAAGCCCAAAGCCCTAATTCCAGAATAGTCTGTAGCAACTCACACCCTCCCACATTCCCCAAACACTCATTTTGAGATAGCCAGGATAACCTTCCTCATTTCCTGCCCAGACAGTTGTGGAGTGTTGTAATTCATTGTTAGACAGTTGCAGCCTTCCTCCTTGGAAAAGAATACTTCTTGTCAAGGCTGCAGTCATTCTCAAAGTTTTAGTTTGTTTCTTCAACAGTGATGTACCCACCAGATGTTGAAATAGCCTAGCCCTAGAAACCTCAAAGACAGGCCACAGCTAACATGTGCATCCCTGCTTAGAGGTCAGTACTACAAACACCCTCCCTAGGTTACTTATAATCTCCTCTGCTTCAGCAAACAGTCTAAACCACTCCTGTTGGCAAATCCTGAAAATAACTCCTTACTAGCTGAGCAAACTTTAACCTTCCCCTACAAGCAGATAAGAAAATGCCACACAGCTAGAAGGCGAGGGGTAGCCAATTTTAATCCCCAACTATCTCCTGCCTCCACAAAACAGCCCTGCTATCTTCTGATCTTTACTATGAAACTGCGGAGACGAGAGGAGAGAAAAAGCTGAAAGAAGATAAAATCTCTCCACTCCGCATGTGTGCACGTGCATGTGTGCACACAGTCATGTGGGAGGGGGACAAGGCACAACCACATAAAGACAGAAAATCACCTCAGATGACGACGAGGAGGTGGGACTTGGGAGACTCTGGGGAGCAGAGATGATTAGAGTGAGTGGGCATGTTGGGAGAGGGCTAAGAGGTTAGATTCTGTACTTAGATTATTTGGGAAATGTTGGACTTTGGTCAAGGGAGGTTTGTTACTATGCCATGGTCTGTGATCTAGATATAACAGGTGACAAGTAGGAGGGAAGCATTTATTCTCTAAAACCACTTTTTCTGTGTTCATAATAACCTCTTGTTTGGCACTATTTTCATTTCTTAAGGCACCTTAGTGTTGGCAAAATGGGTCCAGAAGCAATTAGATCCCTCTAATTTCTTCTGTGAAATTGATGTTTAATAGCTATTTGGGGAGTTTCTCCCCAATAAAAATTCCATTTTCCCCCATTTCTATTTCAAGATCTCTGATAGTCATTAAATTTTGTTTGACAAGTAATGCCACAAGTAAAGCCACTTCTTAACTTCTTAAAATCAGTCACAAGCTCTATTCCTTGTGGTAAGAGGAGACAGTCTTTGTTCATTGGCACAGCCCGGAAATCCTCAGAAATCAGACTGCAAACGTCGGCTGGTCTGATGTAGTCAAAACCTCTCTGAATCCCTGTGAGCACCTCCTGCAGAGCAGGGGCTTTGCTAGGGAGAGGCTGCAAGAAGACAAATAAGGCATACAGCCTGTCTCACAAGCTTACATAATGTGAGGGAGACAATCGAAGAAAGGGTCATTTTAATCCAGGTTTATTCTACAAATCAATATAGGGGTGGCTACCCATGAAGGGTCAGAAAAAGCTTCTTGACCTGTTAGGGGGAAATCTGTCCAAAAGTCAGTTCTTAGGAGTTCATTCTGATGGAGAATTTCAGTAGAGCTGGAAATGACCAGGCAGGGTTAATCAGCTCTGAGACCAAAAGACAAATATCATACAATATTAGTTGCATGTGGAATTTTAAAAAAAGAATGATACAAAGGAACTTATTTACAAAACAGAAACAGACAAATAAAAAAAACATGGTTACCAAAACGGATAGCAGGGATGGAGGGGTGTGGGGGGGATAAATTAGGAGTTTGGGGTTAAAACATACACCCTACTATATATAAAATTGGCTTATCTGGTGATTCAGATGATAAAGAATCTACCTGCAATCCTGGAGACCCAGGTTCAATCCCTGGGTCAGGAAGATCCCCTGGAGAAGAGAACGGCAACCCACTCCAGTATTCTTGCCTGGAGAAGCCCATGGACAGAGGCGCCTGGTGGGCTACAGTCGGTGAGGTCGCAAATAGTCAGACACAGCTGAGCAACTAACACTTTCACTAGTTAGTCGGGACGCATCACTGTCTAGTGGTTTAGAATGAGCAAGGCCCACAGAGCTGGATGGACTGTCTGGATCTGAACCTGGCTCCCCATTTACCACATGCTAGACCTTTGACTCAACCTTTCTGTGCCACGGTTTCCTCATCCGGGAAATGGGGATAATCATAACATCTACCTGCCTCCTGAGAAACCTGTATGCAGGTCAGGAAGCAACAGTTAGAACTGGACATAGAACAACAGGCTGGTTCCAAATAGGAAAAGGAGTACATCAAGGCTGTATATTGTCACCCTGCTTATTTAACTTATATGAGGAGTACATCATGAGAAAGGGTGGGCTGGAAGAAGCACAAGCTGGAATCAAGACTGCCCAGAGAAATATCAATAACCTCAGATATGCAGATGACACCACCCTTATGGCAGAAAGTGAAGAGGAACTAAAAAGCCTCTTGATGAAAGTGAAAGAGGAGAGTGAAAAAGTTGGCTTAAAGCTCAACATTCAGAAAACGAAGATCGTGGCATCCGGTCCCGTCACTTCATGGGAAACAAATGGGGAAACAGTGTCAGACTTTATTTTTCTGGGCTCCAAAATCACTGCAGATGGTGATTGCAGCCATGAAATTAAAAGACGCTTACTTCTTGGAAGGAAAGTTATGACCAACCTAGATAGCATATTCAAAAGCAGAGACATTACTTTGCCAACAAAGTCTAGTCAAGGCTATGGCTTTTCCTTTGGTCATGTATGGATGTGAGAATTGGACTGTGAAGAAGGCTGAGCACTGAAGAATTGATGCTTTTGAACTGTGGTGTTGGAGAAGACTCTTGAGAGTCCCTTGGACTGCAAGGAGATCTAAAGGAGATTAGTCCTGGGAGTTCATTGGAAGGACTGATGTTGAAGCTGAAACTCCAGTACTTTGGCCACCTGATGTCAAGAGCTGACTCATTTGAAAAGACCCTGGTGCTGGGAAAGATTGAGAGCAGGAGGAGAAGGGGACGATAGAGGATGAGATGGTTGGATGGCATCACTGACTCAATGGACATGGTTTGGGTGGACTCTGGGAGTTGGTGATGGACAGGGAGGTCTGGCGTGCTATGGTTCATGGGGTCGCAGAGTCAGACACGACTGAGCAACTGAACTGAACTGATAGTTTCTACATCCTAGGATTGTCATGAGGAGTAAGTGAGTTAATATTTGTATGGTCTTTAGAATAGTGCTTAGCCCTTAGTAAATGTTTTAAAAGGTTATGGTAAATAAAAGTCAATATCATGAGCCCCTTCTCCATTCAATATGTATCAAGATAGGGGGTGAACCATAATTTATTCCAGATAATACCTGCTTTTCTATGGATGACATGACCTTTCTCTGGGGGAAAGAGACCATCTGTCTGAAGTAGCCTCGCTCTCTACTAAAAAAGGTCTGCTAGGATTATATTCCAATCAGACAGCTCCATGTTCCCTTCCCATCACTGAGTGAATGGCATTCATTTTCCTAAGATACTGGCCATGGCCATCATCTCCCTCTTGTAGGAAATATATAATCATCCAAAGGTAAGAGGTGGCCTCACTGTATGGGAATAGAGATTCCAGGATAACAAATCCTTAAACTACAGTCCTATATTTTTTTTTATCACTCTTCTCTTAAATTCAACACTGAAATTAATGACATTAATTGGTTTTTTTGTCTAATCTCAGGCTATAAAATTGATCATTTTAAATCTTCTGTTTTTTCTATTGGTCTCTACAAAAGTTAGCAAATAACCTTCCTTCTCTAGATGGAAATTCTTGTAAAAAATCTTTCTTAAAAATTTCACTTAGGCATCCCCATTATCCCCAGACTGACAGACTTCTACAAAACTAATTTCCCCGTGGTCTTATCAGAGGTCTGTACTGAAGCAGCAACCACATGGAAACTATTTATAAGCTGTATGAGGCAAGTAAATGCCAGGAAGCAAAATTGGCTGCCTTTAAGATTTTACACAGATATTCCAAGTCCCAGAGCTATTTCTTTTCCAAAATTTTAATAATTAGTCATTCTCTTAAGCTTCGACCCCAGAAAAAAAGGAAAAGAAGAAAGAACAAAAGCTCTCTTCGGAGGACTTTAGGACTGTATTAGCCTCCTTTGTCAGGCGGCTTAATAAGCTTTCCACTGAGAGGGTCAGGAGCCACAGCCACACACCTCCCGGGCCCACTGCAGATAAAAACTCAACTGACACTCACTGGAGTCCCTGACCTGAAAGTTCACACTCCCTGTGTGTCCAGACGGCCATTCTCCTGAGTGCAGGCTGACAATCCTGTCAAACGAGGCTACCACCAGCCTCATTTTCAATTGTGAGTAAAATCAGGATTTGAAGCCAGGTTTCTGAAGATCAGGCACAATGACATGAACTTGGTCCCCTAATAAATCACCGTGGGCAAGAGACCAAGTGCTCTATGATGCTGCTGGCAAGATGAATTCTATTTCAGCCTCATTCATCCCGTTTCGCCTCAGCTTAAAACTTTCCAAGAAGTTTAATCAGAGTTTTCAAAACTCCATGTTTATCCTTTGTTTAATAGCATTTTTTTGTTGTTGTTCCTTTGGGAAATCATCTTACAGATGGCCTCAGGAGGAAAATTATATATTTGATATTTATTCTGAGGGCTGTGGGTTCTCACAGGAGCAGAGTTTAGAGCAAAAATCTTATGTGGATTTAGGAATTCTGAGTGAAGAAAGAACAAAAATTACATATCAAGCCATTTTTGAGAGAGCAAAAATTATATATCAAGTCGTTTTGAAGTATTTTTAACATTTTACATTTTCTGTCCAGAAATGCTGAAAGTAAATAATAATGCCTGAAAATTACAATTTACCTTCTGAATTTGGCTTCATTGGAGCAGGTAATACTTAAGAAAGCATTGCCAGTAAATATTGAAACATCACGGAAATATTGATGTCTTACTCTGTGCTCTTCTTAGCAATTTTTAAATGGACCTAATGGTATAAACTCACCATTAAACCTGTAGAGTACAAATATTTCTTTCTGATCCTTAAAGGAGAGATGTGTGCT
The DNA here is from genome assembly GCF_027580195.1 of Bos mutus. Taxonomy (NCBI): domain Eukaryota; kingdom Metazoa; phylum Chordata; class Mammalia; order Artiodactyla; family Bovidae; genus Bos; species Bos mutus. Next base: position 2,892,363 of record NC_091628.1, on the reverse strand, counting down.
CACAAAGAAAAATCAATTTGTCAACCTTGTGTGTACACGACATTTTTCATTTTCCCGCTCGCTGAGAAGAAATGCAGACAACGCACGCTACTGAATGAAGCGACATTCAGAGAATTGTGATTTTTTTCATCACTGCCTTAGTCACTCTTAAAATTTTTATTTTAAATATTACATGATAATCATTTCCTACCTATTTGAAATCCAACCAGCGAAATTCCTTGCAAGGAAGCAAAATTTTCACCTTCTCAAATCACCCTTTTATGCTTATTGTCAAAATGATACATGTAATGGCATCAAAAAGGCTGAACAAGTAGAAAACTCAGGCTCTTTGGGTGATATTTTACAAATTGTATCCAAGTTTTCACTTGCCCTAAAGTCACTTTTTTTAAACCTTGAACTTGTTCTTTCCAGATGTAGCCCATCCTTAATTTCATGACCATATGATTCAAACTGCTGAACTAGAAGAAGCTAATTTACAGTCTCACATGGCTCAGTGGGTAAAGAATCTGCCTGTATTGCAGGAGATGCAGGAGACACAGGTTCGATCCCTGGGTCAGGAAGATCCCTGGAGTGGGGCATAGCGACCCACTCCAGTATTCTTGGCTGGAAAATCCCATGGACAGAGGAGCCTGGCAGGCTACTGTCCATAGGGTCATAAAGAGTCAGACGCAACCGAAGCAACTGAGCACACATGCACACACATCATGAAAGCAACATGTTTACCTCTTGAAAGAGGTAGTTGATTATTGATGGTTATTGCCTTCTATATTTAGAATATTCTTAGTCACATCTTGCAATGTGAAAAATGATTTGGGGAGAACCCTGCTGTTTTGCCCACTGAGCACCTTTTCCTGAAGTACCTTCATTTTTCTGAGTTTCTCAGCTTCCCTGATGTGGGGCAACAACAGACACCCCAGCCATCCAGCTTCAAGCATGTCATACTCTGGGAAATGAAGGTCTTGTTCAAATCAGGCCAGACCCAGATAATTCTTTCCTTTGTTTCTTGAAACAGAGTGCTGCAGGATCTGGCATCTTATTGCATTTCTAGTTGGAAAAACAGACTCAGAAAGGTCAGAGGAGTTAGGTTCCCTTAGCTATCAAGAATTTGAGTCTAAGTTGTGAAATACATGTAAATCAGTGAAGTTAGAATACACTCTCTCTCACCATATACAAAAATAAACTCAAAATGGCTTAAAGACTTAAACATAAGACATGACACCATAAAACTTCTAGAAGAGAACATAGGCAAGACATTGTCTAACATAATCATATCAATGTTTTCTCAGGTCAGTCACCCAAGGCAATAGAAATAAAAACAAAAATAAACAAATGAAACCTGATCAAACTCACAAGTTTTTGCAGAGCAAAAGAAACCATAAATGAAGCAAATAAATAAATAAATAAAATAACCTAAGGAATAGGAGAAGATATTTGCAAACAATGTGATTGGCAACGTTTTAATTTCCAAAATATGCAAATAGCTCATACAACTCAACAACAACAACAACAAAACCAACCCAAAAATGGGAAGAAGACCTAAGTAGATATTCCTCCAAAGAAGAAATACAGATAACCAATTAAATTAAAAGACACTTGCTCCTGGAAGGAAAGCTTTGACAAACCTGGGCAGCGTATTAAAAAGCAAAGATATTACTTTGCTGACAAAGATCCTATTTGTATAGTCAAAGCTATAGTTTTTGCAGTAGTCATGTACAGACTTGAGAGTTGGACCATAAAGAAGGATAAGCACTGATGAACTGATGCTTTTGAACTGTGGTGTTGCAGAAGACTCTTGAAAGTCCCTTAAACTGCAAGGAGATCAAACCAGTCCATCCTAAAGGAAATCCGTCCTGAATATTCATTGGAAGGACGGATGCTGAAGCTGAAACTCCAATATTTTGTCCATCTGATGTGATGAGCTGATTCCTTAGAAAATACCTTGATGCTGGGAAAGGTTGAAGGCAAAAAGAGAAGGGCTGGCAGAGGATGATTTGGTTAAATAGCATCACCAACTCAATGGACATGAGTTTGAGCAAACTCCGGGAGACAGTGAAGGACAGGGAAGCCTGGTGTGCTGCAGTCCACAGGGTCACAAGGATTCGGACATGACTCAGTGACTGAACAAAAACAGCAAGTCACACTGATGACACTGAGAGAAGAATATCATATGATAAACCAAAATGGGAAAGAATATTTCAAAAAGAATGTGTATATATATATATTATACATATATGTGTGTATATTTTATATATACATATATATGTATATACATACATATACACATATATACATATATGTGTGTATATTATATATATACATATATGTGTGTAATATATATGTATATATGTATAATATATATATATATTATATGTATGCGGCTTCCCAGGTGGCACTAGTGGTAAAGAACCCACCTGCCAATGCAGGAGACATAAGAGACCCAGGTTCAATCCCTGGGTTGGCAAGATCCCCTGGAGGAGGGCATGACAACCCACTCCAGCATTCTTGCCTGGAAAATCCCATGGACAGAGGAACCTGGCAGGCTATAGTCCCTAGGGTCACAAAGAGTCAGACACGACTGAAGCAACTTAGCATGCACACGTGCATATATATGTATAACTGAATCACTTTACTATACAGCAGTAGTTAACACAACATTATAAATCAACTATACTTCAATTTGGAAAAAAATAATTTGCATCTAATTGGTCTGCCCTCAAGGCTTGGATTCCATAAGGAGTTACCTTGCTGCTGCTTCAGACAGCAAACAAAATATAACGGTGAGGGTTTGAAGCTTGTATTCAAATCCCACCTCCGCCCCTTCCCAGTTTGGAAAAGTGAAGTAAGGCTAGAGATGGACAAGGCCCAAAAGACCTTTGGTTGTAAATATTGGAGAGTATGTAAAAAGCACTTGGCACAGTGCTTCCTGTGTAGCAAAGTGTTCAATAAGAAAGGGGCTATCAGAGCACGGCAAGTCCCAACCTGATTTAAGATACTCCACATCATACTGCCTTCAAAACATCTGTAGAGTTAAGATGCAATAGTCGCAGCTAGTTTTTTAGTCAACCAGGGCTTTAATAATCTTAATTAATAAAAGCATCTTTCATTAAAAGCTTACTACAGCCAGGCACCTTGATAAGCACTTTCTACCCAACATCTTCATTGATTCTCACAATCATGCAATGAGCTAGAAATTAAACCTGTTTTATAGCTGACAAGCCAAGGACTTGGAGCGGTTCTGTATACAGCCAGCTAGTTATATGGAGGAGTGGAGCTATAAACACAGGCTTTTACTATAGTTCTGTGAACTACCCTTTGATTATCTCCATAGCAGGATACGTAGTCACCTGTCTAAATGTGCCTGATCTATTTTTTCTTTGCTACATTAAAAAGATGGAATGCAAGCATTTCTACTCACTTCCTAGAAAATGTGACAACTGAGACTTCCCTTCCTTCCAAGAAAGGGAAGAGGCACAGAAACAGCAGCCTCAAGCCCAAAAGTCAGCCTCACCAATGACAGGCTGAGGGCCTGGTTGAAAGGCAGAAGCAGAAGTGATGAAGAGCATCACTTGGAAGCCAGCCTGCCTCGGAGCAAACCCCACTTCCACTGCTGACAAGCTTTGTGACCTTTGACAGGGGCCTTAACCTCTATGCTACTCAAAGCTGCCTCAGTTTTCCCTTCTGTAAAATGGAGGTAATATTAGCATCTACCTTATAGGGTTCTGAGGATGAACTGTTAAGCCACTTAAGAGTGTCTGGCCCAGAGTATATGCTTAGTAAGTGTGGGTTATTATTTATAGAATATTTGCAAGCTTTGGAGTGGGCAGAGCTATGTCACCAGGAGACCAAAATAGGCGACACACATACCCTCTGCTTGCACCAGCAGGTTCTCCTGTCGGGGCTCAGAGAAGCTCATTCCTGAAGGAGGAGGACATCACCAGCAGGTTCTTCTGTTGGGGCTCAGAGAAGCTCATTCTTGAAGGAGGACATCACCAGCAGGTTCTCCTGTTGGGGCTCAGAGAAGCTCATTCCTGAAGGAGGACATCACCAGCAGGTTCTCCTGTTGGGGCTCAGAGAAGCTCATTCCTGAAGGAGGAGGACATTTTCCCTCTACTCTTCCAGGTTCTTGGCTGAGAACTCCCGTGACAGAAGATTAGCAGGAGAAATGCAAACACATATTTAATATCATGTATACTTCTTGTACCGGAGAAGGCAATGGCACCCCACCCCAGTACTCCTGCCTGGAAAATCCCATGGATGGAGGAGCCTGGTGGGCTGCAGTCCATGGGGTCACTACGAGTCGGACACGACTGAGCGACTTCACTTTCACTTTTCACTTTCATGCATTGGAGGAGGAAATGGCAACCCACTCCAATGTTCTTGCCTGGAGAATCCCAGGGATGGGGGAGCCTGGTGGGCTGCCGTCTATGGGCTCGCACAAAGTCGGGCACGACTGAAGTGACTTAGCAGCAGCAGCAGCATACTTCTTGTACACTTGGGAGATATTCAGAGAAACTGAGCAACTCTCCAAAATGACCAAAGACACCACCTTAAAGACCATCTCCAGCTAAAGACAAAAGATGCTGGGGAGTAGGGGGATGGCCAGGTATGGGTGTTTACCAGGTAAAGAGCAGTAAACAGTTTATGCCACTTTGATTCCATGCATTCCCCACTGATAAGATTTTCTAGAGATTTGACCATCCTTCTCCTGGTACAAAGAAAACATACTTAGAAATGCCCTTATGCATGTAAATATCTCTTACAAAAGGGTAACGGCTACTTAGTCTTCAGAGTTTCCCCATGGTCTGCTCTTTCTTTAAAATAATCAGCCTTAAATAATCTTTACACCAAAGAGGAGTATTTGGGGGTAAGAAATCCTGCCCCACCTCCAACCCAATAGTACACCTGCAATCTCCGAGCTGGAATAATTCTGCTCTGCCCCTTTCAAGTGCCATGTGGGCCCACTGGAATTCCGGGGTCAGAAAGTCTAGTAAAGTCAGAGCCCACATGACTCAGAACTGGAAACTCCAGCTCCTGTCTTTCTCTCCCCTTCCCCCACTTCACTCTATTTTACTTAGTTCTTCATCTGTAAAATAAAACCACCACCCATCCCACAAGGCGTTATAAGATATAAGTATTAACTGAGATAATAAATAAAAAGCAACTAGCGTAGTGCCTAACACATAGTAGGTCATTTATGTGTTATGTGAAACGATTCATTTCCTCCCTTCTTTCCTTAAGCACAGGACAGCACTTACTAGACACGAAGGGGTTAATAAAAGGTAAAATCCTAATGGGAAGCAGCAAACCAGCTCTAGCACTAAAACACTACTGCCCATACCGTGCACACTGACTTATTCCTTCCCCAACTGTTTACTTCTCATGATGTTGAAAGGTCAGAGAGAAAAACTTCAATGTAGGAATAAAATGAGGATGTGATCGTAATGATCATTAATAATATCTAACTTCAGATACATTGGAAAAGTGCCTTCTGTTTCTTTAATAGAAACATCTATGCTTTTCTCTTTATGTCCCTAGAAAACTGAATAATAATTTATGCCTGTGTGTTGGGAGATTAGTCCTGCTGAAGTCATTTTGCATGCTCTCTTGCTAAGTCATGTCTGACTCTTCATGACCCCGAGGCTTATAGACCACCAGGCCACTGTCTATGGCTTTTGCAGGTAAGAATGCTGAAATAGATTGTCATTTCCTTCACCAAGGGATCTTCCTGACCCAGGGATTGAATCTGTGTCTCCTGCGTTGCAGCTGAAGTCACTAAACTCATTTAAGTCCACACAGCAGAAGGAGACTTTATGGAGGTCCTCTTTCATCGTGAAATGAGCATACATGTGGCATTGACAGAAGTGAAGGAGATGAAATCACTGAGGAATAAAAGAGAAAAAGCACCAGCATAAAAAATAATCAGATTTTACATATTAGTGGATAGAGACCAGCCATCTGTTTACCACACCCGCCGTGTGCCAACCCGAGGAAGGTCACGAGGAAAACCGCCAGAAGGGCCCCAGTGCATCAGAAACAGAGGCTCATGAAGGACCAGTTACATTGCAACACCTCACTCCTCAGCAGGACAGGTAATTTCTCACGCCAATCAGCCCACTGCTAGAGTGCTGAGGAGGAAAGAATCCCTGCTGCACACTTTCCTGTCTTTCCCCAGATTCTAAATTTTCACACAGAAATCATTTGCAAGCACATTCATCTCTAAGATTCAATGAATTCTCCCTCCCACCTCCCTTTGTTCCTTCAGTCCTGGGGGGATGCTCCAGGTAGACAGGGCCCAGAAGCGTGGCAGCCTGAGTGTGTCCCGTTTCAGGAGGATGAGTGATCCTCAGTCTCCTCCCATTAAACTTACTCGTTCTATCGTAGGATAAAATTTAAAGAGTCCTGGCTTCTTTGGAGTTCACTGCTCTCAGCACAGCCCTCAGGACACAGAGCCTGTAAATGACTTGGTGGTATCCTCTGTGCTCTGAGTATATAATTTCAGCAATCAGGGCTAGCTATTGGTATTTTCATATCATGATTTTTTTAGGCAGGATTCCTTGTTCCCAACCAGTAATATCAATCCCAATCTTGGTTACATTTCAAGAATCTATCTCAACGGTCAAATGCTGGTTAAATAGAGTGGATACAATATATGCATATCACTTTCTAATTAGTTCCCTTTTTTCCTCTTGATTATAAAATGTCATTGAAAGTATCCTTAAAGAAAGAAATGAGAGATATGTGTGTGCTGCTAAGTCGCTTCAGTCATGTCCGACTCTGTGCGACCCCATAGACGGCAGCCCACCAGGCTCCCCCGTTCCTGGGATTCTCCAGGCAAGAACACTGGAATGGGTTGCCATTTCCTTCTCCAATGCATGAAGGTGAAAAGTGAAAGTGAAGTCGCTCAGTCGTGTCCGACTCTTCGAGACCGCATGGACTGCAGCCTACCAGGTTCCTCCATCCATGGGATTTTCCAGGCAAGAGTACTGGAGTGGGGTGCCATTGCCTTCTCCGCAGATATGTGTGTAGTCCACACAAATATCTCTAGGTAGCTGGGTTTCACCCAAATGAACCCAGACACAGAAAATGTATCTGCATTAACTTATAAGAACAACTACTCTTTTCCTCTCTTATTGAAATGGGATTGCAGGCTAGGGAAGTCAGGGATGATTGATGTAGAGAATTTGGGGTTTAAACTGATACCAAGAGCACAAATGTGCCCAGAACTGCCTCTAACCAATACGATAAATGTGGACACATCCCACTCCCGCCTGACCCTGAGCAGAGGCAGTCCTATGAATTTCAGATCACACAGTGACGTCAGTTAGCGTTGTATGTTCCACAGACAGCACAGTCAGGAGAGCCTCCGTGTGCCCAGGGCACATCCTGCAGCAGAGTGAACCTGTGCTGGTAACAGGAACCATCCCAAAGGTAAGTCTTCAAAAAGGTGGCCTCTCCCCTGTCCTTCTGATTATGTGAGTGGAAGTGAAAGTTTCTCCCATGCATGGCAAAAAATCAAGGAAAAAATTACCACCATATGTCTTGCCAACATCGTCTCATGGATGGGGTGAGATTTTGAAGGCAGAGGGAATGATCACCTGGCTCTTTGTATCTGGGGCAAACCAGTTTCTTCTTCCCTGTTGGATTCATGCTTTGGGATACCCAGTGCTGCCATGAGAAGTACCAGTGCACCAAACAGCCCAACACACAAGCAGCTCATGTGGGAATGGCTTTAGCTTGTAATCAGATGTAAGAATTGAATGATCGTACTCTTTAAATACATGGGATACATTTTACCTTTCCAAATAAAAATTCTAACACATTACCTCTCACAAATGAAATAAACAAAAAAGTCATAATCAAGAAAGAAGTGAGAACCCACCCAAATAATTTCTTCTGAATCATCTATCTGCTCCTTTTCTCTTTTCCCCACCTTCCCAGAGTCTGTTGTTGCCCACGAGGAAATATGAATGCTGAAGCAAGAAGAAAAGGAAAACAGAAACATATATTTATGTAAACTTGTATTGATTCAACTAGGAAGAGACCCCACAGCTTTCAAGGTCTGAGTCACAAATCATTATGATCAGAAATGCTGATGTGCTAGGAATACACAAGGACTTTTGCTTGTTACCACGGCTCAGGCCTGTTGCAGAGCTAAAGTTGAGCTAACAAACACTAAATATAGTTTTGAGCCTCCATCTATCAGGTGATATTTTGGGAAGGGGAGAACACGGTGGCCGGCCATGAGCCCAGGCTTGTATATTCTGCTCCCCTGTAGTCACAGACAGATCCTCATTCGGGAAAATCAGAGGGAGGTCACATCACCTTTCCAGACATGAGAAAACTTTGTTCTTTCCCAGATGACCCAAAATGTTCTAATTATTGGTTATTCCCTCTGGTTGGTGATGCAGCCAGCAGGCACATAGAGTGCAGTGAACCCGCACGCGCACAGCTGTTATCTTTGACTTGTGGCCAAAGCAAAAACTGGAACTGAATTTACCCAGACAAGTGTAAAGGCTTCTGTTTAAAGCAGCCATTTTCTAAGCTAGATAAACAGCTTTGAAATGGAGAAGAAATGAATTCTTTTCTAGAACGTCTGAATCAAAGTGAGGTCAACATCTTGAAGACGAGATGTTAACATAGATTACCCACACAGGCTGCACAAGTCTCCAGGAGAAGAATCAGGCTGCTTCCATGCCTCCAGGCTGCCTGTGCGTCTACCTGTTTCATCGACTCGCTTTTTGTGTTTGGAAACAACCTTCTGCATTCAGGAAGGGGGCTATGTTGAGTTAGCTAGCACATGACATAAAGCAGCAAAGGACAGCAAACCACTGTGCTGGAAGCTTCCATGAGCTGGCAGGGGCATAAACCAGTGGCCTCTTTTGCCAGTAGCCCAAGAGTCCTTGTCTGGCAGTCAGAGGGCAGGATGAAACACAGTAGTTTCACTCTGGGCTTGAGTCAGTGATTCTGCCCTGTGAATTTTCACCAAGAGATGACATTAACAAATACCTCGCTTTTTACAGTAAGCAAAGGGACTGGTAAGAAATAGCTGCTGGGAGAAGCAGGGAAAAATCACCTTCCCTGTTCCTTAGACAAACTCCTTGTGCCTGTGCTAATCTGGCAATCCATCTTGCAATCACCAAGCAGAGCCGAGCAAGGCAGCAATTCGCACGGCAACAGTGCTCCTCAGAGCTTTTCATAGCGTGATGCCTATCGCGGCTGCTTATATTGGAGCAGCAGGTGGGTATAAAATAGCAGATTCTGATCCTACAGAAGCAGCGTCCCAGGGTAGAAGAGGAGATGATTTTTTTTTTCCAGTAGAGCAAATATGCATATCAATGTACCTGAATGGAGAGCAGGGTCCTGGTGAGCTGTCATCAGCAGCAAATTCATCTGTACTTCCATCTCAAGTGGTCTATTTTGGCAATAACAAGGCTCATGTAGCAAGGGTTTGAAAAGCCTACTTCTCGATCCCAACGGGGTTGCGGACCACGTCTGCAGTGCAGACAGCCCTCCACCTACTCTCAGCTTTTATGCGTTCCCCAGTTCCCTCTCTAAAATGGCACCAGTTTTCAAGGCCTTTCAGCACGATGCGGCCCAATGTAGTAAGGCACAACCAGGCGTCGTGGCCTGTTCTCAAATGCTCTATCATGAAGGCAGTCAGCTACATAATTGGTGTTGACTTCATAGCCAGTGGGCAGGGACAGTTATCAGAAGTCCATTGAACAAATGGATGGGATGTTTCAAACTTATGAGCATCAAACTTCTCCAAAAATAACAAGAAGTGACAGCTGAAGTCATGCTTAACAGAATTGGTTTTAAAATGTGAAATGGGTTTTAGAAGCAGCCCTGCCTTCACATTGGGTGTGAATGAGGCTTAGTGTGAAATATCACAGGAGGGGAAATCCCTGTCAAGGCCAAGGCTCCTGCTTTGTTCCTGCGGTTGACAAGTAGACATCTCTAGATGACACTTGAAAGGACGACAGCATGTGGGCAGCAGATGGGTGGGTGGCCGAGGCTGTGTGAAACTGCTCCAAGAAAGCCTTCCTGCCAACCTCTCCTTGTAACAGTTCCAGACCTGTTGCTTCTCTGGTAATTCGTTCATCAGAAGTCAGCAACAGAAATTGTGCCTTCACCTTCCTTGGACTGCTGGTTGGTTATCTGGTTCTCTCACCCTTCCACTCAACTCATGGTTTTCTCAGAATTCTCCAACAATCAAGTCAGCAAGCATGCTCTGTGAAAGGGCAGGTGGCGAATATGTTAAAAGTTAGCAGGGCGTACAGTGTCTATCCTGGAGAAGGAAATGGCAACCCACTCCAGTATTCTTACCTGGAAAATTCCATGGGCAAAAAGAGCCTGGTGGGCTACAGTTCATGGGGTTGCAAAGAATAGGACACGACTTGGCAACTGAGCACCCACAGTCTCTATCACAGCTACTTACTCAGCCCTTGTAGCAGGAAGCCAGTTACAACACAGACTAGACACAAATGAGTGAGTGTGGTCGGTTTACAATAAAACTTTATTTACAAAAATAATTTGGAATGGGAAGTTTAAGGAGGAGGGGATATGTGTATACATGTAGCTGACTCACACTGCTCTAGAGCAGAGACTAGCACAGCATTGTAAGCAATTATATTCCAATAAAAAAAGATTGAGGGGGCCAGATTTAGCCCCCAGCCATAGTTTGCAGACCACCTTCTCTAAAACACTGTTATCATAAACAAAACTGACCCTGGGAAATACTGTGAGTTTTCTGTTTCTCACCCACATTTCGGTAACCTGTGATAGATTGTTAAGAGTTAATTCCTGTGCCCCCCATCTGTTCAAGCCTCCCACTAGCCTTGTTTCTGAGCAGTCTCCTGCCATATTGACTGTTACAAGTTGAATTGTGTCTTTTCCAAACCTCAATACCTAGAATGTAATCATATTGGGAGATCAGGCCTCTAGAGGTGACTGAGTTAAAATGATTATGTTAAGGTGGTGCCCTGATCCAAACTGATTGGTTTCCTTTTCTGAAGAAAGGACCCCAGGGGAGCACAGGCAGAGAAAAGACCAAGCGAAGAGGCCACCTGCAAGCCAAGGAGAGAGGCCTCAGAAGAGACCAAGCCTGCCAGCACCTTGACCTTGAAGGTGCAGGTTCCCAAACTGTGAGAACACACATTTCTGTCTTGAAAGCACCCAGTCTGTGGTGCTTTGTGGAGGCAGCCTGAGCAGACTAATATGCTGACTCTGGGCCAAGCATGTGACTCCCTCAGGCCAGTGAGACAGGAAAAATACGACATAAGCAGAGCCTGGAAAAGTGGCTCTTGCTGCTCTCAAGACCTCTGCCAGTGACCCTGTGAGCAAGTCTGTGTTAATCTGCTGGATGGTCAGAAACACATGGCCAGTCCCGTCATCACCCCAGCAAGCAAGTCAACCCCAGAGGCAGCCACCTCCCTGACCAGCAACTACCCAGCAGTGCAGGAGGATGCAGCTGACCTGAGCAGGAGGACCAAGGAGCTGACCATGCTAACCACTGACCCACAGGCAACGGCTGGTGTTTGCAGCCACTAGGTTTGGGGGTAGTTTGTTACACAGACTAGATACCTGCTCTGTCATTAGCACCTTCCATTCTTCTCTACCCCAGCACTCAGACTGACCCCCCTGCTTCTGGCTCACCTGGACTGCTGCAAAGTTGCACTTCCCTCTCCCTCCACAAGCCCCAGTGGTTCAGTCTATGCTCATCCAGCCAGGACCCAGCTCTCTACTCACTGGCTGTATTCATTTCCTATTGCTGTGATGACAAAAACAAATGACCACACACTTAGAAGCTCACAGCCACACACTTTTATTATCTCACAGTTCTGTGGGTCAGAAGCTTGACATGGGGCTCCAGATTCAATCGAGGTGTCAGCAGAGCTGTGCTCATTTATTGGCGCCTCCAGGGGAGACTGTTTTCCAGCTCATTCAGACTGTTGGCAGAATTCAGTTCCTCACTGCTAGAGGAATGACATCTTTGTGGCCTTGCTGACTGTCAGCTAAGGGCCATTCCCAGCTTCTAGAGGCCACCCACATGTCTTAGCTCCTGGCTCCCTTCCTCCATCGTCAAAGCCAGCAAGATGGGTTGAATCCCTCTCAGAGTTAGACTCCACCCTGCATTTTCATCCATCACATTTCTCTGGAAAATTTCCACTCTTTAATGTCCATGGGATGAGATTGGATCCACCCTGATAATCCGAGAAGGACATGGCAACCCACTTCAGTATTCTTGCCTGGAGAATCCCATGGATGGAGGAGGATGGCAGGCTACAGTCCATAGAGTGGCAGTCGGACATGACTGAAGTGATTTAGCACATGTGCACCCAGATCATCCAGGATAATCTCCCATCTCCATAATTTTTATTGCATCTGCAATCACATTTTTATTACATCTGCAATCAATCACATCTGATTGTCCTAATCAAGATGGAGGAGTAGAAGGACATGTGCTCATCTTCTCCTGTGAGAACTCCAAAATTACAATTGGCTGCTGAACAACCATCGACAGGAGAATGTTGGATCCCACCAAAAAAAAAAAAAAAAAAAAAAAAGATACCCCACATACAAGGGCAAAGGAGAATCCCCAGCAAGATGGTAGGAGGGGTGAAATCGCATTTAGAATCAAACCCCATACCTGCCAGAGATGCTCAGAAGGCTCAAACAAAACCTTGTGCACACCAGGAGACCCCAAAGACTGAGCAAGGCCTGCCTTTGAGTGTTTGAGTGTCTCCTGTGGAGGTAAGGGTCAGCAGTGACCTGCGCAGGGACAGGGACACTGGGTGCAGCAGTCATGGGTATGGCATAAGCCTTCTTGGAGGAGGTCATCATTAACCCACCATAGAGCCGCCAGAACTTACACAAGCCAGTGGAAACAGACTCTTGGAGGGCACAAACAGCCTTGTATGCACCAGAACCCAGGAGTAAGGAGCAGTGACCCCACAAGAGACTGACCCAGACTTGCCCGTGTGTGTCCAGGAGTCTCCACTGGAGTTGTGGGTCAGCAGTGGCCTGATGCAGGGTTGGGGGCATTGAGTCAGCAGTGCATGCACAGGACTTTAGAAAGTGAAAGTGAAGTCACTCAGTCGTGTCCGACTCTTTGCAATCGTATGGACTGTAGCCTACCAGGCTCCTCAGTCCATGGAATTTTCCAGGCAAGAGTACTGGAGTGGGTTGCCATTTCCTTCTCCAGGGGATCTTCCCAACCCAGGGATCAAACCCAGGTCTCCTGCACTGCAGGCAGACGCTTTACCATCTGAGCCACCAGGGAAGCCCCAGGACTTTGGAAGAAGGACTTGATCATCTTCATTACCTCCACCATAGTTTGGTCTCAGGTCAAACAACGGGAGGGAACACAGCCCGGCCCATTAACAGAAAATTGGATTAAAGATTTACTGAGCATGACCCTGCCCATCAGAACAAGACCTAATTTCCCCCACAGTCAGTCTCTCCCATCAGGAAGCTTCCATAAGCCTCTTATACCTATCTCTCAGTGTGCAGACAGAATGAAAACCACAATCACAGAAAACTAGTCAAACTGATCCCATGGACCACAGCTTGTCTAACAATGAAACTATGAGCCGTGCCAGGTAGGGCCAACCAAGACGAATGGGTCATGGTGGAGAGTTCTGACAAAATGTGGTCCGCTGAAGAAGGGAATGGCAAACCACTTCAGGATTCTTGCCTTGAGAACCCCATGAACAGTATGAAAAGGCAAAAAGATATGACACTGAAAGATGAACTCCCCTGGTTGGTAGGTGCCCAGTTTGCTACTGGACATCAGTGGAGAAATAACTCCAGAAAGAATGTAGAGACAGAACCAAAGCAAAAACAACTCCTAGTTGTGGATATGACTGGTGATGGAAGTAAAGTCTGATGCTGTACAGAACAATATTGCACAGGAACCTGGAATGTTAGGTCCATGAATCAAGGTAAGCTGGAAGTAATCAAACAGGAGATGGCAAGAGTGAACATCAACATTTTATGAATCAGTGAACTAAAATGAATTGGAATGGATGAATTTAACTCAGATGACCCTTATATTTACTACCGCAGGCAAGAATACCTTAGAAGAAATGGAATAGCCCTTATAGTCAACAGAAGAGTCCAAAATGCAGTACTTGGGTACAGTCTCAAGAATGACAGAATGATCTCTGTTCCTTTCCAAGGCAAACCATTCAATATCACAGTAACCCAAGTCTATGCCCCAACTAGTAATGTTGAAGAAGCTGAAGTTGAATGGTTCTATGAAGACCTACAAGACCTTCTAGAACTAACACCAAAAAAAAAAAAAAAAGAAGAAGAAGAAGAAGAAGAAGATGTCCTTTTCATTATAGGGGACTGGAATGCAAAAGTAGGAAGTCAAGAAATACCTGGTGTAATAGGCAAATTTGGCCTTGGAGTAGAAAATGAAGCAGGGAAGGTGTTAACAGAGTTTTGCCAAGAGGAAAACTGGTCATAGCAAATACCCTCTTCCAACAACACAAGAGAAGACTCTACACATGGACGTCACCAGATGGTCAACACTGAAATCAGATTGATTATATTCTTTGCAACTGAAGATGGAGAAGCTCTATACAGTTAACAAAAACAAGACCTAAAGCTGACTGTGGCTCAGATCATAGACTCCTTAGTGCAAAATTCAGACTTAAATTGAAGAAAGTAGGGAAGACCACTAGAGCATTCTGGTACGATCTAAATTAAATTCCTTATGATTATACAATGGAAATGACAAACAGATTCAAGGGATTAGATCTGATAGAGCACCAGAAGAACTATAGATGGAGGTCTGTGACATTGTAGAGGAGGCAGTTATCAAGACCAACCTCAGGGAAAGGAAATGAAAAAAGGCAATATGGTTGTCTGAGGAGGCCTTACAAATAGCTGAGAAAAGAAGAGAGGCTAAAGGCATAGGAGAAAAGGAAAGATATACCCATTTGAATGCAGAGTTCCAAAGAATAGCAAGGAGAGATAAGAAAGATTTCCTCAGTGATCAATGCAAAGAAATAGAGGAAAACAATAGACTGGGAAAGTCTAGAGACCTCTTCAAGAAAATTAGAGATAACAAGGGGACATTTCATGCAAAGATGGGCACAAAAAAGACGGAAATGGTATGGACCTAATAGAAGCAGAAGATATTAAGAAGAGGTGGTACAATTAATGACCCTGGTAGTTTCACTCACCTATAAGCCATGCTGGAATGAAACATGCTAGAATGCGAAGTCAAGTGGGTCTTAGGAAGCATTACTACAAACAAAGCTAATGGAGGTGATGGAATTCCAGTTGAGCCATTTCAAATCCTAAAAGTCTATGCTGTTAAAGTGCTGCACTCAATATGGCAGCAAATTTGGAAAACTCAGCAGTGACCACAGGACTGGAAAAAGATAGTTTTCATTCCAATCCCGAAGAAAGGCAATGCCAAAGAATGCTCAATTGCACTCATCTCACACAGCAACAAAGTAATGCTCAAACTTCTCCAAGCCAGGCTTCCACATGAACCGTGAACTTCTAGACGTTCAAGCTGGATTTAGAAGAGGCAGAGGAACCAGAGATCAAATTGTCGACTTCTGTTGGATCATCAAAAAAGCAAGAGAGTTCCAGAAAAACATCTGCTTCTGCTTTATTGACTATGCCAAAGCCTTTGACTGTGTGGATCACAACAGATTGTGGAAAATTCTGAAAGAGATGGAAATACCAGACCACCTGACCTGCCTCCTGATAAATCTGTATGCAGGTCAGGAAGTAACAGTTCAAACTGGATATGGAACAACAGACTGGTTCCAAGTAGAAAAAGGAGTACGTCAAGGCTGTATATTGTCACCCTGCTTATTTAACTTATATGCAGAGTACATCACGCAAAATGCCAGGCTGGATGAAGCACAAGCTGGAATCAAGATTGCCAGAAGAAATATCAATAACCTCAGATATGTAGATGACACCACTCTTATGGCAGAAAGTGAAGAAGAACTAAAGAGCCTCTTGATGAAGTGAAAGAGTAGAGTGAAAAAGTTGGCTTAAAGCTCAACATTCAGAAAACGAAGATCATGGCATCCGGTCTCATTACTTCATGGGAAATAGATGGGGAAACAATGGAAACAGTGAGAAACTTTATTTTCTTGGGCTCCAAAATCACTACAGATGGTGACTGCAGCCATGAAATTAAAACATGCTTGCTTCTTAGAAGAAAAGCTATGACCAACCTAGACAGCATATTAAAAAGCAGAGACATTACTTAGCCGACAAAGGTCTGTCTAGTCAAAGCTATGGTTTTTCCATAGTCATGTATGGATGTGAGAGTTGGACTATAAACAAAGCTGAGTGCCGAAGGATTGATGCTTTTGAATGTGGTGTTGGAGAAGACTCTTGAGAGTCTCTTGGACTGCAAGGAGATCCAACCTGTCAATCCTAAAGGAAATCAGTCCTGAATATTCATTGGAAGGACAGATGCTGAAGATGAAACTCCAATACTTTGGCCACCTGATGTAAAGAACGGACTCATTGGAAAAGACCCTGATGCTGGGAAAGATTGAAGGCAAGAGGAGAAGGTGACGACAGAGGATGAGATGGTTGGATGGCATCACTGACTTGATAGACATGAGTTTGAGCAAGTTCCATGAGTTGGTGATGGACAGGGAGGCCTGGTGTGCTGCAGTCCATGGGGTCAGAAAGAGTCAGACACGACTGAACGACTGAACTGACAATCACATCAGCAGAAATTTTTTTTTTGTTCACATAGCATAGATTCTCACAGGTTCCAGGGGTTCAGATGTAGACATCTTGGACAAAAGTAGAGTCTGTTACTCTGCCCACCATGGGCAGCAACTTGTGGCAATGTAATCAGAGACAGTAGTTCTTACCAGCTCTCAGTTACAATGGGAATTTTTGAAAGGCTCACTCCAAACCCTGTGTGGTTACTTTCCCACTTAACCACCATCACTGCTACTCCATCATTCATTTATTCTGGACTAGTCTTCGCCCACATCTATGTACTCCTCCATGTCTGCAGCTCTTATCCATACTTGGTTGGAAATTAGGGTAGGTGGACTATGATTCCCTGAATATGAGGTTTCCAAGAATGGTGTCTGGATTCCCTCATGCCATTGTCTTGGGCAAGAAAGCTCTAACAGGAAGTCTTTTTTCTAGCCAACTGTTTCAAACTCTACTAAACTTACATCGGAGATTGTGTGCAAGAAAAAATGCCCATGTTATAGGCAATGTCACAATTTCCTACCCCTCTCTACTTAAAATTTTGCAGACTGGTTTATTGCAGTTAATTAGAGCTAGCAGAATCCATTCTGTATCAGTTAGGATGACTTCAACTGCAAGTAAAAGAAACCCTGATTTAAACTGGCATACACAATATGAAAAATTACTACTTCACATTACAAAAAGCACAGACACAGATAAGACTTCAGGGTTAGTTAATTCTGTGGCTCAGAAGAATAATTAAGGTTCGAATTTTGTTCTCTCTCTCTTCACCCTGCCATTCTTGGTATTGTCAAACTGGAACAAGATTTCTGCTGCACTTCCTGGCATCACATCCAATTACAACATCCAGAGGAAGGAGAGAGTGCCTCTTCTTGCGTTTGTTGTGAGGAAACATTTTTCTACAGTTTCCCCAGTAGACTTCCCCTGGTTTTATTAGCAGAACTGACGTTATTTTAAAGCAAGACAAGGGAAGGAGAGTGTAAGACGTCATCAAGCCCTTCCCCAAACACCCTTTCAAATAACAACTACTCCCCAGCACTGTCTTCCTGCACTCCCCTTTGGCCCTGCCGAGGCCCCATTCTCCTTAGTTTTCATCACCAAGTGTTTTGTTCTGTTGTTTGTGCATTTCTTTCCACATATACTATGACATCAACTTCATTGTGTAAGGAATCTGGAACTTTCTTACTCAACTAAAATAAGGCTTGGCCCATAATCAAGGCTTGGCCTCTATATTTGTTAAATAAACATGATACCCCTGGTACCAATCAGGCCCTTGGAACTGGAGATACGATCTGCTACCTCCTTGGGCTGCAGTGGGGAGGACCGGCTTCTGAACAAAAGTGGGCTTATGTTAAGGGTAGATGGGGAGAGGGAATGTTAGATAGGCAATAGACAACCTCACTCCAAACCCCATTGGGTTTCTCACCATCATCGCCTTCTAGTGGCCTGAAGAACCGTGAAAAGAGACTTTGGTCACTGCGGCTTTCAGAGGGATTCTCTGGTTTCAGGCACTCTTCCGAGATGAACCCGACTCACAGAAGCTTCTCTTCACAGATCCATTCATCCTAGCATCACTCAGAGTAGAAGGGAAGGTTACTGAGGCTGTCAAGTCCACTGACCTTTATTTAACCCTTTGCTACTTTAATATTTGTAACACTTTATATAATTTACCCATGTAACTCTGAGGATACACTTGTATTTTGGTACCCATCTCTCTGCTTGTATATATCAAAGTCAAGGAATTTATACTGATGCTGATTTCAGGCCAACACCATGGATTTTGTTTTAGCCTTCCCTCTTCCTCCAATAATGAGAAACCTGGTTTATTGCCTACTTTTGTTGTTGTTCAGTCGCTAAGTTGTTTCTGACTCTCTGCAACCCCATGGACTGCAACACACAGGGCTCCCTTATCGTTCACTGTCTCCTGAAATTTGCTCAAACTCACGTCCATTGAGTCAGTGATGCCATCCAACCATCTCTTCCTCTGTTTCTGCCTTCTCCTCCTGACCTCAGTCTTTCCCAGCATCAGGGTCTTTTCCAGTGACCTGACCCCTCACACCAGGTGGCCAAAGTATTGGAGCTTCAGCCTCAGCATCAGTCCTTCCAATGAATATTCAGGCTTGCTTCCCTTTATGATTGAATGGTTTGATCTCCTTGCTGTCCTAGGGACTCTCAAGAGTCTTCTCCAGCATGATAATTCAAAAGCATCATCTTCAGTGTTCAGCTTTCTTTACAGACCAACTGTCACATCCCTACAAGCATACTGAAAAAAATCATAGCTTTGACTTTACAAACCTGTGGCAGCAAAGTGATGTCTCTGCTTTATAATATGTTGTCTAGGCTTGCCATAGCTTTCTTTCCAAGGAGCAATCATCCTTTGATTTTATGGTTGCAGTCACTGTCTGCAGTGATTCTGGAGCCCAAGAAAATAAAATCTGTCACTGCTTCCACTTTTCCGCATTATATTTGCCATGAAATAATGGAACCAGATGCCCTGACCTAAGTTTTTTGAATGTTGAGTTTTAAGCCAGCCTTTTCACTCTCTTCTTTCATACTCATCAAGAAGTTCTTTAGTCCTCTTCACTTTTTGCCATTAGAGTAGTGTCATCTGCATATCTGAAGTTGTTGATACTTCTCCTAGCAATCTTGATTATAGCTTGGGATTCATCCAACCCAGCATTTAGTGTAGTCAATGAAGCAGATATTTTTCTGGAATTTCCTCACTTTCTCTATGATCCAGTGAATACTGGCAAATATGATCTCTGGTTTCTCTGCCTTTTCTAAATCCAGATTGTACATCTGGAAGTTCTCAGTTCATGTACTGCTGGAGCCTAGCTTGAAGGATTTTGAGGATAACCTTACTAGCATGTGAAATGAGAGCAATTGTACAGTAATTTGAACATCTTTTGGCATTTAGGATTGGAAAGAAAACTGACCTTTTCCAGTCCTTGGCCACTACTGAGTTTTCCACGTTTGCTGGCACACTGAGTACAGCACTTGAACAGCGTCAGTTTTTAGAATTTTAAATAGCTCAGCTGGAATTCCATCAACCTCCACTAGCTTTGTTCATAGTAATGCTTCCTAAGGCCCATTTGACTTCACACTCCAGGATGACTGGCTCTAGGGAAATGACCACACCATCTTGGTTATCTGGGTCATTAAGACGTTTTTAGTATAGCTCTGTGTATTTTTCTTCATCTTTTCTTAATCCCTTCTGTTTTTGTTAGATCCTTACCATTTCTGTCTTTTCTCATGCCCACTCTTGCATGAAATATTCCCTTGATAACTCCAATTTCCCTGAAGAGATCTTTGGTCTTTCCTATTCTGTTGTTTTCTTCTACTTCTTTGTATTGTTTATTTAAGAAGGCCTTTTTATCTCTCCTTGCTATTCTCTGGAACTCTGCATTCAGTTAAATATGTCTTTCCCTTTCTTGCTTGCCTTTCCATTCTTTTCTTTTCTCAGCTGTTTGTAAAGCCTCCTCAGACAACCACTTTGTCTTCTTGTCTTTCTTTTTCTTTGAGGTGATTTTGATCACTGTCTTCTGTACAATGTTATAAACCTCTGTCCGTATTTCTTCAGGCACTCTGTCTATCAGATCTAATCCCTTGAATCTATTCACCTTTACTGTATAATCATAATGGATTTTATTTAGGTTTATACCTGAATGGCCTAGTGATTTCCCTACTTTCTTCAATTTAAGTCTGAATTTTGCAATAAGGAGCTGATGATCTGAGCCACAGTTAGCTCTAGGTCTTGTTTTTGTTGACTGTATAAAGCTTTTCCATCTTCAGTTGCAAAGAATATAATCATCCTGATTTCAATATTGACCATTTGGTGATGTCCATGTGTAGAATGGTCTCTCATGTTGTTGCAAGAGGGTGTTTGCTATGACCAGAGTATTCTCTTGACAAAATTCTGTTAGCATTTGCCCTGCTTCATTCTGTACTCCAAGCCCAAAAATGCCTGTTACTCCAGTTATTGCTTGACTTCCTACTTTTGCATTCTAATCCCCTGTGATGAAACAGACATCTTTTTTTGGTGTTAGTTCTAGAAGGTCTTGTAGGTCTTCATAGAATCTTTCAACTTCAGCTTTTTTGGCATCAGTGTTTGGGGGACAGACTTGGATTACTGTGATGCTGAATGATTTTCCTTGGAAACAAATCAAGATCATTCTTTCATTTTTGAGATTACACCCAAGTACTGCATTTTGGACTCTTTTGTTGACTATGAGGACTACTCCATTTCTATTAAGGGATTCTTGCCCACAGTAGTAAATACAATGGTCATCTGAATTTAATTTGTCCATTCCCGTCCATTTTAGTTCACTGATTCCTAAGATGCTGATGTTCACTCTTGCATCTCCTGCTTGAGCAATTTACAATTTACCTTGATTCATGGACCTAACATTCCAGGTTCCTATGCAATATTGCTCTTTACAGCACTGGACTTTACTTTCATCACCAGATACATCCACAACTGAGTGTCATTTTGTTTTGGCTCAGCTGCTTCTTTCTTTCTGCAGCTATTCATAATTGTCCCCCACTCTTCCTCAGGAGCACAATGGACACCTTGAGACTTGGGGGGCTCATCTTCTGGTGTCATCTTTTTGCCTTTCATACTGCTTATGGGGTTCTCATGGCAAGAATACTGGAGTTGGTGCCATTCCCTCCTCCAGTGAGTCATGTTTTGTCAGAACTTTTTACTATGACTCATCAGCCTTGGGCATGGCTCTTGGCTTCATCAGTTCAGTTCAGTTCAGTTCAGTCGCTCAGTCATGTCCAACTCTTTGCAACCCCATGAACTGCAGCACGCCAGGCCTCCCTGTCCATCACCAACTCCCGGAGTCCACTTAAACTCATGTCCATTGAGTCGGTGATGCCATCCAGCCATCTCATCCTCTGTCGTCCCCTTCTCCTCCTGCCCCCAACCCCTCCAAGCATCAGAGTCTTTTCCAGTGAGTCAACTCTTTGCATGAGGTGGCCAAAGTACTGCAGTTTCAGCTTTAGCATCAGTCCTTCCAATGAACCCCCAGGACTGATCTCCTTTAGAATGGACTGGTTGGATCTCCTTGCAGTCCAAGGGACTCTCAAGAGTCTTCTCCAACACCACAGTTCAAAAGCATCAATTCTTTGGTGCTCAGCTTTCTTCATAGTCCAACTCTCACATCCATACATGACCACAGGAAAAACCATAGCCTTGACTAGATGGACCTTTGTTGACAAAGTAATGTCTCTGCTTTTGAATATGCTATCTATGTTGGTCATAGCTTTCCTTCCAAGGAGTAAGTGTCTTTTAATTTCATGGCTGCAATCACCATCTGCAGTGATTTTGGAGCTCAAAAAAATAAAGTCTGACACTGTTTCCACTGTTTCCCCATCTATTTCCCATGATGTGATGGGACCAGATGCCATGATCTTAGTTTTCTGAATGTTGAGCTTTAAGCCAACTTTTTCACTCTCCTCTTTCACTTTCATCAAGAGGTTTTTGAGTTCTCTTCACTTTCTGCCATAAGGGTGGTGTCATCTGCATATCTGAAGTTATTGATATTTCTCCCTGCAATCTTGATTCCAGCTTGTACTTCTTCCAGCCCAGCATTTCTCATGATGTACTCTGCATAGAAGTTAAATGAACAGGGTGACAATATACAGCCTTGACGTACTCCTTTTCTTATTTGGAACCAGTCTGTTGTTCCATGTCCAGTTCTAACTGTTGCTTCTTGGCCTGCATATAGGTTTCTCAAGAGGCAGGTCAGGTGGTCTGGTATTCCCATCTCTTTCTGAATTTTCCACAGTTTATTGTGATCCACACAGTCAAAAGCTTTGGCATAGTCAATAAAGCAGAAATAGATGTTTTTCTGGAACTCTCTTGCTTTTTCAATGATCCAGAAGATGTTGGCAATTTGATCTCTGGTTCCTCTGCCTTTTATAAAACCATCTTGAACAACTGGAAGTTCACGGTTCACGTATTGCTGAAGCCTGGCTTGGAGAATTTTGAGCATTACTTTACTAGCATGTGAGATGAGTGCAATTGTGCGGTAGTTTGAGCATTCTTTGGCATTGCCTTTCTTTGGATTGGAATGAAAACTGACCTTTTCCAGTCCTGTGGCCACTGCTGAGTCTTCCAAATTTGCTGGCATATTGAGTGCAGCACTTTCACAGCATCATCTTTCAGGATTTGAAATAGTTCATAGAGTTAAGTAAATACCTTCACTGCAGCAAGGCTGTGATCTGTGAAGAGGAGTGTCTACTTTATTATTTACCATGTAAGTGGATATGCAGTCTCATTTGTACAACTGTTGGACATGACTGAGCGACTTCACTTTCACTTTTCACTTTCATGCATTGGGGAAGGAAATGGCAACCCATTCCAGTGTTTGTGCCTGGAGAATCCCAGGGATGGGGGAGCCTGGTGCGCTGCTGTCTATGGGGTCGCACAGAGTCGGACACGACTGAAGCAACTTAGCAGCAGCAGCAGCAGTACATAATCAAATGTTTCAGGATTTCTAACACAAACCCTGTGAGAAGCATATTCACTAACTAGATTACAGCATTTATATAGTGTTACTTTGTCTTTGGTCTTACAATATTCAGTCAAAATACTGTTTTGCTAATTTACTGAGGTTCACTCTTTTCTAGCAGCAGGCCTCTTGACCGAAGGCTTATTCAAGCAATATGTGTCCCTTCTCATAGGCATGGGACTACTTTTTTCATATACAGATGACCTTAGAACAATGGGTTTTAACATCATGACCCCTTTCTTCTAATGGGGAGGCACATTTAAACACACTCTTAAGGTCCTACTTTTAGATCCTCAGCCTAAACAAGTGTCAGGTATATGTTGTTCTAGATCTTTAAATGTCTTCTTTATAAGATTAAACCTCTTAATTAAAGAAGGAGAATGGGCTCGAGTCCTGTGTATATTGCATTTATGCTTTATTATTTTTCTATACAATACTTTGGATGCCTGAGATGATCATTATAAATTTCTTTTTATTATTCTAAATTTGTATTATCCCCTTAAGTGGTATATTGGATTGCTACAGTTCACAACCTCCAGCCATAAAATACAAAGCAATAAAATCTTCTAATTAATGCACACATATGCAAAGTTTGTAATTAAATGCAAAGCTATAATTGGACCCAGTGCCCCATCTAACACGAAATAGCAATAGCAATGAACTAGAGTGGGGGAAAGAGCTGGAATATTCAGCATTGAAGTTGAATGATTATTTACAGTAACTTAAACAAAAAACATTATTCCATATTTTAGAAGAAATAGCCATAAAACCAAGAAGGAGAAAATTTGTCTCAACTTATCATTACATAGGAGGATAAGATCTACTATACTCATGACACACCAAGGTGGGGGAAGACTGTAGCAAATTTATAGATGTGGTAGCTAAGAAAATAAGCTCATCTATAGACTATAATCTGCCCACATATACTCCTACATAAGCACACACACACTTTCTCTCTCTTCCATTGGGAGCCTTAAATTCCCACTTCCTTTTGAGTTTTTGTCCTCCATATTTCTAAACATACATTATGCCTCTTGCTATTAATGCAGTTGTTCGTCTTTGACTACATGTTAAGGATGTAGTCAATGATAATTTCAAATGACAATTTCAAAAGATCCACAAATACACTTTTCACAAATACCTTGTTTACAAATTTTAAAAAACTAAAAATAATGATTTAGGAGTTCTGAACTTTATATGAAATGAAAAAAAAAACATTATTGTATTAATCTGGGGCCCTAACAGACCAAAATGGTTTCCCCTTTAGCCTTCTGATTGAACACTAACTGCCACCACCATCGCCACAGTTGCGAAGCAGTGTTCCGGAAATCATCTGTCGCTCCTCACTTTCCCTCTGCCTGAGGCACGTTAATCCATCAGTACGTCCTACTAGTCTGTCTCCAAAATGCAGTGTGAGTTCTCTACTGCCACAGTCCTACTCCAGCCTATTTTTATTGATTAGCTGGGCCACTGAAATTATCCCTTAACTGTTATTACCCAATAATCATTTTTCCCACCTTGGATCTATTCTCTATACTGCAGTGAGTGATCTTTCATAAATATTAACTTATAACTCCTCTCTAAAAGAATGGTAAAGGGTTTTTTTTTTCTTTTTTTTTTTCCCTTCTGAGGGCTCATCTTGACCCACACTTCACCACATTCTCTGAATGCAAGCCCACAACCATCCTTTGGTTCCTTTCTGCTCAGGGCCTTAACCCATTCCTCCCACTCTACACCTAGTGAGTTCCTACCCATCAGTCGCATCTCAACTCAGATGTCACTTCCTCTAAGAATCCTCCCTAACCTCACCAAGTGAGAAAAGAACATCTCACCTGTTCTCAAAACATAATACACTTTTTCTCCTTAACACTGATTATAGCTGAAATGCTACATTTACTTCAAAAATTATTTAATTACTGTCTTTCTATCCCTCCCCAACTGTACTAGTCAGAATTGTGTCCATTTGCATTCCATACAGCATCCTTAGCACCAAGGAGAGGACGCGTCTGGCACGTAGTAGGTGGTCAATAAATATTTATTCAGTGAATCCTGGATAGAAAAGGAATAGCCTGAGTATATGGCACTTCCACTTTTGTCTCCTTTATCAACCATCAACAGCAGGTGAAATAAAAATCCTGTCAGTGCATGTGAATCTCCTATTGTGATACCTGAAGTTCCACTGAGCTTCAGACAGATGGAAGGCCTGCAGCCAGCTCACAGAAGGGCTCTCAGGTTTGACCTGCATACCAAGCAGAGAGCAGGAGAACGCTCCAGGGCGGAGAGCCAGCAGCCTGTTGACATCCCTAAAATCCAAGACCAGCTCTGGCTTTGACCCTCTCACATCCAGTAAAAACATGGTCAAGATGGAGAGCAGGAACAGGCTGATTTCTTGGAATTATTCCAGAAAAGCTGAATATATGACCAATATTTGAATATATGACCATTTATCAGTCACTCTTCTATGACCTAATCATGTGCAATCATCTTTTCAGTCTCAAAAAGCAGGAAACTAACTGTTTCAATGGTAATTTTTCTTCTTTCTGCCATGTCCAGGTGACATATTTCAATAAGATAAAAATGAGGGTAGTGCTTTCCAAGTCTGTCTTTTCTAGCTCCCAGAAAACATCCTGACCTTGGAACATGGAGGCAGGAGAGTAACCAATCTGGAGAGGAGACACAGCACCTCCTAGAAGGAGCCAGGAGCCAAATACTGGGCCCAAGGTGTGCAATGAAGGCTCGCCTTCTATGGAATGGAGTGGCATGCAGGGATCTGGTCCCAGGGGCCTGGCTGGCAAAACAAGGCATCTCCAGGTGGCAGGATTTCTGGGCATCAGATGGTGCCTGAGGTGGACTGTGAAAGATGCAGTGCAAAGAAAAGGGACACTAGGAACCAGGCAAGTGGAATCAAGGTCCACAGCTGAGCAGATGGTCTGTGAATAGGGGAAGGGAGAGAACTGAAAAACAAAGAGGGTAAAGCTGACTGGGCTGACTCCCTCCCTCAGCACACTCACTTGTCCTTGAATCTTACTGAGACTCTATTTGCAGGCTCTTACTGAGTCATCTTGTGATCTTTGTCTCTTGAACGAACCTGCCAGGAAAACCTCCAACCCTGCATCAATTCGCCTATCTATCCTTCCACTCACATACCTGATCAGATATGATCATAGAACTCAGGAGAGAATTCTCGTGTGTAGAATGGCACAGTTCCTAATGAATGACCCCCTCCCTCATCTGAGCCCCCGCACGCCTAGTCACTTTTCACCAGATCCATCCAAAAATGTTAACACGTGAGCAGGCTCTTTTGCACACTCTCTTCTGCCCTCAAATTCTATTTCTAGCTTGACTCTCAGCCAACTGCACCTTCTATTCTACTGGGGAAACTGAAAGTCATAGAGTAAGAAATACCTCAACCTCCTGACCCTACTTGTTGACCTGAAAAGCTGTCTGGATCTTTGCTCTCTTCCTTTCCACCTCAGAAGAGATGGTTCTTCAGCTGCTGGAACCAAACCCCACCTGTGCACTCGGGATCACATTTTATCCAAGTCCTTATAGAACCTACTCCATCAAATGCATCCTCCTTTCATCTCCTGGGTCTTCAACTTCTGTGCGACTCACTGTTAACAGATAAGTCTCTCCCTGTTTAAAATAATTGTTATCCTTTTAACCCTTTCCTTCCCTACTTTCACAGGTGGCTTAAAAGGTTTTTTTATACCTAACGATTTCCACTTTGTCACCTCCTATTCACCTGGCAGGTTTCTGAGCTGGCACTAGTGATAAAGAATCTGCCTGCCAATGCGGGAGACATGAGATGAGGGTTCGATCCCTGGATTGGGAAGATCCCCTGGAGGAGGGCACGGCAACCCACCTCATTACTCTTGCCTGGAGAATCCCATGGGCGGAGGAGTCTGGTGGGCTACAGTCCATAGCGTTACACACAACTGAAGCGACTTAGCATGCAGGCATTCACCTGGCACAACTGAAACAGCTCTCACCAAATCAACAACCCCATGAACATTTTTCTGCCTGTATTTCACTCCCTGCATCTGACACCATGGGCCAACTTCTCTTCTCTCGGTTCCTGTGACTCCAGCCCCCTATCTCTCCATTCCTTTGTGGTCTGTCCTGCTGACTTCTCTTCTGCTCCTTTTCTCTTCTCAGCATTGCGTATTACTTCTAAGATCTCATCCACCGGCCATCACCCAACATTTATACACAGACGAATTTCAAATAACAATCCCAACCTCCTTAGTTCCAGATTCCTCCGTCCAACCTGAAGAACACAATTACTACCCCTATTAATGTTATTTGGGTAAACCAGGCCTGCAAGCTGTTTTGTGACCAGTGCCCTCCACTATTTGTGAACAGTGAACTTCTCGAGTGCCAAACTTCTCTCTTTCCAACTGAACAAAGGTGATTCTGTGTATCTGGGTTTGCGGGAAAAAAATAAAGGGCTGGATAAAGGAAACTTCCTTTGTACAACTATTAGATATGATTAAAAACAAACAAAAAGTACTTAATGTTCCCAAACCTTTCATTGGAGCAGGATGCAGCCACAACTTCTGATATGAAGACCACAAACCACTGCCCAAAAATGGAGAAACATATTTCACTTCAGTAATTATAGCCAGAGAAGTTAAAAGAGAAACTAGCTATTATATTTTAGACATTTTTAGCCTTCTCACACTTTACAGTTCTAGAATTCAGAGAGGATCATGTCATACAATTAAAGTCTCTCCATAAATATATGAAGCAATTATAAGATGTTTAATATGGTGCTTCACACAGAGTACATATAATACATGGTCACTGATGTTGTTATTCGCATTAATTTGATCATTATCTACCATAGTCCACTAGGGATATGATCAGAAAACAGAGCCAATCAGAAGTCTATCTTCTATTTAGGTGATAAAAACATAGACAGATATAGATGAAGGGCTTTTGTAGTCATCACATCACATTCACTTAGGAGCCTTGTGAGGTGGAAAGGTAATGTAATTATCCTAACTTTACATATAAGGAAGGTGACCCCAAAAGCAGATCAGTACCCCCACAGCAATCAGTTGTGAGGCTTGAACATGCAGTTCTGCCTTCAGATTCCTCATTTATTTCTTCTCTTTGAGACTGAGAGAAGGGTGCAAAGGAAACTGGGGGACATGGATGCAAAAGACATCAGGGGATGAGAGAGAGTTATAAGGGTGTTGTTTTCCAGGTTTCCTCTGTCCCTCAAACTGTACAAGGTATCAAGTTGTCAATTTATTAGTGAGTGTGACTCTTGAAATTTATCTCTTTACTTTATCATCCCTGTAAACTGTTTGAAAATAGACGTTAGCCTACATTCATGATTTGTTGCTTCTTGCACCAGCATGAAAAGTCAGGACACAGCACCATATCCTACAAAGGCTCAAACTTCTCTTTGAATTTATAATACTTGTTCTAAAAGGAAAAGTGAGATTCTGACAAGGATGGGTCAATTGCCCATCATGTTCTTGGCTTCCTGGCTGATCAGCTAGACCTTCCACAGTGCCAAGCATACGCTGACTGCCCTGGATCACCCAAGGTATGCTGGAGGCCTTAGGAGACCATATGTTAGGCATCTGACATATGCTTAAAAAGGAGCTGGTCATATTTCCAAAAAGGATTTCCATAATGTATCTTCGGCAATGCTAGAATCAGCCCTGCAGCTCATCATGTTTAATTCATGCTTAATTACATTTGAATTCGTGAACTTTCCCATGAAGCCTTCACAATCACACTCCCACTGTAGTAGTCTTACTTGCTGAATTCTTCTGTGCGTAAGCACAAATGTCAGTACCTTGTGAAGTCTCACAATTATGCTATTCACTGTCATTCCTCATCCAGCCAGGACTCAACATAATTTGATGCTGCTGCTACTGCTGCTAAGTCACTTCAGTCGTGTCCAACTCTGTGCAACCCCAGAGATGGCAGCCCACCAGGCTCCCCCGTCCCTGGGATTCTCCAGGCAAGAACACTGGAGTGGGTTGCCATTTCCTTCTCCAATGCATGAAAGTGAAAAGAGAAAGTAAAGTCACTCAGATGTGTCCGACTCTTAGCGACCCCATGGACTGCAGCCTACCAGGCTCCTCCGTCCATGGGATTTTCCAGGCAAGCATACTGGAGTGGGGTGCCATTGCCTTCTCCTGATAGCTGCACAATTATGAAAATACTATCAAGTAGACATCACACATGTGAACCTAGTGCTAAGCATTATTGTAATGAAGTCAGGGAAAAGTCATGAAATTCCTAGCCAGCCTGAACTTAACAGAACATGAAGTCATTTAACTTAATTGAAGGTATTCACACTGAGTGTTTCTAGTTCAGCAATGGAAATTCCACACAAATTAGAGCTGCTTAGGGAAGGACTGCCTCCAGAGTTGCTTTTCACAGAGACAACAAAATGACCAAATTTACCCTGGCCTTTCCTAGTCACTCTGTCTCCCTCTCTAAGTAGCATTTAATAATCTCCTACCACCATGTTTAAAGCAAGTCCTACAAAGTTCCATATCAGAAAGTCACGGAATCACAGCTGAAAGGAACTTAGCAGATGACCTCATCCTTGACGTTCATTTCACAGATGAGAAACACAGACCCAGAGTCTCCTAATATCACAGCTGCCGAGCAGTAACCTGGACCTGGGACTCAGATTTCCTGACGTCCAAGCCAGGAAATGATTTTCAACATGTACTAGGGCACATCTCCAAAATGGTAGCTGAATGTTACAAGTGAAGTCTGAAGCTTTGTTCCAACCTGACCAATGGGACACCAAGGTTCAAGTTTTGTCTCCTTCCCCACGCAGATGGACCCACCCCCCTAGTCCATTTTTATGCCTGAAATCCTCACCACTAGAAGTTCTTCTTTGTATTTAAACCATTGGGTTCCTAGGGGAATCTTCCTAAATAGAAAGAATGCATTAGACTGCAGAGGCTGGACCCCGAAATGGCCCAAGAAAGCATGGACTTCAAGTCAAGAATCAGGACCTGAATGAATGGCACAGAAGACAGATGATATTCAGAGGTAACAACTAAGGCCAGGGAGGATAACCTGGGCCTGGTGCACAGCCCTGGCAGGGACCTGGAGTCTGAAGGTCTGGGTAGTAAACACGCCTCTGGAGGGGCAGAGTGGGTGCTTATGATAGATGGGGGATGAAGGGACAGAGACTCTAATGAAGAGCACTGAAGCAGGCGCATGACCCATATCCACATACTAGGGCCCATGAAAAGTGACCAGTGACCAGCAGCTCCTTCTCGAGAGAAGCACCACACCTCCTAGCAGCATTTTACTTTTTCATTCCTTTCTCAGAAAAGGGAAGAAAACTTTTGCCTCTCCCTTAGCTACTTTGGCCTGAGGTTTTCTCTAACCGTCTATTAAATACAGGTGCTCATCCCTTAGCTAGAAAGGCCATGGTTTGAGAAAGTCTTCTGAGTTAAGTTCCCAAGCAAATCATCCTCCTCTCATCCTTTTGGTCCAAAGCTTCCTCAAGACAGCTTTGGTCAGTTTTGAAGTCCATCAAATACAGGAAATAAGCTGTAACTGCCTAGCAGCGCCTCTGTCTCCCGCCCCTTTTCTCTGCCTTCGTACCTTATCCATGGGGGCCACACACAGCGCTTACAGTGACACTTAGGTGTTCTGGGACCAGCCCTGCCCTGCTTTAAAATGGTTGAAGATGGAGTGAGTCAGGCAATTCCCGTAGAGGGGTAACCTCCACTGGGGGTGAGATGCTGTATTATGGGTCACTTTCTGGTGTGTATAAGTGAATCCACTGGGGAGGCCCTGTGCCAATCAATGAGAGTGGAGAGAAAAACCCTGGAACACAGGTCCTATTCTCCAGAGCTTCTGATCCAACATAGGAGAGACAGTATATGTGCAGAGATAGCCCACAAAATACCAAGATAGTGAGAGGAAAGGAGAGGGAAAGGGGGTGCATGAGAGGCGTGAGGGAAAAGGAAAATGAAAATGGGTGAGGGAGAAGGGCTGGGGCATGTGTCTCTAGGTAGAGGGTGGCACCAGTTAGGTGAGCACTGTGTTCCTGGCACAGTGCTGTGATTATATTATCTTATCTGATGGTGTTTGTGATTTAAATATAAAATCTCCAGGAAGAAACTGGAATAGTTAGTCGTCTCCTCAGTCTTACCTCTGGGAAATTAGAGGTAAGTCTTACCTCAAGGGAAAGGAAGTGAGCAAAGGTGCACCAGTTACAGATGACAAAGCAAAGCTGGGGCCTGTGGGTTTTGTTTTTTTCTTTGAACTTTGGCTGTGCTGGGTCTTCATTGTGGCTTGAGGGCTCAGCTGTCCTGTGGCGTGTGGGATCTTAGTTCCCCAACCAGGGATCAAACTGTTAGGTAGTCAGAATAGGGAAAAGGAGTCCAGAAAGGCGGTGGTTAAAAAACAAGGAAGGGAAAAGCCCGCGAAAACAGAACAAAGGAAGGTCTGAGGACTGGAGTAAGGACCTCGGGTAGAACAAACAGCACTCCTTGCTGGCCCAATTTACACAGGGCAGGCCCAGGGGGAGAAAAAAAACATGTAAAAAGGGGAACCAAAAGGCCAGGGGGTCTCTCTCTCCCATGCGTGCGCTCTTTCTCTCTTTCTCTTCTCTCCACGTCGGCACGCCCTCACGCCTTGAGGATGTATTTTCCTTTATTTTCGTATTTTCCTTTATTTTCTAAATAAAACTGATTAATAAATTTTATTTATTTTCTAAATAAAACAATGCTATAACATTGTCTGAGAGCAGTGACACGCTAAGGGCTTTAAAGTCCATCATTTCAAATTTTTGTTGAGATGAGACAGAACCAAGGAGATTACGCTCCCTTGACAAAACCTACTTACCTCCCCTGCTTTGGAAGGCAGATTCTTAGCCAATGGACAGTCAGGGAGTCCCAGGCCTGCAGTTTGATAGCAGTGACTCAGTGGCAGAAACTCTGCCTTACAGCACCTTCCTCTGGGAATATTATCTGTCATTCTGTCAGCCTGGCTGTCAGAGTCCCCTCATATCTGGACGGCACAGTTGCCCAATATCTGTATGTGGGTTTGCCTTGAATTGTAACTTCTCCCCTCCTGAGTGACCCTGCATTGTTGTCATTAGTGAGTGACCAAATCCTTACCCTTCAGCTTGTCAGCAATTCAAGTTTCCAGCATGCCGATGGGACAGACCACTGTGGACCTTTGGCCCATCTCTCCCAATACGCTCAGCCATTACAAGTCTCCCTCCTTTTCCTCCACATGCCCACCTGTTCCTCTGAGCACAAAGTCACTCTCAAGTGCCAAGAGCACAGTGGAATTGAGAGATTAGTGATGCAGAGGTGGTGGGAAAGTGGCCGGGAACAAGGGAGCAGGAACACTTCACGCTGAAGACTTTCTCACCCAGAGTCGGCCAGGCCTTTGTGCGCCAGCTTTGAAAGTGCTGGCCACGACCCACCCTGGGCTTGCCAAGATCAGAGATTCTATTGTGGAATGCTCTCTAGGCTAGGGGGAATAATTATTAACTGTGCCTTCCACAGGCTAGGATTATGCCAGGTGGAGAAAACCCTGGACTTTAATCTGCTCCATCTGAAATGTCAAATTGGGCTTAAACACTTCCTAGGGCTCTAAGTGCTGCTGGGAGAGTCAAGCTCTTGATGGCTGAGACCTTCTGTTCTCAGCTCACCCTTTTCTTTTGCATTTCCCCATTAATTAGAATTCTCGGCAAGGGAGAGGATAATCGTTCTGGTTATTATGTACTATCAACAGGCCATTTTCAAGCTTTTACCCAAAATTTAGTGATTAGACCTCAGTCAGCACACTTTCTGGTTATTCTCAGTTGGCCCTTCACACTTGCTGAGTAGACAATTGTCAGTCCTGTGGTTCTGAGATTGAGAAAATGTTAGGCCTCCTTCCACCCTTTATCTCTTTGCCAACAGAGCTCTGAGAGGGGAGGACCAAAGTGCAGGATAACTCACTTCCCTAAAAGAGACAGAGAAAGGCCTCCGGAGGTAAACAGGAAATGAGCTCAAAACAACATCTGGCCACTGGAGACAGCCAAGCACAACCAGGCTGGGAACACGGACCTTCAGAGAGGTGGATTGGTCCTGGTGCAGTTGTTTAGTCCTGTTTGGCGTTAAAACAAGGCCCGGGCTGAGGGGCCCCTCCAGATGGAGACTCGAGGGGGCGCCCGGCGCTGTCAGGCCGGCCTGCCTCGTCATGGCCATCACCGCCATGGGCGCTGGCCCGGTGCCTGGCAGGTTACCAACCCAACAGGAAATGCAGTTACCGCTCAGTCTGTCTCTAAGCTCCATCCACTGCTGGGAAGTCAGATTATTTTCCCAGTGTGACGAAGGCCTGTGTACCCCAAGTTCTGAGGAACAGTCAACACTGTAAAGAGAAGGCGTGCTCCATGCCCCGTCGCCTGAGCCGGCCCCACCCTGGCAAGCCCCTCTGTCGGCGCTCAGTTCAAACCACGCGAGACACGAGCCGCGGTGGGAGGCCGCCCCACCCCTGCCCGCTGCGGCTCTGGCTCCGTAACCAGCCTGAAACATCCCTTCGCTGCTTTCTTAAACCTCCTCCAGACCAGCTTGGGAGCCTGCTTTATTCTTCTCAGAAAGCCTCATTATGTGAGTAATAAGCATTTTCACACCCTCTTGGTGCTGTGTAACGTCATCAAGACCACTGTTGAGGTAGAGGTCCACCCTGGCTTGGTGGATGGATCACAGTACATTGTTCAAAATGCATACAAGCAAATATTTAAAACCTTGACTTGGGGAAATTCTCAATTTGTATTCTTAAGCGTAGAAAGCAATTTGTAAAACAAGGGTTTTGTGACTCCTTTTATACAAAAATAAGTATTTGTATATATGTTTTATCTATAAACTAAAACCTGTTATGGTTGGATGCTCTTGAGCAGGGAAGTGGAGACCAGAAAGGGATTGAAAGGTTATCTTCTTCATTTAATCTGTGCTTACATAGGTTTGGATCATTTATCATAGATGGTATAATGTGGTTCATATATAAGGCACTGCTGCTGCTGCTGCTGCTGCTAAGTCTCTTCAGTCATGTCCGTCTCTGTGCGACCCCATAGACAGCAGCCCAGCAGGCTCCCCCATAGACAGCAGCCCACCAGGCTCCCCCGTCCCTGGGATTCTCCAGGCAAGAACACTGGAGTGGGTTGCCATTTCCTTCTCCAATGCATGAAAGGGAAAAGTGCAAGTGAAGTCGCTCAGTCTGGTCGGACTCTTTAGGACCCCAAGGACTGCAGCCAACCAGGCTCCTCAGTCGGTGGGATTTTCCAGGCAAGAGTACTGAAGTGGGTGGCCATTGCCTTCTCCAATATAAGGCACTACTGAAAATTAAAATAAATTAAAATGTTGAACCTAAAATAATTTTTAAACAAATTTTAAAATATAAATATAAATATAAATAAAATATAAAAGATAAATATATCTTATCTAGATATATATCTTATCTAGATATATATCTTATCTAGATATATATCTTATCTAGATATATATAATAAAATAATATCTAGATATAAACATACAGATGTATAGATATAGATTTGGCCTCAAATGATCAAATCCTTTGATCCAGTCATTTCATTTCTAGTGATTGGTCCTAAGGGAAAAATTAAAGCTGTGCATAGTAATTAAGAACCCCTATTGCATTATTTTGAAAGTTAATTTTTGGTTCCATCGATGGAACACATGCACAGTTTAAACATGAAGCAGGTTATAAGACTTAAGCTGAACGTAGCAGCTCCTGCCTTCGTATTTCCCATCTCAGAGTCCATTCCACAGATTCCATCTCTTTCCACGTTTTTGATAGTTTTCTTCTGTATGCGTAACTCCATATTTTAAAGTAATATGTTTATCCTGCTACCTTTTGATTTATTCATTGTAGACATAACATAATCTTATTATGGTGTCTGAGGGGCTTCCCTGGGGGCTCAGAAGGTAAAGAATCCACCTGCAATGCAGGAGACCCAGGAAGATCCCCTAGAGAAAGAAACGGCAACCCACTCCAGTATTCTTCCCTGGAGAATCCCATGGACCCAGGAGCCTGGTGGGCTACAGTCCATGGGGTCCCAAAGAGTTGGGCGTGACTGAGCAAGTAAGCACACGCACACGCACACACAGACACACACACATATACACGGTGGCTGAGACTTCAACATTGCTGCCTCATCCTCAGCCCCATTCATCCTTGCTTCCCATCCCTTCTTCCTGTCAATATTATCTCATAATTGTTATTTTCTGTTATTATAGCTACACAAATACTGTACTGAGTCAACAAGTGTGCTACAGTTACATTTCCTTTCTTGTACATTATCTTTTCCTAAAGTTAATTGTTTCTCCTTTTCTCTGTAATTGTCCCTAATATTCTTCCAGTTTTTAACTAGATGTCGATCTAGATCAAGTTGTCAGCTCCTCCTCCCAAGCACATCTAAGGCTTTGTTTTCTTCCTTCTTGTTTTAGATTGTTGATGTTGTTATTTTCAGTCACTTAGTCATGTCCGACTCTTTGGGACCCCATGGACTTCAGCACACCAGGCTTCCCTGTCCTTACCAATCTCCTGGAGCTTGCTCAAACTCATGTCCATAGAGTCAGTGATGCCATCCAACCATCTCATCCTCTGTTGTCCCCTTCTCCTCCTGCCTTCAGTCTTTCCCACAGGATCTTTTCCAGTGGGTCAGCTCTTCAAATCAGGTGGCCAAAGTATTGGAGCGTCAGCATCAGTCCTACCAATGAATATTCAAGGTTGATTTCCTTGAGGATGGACTGATTTGATCTCCTTGCTGTTTTCCATGGCTACCCACTTTTCGGGGTCTTTCTCTGTTTACTCTCTATTTGCCTGAGCTCATCTTCCAGCTGCCTCCCAAGAAGGAAAACAGGGAAGATCCTTTTTTTTTTTAAGTATTCTCATGACTGGAAAATCTTTTATTATTTTTCTTATAATTTCCTCATCTTTGTTTTTATGTCTCTCTTACTAGTTTGATATTAGACTTTCTGGATTGATTTTCTAATTTTCTTTTCTTTCTTCTATTTTCTGTCCCCTTTGGTTCTATTTTCTGAGATCCTCAATTTCATCCTCTAGTCCTTTTATTGAATTGTGTATTCTGCTACCATATTTCTAATTTTAAGGGCTCTTTCTAATCCACTGTTTTTTTTTTATAGCCTCTTGTGTTTGTTTTATAGATATAGTATCTTTTATTGCTTTGAAGATATTAAATATAGATTTTTGTTTGTTTTCTTCTGCATTGTCTGTGTTTTATGGGAACTTTTTTACTTGTTTGTTTGTTGTTCACTTTAATGGTGGATGCATTCCTCAAATAAATAGTGATCCTTGGCTGAACATTCACATTTAAGGCTGGCAATTCCAAAGTTGCTGGTTAGAAGTTCAGTGTTCCTGAGTATGACTTGTCTATCAGTGGAGCATGGTGCACACTGGCATGACTTCTCCACCCATGAGCTAAACTGGATGATGTTTAGTTCTGAAGAAAACAAGGCTTTTGGTAAAAGAGAAATGTCAGTAGCTGGAGATCTCTTTATCTGGAAGAGTTATTTCTCAAAAAATTCTCTAATCCCTCACTGAGGGCAAGGGAATTTTGTGAAAGGCACCATAAAACTGGCTATTAGTGTTACCCAACCAAATGAGGGTCCACTCACTGGCACACAGTATAGTCCATCTGTTGATCCTGGTTTATGGCAAAGGAAAGTGCAGTGTTTAAGGCTCCACACAAGGAGTCCAAGACAACTAGTACTCAAAAAGCCCAGACTCCAGGATGGGTTTCAGCAAAGCATTTTTAAAGGCAAGATGAGGGGAGGACATCCCAGGCTATGTGATCGGCTCATACACAATTCTCTGACTGTTTGATGATGATGTCACAGGGATTATCATTATCAGTCCTCAGGCACCAGAAGACCTGGGGCCATGTGCTCATGGTCATCAGTAGAGTAGTTAATTTCTTCCATTTGGTGGGGATTTTAGCATTTGTAAAACAGTTCATTGGAAGGACTGATGTTGAAGCTGAAAATCCAATACTTTGGCCACCTGATGCGAAGAGCTGACTCATTTGAAAAGACCCTGATTCTGGAAAAGATTGAGGGCAGGAGGAGAAGGGGACGACAGAGGATGAGATGGTTGGATGGCATCACCAACTCAATGGACGTGGGTTTGGGTGGACTCCGGGAGTTGGTGATGGACAAGGAGGCCTGGTGTGCTGCAGTTCATGGGGTCGCAAAGAGTTGGACACGACTGAGTGACTGAACTGAACTGAACTGAAAACAGTTCAGGATTTGCACATCAGATACTATTATCTATGTACTTCAGAGAGGAGCTAAAGCAGAGGATATGGGGAAGGGAACTTGGGGGATGCTCCATAGGGTTCTGTTTAGCTGTATTTGCATTCAGAAAAGCAGTGGCAGGGAGGGGGAAGGTGCTGTGAACGTGGACGATTCCCAAAGATTATTGTGTTTTAATGGCCCTGCTTACAGCTCTGTGACCTGCCCCCTGCAAATGCTATGACTCTACTGTTACTAGGAGAGGGATGGACAAATTGACTGAAGAGGCAGGTCGAGTGTAGAGTCGGAAAGAACCAATATGTTACTGGGATGGTGTGCCTTCCTCCTCAGAATGTATGGGGCTGGAGCCTTCAGGAAGGCCAGTATAGTTTATTGACACTCAAGATTTCCTAAAGATGAATCCTACTCTTAGGACTAACTCTGACCAACATAAGGAGATAAAATGTTGTAAGCTGGATAAAAAGTACCAGGCAGCAGCCTCCACAGAGCTATATTGCTAAAATAAATCTTTCTGCTAGCTGGTCTGAAGCTCACTGTTTCTGTGTATTGAATTTCAGCCTATTTTTATAGTCATGCATTCCTATAAAGACGCTTATTACAGAATGCAACGACCTGATTAGGAAGAGTAGCTACAGAAAATGAATTATGCAAAGAAAAGAGCTTGCATTCTTAATAAACACACTTGTTAACAAATATGTAGCAAAGAAACAACAGGCTAAGAGCCACTACCCTAGAAATAAATGCTCGTTATTCTAAGAAGAGTATCATTTAGAAATAAACTGTATCATTTGGCAGACTTAGGTAAATGACATCTTAGGACTCAAGAAGATGAAAAGCAATAGCCCTTGTGCCATCACTGGAGAGAATGAAAAATGTCTTTGCTCTCTTCCTGAACTTTTAGTTCAAGCCATGCTCATGTTAGGATCAAGAAAAAAAATCACTTCCACAGCTTCCTTTCTACCTTGCTCAAAGAGATAAGGAGAAGCTTCCAAAAGAAATGCTCAGAGATGGCTCTGGCATGACCAATGCAAATTTGGGTTCCATAATACTGGTTTCTCCCACCTTGAGGGTAGTGATTTCTTGCTATGGAAAATTGAAATTTTGCTTCACTGAAATTCTCTGTATATGTAAAAAATCTTATATTACTCCAGGGAGGTAGGCTTAGTACAATCTCCAATAGACACTATATAGCAACTCAAATATTTAATAACCATAAAACCACATATCCACCCATGACTACCAATGCCTATATATTATTAGTCACCATAAGTGATTAAATACCTATGAAATGTCCTCAATTCTCTAGACTATAAATAAGTACCCCTACTGTATGCTGACACGTATACTTGCTCAATCCTAGCACTGCTACAGTCGTCTATTGGTATATCTAGTTCCTTCTAGACCCTTAGTTATGAAGGCATGAGTAGAGGAGCTGCTGCTGCTGCTAAGTCGCTTCACTCGTGTCCAACTCTGTGTGACCCCATGGACAGCAGCCCACCAGGCTCCTCTGTCCACAGGATTCTCCAGGCAAGAATACTGGAGTGGGTTACCATTTCCTTCTCCAATGGATAGAGCATCATCCATCATTATATATCCTGCCCAATGCCTAGCACACTGCTGGGTACATAGCAGATGCTCAGAAAATACCTACTGCATGAAAGAGTAGCTTGCTGCTGCTGTTGCTAAGTCACTTCAGTCGTGTCTGACTCTGTGCGACCCCATGGACTGCAGCCTACCAGGCTTCTCTGTCCATGGGATTCTCCAGGCAAGAACACTGGAGTGGGTTGCCATTTCCTTCTCCAACAGTAAGACAATAGTAAGAGTAGCTTACTATGTCTTTATTTAAAGCTCTTCATAAAGGTTGCCTCACTTCTCATTTCAGCCTCTAAATAATTGAGGGATAAGTGTGGAGGTACAAGGGAAGAAAGCATGGATAAGGATCAAATCATCAAATGAATCCAGCTCTTCACATATCTATACTTACTTTTGGATCTCAAATATTGAAAAAAACTCCAAGTATTTAAATGTTTTGAAAGAATGTAAGTTGATGCAATCCCCTTAGCAAGCAATTCAGCACTAGCTTTTAAAGTTGAACTAGTGTAGCCTACAACCCAGCAATCCCATTCCTACCCTCTTTAAGATCTATTGAATAAGTGCACAAGGGGACATGCACCTGAATATTTACTGCAGCTTTGTTCACACCAGAGAAATGGAAACATTTAAGTGTCAGTTGATAAGAGAATGTGGAAGAATGGTGAGTGAGCTGAAATGAACTAAAACTACACAAAACAAGGGGGAATCTTAGAAACATGTGATGGTTGATTTTATATGTCAACTTGGTCAAGCTATGGTGCCTGGTGGTTTCCTCAAACACTAGCCTAGATTTGCTGTGGAGATACTTTTCAGATGTGAGTTAAGATGTATAATCAGTAGACTTTAAGTAAAGCAGATTATCCACCATGATGTGGGTTGTTGTTCAGCCGCTCAGTGGTGTCTGCCTCTTTGTGACCCCATGGACTGCAGCATGCCGGCCTTCCCTGTCCTTCACCATCTCCTGGAGTTTGCTCAAACTCGTGTCTGTTGAGTTGGTGATGCCATCGAATCATCTCTTCCTGTCATCCTCTTCTCCTCTTGCCCTCAATCTTTCCCAGCATCGGGGTCTTTTCCAATGAGTTGGCTCTTCGCATCAGGTGGCCAAAGTATTGGAGTTTCAGCTTCAGCATCAATCCTTCCAATGAATATTCAGGACTGATTTCCTTTAGGATTGGCTGGCTTGATCTCCTTGCTATCCAGGGGACTCTCGAGAGTCTTCTACAACACTGTAGAAAGCATCAATCCTTCAGCACTCAACCTTATTTATGGTCCAACTCTTATATCCATACATGACTACTGGAAAAACCATAGCTTTGACTAGATGGACCTTTGTTGACAAAGTAATGGGCCCATGATGTGGGTCCATGAGTGGCCTGTGATGTGGGTGGGCCACATATAATCAGTTGAAGGTCTTAAGAGCAAAGATTGGCATTTTCCTGAAGAAGAATTCTGCCTCAAGTCTGTGATGTAGAAACTCTGCTGGAGTTTACATCTCCAGCCTGCCAGCTTGGTATACAAATTTCATATTTGCCAGTCCCTATTATCATATGAGTCAATGCCTCAAAATAAATAAAATTAAATATATATCTCCCACAGGATCTGCCTCTGTGGAGAACCTTGACTAATACAAGAAATAAACATCAGTGATAAAAGTATTTAAAACTACATCCAGTGGGACCATGTTACCATATTTATAAAGCTCAAAAAGAGAGAAGACTAACCAATGTAACGCTTTGGGATGTACACATATGTGGAAAAAATATTTTTACAAAGGAAAGGATAAGCCCCACATGTATGACTCCACACACGCTCTGTGCAGGGGGTCGGGGATGGGGCCCAGACTTCCATTCTGCGGGGTGTTGGTGATGTGCTAGTTCCAACATAGAGCAGCAGGCTTGTGAGTATTCATTCTATTATTTTTGTCTTATATTTTGTATGTATTTTAAAGGAAGAGTTTTATGAAGCAAATATTTTATGTTTAAAACTTTTAAAATAATGCGTTTTCTAGGCACCTATGTAAAAGAACATTGTGCTGAGTTCTTTTGGTTGGCTTAGCCACTGTTTTAACATAAAATATTTCTTCCTGGAAGCCTCTCTCTGTTCCTTTTTCTTTAGTAAAACTCTTTCCTCTTTTATCCTTGTCCCACTTATACTTTTCACAGCTTCTAATCCATTAACCACTCTGACATATGGATTTAAATGCCCTTCTTATTACACTCTGTTGGATTCCATTTCTCTGGGTCTGACTTCTCCAACTCTGCTTCATAATCAGTAGCTTTCCATTAACCTTGATTTCCAGCTCCTTCCTCTGGTGGCACTGCCAGCTCCCTCATGCTCACAGGGCCCAGGCTCTGAGCCACGTCCCAGGAGAGTGCAGTGTCTCCTGCTGACTCCTTGGGCTTTGGTTCTCTCTCCTTTGACCTTGTTCTTTTGCTTAAATAATTTCTCTTAGCCAAAAGTCCACACCTGTTCCTGTAAATTTCTTTCCTTCAATTCTCTCTTTGACCTTCTCTAATCCAGCTTTTACCCACTCCACTCCACTGAAGCACAGAACTACCAATTACCTCCTCCTGGGGGCTGAGCCTCTGGGCCAGCTGGGCCCCCTTGACCTCACAGCTGCCTTTGATCTTGTGAATCACTCTCCCTGAGTCCATTGATAACTCCCACAAGGACCAGGCAGAATGTGTTCTTTGCCCAGAAAGCAGAAGAGTAGCGAGCAGCTGGTTCAGGGCATTTTGCTTGCTCCACAGTAGTTCCCAGCTCAGGGAGGGGAGCCCGAACAGGAGAATCCTGTTTCATCTGAAAGGGTTGATTGTGCAGGCTGAAGAAACTTGAGGAAAGAAAAGAGCTGCTGATTATCAGAAATGCAAATCTTTCAAGTAATTTTTCATCAATTTATAAGTGGTTGAATAAACTGAAAATTCTGAGGGAATTTGAACTGGGGCCAGTGTTCACTGTAATAACTTGTCTTCTCTCTCACTTTTTTACCATTTTCTGAGCAGCATTATTTGGGATTTTATTTTATAACTAAATATGTGAGCAGCACATAGGGAATTATTTGTTTGCTTAGTGTTTGTTTAGATTTAGAAAGAGCTAGAAATAATCTTTTTTTCTCTGAAATCATACTTTGAAAAATCTTCCCAACA
Organism: Bos mutus; assembly: GCF_027580195.1. Classification (NCBI taxonomy): domain Eukaryota; kingdom Metazoa; phylum Chordata; class Mammalia; order Artiodactyla; family Bovidae; genus Bos; species Bos mutus. The sequence continues at coordinate 2,850,096 of NC_091628.1, read as the reverse complement.
TGGATGGACCTAGAGATTGTCATACTAAACGAAGTAAGTCAGACGGAGAAGGAAAAATATCCTGCGACACTCCTTATATGTGGACTCTAAAAAGAAAATATACAAATGAACTTACAAAACAGAAACAGTCTTCAGACTTAGAGAATGAATTGAGGGCTGTAGGGAAGGGAAAGATAAGGAGAAGGGAGAATTAGGGAGTTTGGGAGTGACATGCACACACTGCCATATTTAAAATGGATAACCAACAAGGACCCACTGTATAGCACAGGGAACTCTACTCAATGTTATGTGGCAGCCTGGATGGGAGGGAAATTTGGGGGAGAATGAATACACGTAGATGCATGGCTGAGTCTCTTCACTGTTCCCCTGAAACTATCACATTGTTAATCGGCTATACCCTTAAAACAAAATTAAAAAAAAATTTTAAATCTTCCTTTACGGTCCTTACAGTAATTTATCACATATGAAGACAGGATGTATTACTTATAATATAATTGTTTGGATTTGAGTTGATAATCTGTACTTGGACATTCAAGATAGACTCACAAATGTATATCCAAATTAGTATTACTAATTTACCTCTATAATTTCGTATACCTCAGGACTCTCTTCTCCCTTTGCCTTTACTATCCTCTTCCATATCTCTGCTCCTGTAAAGTTTTTTTGATTATTGTTTTTGTTTGTTTGTTTCCTGACTTAAAGACCTCCTCGCCCTCTCATTTCCTCTGGTCAAAATTCCTCCCGTTATTTGACCAGCAGTAGTGTTCGGCTTATACCCTCTCTGACCTTATTTTGTTTTGTGTATTTGCTATATTATATCTTTAACTTTTTATTTGGAAATAATTTCAAACTCATAGAAAAGATGCCAAAATAATACAAAGCATAATACCTTTTACACAGAGAAACAAATTTTAACATCTGCAATATTTGTTGCATCTTCTCCTTTCTATGCATGTGTTCTGTCTAATATTTCCTGTCTAAACTTGTTTCAAATAGATAGCATCTATCATGTCCCTTTATCCCTTAACATTTCAGTATAGATTTGGTAAGAATAAAGCTATCATTTTATGCATCATTGGTACAACTTCAGAAAATTTAACATAGATATGCTTTTTATCTAAAGCAGTCCATATTCCGATATTGTCAATTGTTCTAATAAAGTCTTTTATCATTTTTTGGAACCTCCAACACAGGATCCAGCTTAAGATCACATATTCCATTTAGATTGTATTTAATCAAAATCATGTCACTGCTTTGAATTTATCGTTACAACTAATAAGTAATCTGGAGGTAATCATATTAAGAATATATACAAATCCTGCTCTTCATCACACTCTTCCCTCTAGATTTAGTATCCAGTAATGATTCGTGCTCCAAACCAATCTTTTTATGGTAATTGAAAACTGGTGAATTTCTAACTCTACTCTTCCATCCACATTTATCTGTCTGAATTATTCTTTAAGGAAGAACTCTCTCTTTTCTCAATTTTTTACCATCTTATTATTATCAGCATAGGTTCATATATTCCTATTTTATTCAGTGGGTTACTACTCTTGATTACTGTGATGCTTAAAATTGTCTCAGATTTGGCCAGCAGAAGCCTCTTCAAGCTGGCTTGTGTGTGCTTTTGTTATGTCCACACATTTTTCTGGGTCTCTTCTTTACTTCTGCCATAACAAGATGGTCCAGGCTCATCTTGTATCTTCCTATCCTAGCCCTAGAATCAGCCATTTATTTATGCGTATCACAAATGTTACTTTAGTACCTGCATGTACCAAGCATTCTTCTGGGCTTCACAGATGAAGTTAATGAGATGAGACCAACATTAGTATTTCCCCCATATCTCACATGCTTCATCCTATCCCTGTGTGGGGAAGTACATGAATTTCTCACAGGTCAGATTGCTTATGATCTGACTGAGTAAAGTTACTTTCTTAAGTAATTTTCTGGTTATCTCAAAATTTCTCTCTTTGCTAAATCAGGAGCAGGGTGATTGTATGGGTCAGTAAGAAGTAACTGAGTCTAAGGCTGTTTTCAGCCAGCAAGGAGGGTTGCTGCAGGGGTTCCACCGTGGGAGGAGAGCACTCCCCAATGTCCCTGCTGTAGTGCCCACCTGCTGGGGACACTGTTGGATGGGAGAGCCACAATGTTGGCTTTCGCGAGCACAGGGTATGGGATCAATGTTTTAGGGAGGAAGTTATATGGCCAAGTCAGAGATCTGGATCAGTTTAAAGCAGCACGGTATAGTCCATATTTCATTTCCTGTGGAATTGGTTACCCATAGTCTACAGTTGTTTGAAAATATTAAATGGAAAATTCTGGAAATAAATACAATTTCCTGTCTTCTGACTAGCATGATGAAATCTCTGGCCAATCCCACCCAGTCCTTTCCGGACCTAAATCGTCCCTTTGCTGGGTGCGTCTGAGCTGTACACACCACCTGCCCATTAGCATAGGAAGAAACAGTATGCACGGGGCACTGTGATAACCTCGGTTTTAGGCATCGTGAAGGGGTTTTGGAACACACCCTCGCAGGTACAGTGGAGGGCTACCATACTGCTGAAGACCATGTGACTCTCCATCCTGCTCCCTGTGCTTCAGCCACAGAGCCTTTCTTGCCATTCATCAAAAAAGCCAAGCTCTGCAGGCTCTCTGTGTTCCCCACAGTTCCCATCTCTCACCTCCAAGACCCTCCCCTGTTCATTTCTTTAACATTACCTTTGCAAACTGATTAAAAGACATTTGCTCCTTAGAAGGAAAGCTATGACTAAGTTAGACAGTGTATTAAAAAGCAGAGACATCACTTTGCCAACAAAGGTCCGTATAGTCAAAGCTATGGTTTTTCCAGTAGTTATTTATGGATGTGAGAGTTGGACCATAAAGAAGGCTGAGTGCTGAAGAACTGATGGTTTTGAACTGTGATGTTGCAGAGTCTCTTCGACTCTCAAGAGCAAGGAGATCAGACCAGTGAATCCTAATGGAAATCCTGGATATTCATTGAAGGACTGAGGCTGAAGCTGAAGTTCCAATACTTTGGCCACCTGATTGGAAGAACTGACTCATTGGAAAAGGCCGTGGTGCTTGGCAAGACTGAAGGCAGGAGGAGAAGGGGACGACAGCGGATGAGATGGTTGAATGGAATCATCAACTCAGTGGGTTGATGAGTTTGAGCAAATTCTGGGAGCTAATGAAGGACAGGAAAACCTGGCATGCTGCAGTGAGTAAGGTCACAAAGAGCTGCACATGACTTAGCAACTGAACAATTATACACTGCACGAGATTCTTAAAGAACATGGCAAGGAGCTTGGGTTTTCATTCAAGGGCAAGAAACTCTTTACAAAAAAAAAGAACCATCATGATGTTTAAGGTAATTGACTATAGATGTACGTACCCTCTCACTCGAGCTAAGAATTTAACAACCTAGATGAAAATGTTAATACTCTCACCTCTGTAATCTAGAAGACTTCCTTGCAATCTGAAAACCTAGAAATGAACAAATCACTGCATAGAGATTCAGAATACATGAAATGTCCCATGGTGAGGCTTTAAGCAGAATCTCCTGCTTTATTTAGGGGTGCAGCTTCCTTCCTTGGTCATGCTGCTTGAAATTATTAGTGGACTGTTAGGTAGACTTAAGGGACTGTTGACAGTGTAATTTACAACATTTAGTATAGATGAAATGGGAATATTTTTCATACCCAGTTGTGCAAAGCTGAATGCAAAAGGCAAATGACTGAAAAGGTGTGTTTGTGTTAGTAATGTTTCATTTTGAACACCTTTCTCTCTAAAACCCCACTCACTTTTTTTATTTATCTGGAAAGTAGTAGAAAGCAGCAAAATATCCCTGAAGAAATGGAATCCTGGAAGCTTAAATATCTAGATTTTTAGAAATTTAGACTTTGAAAAAATATGTAATTAATCAATCTGATAATTGGATGGCAAAATAATCAGATTGTGATTGCTTTATTCACCAACAGGTAAAATTATTCATAGTCAAGATTGGAGAGATTAGCTAAAAAAAATAGATATGAAGAAACATTGTTATATGTTTTTTAAAATTATTTTTTCTGATTATAGAAGTAACATTCAAAAAGTAGGATGTCTTGAAATAAATGAAATAAGTTTGCTACACTCTCCTCATCCATATATACTATTATTACTTTGATATGTCAGTCAAAGAATTGAGGTCATACTGTAAAGAGAATTTTATATTCTGACTTTCATAATCATTTTCTATTATGAGTATTTCTTCTTATTAAATAATCTTCAATACATGATTTTGAGTGCATACATGTTATTTTGGCATGCATGTAACACCTAATATATTCAACAGCTTCCTTGTCTCAGGAAATTTAGATTGTTTCTGATTTCTAGTTAAAATGAATAATATTTTAAAGTTCTGATTTGAAAAGTGGCAGGTAGACTCCAAGCACTTTAGCCCTCTGCTTTCTCAAACCTGGCTAAAATATCAGTAAAAGGACATTAATCCACAAGGAAAAAAGAGCGTGCAAGAAGAGACCTCAGGAGATTAGAGATTTCAGGACAGTTTTTGGAAGCTAGAAAGTGTATAAACGAGAGTGACTGGCTTAGTGAAGAAGACAAAGAGGAGCCAAAAGGCTGCAGAAGAGGTAGCAGAAAGAAGCCAGCCAGTTGACCCAGCAAATGCTGAGAGGTTCTGCTCTTGGGAATATATTGCTATTAATAGTTCTTCCCTATGGGTACCCTTTTTTAAACATCTGTCTTTCTGCAATACCCGGTCAAGAATGACAGTCATTTTTAACCTTGACCAAGTTAAGGGTCAATGACCTCTCAAAGGGCAAGGTCAGAAGACAGAATTTTTGATCACTGGTTATTCAGGGAGAACCTTTACTTTTAATGTGAAGTAAGAAATAGGGAGTAGGCACACCCTATATTTTGATCTTCCCCTCTGCCCCCAGCTCCATCCCCCTATCCCTCTGTCCAGTTTCTCCTAAGTTCTCATTTGTAAGATAAATAAATATAATATACCTTTATAAGGTAACAACTTGCTTTTTCAGAATATTTAAGCAGTGTACAACTCTAACATTTCATTTCAGTAGACCCCACCTCTAAGCTTTTCCTTGCATGCAATGTAGATTTTATATCTATATATATAGATATACATATATATAATTTTATTCACTGTATATGTTGAAAATCTTTAAACATATACAATTTACTGAGTCATGGAAGAAACTATAAATCTATTTACGTGATTTTGAAAGTAGACCAGCTTGTACCAGGAAACTTAACATAAGCTACTGATGGTAAAATAAATGGGTTCTTATTATGTTCAAATCTGAGTGCTTGGTTTTTGACACTTGCCCTTGATGTTGGTAACACCACACTTGAAGATTTTCCACCTCCATGTGATCATAGCTCTTACATTACTGCATTTATTGCATAGCATTGTAACTATTTACTCAAAGACCTGTCTCACACACTAGCCTAGGAGATCACTGAGGCCAGAAACCATATTTCCACTCCTTCAACACATATTTTTTGAGCATCTGTTATGTATCACTGTGTGGCAGGGACAGGAAATACAAGGAGGAATAAGTAAACATGGTTTATTTCACCAAATGCAACATGGTCTGAACCCCAGACTGGTATGTTAATTAGCTATTTCCACTGTGATGCTCTATCACAAATCACCCAAAACATGGAGGCTTACAACCACAAGTTTGTGTTCTGCCCACAGGTCTCCTAGTTCTCTGTAGTTTGCTTAATCTGGGCCAGGCCTCAGCATACATTGTGCTTCAGGCCAAAGGTTGGCTGGAACTGGATCATTGTTGTGAGTTAGGTTCAGGTCTAAGTCATTTGTGTTCATTCTGCGCCTCAGACTTCTCAGAGCATGCTCTCCTCGAGGGGGATCACTGAAGCACAAAATGTCAAATGCATTAACATCCTCTGCTCCTTGACATCCATTAACTTTCCATTGACCAAAACAATGGAAAATGTCAGCGCAACCTCAATGCCAATGCAACGGAATGTGACCTCTGTGGAAGGGCACTGCCAAGTTCCATAGTCTGGTCATTATGGGGTGGATGTCAAGAATTGCAAGTGGTCTTTCAATCTACTCTACTAGATGACTATTTTGTTACACCAAACCATCCTACCTCCATTCATCACACTTTAAACAATTTGCTCAGTATTGTCTCCCTTTTCATCTGTAAGCGCCATAAAGATGGACATCTGGCCTGTTTTAGTATCTAGTCACTAACTTATCCTATACACAAAGAAAAGGCTCAGTAAATTAGTATTTGAATTGAACTGGTGGTGAGTGTCATGCTAGGGAAGTTCAGAGAATAAGAGATCATATGGAACATACGGTATACCGTATCATATGGTAGCATAGCGTTACCTGCTTAGTAGTATCACCTGAGGAACTTTAAAAACTGTGCCTCACTCAGCAAAGCAGAACATTCTAGTTTTAATCTGTGAAAGCAGAATGTTTCAGATGCATCCCAGGTGATTCTAACATGTAGCTAGGGATAAGAATCACTGATCTGGGAGCAGCTATCTTGGATTTGGGCTGTCAAGGACGAGTCTGTGAAGAAAGCATATTTAAACAGAGACTAAGACTGACGGGGCTTGCCGGGTGGAGCTAGTGGTAAAGAACCCACCTGGCCAACGCAGGAGACATGAGAAACCTGGGTTTGAGCTCTGGTTTGGGAAAATCTCCAGGAGGAGGGCACGGCCACCCACTCCAGTAGAACATTCCATGGACAGGATCCTGGCTGGCTACAGTCCGTAGGGTCACCAAGAATGGGACACGATGGGGGCAAATGCGCACGCACTTTCTGCGCATGCTCGTTGGCACCACAGGACTGCCAGAAGTTCGGTTTGACCCCGGTGGCGGAGGAGATGGCCGTGGAGGGAAGGCGTTTAGCAGAGGGGGTTGTATGCGAGAGGCACGGAGGGAAGAGGGCCTCCACTTGGTGTCTGGATCAGGGTGCAGTGAGGGATGTATGTGGAAACTAACAAATGTCACCCTGGGCAGAATTCTTACACAAAACGACCGGAAACGCTTAGGATTGGGGTTGGGGGCGCCTTCCCAGCCAGGAAGCAGGGGTTTCTCAGGAAGGGTTCTGCCCTGTCTGAGCAACTTCACTCAGCTACTTGCCAAGGTGAGGCTTTTGTTTAGTGCAGCTTTTGCCTGAGCGTATTTTTGTTGCTGCTGTTATGATGCTGAACTCTTTCCAACTTTTCTTTGTTTATGTAGCTCCAAGCGGCCATCTAATTTTGAGAATATGAGAATCTTTCCATGCAACGTTTTTGTCCAAGGTGACTGCTGAGCTACATTTTCATAGTAGGCAAGCAGATTTATTTTTGTTCATGTATCTGTATAAGAAATAATCATACCAAGAACATTTCTGCTTTTGAAAAATTCTCTTTAACATAGACTTCACGCAGCTCAGTAGTCTCCCTCTACAGATCCATATGATGAATCTATTTCAGACTATTTTTTAACCAATAAAAGCTTGTCGCTCTTGTCAAAATGATTTACCTTCTTTCATTCAATAATGAAAAATATTTATCCATCATGTTTTATTTCTTGTCTCAAGAAGCTTAGAGCTAAAATTGCAGAATTCAATATTAGCCCAGGCTTGGAGTATAATTCTCTTCCTGCCTATCACATTTGAATTCTTTCCCTTTATCTTTAGCAATTCTACTCTCCGTGTGTTTTTAGTGGTAATCTACCTTCAGTAGTCTTTTGAAGCAAGATTACAAATTACAGAACTCTTACTAGATGTTATGGCCAAAAAAAAAAAAAAAAGGGCATGTAAGACTCATTCACTGTCCAGGAATCTTCAACCTACTAAATATTCAGAAAGGAATTTCTCTTCCAATAAGTTTATTAATGCTGCTGCTGATGCTAAGTCGCTTCAGTCGTGTCTGACTCTGTGTGACCCCATAGACGTCAGCCCACCAGGCTCCCCCATCCCTGGGATTCTCCAGGCAAGAACACTGGAGTGGGGTGCCATTTCCTTCTCCAATGCATGAAACTGAAAAGTGAAAGTGAAGTCACTCAGTCGTGTCCAAATCTTAGTGACCCCATGGACTGCAGCCCACCAGGCTCCTCCATCCATGGGATTTTCCAGGCAAGAGTACTAGAGTGGGTTGCCATTGCCTTCTCTGGTTCATTAATGAAAGGCTTGTAATTTTCTAGACCTCAAATTATGTTGACAATAGGCCAAAACTAAAATTGTATTTCCTTGCATTCTATCTGAAAAATCAAGGTTATAGCCACTTTTATTCAAAATTCTTCCAATAGCATATACAGAATATTCTTTTCTGCAAAGACATATATGTGTGGATTACACACACCTATGAAAAGGCAGTAGTAGTTGATAGTGACCAATGTATCATTGTGAAGGTTGGCAAATATGAAATGCTTATTTGCAGCAGTTAAGAGTTGGAAGGTATATGGGCACTAATAATGAAATAAATGCATAAATAGTTGCTGCCTGCTGCCTTTTCTGCAGCTTTCCAGAGGAAAAAGGCATCAATTGAAATCAAATAATTTCAAGCCTTGTCATTTGCAACAGAGAATAAAATCTAAGAAAACTGAGTATTCTGTCCCAAGGAAGCAATGAAAATAGGATTCAATAAATCAGCAAATAGAGGCCTTCCAAAGAAAATAGGCCATTCCAGATCCCAACACCAGGGTTGTATTCTAATCTACCTCCTTTGAATAAGAAAAGTAATTTTTTTAAACCCTCTAAAAAATATTCCTTACCACAGTTCTACCTTCCAAATCTAATTAGCAATTTTATTACTTCATTTTATTAACATCTGTTAATCTTGAAAGACATATTAATGGCTTTGTAGTGATCCCTTTCTGTTCTGTATCTTTGAAGAAGAAAACTTATTTCTATTTACCAACGTGAAAGAAAAAGAGATATAAGGCAAGATACTTAGCATAGAAAATGTCATAAACTTCCACCTGAATAAGCAGAAGAGCAGACACGACAAGATTGCTTTGGTAAACAGCACCGTGTCATAGACCAGTCAATACATTTAATGCTAATTGTAATGTACTGTTGTCAAAAACTGTACTTATTCTCAAACTTAATTTCTGATTTATGTCATTTTACATAAAGTAATTCTGAAAAGCTAAAGCTTATTGCATTCAGTTCCTGCTAATGGGAGACTGACATGATGTAAGTATCTTCTATTTTGAGTATTTGAATATCAGGTTTGGTATTCTTTGTGGGTTCAGAGTGGACTGGTGTTTGCTCTGTCAACCTCTACCCACCCTAGACTTCCAGTAACACAGCTCAAAATACCAGTGAATCAAGACTGACAGGTCTTGACCTGAGCCGTATTTATAGAAAGCACTGGTTTGTCTCCAGAGGTAATATCCTTCACAAAGGCCTATAGAAATACTCATAATGCACTGTGGAGTGCCTCGGTCATTTTGTTCAGTAAGAGGTGCATTTCTAAAATAGGAGAATAGAAATTCAGTTTTTTTATTTGATTACAAGTCTCCAGTGAACTGTTGTGTGGTTGTTCCTTACACACCAGTTCCTATTCCTTGGGACAAAGATAGGAACTATAGGATACGGAGCCATAACATGCTGTTCTACAGAAGCTGGAAGGTATCACAGGGCCTTGCTGCTATGGATGTAGAAAAGTCCTGCCTGGTCAGAGAAACTGCATAATGCAAACTTGTGCTGAGCACTGGTTCTTGGTCCAGCCATCCCAATCTCTCTCTCTCTCTCCTCCCTGGCTCCGTTTCTTATTCTATTTAAAACTACCTGGTTCACATTTACCTTTATAGAAATTTCTGACTAGATAATTCACACCCTTTTAAGGGAAAAACATAGCAGAATGCCAGGTTCTATAAGACATTCACAGAAAAGAATCTAATAATTTCCTACAGTTATTCTTCTCAGCATGGTATGGAAATACATTCACTGCGTTAATTTTCTTTTCCTTCTCATTGCCAAAATTATTTGTTGCTGAAAACTGAGGTGTTGTATTATAGTTATTATTTATTTTGATTATTTTAAAAATTCAGTTTGATAGGAATCTTAAGAAGAAAAAAAAATCCCACAAAGTTTAAATGTGGTTACAAAAGGCAGCAGAGGAATTTGAAGAGAACAGATCTGATGAAAAAGAAAAATGGTTTAGCATTTTCAACCAACCTGAGTGGAATCAGTGAAAAGCAGGAAGTCTCAGAAGGAAACAGCAACAAAGTAAAAAGGGTTTATAAAAGAATAAATAGCCACTTCCAGAGTTGTGTTGAAAGGGATAAGGTGATATTTTTTTATCTGAGGCTATAATGAAAAGACCAGAATTACAGATTTGATGCCTCTATGGGAATCAAACTTTTCCAAGACAACAAACAGACTTTCTTCCCTGGCTAAGAATCTTGAAAAGACTTAGAAACATGGGCCTGATAATATAGAGTTGTTGATCACAATCTGTGATGGAAACAACACATAATAAAGGGTCAGGGTGATGATGATAATTGAGAACAGTCCCACAAACTAATCTGAATGGTTTTTAAAGCTGGAGCCTTCTTAGGCGATGACTACCTATAGATTATGAAATGAGTGGATTAGGATGTAGTCTTCACTGTTACTGCTGCTGCTGCTGAGTCACTTCAGTCGTGTCCGACTCTGCTCGACCCCATAGATGGCAGCCCACCAGGCTCCTCTGTCCCTGGGATTCTCCAGGCAAGAACACTGGAGTGGGTTGCCATTTCCTTCTCCAATGCATGAAAGTGAAAAGTGAAAGTGAAGTCGCTCAGTCGTGTCCGACTCTTAGCAACCCCATGGACTTCAGCCTACCAGGCTCCTCCGTCCATGGGATTTTCCAGGCAAGAGTACTGGAGTGGGGTGCCATTGCCTTCTCTGTCACTGTTACTAACTGTGGAGATTGTTCTGCAATCAGTTCTGCCTTGATTATTGTCAGTAGCCCAGGTGGCATGAGCAAATGGTGTGCTGCAGTGGGGAACCCAAGGACTCAAGGTGAGGCCTGAGCCTCTTTTCTCTTCTACTACCCAACCATTTAATGCCCTGTGTGGGGAAGCCCTATACATCCCCTATGTCTTAGTTTCTTCAACTTTCAGATAATAATAATAATACTTGCTAGTATTCACTTATGTATACTCTGCTGGGTTGTTATGAGTATCAAATTATATGAAAGAAGGAAAAAAATCTTAGAAAAGATTTAAACCATTGATAGATTTATTGATCAATGCTACCAGAGGTCATTCGTGCATCTCCTCAAAGCTCAGATTTCATAGCGATTGATAGCATGGATATTAATTTTATCATTTTCTAAACTTTGTCTCTTAACATATTCCTACTTAAAAATAGTAGATGAGATGAATTTTGCAAAGGGGACTTGTCTTTTACTCTTGTTTTATTTTGCTGTAAGTCTGAAAGTCCTATTGTTAGAGACTCGATTTTTAGTACTTGGGAGACTTAGAAAAGAAGTTCAAATTCAGAGACAAGTTTTAAATCCCTTTCACAAGTATTTCTGTGGTGGTGATAACAGTATTAACTGCATTGACAAAGACCTTGACTTCCTCTATGGTTATGTCAAATGCATGCTGTAGTTTGAAAAAGATAGAGCAATACTTTCTGGGAAAAGCCAGCTAGCCTCCGACAGGTTTGCACAGAGCGGGAGATCCTCAGTACAGTCTCCAAGGGTCTGGATCATGGATGCAGGTTGGAAATTCAGTATGTTCCTGAATAACTGGACTCAGGGGCATACTCAAACCAACACAACTCCTGAGTCTGACATAAGACTCCAGACCACCAATCTATTCACTTACAGCAAAACTGTCTCTCTCCATGGGTAAATCTAGGCAGGGCGATGCTCACCAGAAGATTGTCTGATGGGCATGAAATCAAAAGTTTGTGCCTAACCTGAATATCTGCTCTGAGATGCCTGCATGCACAGGCCAGGGCCTTGGGCTCATGGTTCAGGGCACCAGTCTTCTGGACAGGACTGGAGATGGATAGTCCATGCCCTCTTTGACTACCCTATTATTGACCTTTTTGTTGACTTAAGCTTTCAGATTAAGACATTTATTTTTTCCCCTTTGCCATATGAGTACTTTCTATTCCATTTTACCCTAGGAGGCATTCTACCTCTGTGAGGTCATCATATATCTTTGCTCTAATATATTAAGTGTTTGTTTCGTAGAAATACTTGGAAGGTGATTTTTCCAAGTTCCTGGGCCGCGCCTCACTGTGGCCACAGGCAACACTCCAGGTAACTTCTCACATTTCTCCAAACTTGCTCTGGATCTTTGAGCTCAGTTCGATACGGAATATCCACTATATCCTCTGAAATTTCAGTACCACTTTACAAGTTCATTCCTTTGTGCCCACTGGGTAGGGCTAGTGTTCGCTAAGAGAGCTACACCACCCAACTCAGTTAGACTGTAGGGCTTAAGTCATTTTGCTTGCATAGCCCTTCCCTCCAGTGGACAAAAATAGAGAAAGTGAATTATCCTCATTTTGCAAGAGTGACAGTGTTGAAATCAGTCTTCAAGGACTCATTTTGTTTCATGTGCTCCTAGTAGCTATAAGCCTTTCTCTTGACTAGCAAGATTTTATCAAATTAAAAAAAAAAAGTTATCAAAGAAAAATATTGTGTCCTTAATCACTATAATCACTATAAGATTTAAGCAACTACGCCATAACTGAATCACTTTGTTGTGTACCTTAAAATACCACAAATGGTAAAAACCAACTGTACTTAAATTTAGAAAAAACAAGCAACTATTCCAGCCCTAGATTCAATGGATTACATGTGTAATTGCAGCTAATATTTCTTGAGTACTTACTCTGCGCTAGGCTGAGTATTAAGCATTTTCTGTGGATTACTTCATTCAGTTCTTACAATGACCTTATGATATAAACAGTTGTGTGTTTGCATATTAAGTCGATTCAGTCCTGTCCAACTCTTTGCTACCCTATGGACTGTAGCCCACCAGACTCGTCTGTCCATGGAATTCGCCAGGCAAGAATACCATAATGGTTTACCATGCCCTCCTCCTGATCTTCCTGACCCAGGGATCAAACCAACGTCTTCTGCATTGACAGGTGGGTTCTTTACAACTAGTGGCACCTGGGAAGCCCTATAGGTAGTTAAATTATCCCATTTTATGGATGGTGAAATGGAAAGTAAAAACAGACGTAGAAGATGAAGCCAGGACATAAACCTGCTGATGAAATCTGAAGCAGTGTGGTGACAAGAGTGTTCATTTCCAAAAGCCTTTGTTTTTCCCATGGTACTTGTCTCTGAGTTAGCCTGATCCCAATGGCAAAGATAGATCTAGATATTTGCAAGTGCTAATCATCTTGGCAAGACCTGGGTGAATGAAAAGTGAAGTGTAGAAACTTGGGTTTCTTTGTTACAGGAGTTGTGTCAGGCCCTGCTTGGATCAGCTATGGTTCCCAGCAGACAAATTTCTCAGCTGCCACAGAGCCATAAACACAGATCTGGGATCTACCAATCAGTATTCTGAGCTGTTCAGGAGAATGTCATACAACTGAGAAGTACTGAATTAAGATTTGAACTGAGAGGCTTCCCTAATGCTCCAGTGATTGAGACTTCGCCTCCCAAAGCAGGGGGGTACTGGTTTTATCCTTGGTCAGGGAACTAAGATTCCACAAGCCTGGTGGCCAAAAAATCAAAACATGAAACAGACACAATATTGTAACAAATAAAATTACTTTTAAAATGGCCCCCCCACACACACACACAAAAGACTTGAACCAAACAAAGGGGTTTGTGCACTACAAAACCATAACTCAAAAAAATTGTCCAGCGTTTTTGAAGGCTCATAGTTTTCACATAATTTCCAGAACATTAGATATTTGCTGGTTGTGTATATGCACATTTTCTACTTCCAGACCTACGTTACTTGGGGACACAGTTTTCTCCTGAGAGCCCCGTGGAGAGAAACTTATGCCTCACCCAATACTCATAGGATTCAGTTCAGTTCATTTGCTCAGTCGTGTCCAACTCTTTGCGACCCCATGGACTGCAGCACTCCAGGCCTTCCTGTCCATCACCAACTCCCAGAGTTTACTCAAACTCATGTCCATCAAGTCAGTGATGCCATCCAACCGTCTCATCCTCTGACGTCCCCTTCTACTCTAGCATTCAATGTCTCCCAGCATCAGGGTCTTTTCAAATGAGTCAGTTCTTTGCATCACGTGGCCAAAGTATTGGAGTTTCAGCTTCAGCATCAGTCCTTCCAATGAATATTCAGGACTGATCTCCTTTAGGATGGACTGGTTGGATCTCCTTGCAGTCCAAGGGACTCTCAAGAGTCTTCTCCAACACCACAGTTCAAAAACATTAATTCTTTGCTGCTCAGTTTTCTTTATAGTCCAACTCACATCTATATATGACTACTGGAAAAACCATAGCTTTGACTATATAGACCTTTGTTGGCAAAGTATTGTCTCTGCTTTTGAATATACTGTCTAGGTTGGTCATAACTTTTCTTCCAAGGAGTAAGCATCCTTTAATTTCATGGCTACAGTCACCATCTGCAGTGATTTTGGAGCCCAAAAAAATAAAGTTTCTCACTGTTTCCATTGCTTCCCCATCTATATGCCATGAAGTGATGGGACTGGATGCCATGATCTTAGTTTACTAAATGTTGAGTTTTAAGTCAATTTTTTCACTTTCCTCTTTCACTTTCATCAAGAGGCTCTTTAGTTCTTCTTCACTTTCTGCCATAAGGGTGGTGTCATCTGCATATCTGAGGTTATTGATATTTCTCCCAGAAATCTTGATTCCAGCTTGTGCTTCATCCAGCCCAGCATTTCTCATGAAATACTCTGCATATAAGTTAAATAAGCAGGGTGACAAAATACAGCCTTGACGTACTCCTTTTCCTATTTGGAACCAGTCTGTTGTTCCATGTCCAGTTCTAACTGTTGCTTCTTGACCTGCCCTCAGATTTCTCAGCAGCCAGGTCAGGTGGTCTGGTATTCCCACCTCTTGAAGAATTTTCCGCAGTTTATTGTGATCCACACAGTCTAAGGTTTGGCATAAGTCAATAAAGCAGAAGTAGATGTTTTTCTGGTATTTTCTTGCTTCTTCCATGATCCAGCAGATGTTGGCAATTTGATCTCTGGTTCCTCTGCCTTTTCTAAATCCAGCTTGAACATCTGGAAGTTCACAGTTCACTCATAGGGTTAGAGATAGCAATGTATTTTCCTCCTAGAAAACCAGTAAGGACTTCCATCATAAAGGGCCCACAATCCCTGGGTGTACTGCTGCATCTTCAGTCACACTATTTGCTCATCCAGAGGAAGCCATTGTGCAGGCCAATGCCAGCCCCTGTGGGGACTCGGCCAGCAGTGATATCCAAGCACAACTCACCGAGGACTTCTGACCACTCAAACCCGTGAATTTCGCACCCACCATGTGCAGACCACTTTGCTATCAACCTTCAGTGTTTTAAGTTTTATAAAAGTACCCAAATACTGAAAATCATTTAGCCAGTCTGAAAATGTTAGATCCATGCTTCATATGTATATGAAATGTCACTTAGTCAAATAAATTGCGCTCTTGTGTCATTTGGACCAGGAACCATGCCTTTTAGAATCAGAAGGCACTCAACCCTCGAAACCGGTTGTTACAACTCCCTCCCTCATTCATCTTTCCCCCACATCCACATCCATCTCCAAGTCACCTCCTCTCATCCTCTACATACGAACACACACTTCATCAAAACAAACCTGTGGAGCAGCTATTCGCACGGCTACTCCATCATTAAGATCTATCATTTTCCAGCACCTTATGGTTGTAGTAGGATTCCCCCTCCCTTTGATGGATACTTGTTCAACATCTCTCACACTTGCCGACCCAAGAAATTCTTTCCTGGGAGAGGAGACAAAATTATACCTTCTTTTACAGTGAGTCAGCAGAGAAAATGAGATCACCCAACACACTGCAGCTTTTATTCAGTGAAGCCACATGCTCTCTCTTGAGAAACGATGGAAAATGAGCTGCCAGCTAAAAACTCCTAAAGAGTGTCACAATTACAACTTTTCACTGGTGCTCCTAGTGATGGTACTTCTGACCTAAGACAACTGAGACACTCAGACATACTCCTGAGTCTGCTCATTAGCCTAATGAGGATGGAGTCAGGCAAAGAGTTAATTTGACTAATTTAATCAGCATGCCCTTCGGTGTGTCTACTGGGAGAGCACCAAAGTGATGGAGACAAACACAGAAACACAGAGAGGAGAGGGATTTGCTGAACTGTGCTTGTGATTAGGCAAAGCCCTAGTTTGAAAACATAATAGAATCAAAGCTGGAAAAAGTCATAATGATTGCTTAGCCCAGTCATGTCAATTTAATTTTAATGAGGTTAAGAAATCATTATAAAAATAAAACTTATTACAAAATGAGTAATACATGGGAAAGCATTTTCAAAACTGTAAACTGCTATGTGTATGCTTATACAAAATATCATTGAATTGTTTTCCCAAACATTAAAGAAGAACTTAAGCAATGATTACATTATTACATATTTTCATTAAAGAAATACTGTAAATAAATGTCTTCCCTTTACATCCCCAACCTCTAAAAACTTGTTTCTTTAGCTGTGTGAACGCACTTCAGACTCAGTCATCTGATAAGGATATAGTTTGAAATTATTATAAAAAATTTTCTCCAAACTTCCTATTCTTGAAGAGCGCAGATGAATGTTATTTGATGATGAATGTAAATTTTAGTTTTACAAGATTTAGGGATTTTCGGTTAATACCTGGTGTAGGTGATTTATGCTTTTGATTAATGGTTTTTGATTTCTTTAAAGTTCCACCTTAAAATGAGCACTGTAAAATGTCTATTTAATGTTGGCAGTACTCCTGACAATGTGCCTTGATCTTACAATTAGAGATTAAGCCACAATTACTCATCAGATTCAGTAATTCTAAGAGAGTTGATTGAGGGTTTTTTTTCTGGACAATGGAATGTCATTTGCACTGATTATTTCATTATATTAATTTTCTCATCACTTTTCCTTTTTTGTTTTCATTTGAACACTATTAAGCAAGTTTCTTTTTTTTTTTTTTTTCCAAGAGGCTCAAGCCTAAGGGGATGAAAAAAGAAAATGAAGGGATTTCTTCAGTTAAAAAAAAAAGAGGAAAAGAAGAAAGGCTTTATAGGGATATTAAGCCATATAGCCTGTAAACTGGTCCTGTTACCTTTTTTCCTTGATAATAGTTTGTAGAATTAAAACAGAATGGGGAAATTTATACTTTGAGGGTGAATCTTTTAAGAAATTAATCTTCTATAATGTCCTTTCATTACAATTGCACTCATCTCACACACTAGCAAAGTAATGCTCAAAATTCTCCAAGTCAGGCTTCAATAGTACATGAACCATGAATTTCCAAATATTCAAGCTGGATTCAGAAAAGGCAAAGGAATCAGAGATCAAATTGCCAATATCCATCAGATCATCAAAAAAGCAAGAGAGTTCCAGCAAAACATATACTTCTGCTTTATTGACTATGCCAAAGATTTTGACAGCATGGATCACAATAAACTGGAAAATTCTTCAAGAGGTGGGAATACCAGACCACCTGACCTACTTCCTGAGAAATCTGTATGTAGGTCAGGAAGCAATAGTTAGAACTGGACATGGAACAAAAGACTGGTTCTAAATTGGGAAAGGAGTACCTCAAGGCTATATATTGTCACCCTGCTTATTTAACTTATATGCAGAGTATATCATGAGAAATGCTGGGCTGGATGAAGCACAAGCTGGAATCAAGACTGCTGGGAGAAATATCAATCACCTCAGATATGCAGATGGCACCACCCTTATGGCAGAAATCGAAGAAGAACTAAAAGCTTGCTTAAAACTCAACATTCAGGAAACTAAGATATGGCATCCAGTCCCATCACTTCATGGCAAATAGATGGGGAAGCAATGGGAACAGTGAGAAACTTTATTTTCTTGGGCTCCAGAATCACTGCAGATGGTGACTGCAGCCACGAAATTAAAGGACACTTGCTCCCTGGAAAGTTATGACCAACCTAGACAGCGTATTAAAAACAGCAGAGACATTACTCCACCAACAAAGATGTGTCTAGTTAAAGCTATGGTTTTTCTAGTATGTATGGATGTGAGAGTTGGACTATGAAGAAAGCTGAACACCAAAGAATTGATGCTTTTGAACTGTGGTGTTGGAGAAGACTCTTGAGAGTCCCTTGGACTGCAAGGAGATCCAACCAGTCCATCCTAAAGGAGATCAGTCCTGAATATTCATTGGAAGGACTGATGCTGAAGCTGAAATACTCCAATATTTTGAAAAGCTCCAATACTTTGGCCACCTGATGTGAAGAACTGACTCATTTGAAAAGACCCTGATGCTGGGAAAGATTGGAAGCAGGAGGAGAAGGGGAAGACAGAGGATCAGATGGTTGGATGGCATCACCAACTTGATGCACATAAGTTTGAGCAAGCCCCAAGGGTTAGTGATGGACAGGGAAGCCTGGCGTGCTGCAGTCCATGGGGTCTCACGGAGTCAGACACGACTGACTGAACTGAACTGAATGTCCTTCTTATTTGAATGATATTTTCACCATCAGGCCAAGTAATATATAATGTTCCTTTTCTGTAATTCTTAAAAATAATTTTTCTTTACTCAAATTATTGAATTTCCCTGGTGGCTCAGATGGTAAAGAATCTGCCTGCAATGCTGGAGACCCAGGTTTGATCCCTGGGTTGGGAAGATCCCCTGAAGAAGGGAAAAGCTACCCACTCCAGTATTCTTGGCTGGAGAATCCCCATGGACAGAGGAGCCTGGTGTGCTACAGTCCATGGGAGTCACAAAGGGTCAAACACAACTGAGCGATTTTCACTTCACTTCATTCAGTTATTGATACAGGTCCTATTATGTATACTAGGTATAAAGTTTATATTCTTGTGAGGGAGATAGATTTTAAAAATAAGCAAATAAATATGACTGTAAAATAGAAATGCAATAAAGGAAAATAATTGTTTTCATGAGAGAAAAAAGGGGATAAACTTTTTATATGTGAGTGTGTCAAGGATGGCCTCTCTGAGAGAGATAAAAAACAGGTGCAAGGTTAGACTCATCAAGGATGAGAAGAGGGACCAAAGTAATAAAGTATGTAAAAGATCCTGAAGCAAGAAAGACTTTGGTGGGTTCAAGAAATATCACAAAGATCAGTGTAAATGGAATAAATGAGAAAATGGTACAAGATGAGGCTGGAGAGCAGGCCGGTGTCCAGATTGGAATGATTGAAGAGTCAATAGAGAAGCTGAGGTCGACTCAGGTAGAGAAGCTGAGATAGTGAATTGAATGCAGGATTGAATTTCTCCACTTCCTCCTGAAATCCATTGTAAAATGACAAACAGAGAATGACTCTTTTATCAAAGACATAAACCCCCAAGAACAAAGAAAGATGCAAAAATTTTAAAGTCTGAAAGCATGTGAGCAAGTTGTATTTGATTTATCAACTCTGAGAAAGTCTGCAGTGGGGGAAGCCGAGAAATTACCCAATTTACCAAGTCACCTCTAGGCATGGAGTAAAGGTGAGGCTAAAAACAGAAGGACTGGTTGAAAGTCCATCAAGAATCACTGAGATTCTGTACCAGTCAGGAAGTGATTCAATACAGAGAATTAGATGCCTCAAAACTGTTGAGAAAATTAGAACAGCGCAGTTCAGAGAAAGCCGCGGCTACTTTTCAGACTTGCAGTCAGTCCTTTAGAAAACCGAGAAGCTTCAGAAACTTCAGAAAACTGCCAAGGATGATCACAGCTGTCTGAATCACAAAGCAGGTGGTTTTCAAGAAAATACTCCGAGGCAACTATAAAATCTCATGTTTGCTGAAGTCCACAAAATTGCCTGCAACTGCTAGAGGTCAATGATGTGGTTTCTACCTTTCTTATACCTCCCAGTCTTGCAGGCATGTCTCTTATTGGAAGACATGAATCCAGAAGTTGGCCAGCAAATAATTCTAGGAATGTAGTTCCTGGGCTTCTAGTTCCTGCAATACAAGCAAGATTTCAAAAGGGTCATAATGGCAGGGGGAACAAAAGAGTACCAAAGCTGAGTTGCTCCATCTCTTCAACATGGAGCCCCTCCCAGACCCCATTCCCCATGTGTGCAACTGAGCAACCACCCTTCTCTCCTGTAGGCAGAAGATGAAGGCTAGGACAAATGGTCTTTTGCAGCTGATGCTCAGTCACATCCAACTCTTTGCAACGCCACAGACTGTAGTCCACCAGGCTCCTCCGACCATGGGATTTCCCAGGCAAGAATACTGAAGTGGGTTGCCATTTTCTCCATCAGAGGATATTCCTGACCCAGGAACTGAACCCATATCTCTTACGTTGCAGGGTATCCTTTATTGCTGTGCACCAAGGAAGCCTGGTGGTCTCTTGACTGGAGCACTAGACTCAGCTGATGGCTGGGAGATCATTCTTAAGCCTGGAAGGTTAGAAAAAATGAACACATTAAATGTTGAGAACCAATCCCCAGACCTTTTCTCCCATTTAACCCCACGTTTAAGCCCCCAGGCCAGATTTTATAAAAGCCTTCCCTAGAAAACCTGACTAGCCCAAAAGATAAGGCCACAGAAAGCTCATATTAAGAATTTCTCCAGAAAAAGTGCCCCACATAAGCAAACAAAACCATGTAAGACAGAAGTTACAAAGGGAAGAGAAAAGTGTCAGAGACAAAAAGTAGCATCAAGTAGCCTTGGAGAGTAAAGAGGATATAGTTTTTATTGAAAAATATGTTAGCAGATCCAAAAAAGTTCTGCTTTTAGAAGTTTCTTGGTAGAAATTTTAGAAGACAGTTTAAAAAATATCTCAGAAGTTACAGTAAAAAGGCAAAGAGGTTTAAAAAAATAAAAGGAGAGAAAATATAGAGGATGATTCAAATAACAGAGAACTGAAGAAATTTTTTTAAAAAGAGAAGAAATTAGAGTGGGGATAGTTGAAGATAACGTACCAGAAATGAAAGACGCTGTACTTAACACAATGACTGAATACGTGCCGGGATACATCAGAACACTGGGGACAAAATCTTACAAATCTTTAAAGAGGAAACCAACACAGGACTTGGATTGCTAAGCTTCTTCTATAAAGAGTCAGGTAAAAAAATGTTTTAAGACACTGCAGGCCATACAATCTCTGTCAAAACTATGCAACTTTGCAGCTACAGTGTAACAGCAGATATAGACGATATGCAAATAAATATGCATGGCTATGTTTCAATAAAACTGTTAAAAACAAGCAGTATGGGGACATTCCTGGGGGCCCAGCTATTAAAAATCCATGTTTCCACTGCAAGAGGCTCTGGTTCTATCCCTGGTCAGGGAAGCAGGATTCTGAATGCTGCCAAAAAAAAAAGAATCAATAATGAATCAAAAATCAAAATGGCATCAGACTTTGCAATCAATAGATGGAAGACTTTGTTCATTCACTTAGCTATGTCTGACTCTTTGCAATCCCGTGGACTGCAACACACTAGGCTTCCCTGTCCTTTGCCATCTCCTGGAACTTACTCAAACTCATGTCCATTGAGTCAGTGATGCCATCCAGCCATCTCATCCTCTGTCATCCCCTTCTCCTCCTGCCTTCAATCTTTCTCAGCCTCAGAGTCTTTTCCAATGAGTCAGCTCTTCACATCAAGTAGCCAAAGGATTGGAGTTTCAGCTTCAGCATCAGTCCTTCCAATGAATGTTCAGGACTGATTTCCTTTGGGATGGACTTGTTAGATCTCCTTGCAGTCCAACAGGTCCAACTTGTAGTCTCGAGTCTTCTTCAACACCACAGTTCAAAAGCAGCAATCCTTCGGCACTCAGCTTTCTTGAGTAAGTTTGACTAGATGGACCTTTTTTGGCAAAGAAATGTGTTTCTGCTTTATAATACACTGACTAGATTTTTCATAGCTTTTGTTCCAAGGAGCAAGCGTCTTTTAATTTCATGGCTGCAGTCACCGTCCACAGTGATTCTGGAGCCTAAGGAAACAAAGTCTTTCACTATTTCCATTGTTTCCCCATCTATATGCCATGAAGTGATGGGACTGGATGCCATGATCTTAGTTTTTTGAATGTTGAGTTTTAAGCCAGCTTTCTTACTCTCTTCTTTCAAGCTCATCAAGAGGCTCTTTAGTCCCTCTTGGCTTTTTGCCATAAGGATGGTGTCCTCTGCATCTGAAGACTGGATAACAATTTTTCAACGTTGGTAAAATTTTGAAGGAAAAGTATTTTTCATGTAGAATTCTATTTGTAGACAAATTATCAAATAAAGTGAGAGGAGAATAAGGTCTCAAAAATGTTATTTCCCACTGACCACTTATCCAGAAGCTAACCAACAGTGGACTTCATCAAAATGAGAAAGAAAGTCAATAAAGAAAAAGACGTAGGATCCTGAATCCAGGAATTAATTTCTTAGATCTCAAATTATGGTAAGGCAAAATACCAAGCCTGCAAGTCATACAGCACAAAGGGAACCCATTCCAGACTGGAGCAGGTCACAGGTTTTGATAGAAGAAGCTTCACAAAGATGTAATTGAGAGAATATCAATTATGGTTATAAGGACACACCTCACCATAAAACTATCCAAATAAACAAAATGACTTATTAACTCCAAAAGGAACAGAAAGCTGTGCAGGAAGAAATGTAATCATTGATCACTGTATGCTCAAATCTGATTCTCAGAATCTCAGACTCATAATAAGCATTGATCCTATCCAATTATGATAGAGGAAATAAAGGCAAAAATTAAAATACAGCCTAATTAAATTAAAAGCTTTAAACAGCAAAAGAAACCATAGACAAAACAAAAAGACAATCTACTGAATGGGAGAAAATATTTGTAAATTATGTGACTGATAAGAGATTAATATCAACATATATAAACAGTGGATGCAACTCAACATCAAAAAAATAAAATAAAATAAAAACCCAATTAAAAAATGCACAGAACTGAATAGGCATTTTTACAAAGAGAGAATGCAGATGGCCAGCATGCACATGAAAAGATGCTCCACATTGCTAATCATCAGGGAAATGCAAATCAAAAGCACAATGAGATATCACCTCACACCTGTGAGAATGGCCATCATCCAAGAACACAAATAACAAATGTCGAGGATCTGGAGAAAAAGGAACTGTTGTACATTGTTGCTGGGAAGGTAAATTGGTGTAGACACTGTGGAAAATGGCATGGTGGTGTCTCATGAAGCTAAAAATAGACCACCATTGTCCATTTGCTAAATCCTGTCCAACTCTTTGCAACCCCATGGACTACAGCATGCCAGTCTCCTCTGTCCTCATCTGTCTCCTGGAGTTTGTTCAAACTCATGTCCATTGAATCAGAGATGCTATCTAACCATCTCATCCTTTCCTATCCCCTTCTTTTTTTCTTCAGTCTTTGCCAGCATCTGGGTCTTTTCCAATGAGTCAGCTCTTTGCATCAGGTATTGGAGCTTCAGCTTTCATACCAATCCTGACAATGAATATTCAGAACTGATTTCCTTTAGGATTGATTGGTTTCATCTCCTTTCTGTCCTAGAGACTCTCAAGAGTCCTCTAGCACCATAATTCTAAAGCATCAGTTTTTTGACACTCAGCTTTCTTTATGGTTCAGTTCTCACATCCATACATAACTACCAGAAAAATCATAGCTTTGACTATTCAGACCTTCGTTGGCAAAGTGCTGTCTCTGCTTTTTAATATGTTATCTAAGTTAGTTATAGCTTTCCTTCCAAGTAGCAAGTGTCTTTTAATTTCATGGCTACAATCACTGTCTGCAGTGATTTTGGAGCCCAAGAAAAGAAAATCTGTCACTGCTTCCACTTTCCCCCTTTTTATTTGCCATGAAGTAATGAGACCAATGGAGAAGGAAATGGCAACCCACTCCAGTGTTCTTGCCTGGAGAATCCCAGGGATGGGGGAGCCTGGTGGGCTGCCGTCTATGGGGTCACACGGAGTCAGACACGACTGAAGTGACTTAGCAGTAGCAGTGGCAGCAATGAGACCAAATGCCATGATCTTAGTTTTTTGAATGTTGAGTTTCAAAACAGCTTTTTCACTCTCTTCTTTCGCCTTCATCAAGAGGCCCTTTGCTTTCTGCTATTAGGGTAGTATCATCTGCATATCTGAAGCTGTTGATATTTCTCCCGGCAATCTTGATTCCAGCTTGTGCTTCATCCAGCCTGGCATTTCCCATGATGTACTGTGCATATAAGTTAAATAAGCAGAGTGACAATATACAATGATGTGCTCCTTTCCTAGTTTTGAATCAGTCAGTAGTCTGGTTCTGTTGCTTCTTGACTCACATACAGGTTTCCCAGGAGACAGATAAGGTTGTCTGGTATTCATGTCTTTAAGAATTTTGTTGTAATCCACACAGTCAAAGGTTTTAGCATAGTCAGTGAAACAGAAGTGGATATTTTTATGGAATTCCTTTGCTTTCTTCAAGATCCAATGAATGTTGGCAATTTGATCTCTGGTTCCTCTGCCATTTCTATATCTAGTTTGTACCTCTGAAAGTTCTTGGTTCACGTACTACTGAAGCCTAGCTTCAAGGAATTTGAGCATAACCTTGCTAGCATATGAAATGAGTGCAAGTGTACAGTAATTTCAACATTCCTTGGCATTGCCCTTCTTTGGGATTGGAATGAAAACTGATCTTTACGGTCGTGTGGCCACTGCAAATTTTCCAAATTTGCCGATATATCAAGTGCAGCACTTTAACAACATCATCTTTTAGGATTTGAAATAGCTCAACTTAAATTCCATCACCTCCACTAGCTTATATCATAGTAATGGTTCCTAAGGCCCACTTGAATTCACACTCCAGGATCTCTGGCCCTAGTGCATGACCACACCATTGTGTTTATCAAGATCATTAAGACTTTTTTGTCTAACTCTTCTATGTGTTCTTGCCATCTCTTCTTATTCTCTTCTGCTTCTGTAAGATCCTTACCATTTCTGTCCTTTATGTGCCCATCCTTGCATGAAATAGTCCCTTGATGTCTTCAATTTTCTTGGAAATATCTCTAGTCTTTCCTACTTTATTGTCTTCCTCTATTTCTTTGCATTGTTCATTTAAGAAGACCTTCTTATCTGTCCTTTCTATTCTCTAAAATTCTGTATACAGTGAGCTATATGTTTCCCTTTCTGTCTTGATTTTTGTTTCTCTTCTCTTCTCAGATGTTTGTAAAGCCTCCTAAGACAGTCACTTTGCCTTCTTACATTTCTTTTTCTTTGTGATGGTTTTGGTCACTAAATTCTGTACAATTTCACGAACCTCTGTCCATAATTACTCAGGCAGTTTGCCTACCAGATCTAATACCTTGAATCTATTCTTTACCTTCACTCTATAATCATAAGGGATTTTATTTAGGTCACATCTGACTGGCCTAGTGGTTTTACCTGCTTTCTTTAGTTTAAGCCTGAACCTTGCAATGTGGAGATCATGATCTGAGTCAGCCAGCTCTAGGTCTTGCTTTTGCTGACTATATAGAGTATCTCCATCTTTGGCTGCAAAGAGCATAATCAGATTTCAGTATTGACCATTTGGTGATGTCCATGTATAGAGTTGTCTCTCATGTTGTTTTGGAAGAGGGTATTTTCTATGACCAGTGTGTTCTCTTGACAGAATTCTGTTAGCCCTGCTTCATTTTGTACTCCAAGGCCAAACTTGCCTGTTACTCCAGGTATCACTTCTACTTTTGCATTCCAATAGAAGGTCTTATAGGTCTTCATAGAACCAGTCAACTTCAGCTTCTTTGGCATCAATAGTTGGGACATAGATTTGGATTACTGTGATGAGAATCGTTTGCCTTGGAAAAGAACTATTTTCTGTCATTTTTGAAGTTGCAACCAAGTACTACCTGTCAGACTCTTTTGATGACTATGAAGGCTATTCCGTTTCTTCTAAGAGATTCTTGCCCACAGTAGTAGATATAATGGTCATCCGAATTAAATTCACCCATTCCCATCCATTTTTAGCTCACTGATTCCTAAGACTTTGATGTTCAATCTTGCCATCTCCTGCTTGACCATGTCAAATTTGCCCTGATTCATGGACCTAACATTCCAGGTTCCTATGCATTATTGTTCTTTACAAAATTGGACTTTATTTTCACCCCAGGTGGCACAGTGATTAAGAATCCACCTGTCAAAGCATGAGATGCAAGAGACAGGGGTTCAATTCCCTGAGTCGGGAAGATCCTCTGGAGAAGGAAATGGCAAACTGCTCCAGTATTCTTGCCTGGAACACTCCATGAACAGAGGAAACTCATAGGCTACAGTCCATGGGGTCTCAAAAAGTCGGAGAGGACTGACTGTGTGAGCACACACATGCACACACCCTGTGACCCAGCAATTCCACTCTTAAGTGTTTATCAGGAGGATATCAGAACTTTATCAGCATAAGTTCTGCAAAGACTTTACTCAAATATACCGAGCAGCCTTGCTCACAATAGCACCGAAGGGGAAACAACTCAATGTCAACAGATAAATGGACAAACCATGATTTGTTTGACCAGGGGTTCACTGGAGAAAGAGAACAAATCATCACTTCCTTGACATAAGAGAACTACCATATAATCCAGCAATTCCAGTTCTGGGTATATATCTGAAAAAAGACACTAATTTGAAAAAATAAATGTACCCTGATGTTCATAGCAGAATTATTCACAATTGCCAAGATGTGGAAGCAGCCTAAGTAGACACCATCATCAACAGATGAAGTAGACACCTTCATCAATAGATGAAGGGATAAAGAATATGGAGTATATTTGTACTATTTCAGTCATAAAAAGAATAAAATTTTGCCATTTACAGCATCACATGGATGGATTTATAGTTCATTACTCTAAGGGAAATAATGCAAAGCAAGAGAAATACTGTATGAAATCACATGTGGAGAATCTAAAAAAATACAACAAATGTGAATATAGCAAAAAAAAAAAAAAAAAGCAGACTCATAGGTACAGAGGACAAAACAGTGGGAGACAGGGGCAATATAAGGATGGGGGAGTGGGAGGTACAAACTATTGGGTCTAAGATAGGTTCAAGGATGTATTGTACAACACAAGGGGTCTAGCCAATATTTTGCAATGGCTGTAAATGGAAAGTAACCTTTAAAAATAGTATATTTTTTTAATTTTTGATAAACACTTAAATTTTTTTTAAATTATAATAGAACTATGTGTATAGAAGAGATGGAGGAAAGAGACCACAGTGTGTGGGAGAGGTGGGTATTTGTGCAAAAGAGAACTAAAATTGTCTCTCACACTGTAAAATCAAACAATATGTAAAGCTGCAAAAGTTGTGTCACAGTATTCTGCATTAAGGGTGACAAGAGTCATTTAACAATTCTTTTGTAAGGAAATTTGGAAAACTCAGCAGTGGCCACAGGACTGGAAAATGTCAGTTTTCATTCCAATCCCAAAGAAAAGCAATGCCAAAGAACGTTCAAACTACTGCACAATTGCACTCATCTCACACGCTAGCAAAGTAATGTTCAAAATTCTCCAAGTGAGGTTTTAACAGTATGTGAACCGAGAACTCACAGATGTTCAAGTTGGATTTAGAAAAGGCAGAGGAACTAGAAATTAAATTGGCCAGCATCCACTGGATCAGTGAAAAAGCAAGAGAGTGCCAGAAAAACATCTACTTCTGCTTTATTGACTATGCCAAAGCCTTTGACAGTGTGGATCAGAGCAAACTGTGGAAAATTCTTAAAGAGCTGGGAATACCAGACCACCTGATCTGCCTCCTGACAAATCTGTATGCAGGTCAAGAAGCAACAGTTAGAACCAGACATAGAACAATGAACTGGTTCATAATTGGGAAAGGAGTACATTAAGGTTGTATATTGTCACCCTGCTTATTTAACTTATATGCAGAGTATATCATACAAAATGCCAGGCTGGATGAAGCACAAGCTGCAATCAATAACCTCAGATATGCAGATGACACCACCCTTATGGCAGAAAGTGAAGAAGAACTAAAGAGCCTCTTGATGAAAGTGAAAGAGGAGAGTGAAAAAGCTCACTTAAAACTCGACATTCAGAAAACTAAGATCATGGCATTCAATCCCATCACTTCATGGTAAGTAGATGGTGAAACAATGGAAACAGTGAGAAACTGTATTTTCTTGGGCTCCAAAATCAGTGCAGATGGTGACTGCAGCCATGA
The DNA here is from genome assembly GCF_027580195.1 of Bos mutus. Lineage (NCBI taxonomy): Eukaryota > Metazoa > Chordata > Mammalia > Artiodactyla > Bovidae > Bos > Bos mutus. Next base: position 2,821,873 of record NC_091628.1, on the reverse strand, counting down.
AATTAAAACATGCTTGCTCCTTGGAAGAAAAGCTATGACCAACCTAGACAGCATATTAAAAAGTAGAGACATTACTTTACCAACAAAGGTTTGTCTAGTCAAAGCTATGGTTTTTCCAGTAGTCATGGATGTGAGAGTTGGACTATAAAGAAAGCTGAGTGTCAAATAATTGATGCTTTTGAGCTGTGGTGTTGGAGAAGACTCTTGAGAGTCTCTTGTACTACAAGGAGATTCAACCAGTCCATCCTAAAGGAAATCAGTCCTGAATATTGATTGGAAGGACAGATGCTGAAGCTGAAACTCCAATACTTTGGCCACCTGATGTGAAGAACTGACTCATTTGAAAAGACCCTGATGCTGGGAAAGATTGAAGGCAGGAGAAGAAGGGGAAGACAGAGGATGCGATGGTTGGATGGAATCACTGACTCAATGGACATGAGTTTGAGCAAGCTCCAGGAGTGGGTGGACCGGGAAGCCTGGCATGCTGCAGTCCATGGGGTTGCAAAGTTGGACACAACTCAGCAACTGAACTGAACTGATGGAACAGTGTGACCCTTTTAAACTCTGAGTGTGTATAAAAATTTGGTTTTCTAAGTTAATGTTGGGGTTTTGCCAGTGGCTCAGACGGTAAAGAATGCACCTGCAGTGCAGGAGACCCAGGTCCAATCCCTGGGTCAGGAAGATCTTCTGGAGATGAGAATGGGAACAGACTCCAGTATTTTTGCCTGGAGAATTGCATGGACAGAAGAGCCTGATGAGCTACAGTTCATGGGGTTGCGAATGATAGAACACAACTGAGCAACTAACACTTTCACTACTTCTTTCAATTTAATTTTTAAGAATAATGGCTGTATTTCATCCATCTTCAGCATTCGCTGGATCAGTCTGAGGAGTGGGTCAGCGCCTTGCAGTGGGGATGCCACAGCCCCAATATCTGCTCGAAGTAAAGAGTTGCTTTATCAAATGCATCTCTTTTATCACAGAGGAAATCTATCTTTACAACCAAAGTAGACATTTCCTTAGGTTGCATTCATCAAGGTGGGGTTACGTGCTCATGACATAAGTACAAATGGTGAAGGAAATGAGAATCTAATCTTTGATGTCTAGAGTGGGAGGCAAATTCTGACACTGGGCAAGTGGGAGTCTGCGTAGGCAATCAGCAGCAAGTCTCACTCACTTTGAGTGGCTCAGTACATCCATCCACCACCATACCCCACAGAGGGCACAGCAGTGCCATTGGACATAGCCATACTAGCAGAAGTAGCAGCAATGCCTACCAAAGATTCAGTTCAGCCACTCAGTCACATCCGACTGTTTGTGACCCCATGGACCACAGCACGCCAGGCCTCCCTGTCCATCACCAGCTTCCAGGGTTTACTCAAACTCATGTCTATTGAGTCAGTGATGCCATCCAACCATCTCATCCTCTGTTGACCCCTTCTCCTCCCATCTTCAATCTTTCCCAGCATCAGGGTCTTTTCCAATGAGTCAGCTCTTCGCATCAGGTGGCCAAAGTATTGGAGTTTCAGCTTCAGCATCAGTCCTTCCAATCAATAATCAGGACCAATTTCCAACTTTCACATCCATGTATGACTATTGGAGAAACCATATCCTTGACTAGATGGACCATTTTTGGCAAAGTAATGGCTCTGCTTTTTAATAAGCTGTCTAGGTTGGTCATCAGAGAAAGCAATGGCAACCCACTCCAGTACTCTTGCCTGGAAAATCCCATGGACGGAGGGGTCTGGTGGGCTGCAGTCCATGGGGTCGCTAGGAGTCGGACACGACTGAGTGACTTCACTTTATTTTTTCACTTTCATGCATTGGAGAAGGAAATGGCAACCCACTCCAGTGTTCTTGCCTGGAGAATCCAGGGACGGGGGAGCCTGGTGGGCTGCTGGCTATGGGGTCGCACAGAGTCGGACACAACTGAAGCGACTTAGCAGTAGCAGCAGCAGGTTGGTCATTACTTTTCTTCCTAGGAGCAAGCGTCTTTTAATTTCATGACTACAGTGACCATCTGAAGTGATTTTGGAGCCCCCCCAAAATAAAGTCTGTCACTGTTTCCACTGTTTCCCCATCTATTTGCCATGAAGTAATGAGACCAGATGCTATGATCTTAGTTTTCTGAATGTTGAGTTTTAAGACAACTTTTTCACTCTCCTCCTTCACTTTCATCAAGAGGCTCTTCAGTTCTTCTTTGCTTTCTGCCATAAGCGTGGTGTCATCTGCCTATCTGAAGTTATTGATATTTCTCCTGGCAATCTTGATTCCAGATCATGCTTCATCCAGTCCAGCATTTCCGGTAACAGTACCCATATCAAAGGTGGTACCAAGTGGAAGCCTCAGTGCTGCCAGCAGACACAATAGTGTCTAACAGAGATTGCCGAGTCCAGCACAGAGACAGTCTACAGTTGCACTGTTTGATATGGTCACCAGGATCCACAAATGGATCTTAAACAAAAATTAATTAAAATTTAAAATTTATCCAGTGATTTGTCAATTACAGATAAAGTTTCCATACCCCAGCAGTTGTGCCTATGGAGGATTTCAGCTCCTGAGTTTCTACTCTTGCTATGGAAATATCTAAACCAAAAGTTCTGGGCCCTAAACTGTGACCTGGGGTGACTTACATCATAGATCTGGGAACACCAGTTAGGAAAGGCACAGCAGTGATAATGGGTCACAATACCCTTACTGAGATCAAGCCCAGAGTCTTTGGAGTGGGAGCACTGACTCCAAGACCCTAGACTGCCAGAGAACTAACCCTAGGAAGTATCAAATAGTGAGAACTCACACAAAGGAAACCACTTGAATACAAGACCTGACATCACCCGACCACCAATAGCACCCTGTGCTGGATGCCTCATCTAAGCAACAAACAAAACAAAAATACATACCCAGTCATCAACAGACAGGATTACCACCTCACTCAGCCTTGCCCATCAGAGGAAAAGCAAACAAACAAAAACTCAGCACAAATCTCACCCTATACGAAACTTACACAAACCACTGGACCAACCTCAGGAGGGCAGAAACCAAAAGGGAGAAAGAATCCAACCTTGAAGCCTGGGAAAGGAGAATGCAAACACAAGAAGTTAAAAAAAAATGAAAAGGCAGAAAAATATTACACAAATGAAGGAACAAACTAAAAACACAGACGTCCCAATAATTGAAGAGGAAATAGGCAACCTACCTGAAAAAGAATTCAGAATAATGATAGTAAAGATGATCAAAAACCTTGAAAACAAAATGGAGAAAATGCAAAAATCAATTAACAAAGACCTAGAAGAATTAAAGAATAAACATACAGAGACAAATGACACAATTACTGAAATTAAAAATACTCTAGAAGGAATCAATAGCAGAATATCTGAAGCAGAAGAACGAATCAGTGAGCTGGAAGAGAAAATGGTGGAAATAACTTCTGAAGAGAAGAATAAAGTAAAAAGATTGAAAAGAACTGAGGATAGTCTTAGAGACCTCTGGGACAATATCAAACACACCAACATTCAAATTATAGGGGTCCCAGAAGAAGAAGAGAAAAAGAAAAGGTATGAGAAAAATTTTGAAGAGATTAGAGTTGAAAATTTCCCCAACATGGAAAAGGAAATAGTCAAGTCCAAGAGGCACAAAGAGTCCCATACAGGATAAACACAAGGAGAACACCAAGACACATGCTAATCAAACTAACAAAGACTAAACACAAAGAAAGAATATTAAAAGCAGTAAGGGAGAAGCAACAAGCAACATACAAAGGAAATCCTATATACTTAAAAGCTGATCTTTCAGCAGAAACTTCACAGGCCAGAAGGGAATGGCAGATATATTTGAAATATTGAAAGGGAAAAATCTACAACCAAGATTAGTGTACCTAGCAAGGATTTCATTCAAAATTGATGGAGAAATCAAAAGCTTTTCAGATAAGCAAAAGTTAAGAGAATTCAGTATGACCAAACCAGCTTTACAACAAATGTTAAAGGGACTTACATAGTCAAGAAATACAAGAGAAGAAAAAAGATCTACAAAGTCAACCCCAAACAATTAAAAAAATGGCAATAGGAACATATATATCAATAATTGCTTTAAGTGTAAATGGATTAAATGCTCCAACCAAAAGACACAGACTGGCTGAATGGATACAAAAGCAAGACCCATACCTATGCTGTCTACAAGAAACCCACTTCAGACCTAAAGACATCTATAGTCTGAAAGTGAAAAGATGGAAAAATGTATTCCATGTAAATGGGAAGAGAAAGAAAGCTGGAGTAGCAATCCTCATATCAGTCAAAATAGACCTTAAAATAAAGATTACAAGATATAAGGAAGGACACTACATAGGATCAAGCAATCAATCCAAGAGGAAGACATAACAATTGTAAACATCTAGGCACCCAACATAGGAGCACCTCAAATCTAAGAAAAATACTAACAGACATAAAAGGAGAAATTGACAGTAACACAATAATAGTAGTAGACTTTAACACCCACTCACACCAATGGACAGATTACCAAAACAGAAAATTAATAAAGAAACACAAGTCTTAAATGATGCATTTGATGAGATGGATCTCATTGATATCTTCAGGACATTCCATCCAAATGCAGAAGAATATACCTTCTCAAGTGCACATGGAATGTTCTCCAGGATAGACCACATCTTGGGTCACAAATCAAACCTCAGTAAATTTAAGAAAATTAAAATCGTATCAAGCATCTTCTCCAACCACAATACTATGAGACTAGATATCAATTACAAGAAGAAAAAAACCTGTAAGAAACACAAACACAAAATTAGTAGAAGGAAAGAAATTATAAAGATCCGAGCAGAAATACATGAAAAAGAAATGAAAGAAACAACAGTAAAGATTAATAAAAATAAAAGCCGATTCTTTGAGAAGATAAACAAAATTGACAAGTCTTTAGCCAGACTCATCAAGAAAAAAAGAAGAATCAAATCAACAAAAGTAGAGATGAAAAAGGAGAGGTTACAACAAACAATGCAGAAATACAAAGGATTATAAGAGACTATTATGAACAAGTCTATGGAAATAAAATGGGTAACCTGGAAGAAATGGACAGATTCTTAGAAAAGTTCAATCTCCCAAGACTGAACCAGGAAGAATTAGAAATTATGAACAACCCAATTATAAGCACTGAAATTGAAGCTGTGATTAAAAAAAAAAAAAATCTCCCCAAAACAAAAGCCCAGGACCAGACGGCTTCACAGGAGAATTCTATCAAACATTTAGAAAAGAGCTAATGCCTATCCTGCTAAAACTCTTTCAAAAAATTAGAGGAAGGAATACTTCCAAACTCATTCTACAAGGCCACCATCACCCTGATACCAAAACCAGACAAAAACAACACACAAAAAAAGAAAACTACAAACCAGTATCACTGATGAACATAGATGCAAAAATCCTCAACAAAATTTAGCAGACAGAATTCAGCAACACATCAAAAATCTCATACACCATGATCAAGTTGGGTTTATTCTAGGAATGCAAGAATTCTTCAATATATACAAATCAATGTGATACACTATATTAACAAATTGAAAGATAAAAAACATATGATCATCTCAATAGATGCAGGAAAAGCCTTTGGAAAAACTCAGCACTCCTTTATGATTAAAGCTCTTCAAAAAAATGGGCCTAGAAGGAAACTAGCTTAACATAGTAAAGCCCATATATGATAAGCCTACAGCAAACATTATTCTCAATGGTGAAAAACTGAAAGCATCCCCCCTAAGATCAGGAACAAGACAAAGGTATCCACTTTCACCACTATTATTCATAGTTCTGGAAGTCCTAGTTAACAGCAATCAGAGAAGAAAAAGAAATAAAAGGAATCCAGATCAGAAAAGAAGAGGTAAAGCTCTCATTATTTGCAGATGACATGATACTCTACATAGAAAACCCTAAAGATAGTATCAGAAAATTACTAGAGCTAATCAGTGAATTTAGCAAAGTTGCAGGATTCAAAATCAATACACAGAAGTCACTTGCATTTCTCTATACTAACAATGAAAAATCAGAAAGAGAAATTAACGAATCAACCTCATTCACCATTGCAAGAAAGATAATTAAATATCTGGGAATAAACTTACCTAAGGAGACAAAAGAACTGTACACAGAAAATTATAAGACACTAATGAAAGAAAGATGACATAAACAGATGGAGAGAGATTCCATGTTCCTGGGTAGGAAGAATCAATATTGTGAAAATGACTATCCTACCAAATGCAATCTATAGATTCAATGCAATCCCTATCAAATTGCCAATGGTATTTTTCACAGAACTAGAACTAAAAATTTCATAGTTTATATGGAAATACAAAAGACCCCAAATAGCCAAAGCAGTCTTGAGAAAGAAAAATGGAACTGGACTCCATTCTTCCTGACTTCAGATTATACTACAAAGCTCCAGTCATCAAGACAGTATGGTACTGCACAAAAACAGAAATATAGACCAATGGAACAAGATACAAAGCCGAGAAATAAGCCCATGCACCTATGGGTAACTTATTTTTGACAAAGGAGGCAAGAATATACAATGTGGCAAAGACAGCCTCTTCAATAAATGGTGCTGGGAAAACTGAACAGTTACATATAAAAGAATGAAATTAGGACACTTCCTAACACCTACACCTACACAAGGATTGACTCAAAATGGATTAAAGACCTAAATGTAAGATCAGAAACTAGAAAACTCTTAGAGGAAAACATAGGCAGAACACTTGATGACATAAATCACAGCAAGATCCTCTATGACCCACCTCCTAGAGTAACAGAAATAAAAACAAAAGTAAACAAGTGGGACCTGATTAAACTTAAAAGCTTTTGCACAGCAAAGGAAACTATAAGCAAGATGAAAAGACAACCCTCGGAATGGGAAAAAATAATAGTAAATGAAACAACTGACAAAGAATTAATTTCCAAAATATACAAGCAGCTCATACAACTCAATACCAGAAATGCAAACAACCCAATCAAAAAGTGGGAAAAAGACCTAAACAGACATTTCTCCAAAGAAGACATACAGATGGCTAATAAACACATGAAAAGATGCTCAACATAACTCATGATTAGAGAAAGGCAAATCAAAACTACAGTGAGATATTACCTCACACCTATCAGAACGGCCGTCCTCAAAAAGTCTACAAACAATAAATGCTGAAGAGGGTGTGGAGAAAATGGAACCCTCTTGCACTGTTTGTGGGAATGTAAATTGATACAGCCACTATAGAAGACAATATGGAAATTCCTTTAAAAACTTGGAATAAAACCACCATATGACCCAGCAAACTAAAATTGAAAAAGACACATGTATCCCATTGTTCACTGCGTCACTATTTACAATAGCTAGAACACGGGAGCAACGTAGATGTCCATCGACAGATGAATGGATAAAGAAGTTGTGCTGTATTACTCAGCCAAAAAAAGGAATGCGTTTGAGTCAGTTCTGATGATGTGGGTGAACCTAGAACCTATTATACAGAGTGAAGAAAGTCAGAAAGAAAGATAAATATTGTATTCTAACACACATATATGGAATCTATAAAAATGGTTCTAAAGAATTTCCTTACAGGGCAACAATGGAGAAACAGACATAAGAGAACAGACCTATGGATATGGGGAGAGGGGAGGAGAGGCTGAGATGTGTGGAGAGAGTAACATGGAAACTTACATTACTGTGTGTGAAATAGATAGCCAACAGGAATTTGCTGTATGGCTCAGGAAACTCAAACAGGGGCTCTGTATCAACCTAGAGGGGTAGGGTGGGGAGGGACGTGGGAGGGAGCTTCAGAAGGGAGGGGATACATATACAGCTATGGCTGATTTGTGTTGAGGTTTGACAGAAAACAGCAAAATTCTTAAAGCAATTATCCTTCAATAAAAAATAAATTAAAAAAAATTAAAAATAAAATTCAGTTCCTTGGTCACACTAGTCATATTTTAAGTGTGGGGTCGTGAAGAGTCAGACATGACTGAGCGACTTCACTTTCACTTTTCACTTTCCTGCATTGGAGAAGGAAATGGCAACCCACTCCAGTGTTCTTGCCTGGAGAATCCCAGGGATGGGGAGCCTGGTGGCTGCCATCTATGGGGTCACACATAGTTGGACACGACTGAAGTGACTTAGCAGCAGCAGCAGCAGCCACTAGTTGCTACTGTACTGGTCATCATAAATCAAGGAAATTTCCATCTTTATAGAAAGTTTATTGTTTGAGCACTGGGCTAGAGCAAGGGAGAACTTCTTAAGTGATAAATCCACATTTTGTTGCAATGAGATGTATTTGTAGCTCATCTGCAGGCATCTCCAGGGATTCCTGGAGCTATGGTACAGACCCTTGGCCGAGATAGCAAAGAAATGTTCTAGCTAATGATTTATGGTACGCTGTTTAAAGCCCAAAATTGTCCTGGAGATACCCAGTGCCAGCTCGTCTGCCTTGTTTAATGACAGTGTATAGATTGATGGTTCCTCACCTGGTTTACTTGGTCACTCAGACTGATTTTGGCTGTGTCATCAGTGAGGCATGAAAGACCTCCAAGAAGACTTGTGCCTTGTCTTCCTGGAACAGATTACCTCATGTGACATTGGTGGCCCATGATCCTGAGACAGAACATATTCTTCACAACTGAGAAAAGGACTCTGAAAGCTGTGCCTAGGTGTTCCAGGCTCCCATACTGTTGCTTTGTGTTTTCTGGATCTTGGTACCATGGAGCCTTTGCTTGTCATAAATCATTCATGAGCATACCTTATTAGAGTCCTTCGAGTCCTTTCAATTATCTGACCCCAAGTAATTGGTGCAACCCATGGGCGCCAGTCAAATTTGGTCATTAACACATATAAAACATCCTCTGGACACTGCTAGAAATAACTAGACTGAACTTTACAAGGCTCTGGAGCTCGCACTCTAGCAGGTGTGAATAAGAAACGCCATGATACATAAAGATTTTGCTGTTTTCTTCACTCTTACATGTCAAACGGGAGTCATCAATGAAGTAATGTATTTTGACATGAATAATCAAAGAGATTATTTATGTTCAAATTCTTGGAAAGATCATTTTACCCCCTATACCTCAATTTTCTTTTCTGTAAGATGGAAACTTACAGAATTCATATCATAGAACTGTTTGAGGGTTGATTTGTATGACATGTAGTAAGTAAAATGCTGAGCATAAAGTAAAAACTCCAGAAATGTGAGCTTTTGCTATTTCTCTCTCAAACAAAGAGATCTCTTAATAATTAACATTCATAATAAACAGAGTAATACATCTCCTTAAAGATCTTATTGTCTGTCTTGGATCCTTTTTTTTTTTTTTTTTAATCCGGTAGCATTGTTTCAATTACCATACATCTGTTTTGTTTTCTTTTAAATATTTCACACAAACACATACTGTATCTGAGTAGAGTGCTACATCATCCAAACCCAAATATCATATTTGCATGTGCTCTGTTGATGAGCTTAGTTTTTATTAAAAAGCTATATTTTTATTCCATGCATGACACTTGCTCAGTGGGAAAATTATGAATGTAATTGTTAGGCCCCTAACTCAAAATTTTTCCCCTGGTGGTTAATCATGGTTTCTAATTCCAGTGGCATAAATGGCTTTCTAGCAATCTGCTGGTGTAATCTTCTCACTTTATAGTGAGATCTCACAGCTAATAAATGATAGAACTGGGACTCAAATCCAATCAGAACCATATAAATGCTGAAGTTATAAGAATATATACATGAAAAGATACATTTTGGGAGAGGGTATCATTAATGACAGAAATAAGAGATTGTGAAGAGATAAAAAATATTTTAGGAAATTGCTTGAACCAACTTATAGGATAAAGTTGCAGGAGAGAAAACAAAGTATAGGGTATTGTTCCTACTATTAAGGAACTCAGACCCCTGATTGGACTTGTCCTCTTCAAGCTTCTTTAAATCACGTGAAAGGGAACTAAAATAAAATTGTGATTCATTGTAAGGCTATCTCAAAGAAGAAAAGGAAATACAGCTGAGCCTCATGTAAAATATGTTGGAAATCAGAACGGTGCTAGGAATTAAGGCAGGTGCTTAATTAAGAGGTGCTCCCTCTCTTGATGATGAGTTCTCTAAACTCTACCTTTCATAAATCCTTCGCTCTGAGTTATTTGCTGTCTTTCCTGGTTTCCACTGCTCACATATCTGAACATGGCCCAATGCAGCCTGACTCTGAGCTCTAGGGTCCATCACCTCATTGAACAGCACTATGGTTGTCATTTCTGCCGGGCAGCATTCTCCTCACCGTTATAGTCACTCTGCATTGCCTGCCCTTAGCTCAGAAGCTCATCTGTTTATCAGTTTGGCTGGAGATTTGTGAGCACCTAGAGCTTTATGGGCCTGTGGAAAGTAAGCACCTCCAAATATATCCTTTATACATATAAATACACACACAATTGTTCAAGAACCACTTGAGGGCAATCGTTTAGGGTTAACCTAGTAGTGCCATATAAGGTATACAACGAATATGTAATGAAAAGGGACGTGCTCCAACATTCGCATGGTAATAGATATCCATGTGGGTGGAAGCTCTGGAAAGCCTGTATAGAGGAGGCGAATAGTAAGGGGTATCTTGAAGAATGAACATATAATGACATGGAAAGATGGTAAAAGGGGTGTTCCATTCAAGTAAAAGGGCATGAATGCATAAAATATTAAGTCTCATTCAAGTAACAGAATATTTGAACTGGAGCAAAGTATTCATATACAAATTTAATCAAAAAATATATTTGTGGGTGGTCCTAAGATGGCAGAGGAATAAGACGGTGAGACCACTTTCTCCCCCACAAATTCATCAAAAGAACATTTGAACGCTGAGAAAATTCCACAAAACAACTTCTGAATGCTGGCAGAGGACATCAGGCACCCAGAAAAGCAGTCCATTGTATTCAAAAGGAGGCAGGAAAAAATATAAAAGATGAGAGACAAAAGAGGTAGGGACAGATATCCTTCCCGGTAAGGGAGTCTTAAAAAAGAGAGAAGTTGGGGGGAGGAGCCAAGATGGCAGAGGAGTAGGACGGGGAGAACACTTTCTCCCCCACAAATTCATCAAAAGAGCATTTAAACGTCGAGTAAATTCCACAAAACAACTTCTGAATGCCGGCAGAGGACATCAGGCACCCAGAAAAGCAATCCAACTCTTGAAAGGAGGTAGGAAAAAAATATAAAAGACAAAAAAAGAGACAAAAGAGGGAGGGACGGAGTTCCGTCCCGGGAAGGGAGTCTTAAAAAGAGAGAAGTTTCCAAACACCAGGAAACCTTCTCACTGCCGAATCTGTGCCGAGCTTTGGAAGCACAGAGGGCAACATAACGGGGAGAAAAAATAAATAAACAATTACAACTCGAAGATTGCGAGTCCTACGGTAACTCCCCCAGCGGAGAAGCAGCGCAGACGCCTGCACTCGCCATTAGAAAGCGGGGACTGGGCAGGGAGGTGCAGCACGGGCTGCATCACTTAGAGTAAGAATCTGGCCTGAATACCCTGAGCACTATCTGAGCGAAATAATTTGGGCTAGCAAACCAGACTGTGGGATATCTACCACGCGAAAAGCCAGCCCCAGCCTAAGACACCGCTAGGCCCGCGCACGGAACAAAGAACTGAACAGAGATAGCTGGCTGCAGACCTTCCCCCTCCGGTGACAGGCAGCCAGAGCCGGAAGGGGGCAATCGCAGCCCCAGAGAGACATTATCTATAAAACTGTGAGCAGGCTTCTTTGCTAACTAAAACTTCTTGGGGGTCTGGACAGTCAACATCTGCCTGAGAAGGTGCGCCAGTTTTACACCCAGATAACCAAGTGGCGGGGAGGCGATAAGTCGCAGCATTGGCGCTCGCCAAACACCTCATCACTTGAGCTGCTCGGACCTGGGAAGAACACAAAACTCAGGCCCAACTGAGTCTGCGCCTCTGAGGACTGCCCGAGTGCCTGAACCTGAGCGGCTTGGACCTGGGAGGTACTTGCAGCCCAGGGCCAGCCTCGGATTGTTCCCGGCGGAACAACCTAGAGCCCGAGCAGTGTGGGCAGGGAGGCTACACGCGCCGTGAGCGGGGGCAGACCCAGTGTGGCTGAGGCACTGTGAGCGCACGCCAGTGTTATTTGTTTGCAGCATCCCTCCCTCCCTCCCCACAGCGCGACTGAACAAAGAGAAGAAATACAGCTCCACCCATCAGAACACCGACACAAGCTTCCCTAACCAGGAAACCTTGACAAGCCACCTGTACAAACCCACACACAGCGAGGAAAAGCCACAATAAAGAGAACTCCACAAACTGCCAGAATACAGAAAGGACACCCCAAACTCAGCAGTTTAAACAAGATGAAGAGACAGAGGAATATCCAGCAGATAAAGGAACAGGATAAATGCCCACCAAACCAAACAAAAGAGGAAGAGATAGGGAATCTACCTGATAAAGAATTCCGAATAATGATAGTGAAATTGATCCAAAATCTTGAAATTAAAATGGAATCACAGATAAATAGCATGGAGACAAGGATTGAGAAGATGCAAGAAAGGTTTAACAAGGACCTAGAAGAAATAAAAAGAGTCAATATACAATGCATAATGCAATAAATGAAATTAAAAACACTCTGGAGGCAACAAATAGTAGAATAACAGAGGCAGAAGATAGGATTAGTGAATTAGAAGATAGAATGGTAGAAATAAATGAATCAGAGAGAATAAAAGAAAAACGAATTAAAAGAAATGAGGACAATCTCAGAGACCTCCAGGACAATATTAAACGCTACAACATTCAATCATAGGGGTTCCAGAAGAAGAAGACAAAAAGAAAGACCATGAGAAAATACTTGAGGAGATAATAGTTGAAAACTTCCCTAAACTGGGGAAGGAAATAATCACCCAAGTCCAAGAAACCCGGAGAATCCCAAACAGGATAAACCCAAGGCGAAACACACCAAAGACACATATTAATCAAATTAACAAAGATCAAACACAAAGAACAAATATTAAAAGCAGCAAGGGAAAAACAACAAATAACACACAAGGGAATTCCCATAAGGATAACAGCTGATCTTTCAATAGAAACTCTTCAAGCCAGGAGGGAATGGCAAGACATACTTAAAATGATGAAAGAAAATAACCTACAGCCCAGATTATTGTACCCAGCAAGGATTTCATTCAAGTATGAAGGAGAAATCAAAAGCTTCTCAAACAAGCAAAAGCTGAGAGAATTATGCACCACCAAACCAGCTCTCCAACAAATACTAAAGGATATTCTCTAGACAGGAAACACAAAAATGGTGTATAAATTCGAACCCAAAACAATAAAGTAAATGGCAACAGGATCATACTTATCAATAATTACCTTAAACGTAAATGGGTTGAATGCCCCAACCAAAAGACAAAGACTGGCTGAATGGATACAAAAACAAGACCCCTACATATGTTGTCTACAGGAGACCCACCTCAAAACAGGGGACACATACAGACTGAAAGTGAAGGGCTGGAAAAAGATTTTCCATGCAAATAGGGACCAAAAGAAAGCAGGAGTAGCAATACTCATATCAGATAAAATAGACTTTAAAACAAAGGCTGTGAAAAGAGACAAAGAAGGTCACTACATAATGATCAAAGGATCAATCCAAGAAGAAGATATAACAATTATAAATATATATGCACCCAACACAGGAGCACCGCAGTATGTAAGACAAATGCTAACAAGTATGAAAGGAGAAATTAACAATAACACAATAATAGTGGGAGACTTTAATACCCCACACACACCTATGGATAGGTCAACTAAACAGAAAATTAACAAGGAAACACAAACTTTAAACGATACAATAGACCAGTTAGACCTAATTGATATCTATAGGACATTTCATCCCAAAACAACGAATTTCACCTTTTTCTCAAGCGCACATGGAACCTTCTCCAGGATAGATCACATCCTGGGCCATAAAGCTAGCCTTGGTAAATTCAAAAAAATAGAAATCATTCCAAGCATCTTTTCTGACCATAATGCAGTAAGATTAGATCTCAATTACAGGAGAAAAACTATTAAAAATTCCAACATATGGAGGCTGAACAACACGCTGCTGAATAACCAACAAATCACAGAAGAAATCAAAAAAGAAATCAAAATTTGCATAGAAACGAATGAAAATGAAAACACAACAACCCAAAACCTGTGGGACACAGTAAAAGCAGTCCTAAGGGGAAAGTTCATAGCAATACAGGCACACCTCAAGAAACAAGAAAAAAGTCAAATAAATAACCTAACTCTACACCTAAAGCAACTAGAAAAGGAAGAAATGAAGAACCCCAGGGTTAGTAGAAGGAAAGAAATCTTAAAAATTAGAGCAGAAATAAATGCAAAAGAAACAAAAGAGACCATAGCAAAAATCAACAAAGCCAAAAAGCTGGTTCTTTGAAAGGATAAATAAAATCGACAAACCATTAGCCAGACTCATCAAGAAACAAAGGAGAAAAATCAAATCAATAAAATTAGAAACGAAAATGGAGAGATCACAACAGACAACACAGAAATACAAAGGATCATAAGAGACTATTATCAACAATTATATGCTAATAAAATGGACAACGAGGAAGAAATGGACAAATTCTTAGAAAAGTACAACTTTCCAAAACTCGACCAGGAAGAAATAGAAAACCTTAACAGACCCATCACAAGCACGGAAATTGAAACTGTAATCAAAAATCTTCCAGCAAACAAAAGCCCAGGTCCAGACGGCTTCACAGCTGAATTCTACCAAAATTTAGAGAAGAGCTAACACCTATCCTGCTCAAACTCTTCCAGAAAATTGCAGAGGAAGGTAAACTTCCAAACTCATTCTATGAGGCCACCATCACCCTAATACCAAAACCTGACAAAGATCCCACAAAAAAAGAAAACTACAGGCCAATATCACTGATGAACATAGATGCAAAAATCCTAAACAAAATTCTAGCAATCAGAATCCAAAAACACATTAAAAGATCATACACCATGACCAAGTGGGCTTTATCCCAGGGATGCAAGGATTCTTCAATATCCGCAAATCAATCAATGTAATACACCACATTAACAAATTGAAAAATAAAAACCATATGATTATCTCAATAGATGCAGAGAAAGCCTTTGACAAAATTCAACACCCATTTATGATAAAAACTCTCCAGAAAGCAGGAATAGAAGGAACATACCTCAACATAATAAAAGCTATATATGACAAACCCACAGCAAACATTATCCTCAATGGTGAAAAATTGAAAGCATTTCCTCTAAAGTCAGGAACAAGACAAGGGTGCCCACTTTCACCATTACTATTCAACATAGTTTTGGAAGTTTTGGCCACAGCAATCAGAGCAGAAAAAGAAATAAAAGGAATCCAAATTGGAAAAGAAGAAGTAAAACTCTCACTATTTGCAGATGACATGATCCTCTACATAGAAAACCCTAAAGACTCCACCAGAAAATTACTAGAACTAATCAATGATTATAGTAAAGTTGCAGGATATAAAATCAACACACAGAAATCCCTTGCATTCCTATACACTAATAATGAGAAAACAGAAAGAGAAATTAAGGAAACAATTCCATTCACCATTGCAACGAAAAGAATAAAATACTTAGGAATATATCTACCTAAAGAAACTAAAGACCTATATATAGAAAATTATAAAACACTGGTGAAAGAAATCAAAGAGGACACTAATAGATGGAGAAATATACCATGTTCATGGATTGGAAGAATCAATATAGTGAAAATGAGTATACTAGCCAAAGCAATTTATAGATTCAATGCAATCCCTATCAAGCTACCGACAGTATTCTTTACAGAGCTAGAACAAATAATTTCACAATTTGTATGGAAATACAAAAAACCTCGAATAGCCAAAGCGATCTTGAGAAAGAAAAATGGAACTGGAGGAATCAACCTACCTGACTTCAGGCTCTACTACAAAGCCACAGTTATCAAGACAGTATGGTACTGGCACAAAGACAGAAATATAGATCAATGGAACAAAATAGAAAGCCCAGAGATAAATCCACGCACATATGGACACCTTATCTTTGACAAAGGAGGCAAGAATATACAGTGGATTAAAGACAATCTCTTTAACAAGTGGTGCTGGGAAATCTGGTCAACCACTGTAAAAGAATGAAACTAGAACACTTTCTAACACCATATACAAAAATAAACTCAAAATGGATTAAAGATCTCAACGTAAGACCAGAAACTATAAAACTCCTAGAGGAGAACATAGGCAAAACACTCTCTGACATACATCACAGCAGGATCCTCTATGACCCACCTCCCAGAATATTGGAAATAAAAGCAAAAATAAACAAATGGGACCTAATTAAACTTAAAAGCTTCTGCACATCAAAGGAAACTATTAGCAAGGTGAAAAGACAGCCTTCAGAATGGGAGAAAATAATAGCAAATGAAGCAACCGACAAACAACTAATCTCAAAAATATACAAGCAACTCCTACAGCTCAACTCCAGAAAAATAAATGACCCAATCAAAAAATGGGCCAAAGATCTAAATAGACATTTCTCCAAAGAAGACATACAGATGGCTAACAAACACATGAAAAGATGCTCAACATCACTCATTATCAGAGAAATGCAAATCAAAACCACTATGAGGTACCATTTCACACCAGTCAGAACGGCTGCAATCCAAAAGTCTACAAATAATAAATGCTGGAGAGGGTGTGGAGAAAAGGGAACCCTCTTACACTGCTGGTGGGAATGCAAACTAGTACAGCCACTATGGAGAACAGTGTGGAGATTCCTTAAAAAACTGGAAATAGAACTGCCTTATGATCCAGCAATCCCACTGCTGGGCATACACACTGAGGAAACCAGAAGGGAAAGAGACACGTGTACCCCAATGTTCATCGCAGCACTGTTTATAATAGCCAGGACATGGAAGCAACCTAGATGTCCATCAGCAGATGAATGGATAAGAAAGCTGTGGTACATATACACAATGGAGTATTACTCAGCCATTAAAAAGAATACATTTGAATCAGTTCTAATGAGGTGGATGAAACTGGAGCCTATTATACAGAGTGAAGTAAGCCAGAAGGAAAAACACCAATACAGTATACTAACGCATATATATGGAATTTAGAAAGATGGTAACGATAACCCTGTATACGAGACAGCAAAAGAGACACTGATGTATAGAACAGTCTTATGGACTCTGTGGGAGAGGGAGAGGGTGGGAAGATTTGGGAGAATGGCATTGAAACATGTAAAATATCATGTATGAAACGAGATGCCAATCCAGGTTCAATGCACGATACTGGATGCTTGGGGCTGGTGCACTGGGACGACCCAGAGGGATGGTATGGGGAGGGAGGAGGAGGAGAGGGTTCAGGATGGGGAACATGTATACCTGTGGTGGATTCATTTTGATATTTGGCAAAACTAATACAATTATGTAAAGTTTAAAAATAAAATAAAATTAATTAAAAAAAAAGAACTTAAAAAAAAAAAAAAAAACAAAATAAAATATAAAAGTTTAATTACAAAAAAAAAAAAAAAAAAGAGAAGTTTCCAAACACCAGGAAACACTCACTGCTGAGTCTGTGGTGAGCCTTGGAACCACAGAGGGCAACATAACCGGGAGGAAAAATAAATAAATAATTAAAACCCACAGATTATGTGCCCAACGGTAACTTCCAGCGGAGAAGCAGCACAGATGCCTGCATCCGCCACTAGCAAGCAGGGGCTGGGCAGGGAGGCACTGGGCTGCATTACTTAGAGTAAGGACCAGGCCTGAATGCCCCAAGGGCAATCTGAGGGAACTAAGGATAGCAAACCAGACTGTGGGATAGCTACCACGTGAAAAGCCCTAACCTAAGACACCGCCAGGCCTGCTCACAGAACAAAGGACTGACTAGAGCTACGCGGAAAGCCCTAACCTAAGACACCATCAGGCCCACACACAGAAAAAGGACTGAGCAGAGCTAGCTGGCTGCAGGCCGGCCTATCCCCCTCCAGTGCAGGCAAGGGCACCCAGAGCCAGAAGAGGGCAATCGTGGCCCCAGAGAGGCATTATCTACCAAACTGCAATCAGGCTTTGTTGCTAAACAGAACTTCTTGGGATTCTGGACAGTCAACATCTGCCTGAGAAGGTGCACTGGTTGTACACCCAGAAAACCAAACAGCAGGGACAGGGGAGGTAATAAGTTGCAGCGACTGCACTCACCAAACACCTGGTCACCTGAGCTGCTCGGACCTGGGAAGGGCACAAAACGCAGGCCCAACCAAGTCTGCATCTCTGAGGAGTACCTGAGTACCTGAACCTGAGCGGCTTAGACCTGGGAAGTGCATACAACCCAGGACTGGCCTCACACAGTTCCTGGCAGAGCAACCTAGAGCCTAAGCAGTGTAGACAGGGAAACCACACACACCATGAGCGGGGCAAACGCAGTGTGGCCGAGACACTGTGAGCACATGCCATTGTTACTTATTTGCACGACTGAGCAAGTGAGCCTAAAAAAGTGTCCACCACCGCCCCCTTGTGTCAGGGCGGAAATTAGACACTGAAGAGACCAGCAAACAGAAGAAGCTAAAACAGAGGGAACCGCCTCAAAAGTGACAGGTGCAATAGATTAAAACCCTGTAGTTAGTACCAAATACATAGGAAGGGGCCTATAGATCTTGAGAAATATAAGCCGGATCAAGGAACTATCCAAAAATGAACTGACCCCACACTGCCCACAACAACACCAGAGAAAGTCCTGGATATATTTTTACTGTTTTTACTATCATTTTTTATTTTTTTTTATTTTTAAGTCCTCTATTACTTCTTTAATTTTCATTTTTGTAATCTACTATTACTTTGCCAAAAAAAGAGACCCCATTTTTTAAACTTTTGTGAGTTTGTTTTTTTTTTTTCTTTAATATTGTATTTTTGAAAATCCAACTCTAGATTTTTAATCTTTGCTTTTCGGTATTTGTTATCAATTTTGTACCTTTAAGAACCCAATCTTCAGTACCTATTTTTACATGGGAATGAGATTACTGGCTTGACTGCTCTCTCCCGCTTTGGACTCTCCTTTTCCCCCACCAGGTCACCTCTATCTCCTCCCTCCCCCTTCTCTTCTCTACCCAACTCTGTGAATCTCTTTGTGTGTTCTGGACGGTGGAGAACACTTAGGGAACTGATTACTGGCTGGATCTGTCTCTCTCCTTTTGATTCCCCTCACCCCCTTATCCTGCTGGCCACCTCTGTCTCCTTCCTCCCTCTTCTCTTCTCTGTATAACTCCGTGAACATCTCTGAGCGGTCCAGACTGTGGAGCGCACATAAGGAAGTGATTACTGGCTAGCTTTCTCTCTCCTCTTTTGATTCCACCTCATCCCATCCTGGTCACCTCTATCTCCCTCCTCCCTCTTCTCTTCTCCATGTAACTCTGTGAACCTCTCCGAGTGTACCTCACTGTGGAGAAACTTTTCCTCTTTAACCTAGATGTTTTATCAATGGTGCTGTATAGATGGAGAAGTCTTGAGCCTACTGTAAAAATAAGACTGAAAACCAGAAGTAGGAGGCTTAAGTCCAAATCCTGAGAACACCAGAGAACTCCTGAATACAGGGAACATTAATCAACAGGAGCTCATCAAATGGCTCCATACCTACACTGAAACCAAGCACCACCCAAGGGCCAACAAGTTCCAGAGAAAGACATACTATGCAAGTTCTCCAGCAACACAGGAACACAGCCCTGAGCTTCAATATACAGGCTGCCCAAAGTCACTCCAAACCCA
This sequence comes from Bos mutus, assembly GCF_027580195.1. Taxonomy (NCBI): domain Eukaryota; kingdom Metazoa; phylum Chordata; class Mammalia; order Artiodactyla; family Bovidae; genus Bos; species Bos mutus. Next base: position 2,802,082 of record NC_091628.1, on the reverse strand, counting down.
CTGACATCTCATAACTCATTACTGGAAACTTCATTGCACTCCAGAGATAAGAAATCCAGGTCCACCCACCAGAACTCCGACACAAGCTTCCCTAACCAGGAAACCTTGACAAGCACCTGTACAACCCCACCCACAGTGAGGAAACTCCACAATAAAGTGAACTCCACAAACTCCCAGAGTACAGAAAGGCTACCCGAAACACAGCAATATAAACAAGATGAAGAGACAGAGGAATACTCAGCAGGTAAAGGAACAGGATAAATGCCCACCAAACCAAACAAAAGAGGAAGAGATAGGGAATCTACCTGATAAAGAATTCCGAATAATGACACTGAAAATGATCCAAAATATTGAAAAAAAAAATGGAATTACAGATAAATAGCCTGGAGACAAGGATTGAGAAGATGCAAGAAAGGTTTTAACAAGGACCTAGAAGAAATAAAAATAGAGTCAATATATAATGAATAATGCAATAAATGATTTCAAAAACACTCTGGAGGGAACCAATAGTAGAATAATGGAGGCAGAATATAGGATATGTGAGGTAGAAGATAGAATGGTAGAAATAAATGAATGAGAGAGGAAAAAAGAAAAACTAATTAAAAGAAATGAGGACAATCTCAGAGACCTCTGGGACAATGTTAAATGCCCCCACATTCGAATCATAGGGGTCCCAGAAGAAGAAAACAAAAAGAAAGACCATGAGAAAACACTTAAGGAGATAATAGTTGAGAACTTCCCTAAAATGGGGAAGGAAATAATTACCCAAGTCCAAGAAAACAGAGAATCCCAAACAGGATAAACCCAAGGTGAAACACCCCAAGACACATATTAATCAAATTAACAAAGATCAAGCACAAAGAACAAATATTAAAAGCAGCAAGGGAAAAACAACAAATAACACACAAGGGGATTCCCATAAGGATAACAGCTGATATTTCAATAGAAACTCTTCAGGCCAGGAGGGAATGGCAGGACATACTTAAAGTAATGAAAGAAAATAACCTACAACCCAGATTACTGTACCCAGCAAGGATCTCATTCAAATATGAGGGAGAAATCAAAAGCTTTACAGACAAGCAAAAGCTGAGAGAATTCAGCACCAGCAAACCAGCTCTCCAACAAATGCTACAGGATCTTCTCTAGACGGGAAACACAAAAAGGGTGTATAAACTCGAACCCAAAACAATAAAGTAAATGGCAGTGGAATCATACTTATCAATAATTACCTTAAACGTAAATGGGTTGAATGCCCCAACCAAAAGACAAAGACTGGCTGAATGGATACAAAAACAAGACCCCTACATATGTTGTCTACAAGAGACCCACCTCAAAACAAGGGACACATACAGACTGAAAGTGAAGAGCTGGAAAAAGATATTTCATGCAAATAGAGACCAAAAGAAAGCATGAGTAGCAATACTCATATCAGATAAAATAGACTTTAAAACAAATGCTGTGAAAAGAGACAAAGAAGAACACTACATAATGATCAAAGGATCAATCCAAAAAGGTGATATAACAATTATAAATATATATGCACCCAACATAGGAGCACCGCAATATGTAAGACAAATGCTAACAAGTATGCAAAGGGAAATTAACGATAACACAATAATAGTGGGGGACTTTAATACCCTACTCACGCCTATGGATAGATCAACTAAACAGAAAATTAACAAGGAAACACGAACTTTAAATGATACAATAGACCAGTTAGACCTAATTGATATCTATAGGACATTTCACCCCAAAACAATGAATTTCACCTTTTTCTCAAGCGCACATGGAACCTTCTCCAGGACAGATGACATTCTGGGCCATAAATCTAGCCTTGATAAATTCAAAAAAATTGAAATCATTCCAAGCATCTTTTCTGACCACAATGCAGTAAGATTAGATATCAATTACAGGAGAAAAACTATTAAAAATTCCAACATATGGAGGCTGAACAACATGCTGCTGAATAACCAACAAATCACAGAAGAAATCAAAAAAGAAATCAAAATATGCATAGAAAGGAATGAAAATGAAAACACAGCAACCCAAAACCTGTGGGACACTGTAAAAGCAGTACTGAGGGGAAGGTTCATAGCAATACAGGCATACCCCAAGAAACAAGAAAAAAGTCAAATAAATAACCTAACTCTACACCTAAAGCAACTAGAAAAGGAAGAAATGAAGAACCCCAGAATTAGTAGAAGGAAAGAAATCTTAAAAATTAGGGCAGAAATAAATGCAAAGGAAACAAAAGAGACCATAGCAAAAATCAACAAAGCCAAAAGCTGGTTCTTTGAGAGGATAAATAAAATTGACAAACCATTAGCCAGACTTATCAAGAAACAAAAGGAGAAAAATCAAATCAATAAAATTAGAAATGAAAATGGAGAGATCACAGCTTTCCAAAACTGAACATGGAAGAAATAGAAAATCTTAACAGACCCATCACAAGCACAGAAATTGAAACTGTAATCAAAAATCTTCCAGCAAACAAAAGCCCAGGTCCAGATGGCTTCACAGCTGAATTCTACCAAAAATTTAGAGAAGAGCTAACACCTATCCTACTCAAACTCTTCCAGAAAATTGCAGAGGAAGATAAACTTCCAAACTCATTCTACGAGGCCACCAGCACCCTAATACCAAAACCTGACAAAGATGCCACAAATAAAGAAAACTACAGGCCTATATCACTGATGAACATAGATGCAAAAATCCTTAACAAAATTCTAGCAATCAGAATCCAACAACACAGTAAAAAGATCATATACCATGACCAAGTGGGCTTTATCCCAGGGATGCAAGGATTCTTCAATATCCGCAAATCAATCAATGTAATACACCACATTAACAAATTGAAAAATAAAAACCATATGATTATCTCAATAGATGCAAAGAAAGCCTTTGACAAAATTCAACATCCATTTATGATAAAAGCTCTCCAGAAAGCAGGAATAGAAGGAATATATTTCAACATAATAAAAGCTATATATGACAAACCCACAGCAAACATTATCCTCAATGGTGAAAAATTGAAAGCATTTCCCCTAAAGTCAGGAACAAGACAAGGGTGCCCACTCTCACCATTACTATTCAACATAGTTTTGGAAGTTTTGGCCACAGCAATCAGAGCAGAAAAGAAATGAAAGGAATCCACATTGGAAAAGAAGAAGTAAAACTCTCACTGTTTGCAGATGACATGATCCTCTAACATAGAAAACCCTAAAGACTCCACCAGAAAATTACTAGAACTAATCAATGAATATAGTAAAGTTGCAGGATATAAAATCAACACACAGAAATCCTTTGCATTCCTATACACTAATAATGAGAAAATAGAGAAATTAAGGAAACAATTCCATTCATCATTACAATGAAAAGAATAAAATACTTAGGAATATATTTACCTAAAGAAATTAAAGACCTATATATAGAAAACTATAAAAGACTGGTGAAAGAAATCAAAGAGGACACTAATGGAGATGGAAAAATATATCATGTTCATGGATCAGAAGAATCAATATAGTGAAAATGAGTATACTACCCAAAGCAATCTATAGATTCAATGCAATCCCTATGAAGCTACCAACGGTATTTTTCACAGAGCTAGAACAAATAATTTCACAATTTGTATGGAAATACAAAAAACCTTGAATAGCCAAAGCAATCTTGAGAAAGAAGAATGGAACTGGAGGAATCAACCTGCCTGACTTCAGTCTATACTACAAAGCCATAGTCATCAGGACAGTATGGTCCTGGCACAAAGACAGAAATATAGACCAATGGAACAAAAATTGAAAGCCCAGAGATAAACCCACACACCTATGGACACCTTATCTTTGACAAAAGAGGCAAGAATATACAATGGAGAAAAGACAATCTCTTTAACAAGTGGTGCTGGGAAAACTGGTCAACCACTTGTAAAAGAATGAACTAGAACACTTTCTAACACCATACACAAAAATAAACTCAAAATGGATTAAAGATCTAAATGTAAGACCAAAAACTATAAAACTCCTAGAGGAGAACATAGGCAAAACACTCTCTGACATAAATCAGAGCAGGATCCTCTATGACCCGTCTCCCAGAATACTGGATATAAAAGCAAAAATAAACAAATGGGACCTAATTAAAATCAAAAGCTTCTGCACAACAAAGGAAACTATAAGCAAGGTGAAAAGACAGCCTTCAGAATGGGAGAAAATAATAGCAAACAAAACAACTGACAAAGAATTAATCTCAAAAATATACAAGCAACTCCTGCAGCTCATTTCCAGAAAATAAACGACCCAATCAAAAAATGGGCCAAAGAACTAAACAGACATTTCTCCAAAGAAGATGTACAGATGGCTAACAAATACATGAAAAGATGCTCAACATCACTCATTATCAGAGAAATGCAAATCAAAACCACAATGAGGTACCATTTCACGCCAGTCAGAATGGCTGTGATCCAAAAGTCTACAAGCAATAAATGCTGGAGAGGGTGTGGAGAAAAGGGAACCCTCTTACACTGTTGGTGGGAATGCAAACTAGTACAGCCACCATGGAGAACAGTGTGGAGATTCCTTAAAAAACTGGAAATAGAACTGCCATACAACCCAGCAATCCCAGTGCTGTGCATACACACCGAGAAAACCAGAATTGAAAGAGACATGTGTACCCCAATGTTCATCATAGCACTGTTTATAATAGCCAGGATATGGAAGCAACCTAGACGTCCATCAGCAGATGAATGGATAAGAAAGCTGTGGTACATATACACAATGGAGTATTGCTCAGCCATTAAAAAGAACACATCTGAATCAGTTCTAATGAGATGGATGAAACTGGAGCCTATTATACAGAGTGAAGTAAGCCAGGAAGAAAAACACCAATACAGTATACTAACGCATATATATGGAATTTAGAAAGATGGTAACGATAACCCTGTATGCGAGACAGCAAAAGAGACACAGATGCATAGAACAGTCTTTTGGAGTCTGTGGGAGAGGGCGAGGGTGGGATGATTTGGGAGAATGGCACTGAAACATATATGTTACCATATGTGAAACGAATCACCAGTCCAGGTTCAATGCATGATACAGGATTCTAGGGTCTGGTGCACTGGGATGACCCAGAGGGATGGGATAGAGAGGGAGGTGGGAGGGAGGCTCAGGATGGGGAACACGTGTACACCCATGGTGGATTCATGTCAATGTATGGCAAAACCAATACAATATTGTAAAAATAAATAAATAAGAAACAAAATTAAAAAAAAAAGAACGAGAAAAACTAATACCGTGTATTGATGCATATATATGGAATCTAGAAGGATGGTACTGATAAACCTGTTCACAGAGCAGCAATGGAGACGCAGACATAGAGAACAGACTTATGCACAAGGGTGGGGGAGAAGAGGGAGAGGGTGAGATAAACGGAGAGAGTAGTATGGATGCATTTATACTAACATATGTAAATCGATAGCCAATGGGAATTTGCTGCATGACTCAGGGAACTCAAATGGGGGCTCTGTAATAACCTAGAGGGGTGGCAATGAGCAGGAAGTGGGAGAAATTCAAGAGGGCAGCGGCATATGTACACCTATACCTACAGTTAATTCAGGCTGATGTATGACAGAAATCAAACCAATACTGTAAATAATGATCAGTCAATGATAAATATTTTTTAAAAGCTAAAAAAAGGTTATTTAGAAATTATCTAAAACGTCACACTTGAGAGAAAAAATAAAAAACTTAATATGCAGTCAAAATAAATAAATAAATTTGTAAAAGGTAAATCATAATTAAGGAGATTCCAGAACTTTATATTATAGAAAATGAATTTCATTTTAGAAGCAAATTTGGATAAAACATCTTTCAAAATTTTTTTTTTTGGAGATACATAGGGCGAAGGTTTGGTATTAGGACTGTTTGAAGATTGTCTTGGATGGTCCAGGACTGGAAAAAAGAGGAAAATTGATATCTACATCACATATTCTACTTCTAAGACACCAACCTTAGGAAATTATAAAAGAGAAAGACCAAGATTTATGTGCCAAAATATTCATGGCAGCACTACAAATAACCTAAAAGCCTGGAAATGATTTAAATACCTAACAACATGAGGTTCATTAATAAATTATGCATATCCAGATGTCATGTCATTAAAAAGAATGTTTCTGAAGAATATTTGGTGATGTGGGGGGAGGGGAGGTAGAGCTCCTCATTATATATTAAACATAAAATTCAAGGACAAAAATAATGTTTATGCATATGGTATGTTTAAAACTTAAACATCCAATCTTCAGAATTTTTATAATTCACTCTCTACTTCTCAAACAGAGGATGTTAACATTATTGTTTACATGTTTGATAACAGATGCAGCAAGCAAATATTGGTATCTTCTATATATGTTGAAGTAAATGTTAAGTTCCTGTAACAAAAAGTCACTAAAAATAGAAAGGCTTTCATAAGACAGAGGTTTATTTCTCTCCTGTAATTGTGTGGATAGTGTAGCCTTGTTGAGTAGCTTCTTTTTGAAAAGTCACTCAGGAAACCAGATTTCTTCTGTCTTGGTTCTTCAACTTCTTCTGGATTATCTTTTTTCTTGCATGATCAAAGCTGGGTCAATGCCACGTCTCTGTTCTAGCCTAAAGGAAGGAGCAAAGGGAACAGGTCCAATCGACTTTATTTTTAAGGATGTGCAGCAAAGTGGCTTCTGCTCGTTTCTCAGCAGCCAAAATGTGGTCACATGATCACAGCTAACTGTAAGGGAGTCTGGGAAATACAGTGGGAGGTGGTGTACCCTGTCACTTGAAGGAAGGACAGACGCTTGGGGACAATAAACTCTTCCACACCTGCCACTTCCCCAGGGATCCTTGATGAACTGTTCCCTCCAAATCAAAGGATTTTATTTTCTTTATGTCAGTAGTGTGAACCCTCTGTGACTTTCAGTAAACCAGTTATCCACTTTAGTTTACTACTCACCAGGCAAGTAGATAATCAAATAGAGCAAAGAGAACTCTAAGACCACAACTTAGGTGGGAAAAAGCATTTTTACTGTTTTATTTAAATCTCTTTAACTCCAAGATCCATGCCATTTGGCTGACAAGAAATAGCACTCTTTGGTGTCACTGGTCTCTTCTCCCCAGGTTGTGTCAAGGTTCCCCTGAGTTCCTGTGGTCATCAGTTGTCAGTGCACACCAGATGTAGGTTTCCTCCAAGTGCCTCTTTCTCACTGCTCACAGAGCCCAGGAGTATTTCTGTGGCCACATGTGCCTAAGACTCTGGAATCTTTCAGCATCAGTTCCTACCCCCTCCCCCAGCCCTACAGGGATCAGATCCCAGGACTGCTGCAGGCAAGGCCTTCAGTTCTGCTTTGACCTTCCCAGTCTTGTGTAAACCTTTCTCCTCTCTTGCAGTAACATTTGCAGAAATATTGTGAAAGCCTGAAGTCCAGACTGACATCACAAATGACAGAGACAGCTCTAGCTCTTCAGCAGGCTCTGCTTCCCACCCTGCATAATTTCTACCTGCTTAGAAAGGAAGAGGAGGGAAACAGCAAACACACACAAAGAATCACCAATCTGGCCACCAGCTTGCTGGAATTGTGTATATAATCAGAACCAATGAATTGCAGTATATGGACTATCTGTTTTGATTTGGCAATTTCTTTTCTGCTTGGGTCCTAAGTCAGATTTTGTCAGATTTTGGAGAGTTGGGGAGGTCAGTCAACCTGCACCTAAGTGATGATCCATGTCTGAGTTTCGGGAGGAGAAAAGGAGAGTGATGACAGGACATGTGAAAGAGGAAAGGTTTTTCAATGGCTGCACCTAAAGTTTGCCCCAGTCTAAGATGAAGAGGCTGTCATACAGCTTGGAGGGCATGTATTCATTATCCAAACATAGGCTGGCAGACAGATGTGGACAGTGTAAGGAGCCCTGAGCAGATCAGAGAAAAGGGAAAGATGGAAATACATAAATTTCACCCAAAACACACCTGGGGACAGGTAAATGAGTTCCTTTCTTTAGGCTTGTTTTTTATCTATATCCACCTCCTGAGATAATAGAATTCTTTGGCTTAAATGTTATTCCTCAGTTCTTTGCCTATCTGACTTCCCAAATATCAACATTTCAAATTTTTAGAAATACTTGACATTTTTTCCTGTTGATTTAACAAAAATCAGTGATTTTTTTTAATTTAAGAAAACTCATTTTAACACAGTGAAAACATGACAAGAAGCAGCATGCAGCCAAGTCCCTGTTAGCGGAAGGGCCACCATCTCAGCAGACACTTGGGAGGGCCTCAGACACCAATAAAACAAGGAGAGGAGCTCAATATTTTATGTCAGGAAACACTTCCTCTACATCCTCTGTGGGGAGCGAGCTCCGCCCGTGGCAAAGGTCATGAGGAAGGAGGCTTGACATACGCAAAGGCGGGATCAAGCCTCAGGAGTCTCCCTGGAAATTCTCGAGCAATCTACCCCCAAAACCAGAGTCTGCCTACTTTCTGCTTTGTGCTTTCACCTACACCTCTGACTTTATGGGGGGCTGTCCCCCACTACCTCTCTGAAAAAAGAGTTAGCTTACAGCTCCAGTTAATAATTCCTGGGTGTGACAGTGTTTAACCTACAAACTCCTTTGGAAATCCTCTAGCCTGCCTGAATAGGTTTTTCCGGCCACATGTGATTGTTCAGAGCCTCCCAACTGTGAGAGGCAGGAGATGTTCTAAACTGTCTAAATACAGATTCCTTTGAGCAGTTAAAAGATTGATTAGAAATTGTATTGGTGAAGGGATTTTCACTTGTTGGGCCAATGTTTGCTGCTAAGTTTCCATATCCCTTACCTGCTGTGTCCCTGGCAGTGTATTGATTAATATAGTTGGTGTAAATAGTAGCTTTAATGTTTGTAACCTGGGACCCTTGAGTTAATTCTTTTTCTTGTTATAGCCCACCACACCTTTGCTCTGTAGGAATGCAACTTTATCTAATGCTTTTTGGAGGCTGGCGCCTGACTTTAGAATAATCACCTTTAGAGAAAAAGGCCTCTGGGCCAGAAGATGATGCAAATCACCTAAACTTTTGCATATGATAAGTTTGCAGGAAGAAAGCCTGGCTTACTACATGACTCTACCCCTTCCCCCATTATCTTCTATGCATAACTTAAGGTATAAAAACTACTTTGGAAAATAAAGTGCGGGCCTTGTTCACCGAAACTTGGTCTCACCATGTCGTTCTTTCTCTTACCTTCAGGCTGAATTATTCAGCCTCTTTTCTCCACTGAATTTCCTCACTGAGCTATCCTTATTTCAGCCTCTTTTCTCCACTGAATTTCTTCACTGAGCTATCCTCATTCTATTACTCTTTATATCCTTAATTAACGTTTAATTAAGCAGTTGTTTCCTGATCCTCGCCGACGCCGTCCCCGCTTCGAATACCCTGGATCAGCTGGGGCTGGTCCCCGGCAATCCTCCCCTTTTCCTAAAAGTGAAGTTGTAGCAACTTTCCAAGATGCTTATGGCTGACATCTTTATTAATGATCTAGCAGAGACAGCAAATGGTACTTTAATGAAGTTTGCAGATGACACTACATTGAGAGCTGTTGCTAATAACAGTGAAGACAACACAGTAATAAATAAACCTGCAGTGGTTAAAAATACAAAGAAGGAAAAAAGGAAGAGATACAGAATATGTAATACATATATGACAGCAATCATAGAATATGCACATCTTATGATGTTACATGAAAGCTGCCATTTCCCAGCCCAAAAGGAGACCTATCTTGGGTTAAATACAAAACTATTGCCTTATGCAGAGAGGAAATCCCATGTCCCTTCATTCCAACTCTAATGGATCTGAACTTAGAATAGAATGTCTAATTTGGAGCCCTGTATTCAACTTGAGAAGGTTAAACAGCATCACTGGCTCAGTGGACATGAGCAAACTCCAGGTGAAGGACAGGGAAGCTTGGCATGCTGCCGGGCATGGGGTCACAAAGGGTCGAACATGATTTAGTGACTGTACAATAACAACATTCTATTTGAAAAAAAAATCAGAGAATAGAAAACAAAGCTGAACTGAGAATCACCAAGTATGGTGCAAATAAAAAGGTTAATGGGGATAAATATTTATAATTGCAAGACTAAAGAAATGTCTGCAATTATTTGGAAGGTACAAACACTACAAACAGCATTTATTTAGCCTGGAGAAAGTCTTAGAAATAATGAAGTTAAGTATCACATTATTTAAGAAATATCAGGAAACTTTTTTCTAATCCACAAAAGCTATTACATCTAAGCAATAGGTGCAAAGAACAGTTTTCCAGAACTTTCATTCTGTGGGGAAGAGGAGAAGTACTGGAAAGAATAGCAAGGTAGTTTAAGAGAAAAGAGCAAAGACAGGGAAATTAAGAGATCAAAGAGCAGGGAAATCAAGGCCTAAGAGCTCGGTAGCACCAACAAAGGCCCCTGAGGGCTTTGAGGTGGGGAGCTCTGAGCCAGATTACACAGCTAAGGGAATGCATTACAACACAATGAGGAAGATTCCTGATTTCCAGAACGCCTCCTTCCAGTCCTAGAAAGGAAGAGCAGAAAAGCTTCCATTCACATATTATGGGAAATGCTTAGAAGAGATTTCTGAACCATATTCCTGGTGTCCTCTACAATTTCTCCTGTGATGGCAAGTGACTTACTCATCAGAGCAGCAGGTGTACTGAAAACAGACAAAGCTTTCAAGACAATATTGATACTCTCTGACAACAATGAACTCAGAGTGCAGTCGTGACACTCTCAGGTCTGACAATTTCTCCTCCCATCCCGTCCAGATAGTTAAAAGAATCACAGGATAGAGCAACACACTACTGGCAGGCCTCAGACCTGCCACCTATTAAGTTACTTGACTCTTGTGAGCCTCAGTTTTCCCATCTATAAAAATGGATATTGTAATAATATCTAGAAACTGCCATTTGCCTACAAAATCCAAGAATCTTCCTAATCACCTAGATGAATGTTTCATAAACTATTGTGTGTGTGTTAGTCACTCAGTCATGCCCAATTCTTTATGATCCCATGGACTATAGCCTGCCAAGCTCCTCTTGGCCCATGGATTCTCCAGGCAAGAATACTGGAGTGGTTACCATATCCTTCTCAAGGGGATCTTCCCAACCCAGGGATCAAACCAGGGTCTCCTGCATTGCAGGCTGATTTTGTACCATCCAAGCCCCCAGGGAAGCCCCTCATAAACTATTAGTTTTATAAGTATTAGTTTTGTAAGTTAGGAAGTGGGCAATGGATAATATCAGACAGAGCTCTTGATCACATACAACAAAGCCAACTCTGTTGGTGATGAAACAGAGGAGTTTTCAAAAGGGATATTTAACAAGGACAAAGATGCTATGGGAAAATTGAATATTCACCTGCAAAAGAATAAGCCTAAATGCTTCTCTTATACTGCTCACAAAAAGATTAACTCAAAACAGATTTCAGACTTAAATGTAAGGCCTGACACCATAAAACTCTTAGAAGAAAACACAGGGAAAAGCTCCTCCGCATGAGTCCTGGCAATGATTCTTTTAAATAAATTTAATGAAAGAAATGAAAAAATGCAGAAACAAAGAAAGGCAGTCAAACAGGATGAAATAATAACAGTTAACTTATTAAACAAAGTCAAAGACATTTAGTTCCTCCTCAACAGCTATAGATAAATATTCTGTGTCATATCCTCTGAGCTATTCTGCAGACACTGAAACCCCTACCCAGGTGGAAGAAGTTACCAACATGATGACTAGACTATAGCTTTGACATTAGTTGCTCCATCTTATACAATTGCAAGAACTGGCCTCAAAGAAATGGGAACAAATTGATCCTGGAACTGAAGATTAGCTCTACTTATAACAATCAAGATGACACTGACCAGACCACTGCAGAACTAATTTCAAGGTAATCGTCAGAGCTGACTGTGCTGTTTTGCACATAGCTCCCTTGCTCTGCTTATACCCCCATAAAACTCCCCTTTAAAAGGTCTTGCCCCCAGTCGGCAGTGGGGAGTTGACTTTTGGACATTAGTCCACCTTCTCCTCAAGTTGCTGACCTCCTGAATAAAGCAATTCCACTCCTACCAACACTTGTCTCTCAAGTATTGTCTTTGGAGTGGCAAGCACCAGAACTTGAGTTCAGTAACACAAGGATAAATAAAAACTGTTAAGGATATTTGGTGATAATAATGAGATATGCCACACTTCTTTGGTGTCAGGACTCCTGTGTTCTGGCTGTGGAAAAAACAGCACCAGATATTGGTCACTGGCTCAGGTTGAATCCACGTCTTGTAGAATAACATACAGGCTGCAACCCAACCAGAGTGGTAACTGAGTCTTCATGGACCATCCCACTGAGCTACCAAGCCAGCTGTTTCTGGATGTCAGGGTACACAATAGGGCCGGTGAATCCCATGGCATGGGCACATTGGCTCAAGGCTTTTGATTTGAAATAAATTCTCTCTTCTGTAAATTCTGGTCCCAGCTAAGACCTTGTGAAAAGGCAATCTTCTTACACTGCACAAATGCATAACTACTGGGACCTTGCCTCCGAGAAGTTCTCTCCTGATCCTTTACCAGGCAGTGTAGAGGGCCAGGGAACACAATTCTCAAGATTCTTCAGAATCGCACACAGCAATCACAAGTAAGGCATTCCAGCCCAGCAGTCTTGTATCTCCTATCTCCCTATCTCCTCCTCCTTCCTCCTCCGCTCCTCTTTTTTTCCTTCCCGTTTTACTCCCTCCTCTTTCTTTTAGCCTCTTTGTTGTTATTCTTTTTCATTCTTCCTCTACCTTTTCTTATTCCTCCCCATTTTTCCTAATTCTTTCTTCTCCTTCTTCACTTTACACACTCTTTATCATTTTTGGAGTTTCAATCACTTACACTCTTTTCCAAACAGGGAGAAGCCCAATTCTTACCTAAATTTCCCAGGGCAATATTTATTCCATTCAATTCCCAAGCATACTGTAACTTAGAACATACAGGGGAGGAAAAAAAAAAAAACCTTTGAGACTATTACACTAAATTATTCTCTCTAGCATACAAACATTTCTCATTTGTCTTTATTTGAAAAGTTCAAGCTTTAATTCTTTCACTTAAAAAATTAGTTATTTAGATATGAGAGAAAGTGTTTTCAAATTCCTTAATACAATCTTCACAAATTTTCTCAATTTCTATCCAAGATAATCTTTCTTTCAAATAAAATCTTCTTTCACATCCATGGTCTCATTAGATAACTGTGTTTTAAATTGAGCATTTGATAGGCTTTTTTTTGGGGGGGGGGGGGATTCAGTATTTATTTATTTTTTAGCTCTTTTTATTTATTTATTTTTTAATTAATTTCTTTATTTTAATTGGAGGCTAATTACTTTACAATATTGTGGTGGGTTTTGCCATACATTGACATGAATCAGCTATGGGTGTACATGTATTCCCCATCCTGAACCCCCCTCCCACCTCCCTCCCCATCCCATCTCTCAGGGTCATCCCAGTGCACTAGCCCTGAGCATCCTGTCTCATGCATCAAACCTGGACTGGCGATCCGCTTCACATATGATAATATACATGTTTCAATGCTATTCTCTCAAATCATCCCACCCTCACCTTCTCCCTCAGAGTCCAAAAGACTGTTCTTTACATCTGTGTCTCTTTTGCTGTCTTGCACATAGGGTCATCATTACCATTTGATAGGCTTTTAATCTGTCTACATATTTCTGTGTTTGTTTACTGTGTCTGACTTAAGTACATATTTTCAAGAACAATACTTTCCTCTTAAGATATTTTCTTATATCTGTGTTGCTATTGTTATTGTTGTTTTACCTTTTTCTAACTTGTGCCAACAAATTTTACTTTGTGACTTTGATCTTTAGTAATACATCTATGATAAAAGTAATCATTATTTCTGTAATCTGACATCTTTCAAAAGCTTTGAAGCCCAAGTTTAAACATTCTCTGTTGATTGTCAGACATCTGTTTGTACTAATAATATGGTTTTATGCAAAAAGATAAAGAATTGCTTAAAATTTCAGCAAAGATTTTTCAATTGAGGCATAAATGTGAATGTTTGAAAGAAAAGGCAATTTATTACAAATAGAATATGAGTAGAAATGGTCTAAAATGGAAGGAAATTTTCTAAGAATAAGAAAAGGTAGCTGGAATGTGCACACATGCACACACACACACACACAAAGATATACATACACTCTCCTCTTAATCCTTCTGGGTTTTGAATTCCTTTGAGGCTATAAATAAAGCTATAGACTTCATCCCCAGAAAGAAATACACTGATACATGATATCCATGGACCCTAACTTAAAAACCCATCAAACCATCTCTAAGGAGTAATATTAGATAATTAGTCTAAGTCATAATACTCTCTTGCTCTCCTTCTGCCCCAAAGCCCCACTTGGGGCTGGTGCACTGGGATGACCCAGAGGGATGGTGCGGGGAAGGTGGAGGAGGGGGTTGAGGATGGGGAACTCATGTATACCTGTGGCGGATTCATGTTGATGTATGGCAAAACCAATACAATATTGTAAAGTAATTAACCTTCAATTAAAATAAATAAATTTATATTTAAAAAAATTTAGCACAATAGTTCCTTGGTACCCATGGGGTTTGGTTCCAAGACCTTTGTGGATACAAAATTTGTGAATACTAAGTCATTTGTATAAACTTCTATAGTATTTGTATATAATCTAAGCACAGCCTCCCATACAGTTTATTTATTCATTTTGTTTGTGTTTGTAATCGACATACAGCACTGTATAATTTTAAGGGGTATAGTACAGTATAATGATTTGAATTACATAACACTATGAAATGATTACCATGATAAATTTAGTGAACATCCATAATCCCATATAGATACAAAACAAAAGAAGTAGAAAAAATTTCTCCCCTTTGATGAGAACTCTTAGGATTTACTCTCTTAACAACTTTCATATATAACATACAGCAGTGTTAATTATATTAATCATGTTAATTATATTAATCATTACATCTCTAGTACTTATTTATCTTATAACTGGAAGATTGTACTTTTTGACTAATTTCATCTAATCTCCCTTCCCCTAATCCCCTAATACAAATCTGACCTGTTTTTCAAGAGTTTGTTTAGTTTTGAAGTACAACAAACCTAGAATATTATTTCAGTTCTTGATGCACAATATAATAATTCAAAATTTCTATACATTTCAAAATAATCACGATAATACATCTAGTATCATTTGTCACTATACAAATACATGACATAATTATTGACTATATTCCTGACATTGTACATTTCATATTCATGACTCATTTATTTTGTAACTGGAAAATAGTACAGCTTAAATCCCCTCTCCTGTTTCTCTCATGTCCTACCCCCACCCCGACAACCACCAGTTTGTTCTCTGTACTTATGACTCTGTTTCTGTTTAGTTAGGTTTTTTGTTGTTTGTTTTTTTAGAATCCACATGGAAAAGAAATCATAGTGTTTGTCTTTCTCTCTCTGACTTATTTCACTTAGCATAAACCCTTTACATCCCTCTTGTTGCAAATGGTAAGATTCTGTTCTTTTTTATGACTCGTAATCTATATATCTATATATACATGATAGAATATATATATATATATGTGTGTGTGTGTATGTATGTATCACATATTCTTTACCCATTCCTCTATTGGTGAGGACTTGGGCTGCTTCCACATCTTGGCTGTTGTAAATAATACTGCAATGAGCATAGCAGTGTGTATATCCTTCCTCTATAGAGTTTAAATCATTTCTAAAATGCCTCATACAATGTAAATGCTATATACAGTTTTAGCTACAATGTAAATGCTATGTAAACAGTTGCTAGTGTGCAGAAAATTCAAGTTTTGCTTCTTAGAATTTTCTGGTGTTTTTTCCCAAATATTTCAATCCAAGGTTGGTTGAATCTAAGGATGCAGAATCTGTAGATACATAGGGCCAACTGTATTCATCCTGACATAAAAGTAAGGTCACTAAAACCTATGGCTTAACCTTCTATCCATGACAACTGAGCAGTAAAATAAAGAAAGAATGAGTAAATGAGTGAATGAAACAAGCACAACTCAATATGGGTGTGACCATGTGAAAATACTGTGGGCTCTGGTTTGGAGAAAGTCATTCCAAGCAGACAGAGGTCCATCTAGTCAAAGTTATGGTGTCTCCAGTAGTCATGTATGGATGTGAGAGTTGGACTATGAAGAAAGCTGAACACCAAAGAATTGATGCTTCTGAACTGTGGTGTTGGAGAAGACTCTTGAGAGTCCCTTGGACTGCAAGGAGGTCAAACCAGTCAATCTAAAGGAAATAAGTCCTAAATATTTATTGTAAAAAGTGATGTTGAAGCTGAAGCTCCAATACTTTGACCACCTGATGTGAAAAGCCAACTCATTGGAAAAGCCCCTGATGCTGGGAAAGATTGAGGGCAGGAGAAGAAGGGGATGACAGAGGATGAGATGGTTGGATGGCATCACAGACTTGATGGACATGAGTTTGAGTAAGCTCTGGGAGATGGTGAAAGACAGGAAAGCCTGTTGTGCTGCAGTCCATGGGGTCACAAAGAGTCGGACATGATTGAGCGACTGAAGAACAAAACTCTAAGCAGAAGAGATCCTTCTGGGCGGAGGAAGAGGTGGTGGCATGAAGTGCCATGCTCTGTGTGGCCGTCACCAGTGTGAGGGGCAGTGGAGGAGATGGGGTCACTCAAGGTGATGGGGACGGAAGCAAAGCATGTAATGATTGCCATCTAGAATTTGCTCTGTGGAGAAAGGGCTTTACACAGTAGATTTTAACTGCTCAGTTTTGAATGCCAGACTGTGGAGAGTGCATTTGAGGAGGATAAGACCAGATATTGGAGGGAAAGACACCATTGGGAGATGGTTGCTGAAGTCCAAGACAAAGAAGATGAGAGACTGAACTAAGGCAGTGATGGTAGATATAGCAAGAAGAGGTGAAAACAAATTTTTTAAACATACAGTGAATAAAAAACACAGGACTTGGTAATGAAGTAGAGATTGGAAGTGATGGAAAAGTCAGTATACCTTCCTTCTTAGGGGCACTGGTGTTTCACAGAGGATTTAAATTGTAGAATAAACAGCTTTAGCATCCCAGAACCAGTCCATTGAGGACTTCAGGTGGTCTCATACTGAGTACACAGCCTCATCACATGACATTCTCCTTCTATGATGTGACAGTCAGACTGAAGTTAAGAAGCAGAAAAATTAAGGGGGATGAAATAAAGAAAGGAGGCTCACAAAGAGGTTGATACATCTATAAATGTCCTTGTAGTCTTTCATGTTACACTCACACACACAGACATACACACTGAGCCCCACAAATGCAGAGCGTCCCCATCAAAGTCATATGCCTACAGTTTGTTTGGCCAGGATTTCTGTGCTACATAAAATGCACTGTCATTGAGTGCCTAAAGTATGTTTTCTTTGATTTTCAAAATATGTTCTTTCATATTGACAAATTGCTCCCATAAGTGCTTACCCTAGTAAAATCACAGTTATGATTCATATGCCTGATTCTACTTCACTGAATTTTAACTCTATTTATAACTGATATATTTGGGGGATATTCTCTAATTTCTGGTAAATTCCCTCTTTTTCTCTTCTTTAAGTCACTGGCCAATTGAAAAATAGAGGAACCAGAAAGAAAAAGCAAAGAATGTGTGTATAAGAGTAATCTGAACCTGTATTAACTCTTGATGGTTATCACAGAGCCCTTCACCCAACTGCCTTCTCTCCATCAAGCACAGCACAGAAGGTGGCTACTGAGAGGATTTTGGCCCCCAGTAATATCCATTAGTGCTTCCCTTAAGCAATCCATATATAGAAATATATATAGTTAAAACAATGATTTTGTTTTTATTTGCTAATCCAATTACAAGCCTCCAAAGTTCCCACCTCCAACCAACTTGCTGTTCCTAAGCTCTTTCCATTAGGTTGAACCACACTAAATAACCTTTTTTAACATCAAGAATGATTGCATGTCAGCAATTTCATGTAGCTGAACTTAATGTTGTAGAAATTCTGGAGCCACTGATGTGTTCCTTCCTGAGATTGTAAGGAAGAAAAACATTCTGAGCCGCTCTCTCTATGAATGTACCTGTTGCAACACCTATGTGAATCCCTTGTTCCTCCTACACCACTTGAGGATCTTCCCTTTTGAAAAATTTGTCTGGAGTTGAAGGAGTAATGACAGATAGTCTGAAAAACTTAAGAGTTTGCTTGGAAAAGACCAAAGAAAAGCCCTCTGCAGCCTAACTTGTGACAGAGTCGGTGCAATAGTGCAGAATTCTCCTGCAGCTTCCCAGGACAACCCAGCAAGGCCTACAGCAGTCTTGTGCTGAGGACATGGTGCCCAGAATGCAGCAGTACGAGAATCCATTCCCTTTCACTAGACCCGAAGCACTGCCCTGGCCTCTAAGAAAGATTCTGCCCTCCTGCATGTAAAAAGAAAAAATATAGGTTTTTTAAAGATGTGGCTACCAAGAGAAAAATAAAGAATCCAAACTCTGAAGACCCTGATGGAAAAATTCACATCTGAGTTTAATAATCAATAGCGTAGGCTGCCATGCAGCTATCTTAACACACACTGTATGCTTGCAGGCTGTAATACAATCAACCTTTCATTTATATTTATGTGACCAGGAGGACTTTGTATTTGATGATTTTAAAAGATGCATGGACTCAGCTCTGTTTAATTCTGATGCATTGGTCTATTATCCACAAGAGGCCATTGGCTAAATTGTACTATTCACATGAGGGTCCATGATGGAAATTTATCAGAATGATAGAGAAATATTCAGATTTCAGTTTCCTTCAACAGCAAAATTTGAAAATATAAGCATATTGTGCTTCCAAATCGCTATCAGAACTAGATTTAAGAGAACTTCATTGTACAACAAATGCATTATTAAAACAGTTTGTTATGCTGCATTAAAAGAGAAGCAGCTTGACAACTGATGGAGCAGGAAAGGCCAGATCCACAGAATTGCAGCAGATGAAACCACAGAGTCAGAGAGTCAAATTCAGCAAGCCTGGAGGAGGCCGCTAACAATGAAGGAAGCTGGCATGTCAAAAAAAGAAAGCAGAGTTATTGAAGTTTTTATTTTGCTTCAATAATGCAAGATGTACTTAATTTTCTCAATGCTAATTCCATCTAGACAAGTCACTCCAGTTATCTAGGCCCTTTCATTCATTCAGCATCTACAGGTTGAGTATGTCAGTGAAGTGAAAGTCACTCAGTTGTGTCTGACTGTTTGCAACCCCATGGACTACACAGTCTATGGAATTCTCCAGGTCAGAATACTGGAGTGGGTAGCCTTTCCCTTCTCCAGGGGATCTTCCCAACCCAGGGATCAAACCCAGGTCTGCCGCATTGCAGGGCAGATTCTCTACCAGCTGAGCAACAAGGGAAGCCCAAGAATACTGGAGTGGGTAGCCTATCCCTTCTCCATTGAATCTTCCCAACCCAGGAATCGAACTGGGGTCTCCTTCATTGCAGGCAGATTCTTTACCAACTGAGCTATCAGCATGATAGTTATTATGATGGACAGAAATTTCAAGTGGACTACTCATAGTCACTGTCCTTAGGAATCTGCTAGCCCAGAGAGAAAATAGAACACCCTAGTTTAGTGTTCCTCTTGAAGGAGGTGAAAAGTAGCAGGAAATTCCTGGTTCCCAGTGGGAATTAGCATCAAAGAAAGGCATTTGGGGGCTGTGAGCCCCAGGGAGCATGTTCCCCTCTCAACATCCTTGTTTAGTGGGGCCTTTACGGGGCAAGATATGTATCTGCCATTGCTTTAAGCAGTGGTGATTGGTTTGCATTTAATCATTTTTGTGTGCAATCAATGACATGCATATTCAGGATGCTAGTCTTGATAAGTTAAAATAATCGACATTATACACAACACAGGGGATTAAAAATGCATTAGGCTTGGGGTCAGAAGGCCTGGCACTGAGTTCCATCTCTGCCACTCCGTGCCTATGCTACCTTGAAAAAAATCACTCCAGTTGCAAGGAAATCACAACTATGAAATGTTGATGGAATACTGAACGTCACTAGAGGCCTAAGTTTCTGTGGCTTAGTGGAACTGAGTCTTTGCCCACCAAGCCTAACCAAACAGCTTTAAACGAAGGCCACTTCGTTTAGAGCATTTTGACTTTGTCCCAGAGTCACATGTAGACTCTTTCCTGCCAAAGGCCACATGATCAAAATGGTGAAGCATATTTTGTTGTCTTGGGACAGTATATATTGAGAACTAAAGACTAAAGATCCGTCCATTCAATGGGGATAAAACATAATCCCTTCCCCTGCCTGCATCAGGCCAGATCAGGAGCCCCACAGAGAGCAGCTTTGAAGGGACAGGCGACTGCAGACACTTGAATCTGCAGGCTTCTTGTCAGGGGCGACTAACAGACTTTGCAAAGCAAACAAAAATTCAAGGTCTCTAAATACTTAAAAACTATCTTATGTTCTGCTCCCCTGCTTATCCATTCTCCATTAAAAATATTATAAACTTTCTTGGTGCTTTACATCAAGGCCATTAAAAGATATCTCCATAAACCCTCCATTTAAAGCCCATCACTACTATGGGCTTACTGAAAAAATCTCCAAAATTAAGTTCAAATGTGCAAACTTACTGATTAGAATCAATTTAATTAACCATAACATATGAAAACAAGCACAGTTTCTTCTTCTGGCATAAACTGTAGTTATCCAAAGGAATTTTTCATGAAGAACCAAACAAAATTGTAAATGGAAGACTGGGAATACTCTAAATAAAAGAAGCAAGTACTCCACCATCCACTTCCTGACTCAGAAGGGTTCCTCCAAGGTAGAGAGAAATAGGGCTCCCCAGGTGGTCCTCCTCGACTGGATACAGAGCCAAGCCGGTGAATGGGCGATGGGTAACTTCAGTGAGGACCACCCTAGCTCTTCACTGCGCAGACTTCACTCCGTATAACTTCCTTCTTGCTGCTGCTACTGCTGCTGCTAAGTCGATTCAGTCCTGTCCGACTCTCTGCGACCCCAGAGACGGCAGCCCACCAGGCTCCCCCGTCCCTGGGATTCTCCAGGCAAGAACACTGGAGTGGGTTGCCACCTCCTTCTCCAAAAGTGAAAGTGAACGTGAAGTCACTCAGTCGTGTCCGACTCTTTGCGACCCCGTGGACTGTAGCCCGCCAGGCTCCTCTGTCTATGGGAATCTCCTTCTTACATCTCCTTAAAATGTTTTGATTAGCTTCTCATCAGACTTTGCAAAGATGGGAAGTGACAAGTTACAAACTAACCACACTGGACCTGAATGAAAGGAGTCAAGGAGGACTGGGAAGCTGATAAAATATAAAATTTCTACCCTATCCTTTAGATGCAATGATAATATCAGTTCATTCTTTTCTACTCAGGGATGTTATGCATCATCAGCTCCCAGTCTCTGAGTTTTACAATTTTAATAATCCCTAACCAATAGATCTTCATTCTAAGTATAAAAATCCTAAGGATTTCTCTAACTGCTGGACAAGCAACTTGTGAGGGTTTTTTTTTTTGTCTCCTTTATGCACAAATGCTAATGTTATCAACAAAAATCAGGCTTGTCTCAGGAGAAAGGGAGCATAGGGCAGTATTTTAGCCCTGAGAGAGCTTCATTGTTTGAATACATTAATCCAATTAGTGACCCTTGTACCCTTCCAGCTAATTTTAAACCTCTATCAATAGGTGATTACCCCATATAATTTTAATGAAAAGAGTCAAAATTTGAGAAATAAGCAAGAGTGCACAAAAACGGAATGTGTGATTATTCTAACCAACATGAAAAAAAGCAATTTTAAGTTTTCAAACTCAGCATGTGTCCTCTCACAACTTTTGTGTCAGGGTTATCACTGAGCACACTGATAATTTAGCAGTTCTTTAAAGAGGCATCTTCCGAGGGCTCTGATACCACATCAGCTCTCTTTTTCCCTCTCACATCCCAAGGTCCATACACCAGACCATTGATCTGAGCAGATAGAGTCAAAGCAGACACTGGTAGCCCTGGGAGGGCTTTCCAAGGACTGTGGGAATTCCTATAGATGTTTGGGCATTCTTTTTTTTTTTTTTTAATGAGATAAAATTGACGTAACCTTACATTAGCTTCAGGTGTACAATGTAAATGATTCAATATGTGTATATACTGCGAGATGATCATCACAATCAGTTCACACCCATTGCCACATATAGGTACAAAATTTCTTTTTCTCTGATGAGATATTTCAAGATCCACTCTCCAAGTTCCTTTCAAACATGCGCTGCAGTGTTATTAACCATCACAGCGTGGCAGGGGCGAGGCGTTAGGACTGGACTGTGTCCCAGCCTCTCCTCCCTGCTTCCACTTGGGCTTTCTCTCCTTCGCCTAATGTGTCGCCAGCTTTTAGGTTTTGTCCAGGAGAATTTGTTCTACATGGAGCTGTAGATCTGGAGTTCCTCTATGTCACCATCCTGAACCAGAATCCCCCCGACAGTTTCTCTTTCTCCTTTTCTTTCTTTTTGGTTGCTCTGGGTCTTCGTGGCTCCCCACGGACTTTCTCTGGCTGTGGCGAGCCAGGGCCGCTCTTGGTTGCGGTGCACAGACTTCTCACTGTGCTGGCCTCTCATCTTGGGGAGCACGGGCTCTAGCAGTTGCAGCTCACGGGCCCTAGAGCCCAGGCTCAGTAGCTGTGGGGCCTGGGCTTAGATGCTCTGCATCATGTAGAATCTTCCTGGACCAGGGATCAAGCCTGTGTCCCCTGCATTGGCAGGCAGATTCTTATCCTCTGTACCATCAGGGAAGTACCCCACTATAGTTTCAAGAAAATAAGTTCCAGGTTCTCAGACTGCATTCATACCTTTTCCTGAGAAGGATTTGCCTGAGAATGTACCTGGATTCACCAATGGCCCCTTTCTCACTTTATGGAAAGTAAGCCAAGGCCTCACTCCCCAGCCCCTTTATAAAGATTATCAGGGGAGAGGACCTTCATTCATGACTCTGCAAGACACTCTAAGTTCTTATGACTTCCAGTCCTTTTTTCTTTTTATGTACTTCTGATAAGAATGAAGGTGGGCATTAAAAATGAAGAGCGCTTTGACCTAGCTCCACGGCCTGCAGAGCATTCAGTATTAGTTCCATTTTAAAAGGAAGACAGTGAGCTCTGAGAGGTAGTGTTCTGATGTCCTGCCTAAGAAAAATTTGCCTTTCCCCGTGTCATGAAGAATTCTGGGAAAAAACTAAAACCCTAAGAGATGTGGTGGTTGCCCCCATTCACAGCACAAGGGTGTCACTGAAAGTGGGCATTTCACAAGATGGCAGAGTAGAAGGACGTTTGCTCATCTTCTCCTGAGAGGAGCTAGATGCTGAGCAACCATCAAGAGGAGGACGCAGGAACCCACCAAAAGAAAGATACCCCATGCCCAAGGACAGGGAGACGCTGCAACAAGGTGGAAGCACGGGAGCAATCACATTTAAAGTCAAAGCTTATACCCTTCAGAGACACTTGGAGGGCACAAACAAATCTTGTGCGCCAGATTCTAATGCACATATACAGTAAGGTGGGGCTGATGATAATAAAAGTAAAATGCAATAACAGGGGAGTAAATTGATTATTTTTGCTTAATGACTTTACTTCTTCTATTTCCTGACTGTTATCAAAGGATTCATGAGGGAGGGGGGATTCATGAGGGAGAATCTGTTGACAGCAAGGTAAAAGAATATCTGTAGGAAATACTGAAGACAAAAAAGCAGTCCCTTCTTTTTATACATTGAAATATAAGCACTTTTTTCAGCTATTCTCGAGGCTCATCCCTAAGACATGTTATAAGCTGGGAAAAACGCAGCTTGCATCAGACAATAAAATGCACTATCAGCCAAAACAGAATGGGTTTGTGACACAGATCTCTTAAACGTTAAGTAGAATGTTTCTTAGGATTCCAAATTTTGCAAGGTGGATTAGATAAAACCCTCACATAAACCCCTATAAGATTTCTTTCAGAAATTGGTGTATATTATTAAATAGTGAAAGGGAAAGTCACTCAGTTGTGTCCAACTCTTTGCGACCCCGTAGACTATACAGTGCATGGAATTCTTCAGGCCAGAATACTGGAGTGGGTAGCCTTTCCCTTCTCCAGGGGATATTTCCAAACCAAGGACCGAACCCAGGTCTCCCACATTGCAGGCAGATTCTTACCAGCTGAGCCACCAGGGAAGTTTAAAACTATTTTATCTAGTCATATTTTAAAATATTTATTCTATCTTCATCTTATGAAAAATTTAATATTGCTACCTGTTAGTAATAAAAAACTATGCTACTGCCGGACTGATTCATTCTCAGAAGTTTATATACCTTTCTCTTTTTTTCATATGTAGAAACTTTGATCATAGTGTTAAACTAAAATGATGGGGTTATTATTTACTTATGTGTGTACCTGAATATAATTTAATTATAGCTAAAACACAGACACCAAAATATGACACATACACACACATACAACATAATGCATGTGCCCACACATTTACCTAAGTAATGCCATGACTATTATAATAATCTCTAATTTTTGTGAAATAATTTTACCTATACATTATACTACAATGTTACAAATTAAGTAATGAGAAACTATATATTGAATTATTTTGTTTGTATATCTTAGTACAAAATAGATAAATTAGACATATTAAATCAAAAAATTTAAATATAGAACTAATATTTTAGTAATCATTTTTATAAGATGAATTTCATACTTTTTCTTCAGAATGTCTGTTATATACTTGAAAAATCTACTTATTGATACATTTATTTAATTTCAAAATAAAGTCAGAGAGATATACAATTCTAGGAAAAGATGGAGTAGACACACTTCTCTATATTCCTCCAACTAAGTACAACTAAAAATTCAAGACATTATATAAAAAGCAAATAAGTAGCCTCTGAAAGGAAGAGAGAAGGCAGACCAGTGAGGGACCTTGCAATCTGTGGAACTGCACAATGATAATTTCCCTAGTTTTTCTGTTTGCCTTCTATATATTCTAGACTGAGCACAAGAGAAACCAGAAACATACAGGTACAGGGTTACAAAACTCCCCCAAACCTGCTTTCTACTCCAGGCAGATACTATGAAAAAAGTTGAGCTAGATCCTCACTCCCAAGATGTACCTCCCTGCTGTCAGGGTGGTGTCAGACAAAGCTAAGCAGGAACCCGTGGTGTTTACCATCACCCAGTGGTAAAAAGAGCTCCCACTGGAGGCAAGATGGGAATCTTAAACACCCACCCCGCCCAACAGCGATGAGGCGCCCTACCCCAGAGTGTTCACGGAACATAGACCTCTGCTGCATCTCACAGGGTATCCACCTTTGCCCACCAGCATGGTGTCAGAGGAGGTCTGCTAAAACAAAATATTTAAATGAAATCCAGCATCTCGAGACACAACACTCAAAATGTACAGAATACATAAAATTCAGTCATCATACCACAAACTAGGAAAGTCTTACCTCAGATGAGTTAATAAAAATCAATATACCCCAACACGAAGATGACACAGGTGGTGGAATTATCTGATAGAGATTCTAAAGCAGCCATGATAAAAGGATTTCAATTAGCAATTACAAACATGATTCAAACTAATTTTAAGAAATAGCAAGTTTCAGCAAAGAAATAGAAGATATAAAAAAGAACCAAATGGAAACTTTAGAACTGAAAAAAACAATAGCTGAGATTTTAAAAGCTCAATGTTGAAAACAGCAGCAAATGACTTGGAGAGGACAGGTGAAAAAATCAGTTGACTAAAACACAAAACAGTAGAAATTACCCAATCTAAATGAAAAATTAACTAATAACAGCACAGCCTTAAAGATTTGTGACTATAACAAACAATCTAACATTTCTGGTTTTGATATGTAAACGTAACCACTGGGAGAAACTGGATGAAGTGTGCCTGAGATCTCTCTCTACTGGTTTTGGAACTTTATGTGAGTCTATAATGACCTAAAAATATTTTAATTTTTTTTTAAAAAATGAAGTTAGACATCTTCTGAGATAAAGTAAGTCTGATTAAGTTCATCAGTTTAACAATGTGCATATGCTCTCTAAGTAAGCCCTATGTTGGTCATTAATGAGCTAAATTTTCTACTCCATGATTTATATGAAAAACTATTTAAGCCACAAGCTAAAACGAAAGTATTTTTGGTAACCTATAAGGGAAAAGAATTTGAAAAAATAAATATATAAGTATACCAAAAAAAGTATTTTATCAAATATATAATGTGGCAAAAGTGAAGTAAAATTAACAATATATTTATTTTCCCTATCCTTTCTGAATGTATATTTGATTTGGATAAATAGGATGCCTATACATTTTAAAGTAGTAAGTAAAATTAATTGTCATTTGATAGAATCTTTTTATACTGTACTTCCTAAAATTGAAAACTTAAGTTCAAGGAGACAAGGAAAATTACAACAAAAGTTTCCAAACTTAAGAGCATAATTATATATATTTAAACTAGTGGATATTCAATCATTATGATAATTAGATTCCACTGGATAATTTAAAAGAGTAATATAGTCATTTTATATTCAAATGTCAATGTTTAGAAAATACTAGAAATTGCACCTTTTTGCAATTAATAACATCTTCGAGGTCATTTTAAAAATGTGTAAAATGGAAAATATGCAAATAATATTTGAGGACTGTATATATAAGCCCAGTATCTCTCAGAACTGTCCTTCTTCCTCACTGGTCCTGCACGACTCTGGGTACTAACCATCTATCTCAACCACATGGCTACATAGCCACTCACAAATAGCCTCTCCTATTTACACTTTTTTCATAGTCACTACTGGACCCTTCCTAGAGTCAGTCTTAGAGTCAAGTGTTCTGAGTGTGGAGATAATATAGTAGACTTTCAATGCAATGCTAATCTAAACAAAAAGTGAAAGAGAGGATTAGCCAAGGAGAAATGCACACTTTTGACCTAGGACTGCTTCCAACCCATTTGATCTTTTTATGCTGGCTTTGTCAACTCTTGATCTCCTTTATAATTTAGTTTATTTTAAGAAAAATTTATAAAAATCTTCTATATACCAAATAGCCTACTTCATGCATACATAGAGGGGTAGGTAGATAATTGGATGGATAGCCTATATATCATCACATATATGTGTTTACATATATGATGGTATAGCCTATATATCATCACATATATGTATTTAAATATATGATATAATATATATATATATATAGCATCACTTGGCTTTTAAGAAGCTTACAGCTAACAGATTTCAGTAGATTTGAAACAATCTGGAGGACAGGTGCAATAACAGAATATACAAAAATAGTTTTTTATCTTATCAAATCTAAGATACTATGAAGTGTAAAAATGTACTATTATGTAAAGACTCATTAAGAAAAACTACTACCATTTAAATTATAATAATGCTTTCTTATCACTTTATAAGCAATATAAATGCTTTCTTATTATAAAAGCTTTATTTTATACTTACTGAAAGGACCTTTAAATGTACCATTTTATATTGCATATACATTGAAAGGAAAATATGAGATAAGTTGATTAATATACTCCTGAAATTTCTTCCAATTCAAAATTTGTCTTTTCAATATCATTTTTTGAGTCAGAGCTTTTCAAGTTTACATCTTTCAATGTAAAATAGAATTTTATTTCAAGTTGCTGATACTCTTTCTGCAAGTATCTGATGCTTTTTTCTTGACTTTATGGAGAAGTTGTCAACAAAAGATTTCAAACAAATAAGATTCATGATCCTTCTTTGAAAGTCTTCTTTAAATAGTGTGTTGACAATGAGGGTTTACAGTTGTCAGTCATGTTTCCATATATAATAACCAACTTTAAGCATGTGCATAAAAAATAACTATGTTATGACTGCTGCCTGCCTGGCCACCAGTGATCATAAGATACCAGCAGTGATAAAGTTCTCCTGATTTCAGAAATGATAGGATGTAGGGGGGGAATTGTTTAGATTGATTTAATATGATAGCATGAAGGAAAGAATCATTAATTTTCTCTGGGATTGTCTGGGTTGATTCTCACAGGTCACACCTGAACATGATTCTGATTCATTTGTTATTTTATTGCTGGATAAACCTCCATTGGAGAAGGCAATGGCAACCCACTCCGGTACTCTTGCCTGGAAAATCCCATGGACGGAGGAGCCGGATAGGCTGCAGTCCATGGGGTCGCTAAGAGTTGGACACGACTGAGCGACTTCACTTTCACTTTTCACTTTCATGCATTGGAGAAGGAAATGGCAACCCACTCCAGTGTTCTTGCCTGGAGAATCCCGGGGACGGGGGAGCCTGGTGGGCTGCAGTCTATGGGGTTGCACAGAGTCAGACACGACTGAAGGGACTTAGCAGCAGCAGCAAACCTCCATCAGACAGACAAGGAAGAGGGAGGAGAAATGTGGAAACATGAAGCAACTGGGGTATTAATGAGTTGGAGGAGATCCAACCAGTCCATTCTGAAGGAGATCAGCCCTGGGAGTTCTTTGGAAGGAATGATGCTAAAGATGAAACTCCAGTACTTTGGCCACCTCATGTGAAGAGTTGACTCATTGGAAAAGACTCTGATGCTGGGAGGGATTGGGGGCAGGAGGAGAAGGGGACGACAGAGGATGAGATGGCTGGATGACATCACTGACTCGATGGACATGAGTCTGAGTGAACTCCAGGAGTGGTGATGGACAGGGAGGCCTGGCGTGCTGCAATTCATAGGGTCGCAAAGAGTCGGACACGACTGAGCGACTGAACTGAACTGAACGGAACTGAGAGCTTAAGATGGTCTAAAAGCTAGAAGGAGCCTAGATCTCAAAATAAGAACATTAGACTTTGTTAGGTCAGCTATTATGAGCCACTGAAATTTTAAAATACCATTCCTATTGCCCAGTAAATGGATGGATTGCCAGAGAGTAAAGAAATCTTCTGACAGCAATAGATCAGAGGTGAGTGGGTGCTAAGACAACTGCAACCTCTCATCAATCCTATAAAGAACCAAAGCAGCACCTACAACATCTACACCCATGATGCATGAAACCCAGCTCCACACATTTCTGAGTAGACAAACTCATAAAGAGAATCTGGTGTTGGGGTGGATCTCTAGTGGTGATCCTTTCCTTTTGACCTTTCAGATCTCAATTAAGTCTAGTAGGCAAGAGAAAAATGCTGCTCATGCCAACCCGTCCCCAATTCAACCCAAGATGCATTAAATCTTTACAACTAAGAAAGGGAGTTTTATAGGTACTCTCCAGTAGGAGGCCAGCCATAAGAACTAGATAAAGTTCTTGTTTTCCAGAAAATATATTAATAACTCAACAAACATTTGCTGAAGTGGGAGGCAGAGAGCAGGGGGCAGAGAGAGGAAGGAAGAGGGGAAGAAAAAGAAGCAGGAGGAAGAAGAGGGAGAAAGAACCTTAAAAAGAGTCAGTATTTCAAATAGGAGATGCTATTTTCATTTTGAAAGCTTAGAACAGTTTTAATAGATAGTAGAGGAAGACATCTAAAAAGAATTTTTTCCTAAAGGGTGAGATTCTGGTAAACTTCTTCATGCCCCCTTCTTTACCCCAGCTATATTTACTCACATGAGGATCAGAATTAGGATTTATTTCATTTCTCCTCTGTATCTGAGCCTTCAGTTTTACTTATGTTAAATTTTTGCATCATTCCATAGGACCCTGAGACTCCATTCAATTTTTTCAATCTTTTTCTATGATTCAGGTTTGATCATTTTTATTAATCTACCTCAAGTTAACTAACTTCCCTCCATCATCTACATTCTATTGCTAAATGCATTCAGTAACATTTCAAAATTTTCAGGCATTGTATTTCATTTCTACAACATCCAAATGATTTTTCCTTCTGCTGAGATTTTTCTATATTTTCATTCATTGAAGACATATTTTTCTTTATATCCTTAAGCATAGTTAAATATTTACTTTAAAATTTTTGCTAATTCTAACATCTAGTTCATCTCAGAGTTTTCCTTTCTCTTAGAAAGGGTTACATGTTTCCAGTTCTTTAAAAGTCAAAATATTTAGGATTGTATCCTTGATATTGTAAGTATTATGTTTTAGAAACTGAATTTTTTCATATTCCTCTGAAGAGTGCAAAATTTTCTATTTTAGCAAGCAATTATTTTGTTGGAGTTGAAACAGGAATCTGAGTTCTTATTCACGGAGCTGAAGAATGAACTTCACGAACATGCTAACTGTTAAGGTAGCAAGCAAATCGGATTTATTAAAGAGAAGGAAAGTACAAAGCCCTCAGCACAGACACTGAGAGGGGGTAAAGAGTCACCAAAAAGTCAGACATTACTAGTAGTTTTCTATCTTTATCAGTATTAATCTGTACATTTTTGGTTGGCTCCTGTCCTTAAAATACATCATTTTTAACCAATAAGTTTAAAGGTCAGGATGCTTAACTTAGTCTTTATGGCTTATCTTGATCCTCAAATTAAGTCACCACCCTTTTCCATGCCTGGCCATTTTACAATGGACCAGTATGGGCTTAATGATGTATGGGCTTGATGATTAGCAGTTGTTTTTCCCTCAGGCATATGGAACACAAGTTAATTGTGTTAATTCCTGGAGCTGAGTACTGATAATTTATCAGACCAAGGACACATTCCAGGAATCTGGGACAAAGGGTATAGATTTAGGTTAATGGGGCGGGATGTTTACTGAAAACAGACAAGGTTTCAGAGTTCTACACTGACTGCCTAGCAATTTCTACCTCAGAGTCAAACTGAAAATACTGCCTTTTGCACAATACCTTAAAATTCAGTTCAGTTCTTTAATATTTTGACTAGAATCTGTCCCATGCATGGTTTGACAGTGAGTCAGACTTGGGCAGATTTTATTAAAAAAAACAAACTTGGGCATTAACGTCACAAACTCTCCAGAATTTCCTCTTTTTTGTCAATAGCTGTTGTTGCATGAATTTGTCCTCTGTTTCTTTAGGCCAGAGTTTTAGTTACATCTCAATGCCAACTTTGGCCTGCCCTCAGACTAAATACTATTGAAATAAGTAATTTGTCCATGTAGTTCCCTTTTTTAAGGTATCTGCTGCTGCTGCTAAGTCACTTCGGTCATGTCTGACTCTGTGTGATCCCATAGGCAGCAGCCCACCAGGCTCCCCCACCCCTGGGATTCTCCAGGCAAGAACATTGGAGTGGGTTGCCATTTCTTTCTCCAATGCATGAAAGTGAAAAGTGAAAGTGAAGTCGCTCAGTCGTGTCCGCCTCTTCGAGACCCCATGGACTGCAGCCTACCAGGCTCCTCCGTCAATGGGATCTTCCAGGCAAGAGTACTGGAGTGGGGTGCTCTTGCCTTCTCCGTTTTTAAGGTATCTAATCCTGTCCAGACCTGCCTGCTTTTGTTCACTCTCTCATGCCTTTAGGTCATTGGTTTTTCAGTTTTGTCCAGAACTTTCAGTTATTATCAACAGGAGGGTGAGGAATATCTCAAGCCACACTGGAAGGGGAAGACAGATTATGACTAATCCTACTTAGGATTTAGAATCACAACAAACTGGAAAATTCTTAAAGAGATGGGAGTACTAGACCACCTTCCCTTCCCTTGAGAAACCTGTATGCAGGCCAAGAAGCAACTGTTAGAACAAAACATGGGACAACTGACTGATTCGAAATTGGGAAAAGAGGACAGCAAGGCTGTATATTGGCACCCTACTTATTGAACTTGTATGCATGAATCTGAGCAAACCCTGGGAGACAGTGGAGGACAGAGGAGCATGGTATGCTGTAGTCCATGGGGTCACAAAGAGTAAGACACAACTTAGTGACTAAGCAAGAACTGAGACTTTGCTCTGGACGGGAACTGTGATAGGTAGATAGATGATAGAAAAATAATTTCATTTAATCGTACAAGAATCCTGGAAGAGAGGAACTGTTGTTGTTTATAGTTTACAGATAAGTAAATGGAAGTTAAGAAAGGCTGGAGGTCACACTCCAGTAACAGATTCAAACCCAACTGTTTTGGAGTCCAAAGCCCAAACTCTTATTTCTTTAAGGCGGAAAAGTAGTTCTCCCAACCAAAAGGTGCCCTGAGGCACCAAAGACTGCCCCAGGCAGGTTTCTTAATCAGAAGCCGGCTTTAAACCAAATAATTGCAGGTGCTTAGAAATTCATTTCCTTATTCACTTAAAGCAGTGTTCCCCAACTTCGCTTAACAGAAGGATCACCGGAGGGGAATCTCTGGCTACAGGTCAGAGACTTTGAATCAGTCTCCAGGGGCAAGGGTTGAAAATCCAAATATTTAACAGGCTCTCCAGATGAGTCAGTGTTTTTGCCAGTTTGAAAGCCCTCACTTAGAGGAATGAGCATCTGCCTGGTACCCAAACACTGTATCCACAACTGTGCTTCCTGGTGTAAATAATGCTGATGGGAGGAATCGCTAATTATCACCCAGAGCTTACCTCCGGCGTGGCAGGTGCTTTTCTAAATATTTTACATGTATTATCTCCTTTTCTTCTCTATAAAGAATCCTTTGTTGAGAATTCTCCCAACAAACCTGTAAGTCACTACCAATTTTATGAGGAAACTTTCCCACAATCATACCAGTAAGTAGAGGAGCAGGGTTAAAGTAGACTGTTTGAACCTCCCTCCCATCTCCCGTCCCATCCCACTGTTCTAGGTTGATACAGAGCCCCTGTTTGAGTTTCCTGAGCCAGACAGCAAATTCCTGTTGGCTATTTCACAAATGGTAATGTAAGCCTCCATGTTACTCTTTCCATACATCTCACCTTCCCTTCAAAAGGGAGGTGATATTTGTATACCTATGGCTGATTCATGGTGAGGTTTGACAGAAAACAATAAAATTCTGTAAAAGCAATTATCCTTCAATAAAAAATTCATTAAAAGAAAAAAAAAAGTAGACTGATTCTAAGACCAGTCTTTTTATTACTGCACTATTTCATTTCCACTTATCCAATCCGTCACAACCACTCCTAAAAAGAAGTCTGGGTAAATATGTGGCCACAATACATGTTTCCCAAGGGCCCAAGAATAAAATTCATAACTCAGCCTAGAAAGAGTCCCTTTTCCTTGTCTGATCCCACTGAAGCTGTGGGTTGTGCCCTGAATAGCATCAAAAGGTCCTGCTTCTTTGATTACTTTCAGCAAGAAGGTTGGAGAAGAGTAGGAAGGAGCCCTGGAAAGCACAGCCAGCTGATTCACAAGTTAGTTATTCCCACACACGTACCACAGCGGCCCCTGCACTAGGTTCCTGTGTATAAGCCAGATGAGGAGTTCACATTCTAAGGAAATAGGAAGACCATAAACAAGATGCCAACTACTACAAACTGACCCATTGACCATATGACAATTCTTAGGCTCTTTTATAGAAAATGCTGGCCACCAAAGAAGCTTCCCTGGTGGCTCAGACAGTAAAGCGTCTGCCTGCAATGTGGGAGACCCAGGTTCAATCCCTGGGTAGGGAAGATCCTCTGGAGAAGGAAATGGCAGCCCACTCCAGTATTCTTGCCTGGAAAATTCCATGGACTGAGGAGCCTGGTAGGCTACAGTCCATGGGGTCACAAAGAGTCGGACACAACTGAGCAAATTCATTTCACTTCACTTCACTTCACTTCAGAGAAGTTTCAGGTAGAGAGAGTCAGCTATTTCCTGACAGTAGGTTATGCGAAAACCAAGTCAGACCAATAGATGTTTATTAACTAAAATTTTGTTAGAAAAGCAAGTATTAGGATAAAATTCATATGACTTCTGTAGATTGAAAAAGGCATCCACTCTCCTCCCTTTGAAATGCTTTAACCACTAGCTACATGCAAGGCTCATTTTGGACAATGCCAAGTTTCAAGAGGCAAGATTCTGTCACCTGGATACCCTGACAGAGTCTAGAGTTCATGGCTACAAACCAGAACTTTAAAGTGCAGTCCCTGAGGGTGCAGTCACAAGATTGCTGGATTTGTATACCCTATTTATGCTGTTTACTAGACATTCATTGTATATTAAATACCTTAATTTCACAACTGACAGTTCATTTTCTAATATCCCCCACAGTAAGCAACAGGCTACATTTTATGCAAATAGAAATCTATTTCTGAATATCAATATGCTAATTAGAAACAATCTGTTGTTGATGGAGATGTGGATAACTGGAGGGCCTATGACAGTTACATCTGGAGTGTGGTCCTTTCTGATACTGTTATCTGACCCTTCAGCTGTATGTAATTAGCATCCTAGCTGACCATATCATGACCAAGCTTTTGAAATTAATCCCTGTATAAGAGCTTCCCTGGTGGCTCAGTGGTAAAGAACCCACCTGCCAATGCTCTTCCTGGGTCCAGAAGAGCCCCTGGAGAAGGAGATGGCAACCCACTCCAGGATTCTTATCTGGGAAATCCCATGGACAGAGGATCCTGGTGGGCAAAAGTGCAAGGGGTTGCAAAAGAGTCAGATGTGCTGTGTTAGTCAGTCAGTCATGTCAGATATGACTTAGCAACTAACCAACAACAATGGGCTTAACCTAAGTTTTACATCTCACAATATCAGACCGTAATGCTAAAGAACTTTGAAGATAATTGCAGATGCTAACAACAAAAAAGAAACTGTATCATAGAAACTATAATATTATATTATAGAGACTATAGTAAGTGCTATAAAGGAAGCCAAATACAAAGTGTGTGACAGTAAGAAGGGAACTCGTTTCCTCTCCCCAGGGCCCCAAGATGGAAGAGGTGGGGAGACTCAGGAGTCAGGAATCATCTTCCTGCTTTTTTTCTCCCCGTCTTACTGCCTCAATTGTCCAGAAGTACAAGCAGGGCAGAGCAGAGGCTGTTTGGAAAGCATAGGTAGTTGGAACCATGAAAGTTAGCCATCAGACACAGGTAACTTGCATGCCTGGAATCAACAGGAAAGCTTCCTGAAAACATCCCAACTCACACCTTCCCCAGCACCCAGCAGAGCTGAAGCTGTCATCTCAGTGGTCCTTAAGTGCCCAGATTCCTTCTTCTCAGAATGCAAACAGTTCTAGGCTCTCAGAGCCCGCGTCTCCCGCAAACTACCTCTAACCCTGTAGTCACTGCAGCTGCCTCCACCATTTCTCCTTAACTCCTTCCTCTATGCAACCTCATCTAACACTTCTCTACAGAAGCCATCTCTGGTCATTCATACCTTTGCAGCACAGTTTCTCCTCTGCTTCCTATTTCCTAAATCACAACAGTGAGCAGATTCTGTTCATTTTTATATCTCCACTAGTAGAGCTTTTTTTTCCACAACAAAAAAGTTATGTTTCATATGCTCATTATACAAAGAAATCAAGCAGTATGCAAAAGAATAAGGAATAAAGCAATAATCACCTTAAGTCCTACCACCCAAAGAAGTGTCAGTAAACTTTCAAATATCTTGCTACAAATAAATACACATAAAATTGTATAATTTTCCATATACAGGAACATATTATACATGTTAATTTTATCATAGCTGTATTTTCTAAACACATATTTTGGCTTGCTTCCACATTCATACATTTTAATATAATCAAACAAACATACATATATATAGCCAAGTTGTCTTTGTTTTTAATGAAAACATGTTATGAATTCTTCCTTTCATCTTGCTTTTATCACTTAACACTGCATTATGAAAAATCCTCCAAGACAATGGTTTAGATTTCTTTTTTTTATGTCCATGTAATATTTCATGACATCAATTACTAGTGTTTAACCATTCCCTTGATGAAAGGTATTCATTTGTT
Source organism: Bos mutus (assembly GCF_027580195.1). NCBI lineage: Eukaryota > Metazoa > Chordata > Mammalia > Artiodactyla > Bovidae > Bos > Bos mutus. The sequence continues at coordinate 2,766,295 of NC_091628.1, read as the reverse complement.
TCCAGATTCTGTTTGTTTGGCTTTTTTTTTGGGCACTATAAACAATGAATGAATACTTCTTTTACATATAACCTTTATATATGGTCACTTTTATTTCTTTGCCTGTATCAGGAAAATCTGCAAGCAATTAGGGATTGCTTTAAAAAATCTTACTACTAATCAATAAGACTACAACAAACATTCTAGATTATATCGCTGATTGTTTCTTAAACTTACTAAAAGTTAAATTAGCAGATTAGTGAGGTGGAATATTTTTACGATTCTTAAAGTACAGTGCCAAGTTTTGCTCCAGAAAGACTGTGGTGGTAGCCTTTTCGATCTTTCTAGCAACGTGTCAGTGTGCCTATCTCACATCTCCATCGCTAGTACAAGCCAGTCTCACTTCTTCACTAATGCTACCTCATAAAAGCAACCCCAATCACAATATCGTTTTGCATGTCCTCCTCTTTCGCCAAGATACTGACCTTTTAACACTCAGCTAGTGCTGAATGTTGAATTTATTTTTTTTAATGTGGCATTCTCTGTGAAGTACTTTTAGTAACTTTCAGAGCAAAAGGAATTCATTTTCCTCTGGAGCAGTTTTCACTATTGCTGATTACAATCTAATTTATATCCCCAAACAGCCAATAATTTTATCTTCCAAAGTAGATCAGCTTTATCCCTTGAGTGTTATAGCAGTGATGGATATAAACTATCATGATGGGGGTTGTCTTCTTGACAAAATACAGATAATATTATGCTGGGAAAGACTTAATGTCTTCCTTTCTTCAAGACTTTTGTTTCTCAAGAATATCTAGAAACAAAATATCCATGAGAATTTATTTATCCCAATGATTCTCAAAGTGAAAGTGCTATTTAGCTCAGTCATAGCTGACTCTTTGTGACCCCACAGACTGTAGCCCTCCAGGCTCCTCTGTCCATGGGATTCTCCAGGCAAGAATACAGGAGTGGGTTGCCATTCCTTTCTCCAGGGTATCATCCCCACCCAGGGATCAAACCCAGGTCTCCTGCATTGCAGGCAGATTCTTTACCATCTGAGCCACCAGGGAAGTCCATAAGGAAGGTTGAGCACCACAGAATTGATGCTTTTGAACTGTGGTGCTGGAGAAGACTCTTGAGAGTCCCTTGGATAGCAAGGAGATTAAACTAGTCAGTCCTAAAGGAAATCAACCCTGAATATTCACTGGAAGCACTGATGCTGAAGCTCCAATAATTTGGCCACCTGATGCAAAGATTCGACTCATAGGAAAAGACCCTGATGCTGGAAAAGATTGAAGGCAGGAGGAGAAGGGGGTGACAGAGGATGAGATAGCTTGGTGGCATCACTGACTCAGTGGATATGAGTTTGAGCAAACTCTGGGAGATAGTGAAGGACAGGGAAGCCTAGCATGCTTCAGTGTATGGGGTCACAAAGAGTCGGACATGACCGGGCGACTGAACAACAACAACAACAACAAATGATTCTCAAGCCTAAAGTCTATCAGAATCACCCAGAGAGCTTGTTAAATGGGCTGTTGCTGAGTCCCAACCACAGAGCTTCTGATTCAGTAGGGCTGGGACCAGGTTCCAGAATTTGCATGTCTAAAAAGTTTTCAGGTGATGCTAATAATGCTGGTTCATTAGCATTACTTGAGAACCACTGATGTCTCCTACCTTCCCCCATCCCATTTTGGTAACAGAGCCAAGTATTAAATAGGCCTTACCATGACGTCCTATTGAGTCTCTATAAAGTATCCTTCTTTTTCTTAGTTCTGTCCTCTGTGACAGTTAAGAGAAGCTGGCCAGTGCCTTCCTCATTATAACCTTTCATATCCTTGAAGGAGAATATTAAGTTTTCTCATTCTCCTTTCATCTGTCTAAAGTCCTGATTCTCTTGGCGTTTCCTCATAATCATATATCCACCTGCTCATCATTTTTATTGCTCTTCCCTGAAGCCCATTTTCAATTTCCCCCCCTTCCCACTCCTGTCCCCACCTCTGTTCCTAAGAGGATGTGAGGGGAAGGGGATGTGCCCGCAGAAACTTTTTGAATGCATAACTTTGACGGCTACTCTCCTAGGTCTTTTATGTAACTTCACAGGAACTGGTAACTTTTTTTTCTCAGTTTTTATTTTAAAAATTATAGTGTTACATGAAAGGGTAGAAAGTATTGGTCACTTTCTTCATATTTATTCAAACATAGTCAACTGCATCCTTTGGTACCAAAAATATTCATTTATTTAGTCCTCAAATATTGATTGAACACCTAGAAAGTGCCAGGCACTGTGAAGACTGTGTCTGGAGGATGTGGAGTTCCCTTTTGTTCAGCTGATTTTATTTAGGCAGGTCCTAATCACTTGAGAATGTGGAAAATGTTTCCACAACTCTACCAACGGTATGGCTGAAAAGATAAAATTTAGCCACTGACATGTGGTTTCTCTGGTGGCTCAGTGTAAAGAATCTGCCTGCTGAAGCAGGGTTCAACGTGGGTTCAATCCTTGGATTGGAAAGATCCCCTGGAAAAGGAAATGGCAACCCACACCAGTGTTCTTGCCTGGAAAATTCCATGGACAGAGAAGCCTGGCAGGTTACAGTCCATGGGGTTGCAAGAGAGTCAGACACGACTTAGCGAGTAAACAACGTCTACCATATTCATATAGAAATTAACCTAGATTATAATCAACTTTCCAGTATCTGAAAGGAGGTAATAATATTTTCTGTTATTCAAGTTGGAACGTTATCCAAAATAATCATTCTGTTTGTCTTTGATGTGTGTTCTGAAACGTGCACGTCACAGGGAGCACTGACTATGTCAGTCACAGATTGTGTCTGAAACCATCTTAGTCCTCAGACGGTGGAAGGAGAGTGACAAGTCTGTGCGGCTCTTTCATAAAAGCATGAATCCCATTCGTGAGGGCTCCACCTCATAACTTAAGCACTTCAAACAAGTCCCACATCCTAATACCATACAACTGGGCATTAGGATCTCAGCATAGGAACTGGGGGTGTGGGAGACACAAGTGCTCTGTTGATGGCAGAAGCATTTTTTAAAAGTTACTAAGTGATTTTCCCCTGCCCTGTACTTTCTGTACTTTGAGACAGCAAAAATGTGCATGGTGAACTGCATTGTGCATTCGTGCTATGCATTCTTGCATCACGCTTGCAGTGCTGGGACACAGGAGGGGGATGGGTACCGGTTAGCTAAGGAGTGTTCTTCCCACCTTACCCTGCGCGGAGTGCTCTGAATATGAATTGTTTAATCCTCTTACTACCAGTTATTCTGGCTTCTGATAAATGGACTTTGACTCCTAATGCCCAACAAAGTGTATGAAAATTAGGGTTCTGAACCTATCTCAAGGAAACAACAACAATAAAACCATCTCATGAAATGGAACAAAACACAAGTTTTATGGTAGCTTGAGTCTCCTTTAAGGAAAAGAATATGGAAAAGGAAAGAAAAATCTGTAGACAATGAGGGATTGGTGCAAATTCTTTGACCTAACAACAGCTGTGAGACGTCATCGCAGCTGATGCCAGTCTGTGGCTTCCGAGAATTTGAATAAAATGAGGACTGATTTCCAATGTGAAATACCAGTCCTGTTTCCTTAGGGGCTATGCTGATCCTTTCCTTTCTGATGTCAGTTCCATCCCTTCCAGGAATACATGGACCACACCCTGAGGGGAAGTGAGGCAGGAAGTGAGCCCAGAGGCAAGCCTCTCAACTTCACACCCTTCAAACTAATTGTGAAACTTTATATGAAAGTTCCAAATACAGTACTAGTGAATTAAGTTCAAGAAAACCTTATAATAATATTTTCATAGTCACCAAGCATAACTTGTTAAGAGTAAATTTGTTAATATATCTTTTCAAAAGTCAAAATCATTAGGAAATGTTATAATAGTACATTCTGAAGACACATTTGATAAAAATTTACTCCCATTCTTAATTTTAAGACTTCTAAAAATTAGGAATAGAAAACTATTTTCCTACAATAAATATCCTTTTCAAACCAAATAAAATACTGTAAGCCTTTCCACTGAAAATTTAGTGAAGCAAGAATGCCTACTATGATAATTGTACCCATATATGCTAAGTCACTTCAGTCATGTCTGCAACCCTATGGACTGTAGCTCACCAGGCTCCTCTGTCCACAGGATTCTCCAGGCAAGAATACTGGAGTGGGTTGCCAAGCCCTCCTCCCGGGGATCTTCCCAAGCCACGGATCAAACCCATGTCTCTTACATCTCCTGCACTGGCAGGCGGATTCTGCCCACCTGGGAAGCCCACTATAATAATTACTACACGAAAATCCCTCTTCTTTATTCAAAAATATATATTAAGCACATTTTTTCTAGGCATTGGGAGTATAACAATGAACAAAAAGAAGTCTGCTGTCTTGAAAGTTCTCACCCAACAAAAAGATATAAAGCTATAGCTATTGGAAAAGCTACACTTTTCACTTTATTGGAAAAGAGAAAGATAATTATTGTTACCTACAAATTATGTAAGTTTATGTACAGCAGTTTATATAGAAAATAGATAATAAACTGAAAATGAACTAGAATTAATAAGTGAAATTAACAACATAAACGCCCCCAAATTAATATTAGGAGGAAATGTTATGCACAAAGTAATAAGATAAAATAACTAGGTACCTTACCAAGGAATATGGAGACACCAGAATGAATGTGAAGAGTACTCCAAAATCATTGCAAACAACAACTGTAGCCATGAAAGTATAAGACATTTGCTGCTTGGAAGAAAAGCTATGACAAACCTAGACAGAATATTAAAAAACAGAGACATCACTTTGCCAACAAAGATTCGTATAGTCAAAGCTGTTTTTCCAGTAGTCATGTATGGATGTGAGAGTTGGACCATAAGAAGGCTGAGTGCCAAAGAACTGATGCTTTCAAACTGTGATGCTGGAGAAAACTCATGAGAGTCCCTTGAACAGCAAGCAGATCAAACCAATCAATCCTAATGGAAATCAACCCTGAATATTCATTGGAAGGACTGATGCTGAAGCTGAAACGCCAATCCTTTGGCCACCTGATGTGAAGAGGCAACTCATTTGAAAAGACCCTGATGCTGGGATAGATTGAAGGCAGGAGGAGAAGGGGGCGACAGAGAAAGAGATGGTTGGATGGCATCATTGAGTCAATGGACATGAGTCTGAGCAAGCTCCAGGAGATGGTGAAGGACAGGGAAGCCTGGTGTTGTGCAGTCCATGGGGTCACAAAGAGTTGGACATGACTGACTGAACAACAGCAATGCATGGTAGAGACCCCAAATGAATAACTCTCCCAAATGGCCAAAACCTTCATCTTAAATGCTATCTTAAAGTGTGTAGGGCTTCCCAGGTGGCACAGCTGGTAAAAAATTCACCTACCAATACAGGCGATACAAGAGATGTGGGTTCAATCCCTGGGTTGGAAAGATCCCTTGGAGTAGGAAATTGTAACCTTTAACTAAAAGCAAAAGTGGGTGTTGTGGGGTAGGGATCTGGGACTTCCAAGGGGAGGAAAACAATTCATGTGGAGAAGGAAAACCAAATGTTTGGTAAACAAATGTCTGCTGTTCCATGCAGAGATGGTGGGGCACAGAGAGGAAATTTAACAAAGAAGCCTTGCTGGGTTCCTCGCTGCCTACCACACCTGGTTAGTTCATAAAATATTTATCTACGTTGATAGCGCCCTTCCTGGAGCAAGTCCTCAATCTACATTCTTTTGGGCAGTTATAGGGAAGCCTGGAGTAAGAAATGGCAACCCATTCCGGTATTCTTGCCTGGAAAATCCCATGGATAGAGGAGTCTGGTGGGCTACAACCTGTGGGGTCATAAAGAGTTGGACTCAACTGAGCACATGTATGCAGACAAGGAAGGTCAAAAGTTCTTCTTTTGGGTCTTAAAAATAATCAGCCTAAATTAATCCTCATGCCTAAAGAATACATTTCAGAGTGGCAAATTTTGCTCTGTACATGTTATACTAAGTCACATATTTTATAAATTAAATGGTTATTTATATACAAAAATATATATGATACATTAAAAATATATAATAAAATATATGTATAAATAGTTTTGTGAATTTCACCTCAATAAAAATGTAAGTATACAAAATTACAGAAAAAAATACGGGTGTATAGCTCAGTTGATAGAGAATCTGCCTGCAATGGAGGAGACCCCAGGTCGATTCCTGGATTGGGAAGATACCCTGGAGAAGGGTTAGGCTACCCACTCCAGTACTCTTGGGTTTCCCTTGGGGCTCAGCTGGTAAAGAATCCACCTATAATGCAGGAGACCTGGGTTCAATCCCTGGGTTGAGAAGATGCCCTGGAGAAGGGAAAGGCTACCCACTCCAGTATTCTGGAGAATTCCATGGACAGAGGATCCTGGCAGGGTACAGTCCATGGGGTTGCAAAGAGTCAGACACAACTGAGAGATTTGCACACACACAACTTCCACTTCTATACATGAAATCATGAAAGAAGTCAAAGGAAAGGATGAACACACTTGAGCAGTGAAAATATGTATAATTTTGTGTGTCAGACTAAATAACAAAACCATACTATATGGATGGGATTCTGGAAGAATTTGAGTCATTATGTCACCAAACTTGTCCTTTTCCATTTGCAACTCTTCTCTGCCTTTCTAACAATTGCTAGAAAAAAGAAAAAAATATCAACTCCACTTGTTAATCTGACCTAGAAGAATATAAGACATATACATAACATTTGTTTCATAGCTTGCAACAGCATGAAATAGGCCTTTAGTATAGGGTTTATAAAGACACTATTTATGCCCACAAAGCATTGAATTTAAAAAGAAACAGTCTATAACAAGATTTGTCATAAGTCTTAGTTTGTTTCACCTATAAACAGATTTTATTAGATATTTATTTAGATACTGTGGCCAGATTGCTTTAGCTTTGAAATTAAGTTTCCAGGTTGGCAGTGGAGTTTTAAATACTTCAATTCTAGAAAGGCAGCAGCTTTTAACCTTTGTATTTCTCTTTTAAAAGCTAATTAGAAAATCAAATCCAAAAGGACTGAATCCATAAAACGTTGGCTTTGTAATACTGATGGAACAATTTAAGTCACCTGCTATTTTGGTGTCATCTCCTGATTAGTCACTGGAATGAGGTATTCAAAAAAATCTTAAAAGATTTTTAAAAATAATTTAGGAGCTCCACCACTTTTGTTAATGTTAGAAGCTTTTATTACTTGGAAAATTAAATCAGAACAGAGAAGTATTTTAGACTTTTTATCACCCCTGCTAAAGGTTTCCTTCATTTATTATGCACTTGATCAGTCGGTAAACTCTGGGGAGAGCTCCTGGCCGTGGTGTCAGCTGGAGCTGCAGAGCCTGCCCATTATCTCTGTGGGCGCCCTGATGCCCCGTGGGCACTCACCACAAACAGCTGGAGTCCACTGAGGGAAGAAAGCAGCACTAAAGCTCTTTTTTTTACCTCCAAAGGTGTTTCCAGCCCGTGAGCACTTGAAATGCTCAGCGACATTCAAAATTCCCCTTTCCTTCAGCAAAATGTCTGTTTACAGCTAGGACCTTCGACCTCCTCCAATGAGTCTAAAGTATCTCCTTTTATCTTAAATATGGCCAGGATCCTATGAAATTCCGGTGTGCAGGGAGACCCAGGCGTGCATGCCTCGGCGATGAGCTTCCCCAGTCAGCATCTCCATTTGAACTTTCCTCCCTTAAATACCAATCGTGTGGAGCATCTTTCTGGTTAATTTAATCCTCAAGAACAAACAGGTCTTTTTTTCTGTTGGACAAATGAAACTCCTGAAAGGGAGTGGGACCCTGTGGGGCCCTCCCAAGGACAAATCCTTTCCATGTCCCTGTTTCTTGTTTGTAAGAAATAGGCTTCCTTCCGGGTCCTTGATTTTCCCTGAGCTCCAAAGGGAAGGTTCAGACAGTTGCTGTGCAGGGATGAGAGGGGGTGCAGAAACAGGGGAGGAGGGAACAGAAAAATACAGTACAGCAACCCGAAACGTGTCCTGGAACCTCCTCAAGGGATGAAACAGTCGATGTGGAGCTGTGAGTCCTTCCACAGGAGCGAGGCCCTCCCCACCCCGGCTGAGGGTGACTACCTCAGGCTGAGCACGGTGAGCCCCAGACCATTGGAACCAGAAGGCTGATGGTTGAGATTCCTGGAATCCCACCACTACCTCGGCACCAACCAATCAGAAGAAAGTCACACACTCCCAACATTTTGCCCATAAAGCTCTTCCCTGAAAACCAAAGGGAAGTTTAGAACTTTAGATGAGCTTAGGAGAGGTGGATGTGCCAGTGTGTAATTTAAACAGTGTGTGCAGATGGCCAATGAGAGGAGGGGAAAGCAGGCTTACTCCTGAAGATGGGCCAGTCTTGGATCTAAATTCCCAGACCTTGAATACGTGCTGATCCTAGTGTGCAGGGCCAGGTTCAGGATATGGGTGGTCGCTGACGCCATGCCCAGAGGGGCCCTCTGTTCTGTGGGCAACAGGGAAGCCACTGAAGCTGGGAGGTTAGTGTGACTGGATCTGAGCCAGACCTTCTAGCAGTGGTGCGCAGAAGTTCTGGGACTGTTCCATTCACCCCAGTAGGGAGGGTGGGAGCCCCGAACTGAGGCCAGACAGGACAGAGAGCAGATTCAAATGTGCTAGGGAAGATAATCTACAGGATTTGGAGCCTGTTTGGACTTGAGGTTGAGAGGCGGAGACATTAAAGAAAACTTGTTCATTCATTCAATTCTGATTTACAGCCTACTAAGTACCAAGCTGAGGACTTCTGAGCCCTGAGGATAAAGCAGTGAATTAGACATTTGGGCCCTCATGAACTTATATTCTAATGAGGAAAAAAAGCAAATGGGTTTAAATGAATTTAGGATTCAATTTGTAGTTAATGCCCTTTCTATTAAATCCGTCTTCTCATATATCAGGCAGCATACAGGAGAAATGGACAAATTTCCAGAAAGTAAAACGAGCTCCTTAATTTAACATTCTGATGGTGATCCATAGACAGAGTATCTGAGTGCTGGAGAGAATTCAGGACTTGTTCTTCAATGCAGTTGGACCCTGTAAGGAAATCAGACATACGGGGGTCAAAGGAGTAACCAGGGCTGTCTCTCATGATCTTTGTGCCACGTGGCCAGCAGGGAGCACGAGGAACATGCTCGAGCCAGAGATGCAGTGACTCGTTCATTGTTCTACAGTTAGGTACACATTTGTTAGTTCAACAAATATCCATCATCTGACTGCTGGGCATATCGCACTGAAAAAGAGAAGGCAGACCCTCAATTCGTGGGACTTGCATTGCCTTAGGGAAGACAGATAGTAAACAGGTAAAGAAACTACATAAGATCAGTATAGAGCTACCTATTGCTGCTGTAATAAAATATCATAGACATAGTGGCTGAAAATGCCACAGATTCATGACCTTACGATTCTGGAGTTCAGAAGTCTGAAAATGGATCTTACCAGCTGAAATCAAGGTGCCAACAAGACTGCATTCGGAGACTCCATTTTCTCGGTGTCTCTAACTCTCAAGGCCCCTGCACGGCTGGCTCACGGCCCCCATCCTGCCCCAGCCTCACTCTGACCTCCGCCTTCTTTGTCTGTGGTCCTCCCTGACCCTGATCCCCCTGCCTCCCTCGTGTAAGGGCTCCTGCCCCACCCAGATAATCCAGCATCATCTCCTCAACTCAACTTGACTTGATCACATCTGCAAAGTCCCTTCTGCTATGCAAAGGGACAAACATATTGACAGGATCTGAGGATAGGATGGGATATCTTTGGGGACTGTTATTCATCCAACCAGGGTTTCCCAGGTGGCGCTAGTCTTAAAAAAAAAAAAAAAGCCTGCCTGCCAACGTAGGAGGTGTAAATGACATGGGTTCGATCCTTGGGTGGGGGAAGATCCCCTGGAGGAAGAAATTGCAACCCACTCCAGTATTCTTGCCTGGCGAGTCACAATTCATGGGGTCACAAAGAGTCAGACACGACTGCAGTGACTTAGTACACAGGCACATTCATCCAGCCACAGTCAAGTTCTGACTTCTATGAAAACGATAAAGCAGGGTAAGCAGACAGAGAGTACGACTGTGGAGAAAAGGAATAAGAGGAGAGGTCAGGTTGGGGGTCTGATTATATAAGGTTTTTAAAGTGTGGTTAGCACTTGGGAATTTATTTTCAGTGTGTGGGGAAAACTCTGGAGGACTGACCGGCTAAGTGTGGCATAATTTGATTTGCAGTTTTGAAGGTTTTCGTTGATGCTGTGTAGAGAAATTCTTAAGGAATTTTCTTCCAAAGAGGAACAGAAAAAAGGGACTGAAGGGCAATGTGTGGTCAAGGGAGGTGTTTTGTTGCTTTTGTTTTGATTCAGCTTTTCACATTGGAGATACACCGGCAAGTGTATGTGCCTGTGGGAATAGTCTAGAAAAGAGGAGAAGTGGGTAACGGGGAAGAGAAGGGGTTAAAAGTAGAGGGAACGTCCTGGGCTGGGCAGAAGGCCGTGGGGTCCAGGGCACAGGTGGTGGGTTAGCGCGCTGTGGGGGCAGAGACCGTTCTTCAAGTGGGGAAGGTGAAGCCTCAGGGAAGAGAGAGGTAGGGAGCCCAGTGCCCCACAACTCTTTCGCTGCTGTGATAAGAATCAAAGGCATCGCTGAGTGTGTGTGGGGGAGGGAGGGTTGGAAGGGGGGTGTTACAGGAGAAAAGTAAGTGTGAAATATTTGAGAGTTAGAGGGTGCACTGACTATGGAACTGTTGTGGGTTCCCTGTGCGATGCTGAGAGCCCCTTGAGGACATTCATTTAAAGCCAGCAGCATTCTGTGCATGCTTTTTTTTTTTCTAACCATTATCAGCTTCTTGGGAATAGTAAAGAAGAATGTGAAAAGTTGGATTTGATCAAGATTAGAGTTTTGAATGTGATCACAATGGAGAGAGAAAGTAAGAAGGGATTTGAGGGTGATGTAAGGGAACAACTATAAATACGGAGTCTGGCATCTAAGTTGTATAACGGAGAGAAGTGAGGATGTAGGACAGTGATGGGCAGCAGAAAGGGGTAGAGTCCAAGGGTGAAGGTCTGTGCTGAGTCACTTCAGTCGTGTCCAGCTGTCTGTGACTGAATGGACAAGAGCCCACCAGGCTCCTCTGTCCATGGGATTCTCCAGGCAAGAATAGTGGAGTGAGTTGCCATGCCCTCCTCCAGGGGATCTTCCCGACCCAGGGATCAAACCTGTCTCCTGTGGCTACTGCATTACAGGTGGACTCTTTACCGCTGAGCCACTGGAGAAGCCCCAGATAGAAGGTCTAAGGGGGTAAAAAAATTATTGATATGGAGGTATTAGAGTGAGATGAAAAAATAGGAGGTAATGATCAGAGAGGGATGCCTCAAATTGAAATTTTGAAAGCGATATATGTAACGGGTAACAAAGCACACCATGGGTTTGGATAACTAAGGTGCAATGGAAGGTAAGCTCATGAGAAGTAAAGACAAACTGTTGGACAAATTATCCCTAGATGTCTATATACATAAAAACACAAAGGATAATGTAATAGTGATAGGGATGCTTCCAGTAATTCTGGGCCTAAATCCTTCAACTAATTAGGCAAAAGATTAGAAAATGGTAAGTCATTATTAAAAAGAGGGTATCAAATAGTATAACTGAAGACATTGTGTGGAATCAGGGAGGCAGGAAGAATGATGGTCTGGATGGTAATGAAAAGTGTCTCCGCTCTAGGTCCCATGGTCCATGGGGTGGTGGAAGGAAGACAGCCATTATTTGAGAGGGCCTCAGCGACCGAAGTGACTTAGCAGCAGCAGCAGCAGTGAAAGCTGGGGTTTCCCAGGTGCCACTCGTGGAAAAGAATCGCCTGCCAGTGCAAGAGATGCAAGAGACCTGGGTTCGCTCCCTGGGTTGGGAAGATCCCCTGGAGGAGGGCATGGCAACCCACTCTAGCACTCTTTGCCGGAGAATCCCATGGATGGAGGAGCCTGGCAGGCTACAGTCCATGAGGTCGCAAAGAGTCAGACATGACTGAGCGATTGCGCAGTCACAAGGGAAAAGGCTGGCCTCAAGGAACAGCTAGGTATCCACAGGAACAAGAAAACGCAAGGCACTTTGAGGCTTAGGATTTAGGGGATTTTGCTGATGACACTGAGTTCTAGAGAACACAGACACCAAGTGTGGAGGCTCAGAGACTAGGAGCTGGGCTTGGAGAGACCTTCATAGACCTGGGCAGGGGTTGATGCTCTGGGCATCCATGGGATCCATCTGATGTTCTGTCCAGGCAGAGGCCAGCATCTTTCTGTAAAGATCCAGATAGCCTTTGTGGAACATAAGCTCTCTGTCAGGATGACCACTCAGCTCTGGCCTTGCGGCCTTAGATTCACAAACATGTGTGGGTGGCCGTTCCAGTAAAACTTCATCAGAAAAAGCAGGCATTCAGCCGACCCCTGCCTGAAGTGGCATTGGCTGAGTGCTGGGGACTGTTATCTGGGTGGCTTCAGGGATAAAGCAGGTGGAGGTCAGAGAGGGATCCTGGGAATAGTATTGTCAAGAGCAGTCCGTGTTATTCTAGGGCCCTGCACCCCACCAGTGGGGTGAGGGCTGGGGTTCTCTGGGGAACCTAACCTCTGTGTGGCCCACCCAGACCCTCTGAGGTCTCCTGGGTCTCGGCTAGACTAACAGCAGGTAAACAGTGTGCCCATCCTACAGGGCACAAGAAATGAGGGACAGCCATTTTTGAGGGAATGTTGAGTACCACTTGCGATGTTGACTTTGAAGTGTCTGTGAGACATCAAAGTAGAAACGACCCAGCAGACTAGGATCTGGAGCTCACAAGATTTCTGCACAGGATGTACAAATGAAGGCGTCCTCCTTGGGTAAAGGATAAATTGAAGTCTCACCCAGGCTCCAATTGAAGGCCATCTCCTTGGGAACATTTAGGGCAGGCAGAGATAGTCAGATTCAGAAATCTCCTCTGAGTCCTGAGGTTTGCAGTTTTATATACTGATAAAATCAAACCCGTGTTTTCTAAATCCCATCCTCATTTTGCGCTGGATGGGCACCAAGATTCTGAAGAATATAAGATGGGAAGTGTCCACTGATCAGATAAATGCACTCCTTGCTTGAGGTTGTGTAACCAAGGAATGAGTGCATGAAAAAAGTCTTGAAACTCCTGCAATTTTTCATAGAGCAGCACTGATTAATGAGTTAAGGGTTGAAATTCCCTCTCTCCTTTGGATGGCTCATTTTTCTGCCCATCATCATCACCTCTAGAAGACGACAAAGAAATGAAATTGTTTAACATTACTACCAATTAACATCTTCTGTGGAGAAGCTAATGGAAACTCTTGCATAAGTGGACGTTTTTAGGTTGTTTCTTTTTGGGCCCTGAGAACCCAGAAAATCAGTATGAGGTCATGGAAATGTGGTTTGTGCAGAGAATCTGAAGACCTGAATTTGAGATGGTTTAGGTACAAACACGGAGAAGGCAATAGCACCCCACTCCAGTACTTTTGCCTGGAGAATCCCATGGACGGAGGAGCCTGGTGGGCTGCAGTTCATGGGGTCGCTGGAGTCGGACACGACTGAGCGACTTCACTTTCACTTTTCACTTTCATGCATTGGAGAACGAAATGGCAACCCACTCCAGTGTTCTTGCCTGGAGAATCCCAGGGACGGGAAGCCGGGTTGGCTGCCGTCTATGGGGTCGCACAGAGTCGGACACGACTGAAGTGACGCAGCAGCAGCAGCAGCAGGTACAAACAAAAGATGTGACCTTGGGATCCTCACTTAACCTCTCTGCCTGCTAGTATTCTGACTTTGCAAGTGCCAACTGCATGCTAAGCATATGCCAGACACTTTGCATACCCCTTGCTTCATTTAATAATTCCTACCTAAAACAAGGTTTCTGTGAGAGCCATGGGAAATGGATACAAAAGCACTTTGTAAACCATAAAGCAATATTCTGGGCTTCCCTGGTGGCTCAGATGGTAAAGGATTGTCCTGCAATGCAGGAGACCTGAGATCAATCCCTGGGTCGGGAAGATCCCCTGGAGAAGGGAATGGCAACCCACTCCAGTATTCTTGCCCGGAGAATTCCATGGACAGAGGAGCCTGGAGGGCTGCAGTCCATGGGCTTGCAAAGAGTCGGACACAACTGAGTGACTAACATAGGCACACACACACACACACACACACAAAGCAGCATACCAGTGTAAGGCATTCTGTAACACTAATCGCTTGTTTTCAGTGGCCCTAATTGCCATAAAAATAACAGTCAATTTGCCCATGCCTGAAAGCCTCATTTTTTGGTTCAGTTTTCTTTGGTGTTGCTGTTTTCCCTCATTGTTCTCAGGTTAAGGAAACATCCCGTTTACTGCTTATGTTTTATACTAAAGTCACCAAATTCAGAAAAAGGGAAGGTGAAGTTCCAGAATTTTTCGGTGATCTGAGCTCCAGTCCTCTTACTAAACGTGCTGTGCCTTCTATAAAGCTCCAGTCTGCCGCCCTTTCTAAAGCTCCCCTTAGCAAAGTAAAGGGTTTGGAAAAGGCATCCACAGGGGTGCTCTTTTCTGGGCGGAGGAGGCACTGCCGTTAGAATATGACGGCATTCTCGCCTTATAATTTACACCTGCATTTCATGCATTTTATTCACTGCCAATAATTATTGAATAATTACTGTGTTCTCCCACTGCGGCCTCTCTTTGTACTCCCAAGTCTTCCTAGGGTTTCAGCTAGATTGTTGCCTTTTGAAAGTTTCTTTCCTTCTGAAAAGGAGGCAGGTGGCTTGTAATTCTTATTTTTGAGCCAAGCATTTAAATAGGCAAGCTACCCAGTAGCCTGTCCTGTCTCCCAGGTTTCTGTGTGTACTGATTACTGGAAGGATAACAGGAAGCAGTTAGTCCTAGGAAGTCACTTCTGCTTAAAGACCTTAAAATTCATGTGTTTGCGACTCCCATGTTACCTATTTTCATGTAGTATCTTCCAAATCTGCTAAGCTGATTTGAATTGAGATAAATTAGATCATTTGCAGCTCAACTTGCCTGCCAAATTCAAACTGGCACTTGAAGCGCTTTATCTGTGTTTGGGGGTTTGTTGGAAGACAAAACCATCAAGACATACACAGTGAAGGAGTTTGTTTGTTTTCCTGTATGGAAAACAAGTAAACTCCTGCTTCTTTTTGTTATTCAGTCCCTCTGCTGAAAAAAAAAGGTCCCAGTCACTTGGTTAGCCTGTTTTCATATACATCCTATAACTCAGAGCTTCCTGTCCTTTTGCCAGGAAAAAAACAACTTCAGAAATAATAGATGAATCTAAAGTACTAGCTGTAATCTGATGGCTTTATCCACGTGATCTTTTAGCTGTCACTTCTCCTGAGGAAATTTTTGTTAAGACCGGAATCTTTACTCATCACTCCTTTCTGTTAAAAACATATAATTACTCTTGGAAGGAACTTAAACTTTTGTTAGTCCCCTTAGAGTGCTTTCTCTGCATCCTAGTGTTCATTGGGGTTTTGCCGTGTACTTTATCACCACAGTGGATCTCAATAGGTGATGGTTTAATAAACAAGCCTCTCTTGAACCTTATTATTGAAAGCTAGTCTAGACTCCAAACCTTTGACTTAGTATTGGGCTGCTTTGTGTATTTATTCAACCTTTGAACTTGTAACCAAAATGACCCGAGCCCTGGTATTACAGGATAATTGAATACTTATTATTAGAAGGCAGCTTTCATTGGATAAATACAGATATTGCTCAAATGGGTGGTATAATGTAACACCCAGCACTTACTAAGGCAAAGCTGTTCACACTCATCTCTCAGTTAATCCTCACATCAAGGTCTCCCTAAAGAAGGCAGGTGGGAAGTAGGAAATAATCTGATGCTCTGTTTTGTATCACAGGAGACGAGCTACTTGAAATCAGTTTGGAAATCTAAGCTTGGGACACTCAGAATATCACCCTGTTCCCAGGAGCCTCCTCAGTATGAAGAGTTTCCAAGTGACTTTCCCATAGGAAAAGAGACAATAGAGTCATAGGCATGTCTGAAACTTCATTTTATGTTGTTGTAAATAGAGCCCTCCTTTAAACCATGTCCCTCTGTAAGCAATTTTGTCATGTCACCCAACCGTCTCTATCATAAAAATCTCAGATTTGGGAGATAACCAATCAGCAACCCAAGGCCCAGATTGCTATAAAATGTTTGATAAAGCTGAACCCTGTGTTCATTGGTCAACTTATTAATAGATACTGCACTAGGGGCTTATTATTAATAGATACTTATTAACTTATTATTAATAGATACTGCACTAGGGGCTGGTAGTAAAACAAATAAAGCTTGGCTCCTGCCCTCCCCAGGACCCTCAGGACTGCTAAAGTAAAACCAGAAACAAAATCTAGGAGATGAGTTAGATGAAGAAATGATAGATTTCAAGAAATAACCTGCACATGGCTAAGATTTTACAACACGAATACACAATCACACTTGCGTTGAGTCAGAGATATTATCTAATCCAAATACAGTAAATGGAAGAAGTTGGAGTAATTCACTGAGTTCACTTACTCATATATCATATATTTATTGTTCACGTACCTTTCTGTGCCCTCATAGAGATTACAGCATTTATTTACCAGTGTCTCTCAGCTTTCCCAGCTGTAAATACATCATCACATCCATTCATTTGCCTTCATCAAATTGTAGAGATCATCCTCAATTCATCTCTTTCCTTCAACCACAAACCTCCCCTGACCTCTCACTCCCAAAACAATTCAGAAACAAACTTGGCCAGCTCCAAAATACTCTGAATGTACCTCTGCCTCACAATCTCCACTCTCCCTGCTCTTGTCCAGCTCCATCGTCTCTTCTCTGGACTTTGGTGGAGTCCTAACTAATCGCCCTTCCTGTATGCTTTCCTCCCAAACCCAACACACACACCTTCCAGTTGTAGCACAGCAGCCAAATTTTTTAAAACAGAAATTGGTTATATATCAATTATATCTCAAATTTTTTTTAAAAGGAAACCAGATTATACTACTTATCAGTGTAAAGTCGCTTCCCTTTAATGGAATAGAATTCAAACTCCTTTTGGGGGGGTGATAAAATCCAATACACTCTAGCCCCTGTTTTTCTCTCCAGGCTAAGCGTCTACTGTTGTGGCCCACTCCAGGCCATTGTGGACTTTCTGTGCCCCAGAGTCACCCACTTCCTTCCCAACTTTGAGCCTGTGTATAGGCTGGTCCTCCTAAATGTGACATGGCTGCTTGGTCCCCTTATCACCCAGATCACACCACAGAGTCACAGCCCCAGTTGTCTTCCTTGAGCTCTTCCTTGACCACCATACCACCTCCAGTTTAATTCTCCACATAGCACTTATCATACTTGGAGGGTCCCCTTATTATTGGCTTTCATGATCTTGTTTGTCTTCTACCATTAAAATTATAGCTCCTGTTTTTCTATCATGTTTCACCGTTGTGCCTAAAACAGTGCCTGAAAATGTATCCAGTGCAATAAATGTTTGTGGAATAAAAGGATGAATGATGTCAGCTGGAAAAGGAGGGAAGAATGAGGAACTGGAGGAAGAGGGGCAGGGAGGAGAGACTGAGAGATGGAAAGATGTGGAGAGAGGCCGACAAAGCAGGAAGAAGAGTGAGAGCTAGAGACAGCGAGAGAAAGTAACTGAGACTCCAAGGACAGAAAGCAGTTTAAATACAGCAGGAGAAAAAAGTGGGGTGTGGAAGAGGCGGGGGGGAGGTGAAGAAGGGGCAATGAGCAGTGGGCAGATCATCAAGACGCCTGAAATCCAGGCAAAGGCATTTGTGTTTGATTCTATGGAACCCAATTAAGGTTGGAGCAGGGGAAGTGACAGGATCAGATTTGTGCTTTAGAAAGATCACTGTGGCTGCCGACAGAATGCATGAATTAGAAGAGAGGAGACAGAAGAAAAATTATGTTAACAGCAAGGAATGGTCAATGTGGCAGTTTAAACAAAGGGGAGTTAGAAAGCAAGGGTTTGGCAGTGTTTTTCTAGCACTGTCAGGGAAGGAGCAGTCAATCTGCGGTTGGAACACTGCGGCGAGTGCAGAGGAAGTATATAATGGTGGCTACGGGCCTGGGTCTGGAGGCAGACAGACCTGGCTTTAACCTCAGATCCATCACTCTGTAGCTCATGAGATCTAGTACAAGTTACCAATTCTAACTGGACAAGTTCCTTTCCTGTAAAGTAGGAATAAAACCTGTGAGCATGTGAACTGTTTAGGTCTCTGCCTATTAGGTCTGGATGCTAAATAAGTATTAGTTTTAACGTGACATAATTAGGTGTGCCATGTTATAGCCGTGAACCCTTCTAGCAAGTTACCCCATGACTGGGATGCACTACCTACACCCCATAGTCTGCACCTCTTTTAATGTGATTCTCTGCAAGTCAGCAGCTTGTTCGTTACTAACTCGACTTCCTACATACCTGACTCATTAGTATCCTGGCTGCCAGTAAAAGCATATTTCCCGATGAATATTAATAAGATAATACCCTGTCTACATTTAGACTCTTGAGTTTGGTTAGCTGGAGTCCTCGCTGGGAAACACCTGACTCAGAGGGGCGCGGCCTCTAAGGCTGTGCTGAGCCGCCCGGGGGAGTGGCCTCCGGCTGCCCTGGACGCGCGCCCCGCTGTGCACGTGGACTCCCCGCTGCTGTGACCAACCACTCTTGCACAGGGTAACTTCCATTGCTGCAAAAGTCTTATTTATCTTCCCCCTCCCTCCCTCCCACCTCCCGTTGAAGATGGATATCCACATGGAATAAGAAATCACCAGGGCTGTTTCACAGTTCCGCGCTTCAAATGGGTCAGGAGTGATGCCCGCCGAGGCATTTGATGTGTTTTTCTTTTCATCTGTCTTTGGGGGAAAGGTCTGTATGTTATAGATTGAACATTTTTAGAAATTTAATAGGCTCATTTAGAGATAAATATTTTAAACGGGCCCACCCATGAGTTGCTTTAACTATACCTTATTGCGGCATTATCACAGAGGCTTCAAACCTCAGGGGCCCAGAAACCTTTTAACACTCTGTTTAGTAAACGATAAACTTGGTTGATGATCTGAGTTCAGTCTCCCTTAGTGCAGATCAGGCTGCCGAGGCGAGTGATACTTGAGTCATTTGAATGTCAGTCTAAAAGCACGAAGGTCTCTGCCACACACCATCAGCGCCCCAGCTCATTTACACTTGTGATTGGCTTACTTCACAGCCCAGGGCCTTCCCCGAGCTGCTGTCATTCTGACCCCGAGGCCGCCCTTCACAGCCTCCTGACTCCAATCCCCACATCCTCTTTCAAGCGGACGCAGAGCAGAAGCTGACCTTGTTCCATCAACCACTTACCCACACAGACCCAGTTAATCTCTGGTTGCCAGTCAGTCTACCTCACTCCCCTCCTTGAATACTGTAGAATCTCCAGAAGGGATGCTTGGGCTGCGTTTGCCTCCACATGGGACGAGCTGTGGCTGAAACAGATGCTGTCTATGGAAGGATTTGAGGGCCCTGGAGACCAAACGCCTCTTCTTGTGGAGTGTCAGGGTGTGGGAACCTCCCTGACTCCTTTCCTTTGCTCCGCAGGGCTGCTTTCCAAGGATAAGAAATTCCTGAGTAATTAATCAATTGCTTCTAACCCAGGAGTCTGCCCTCGGACAAATTCCGCCAAAAATAAGGGGATATGGATGATAATGGGCACCAAGAAGGCATTGTGCATGTCTCAAGAGGGATGAGGGTGCTGGGTGCCTATGCATAGTGAGTGTCCCGGTGAGTTCAACCACGGCCGGATTTGGCTTCAGTCGGGGACACGAAAACATAAACCAGTTGGTGTTTCAACAAATGGAGGACAGAGTTTATAATGAGGACTGAGTTTAGCGGTCAGTGTTGAGAATGTTCAAAATGTATGCAGATCACTCGTAAGATGATAACAATTGTCTCCATGAGAGGCCTGTGTCGGCCCTGACCTGGACTTGATGAACTGCTCACCAATGGGCAGAGTGACACTTGGACTTGGGGAACAAGGTCTGAAAAGAAAGATGGCCTTGCTCATGGAAGGAGAGCCTCGAGCAGGGAGGAAGCTCAGTGGTCCCACACCCCTTCTGACCCCAGGAACAGCATGCCAGGGCGCCATCCCTGGAGTCTGTGAGGCCCACCCATTGTAACAACAGCTGGGAAGATACTTGGATCCTGTGGTAGGCAGAAGAAGGCTCCCACCACTCAATGCATCCATGTCCTATTCCCCGGAAACTTTGAATATGTTAAATCACATGGTAAAGGAGAATTAAAGTTACAGATGGAAAGTTAGGGTCCCAATCAGCTGACTGGGAGATGGGCAAGATTATTCTGGAATATCTGGGTAGCCAAATGCAGTCATAAAAGTCTTCAGAATTAGAAGAGGGACACAGAAGAGGAGGTCAGAGTGATGACTGCAGAAGGACATGGGCTTCCCTGGTGGCTCAGTGGTGAAGAATCTGCCCACCAATGCAGGAGACACAGTTTCAATCCCTGGACCAGGAAGATGCCCCATCGCAAGGAGCAAGTAAGCCCGTGGGCCACAACTATTGAGCCTGTGCTCTAGAGCCCGACCACAACTACTGAGCCGCGAGCCACAGCTTCTGAAGCCTGGACGCCTAGAGACCGTGCTCAGCGGCAAGAAAAGCCCCCTTGGTGAGAAGCCCACACACTGCAAGCAGAGAAAAGCTCACACACCAACGAAAACCCAGCACAGTCAACAACAACAAAAAAGACTGACTTTATTCCTATGGCTGCTTTTGCAGATGGAAGGAGGAGACCACAGAGGCAGGAAGAGTCTGCACTGGATTCTCCCCTGGAGCCACAAGAAGGAACACAGTCCTGTGGATGCCTTGACTGTGACCCATGAGACCCACACTGAACTTAAAACCCATAGAACGTGTAAAATAGTACACGTGTGTTGTTTTCAGCTGCTCAGTTTGTGACCACCTGTTACAGCAGCCACAGAAGACTAGTGCACATCCCTCCCAAGAGGGAGATCCAGATGCCCTCTCACCAGGGATAATTTGTCCAGAGTAGTGAATCATTTTTCAGTCTCTGAGGCAAGCACCTGCTCATCTTTAACCAAAAGCTAAAAGCTTCCCAATCCCACTCTCTCTTTTGGCATGTGGTGTGTAAACCAGCTCCTCCGCGGCTGCAGGCATTCAGCAGCCCTGCGTGGGCAGCTAAGGGAAGAGCATCCTTTATTGGAAGTCAATGTGAAACTTACCTTAGAACTTTTCAGCCTGCTACTTCAAAAGAAGAGCTAAACGCGAAGGGTGTTGTTAGCTATCCAACTGCTCAGCTTTAGGAAAACAAATTCAGAGACAAAACGTGTCCCATATCTCAAGTTTACCTTTATTGTTCCAAAGAATGGCAGGGATCTTAGAAGACTGTCATCTTAAAGCGCCATGTGTGGAGTTAGAGACGGAGTGGCAGTGTTAATGGAATTGCCTTGCTTTAGTAGGGTTAGGGAAAATCCTCAACATTATTTTCCTGCCGTTTTCTAAATTAAATTTATAAGAAATATTATGTATCCTGCTGTGCAGTGTGAAAGCTGTATTCTTGTAAAGGGCTTATAATCATATTAAAAAGCTGGAGGGTGAAGTTTGTTCATGCCATCAAAGTCACAAAGTAAAAAATAGAGTCTCACATTGTGCATTTTTATAATGGTAATACCTTTTGGCGTATAAAACACCACAAAGTGCTTTCCTGATACTGTTCCGTTAATCCTCAGAACATCCCCACTGGGGAGGTATATTTTTATCTCCTCTTTGCATATGGGAAAACTGAGGCACAGCGAGTGTCGGCAGTTTGCCTGGGCCTGCCGGTGGGTTGGCAGCACAGCTGGCATCGAAACTTCAGGCTCTTAGCCGAAGATGACTCACGCCGTTCGTCAGAAGACAGTCCTCTCGCTAATCTGCCTTTCTGCAGGTACAGATGCAGCTCCAGGAGGACTTCGGCATCGCTCAAATTTTATCTTCAGGTTCCTCAAAGGAAAAAGTCCTAGAGATAGATATTTTTGTTAATTCCAATATATCTGCTTAAAATATTCATGAACAGTCAGTAGCTTGGGGTGGAAGGGTTCAGAGCAGGGGCATTTTGCAAAGTGAGTGGGAACGTGGATGCTTGAGGAAACGCTGATGAGGACAGGGTCTGGAGAGCTGGAGCAGGACCGGCGGGGCTGGATGCTCCCACGGCGGCCCTCTAGCCGGGAGCACTGGTTTCCCGCAGACCAGGAGACAGCACTTTCAGGGAGTCACGGGCGGTCAGGAAGCTCCAGGCACAGAGGTCACTCCTCTTTTTCTGCAGACTTAGATTTCAGTCTGGCTCATGACAGCTTGGCATGCTGTCAACTAACTCTCAAGATCCCCAGTCTTGAGCATCTCGAGAGAACACTACAGTAACTTAAAATCTCTAGCTCTGCCCTGTGCCCTTGAAGAAGTGGGAGGGCCCAAATCCCCTTCTTCCTGCTCATTCCCATGGCCATGTGTCCCTGAGAGACAGAAACAAAGGCTTGAGCATCTTACGAACAACAGACTGAGTAAATGACGTTTTAAGCCCTGTCGTGCTGGACTTAGTCACTCAGTCATGTCCGACTCTTTGTGACCCCATGGACTGTAGCCCACCAGGCTCCTCTGTCCATGGGATTCTCCGGGCAAGAATACTGGAGTGGGTTGCCGTGCCCTCCTCCAGGGATCTCCCCAACCCAGGGATGGAACCCAGGTCTTTTGAATTGCAGGCAGATTCTTTACCAGCTGAGTTATGAGGGAAGCCCTTAAGCCATGTGCAGGCATGCATCTCATCATGTCACTCCTTCAGCCTCACTAGAACTAGACTAACCCTGCTGTTACACAAGAGAAGAGTTGTCCACTTAGGTCAAACTACTAGTGAGTGGTGGAGCTCGGATTCCATTCAGGGCTGACAGGACTTTCCTACCTGCTTTGAACCACCACACAGCTCCTTCACTGCTAACGAAGTTGTGTATAGTCAAAGCTACGGTCTTTCCAGTAGTCATGTATGGATGTGAGAGTTGGACCATAAAAAACGCTGAGCACCAAAGAATTGATGCTTGTGAACTGCGGTGTTGGAGAAGACTCTTGAGGGTCCCTTGGACAGCAAGGAGATCCAAACAGTCAATCTTAAAAGAAATCAACTCTGAATATTCATTGGAAGGACTGATGCTGAAGCTAAAGCTCTAATACTTTGGCCACCTGATGTGATGAGCTGACTCATCGGAAATGACCCTGATGCTGGGAAAGATTGAGGTCAGGAGGAGAAGGGGACAACAGAGGATGAGATGGTTGGATGGCATCAACAACACAATGGACATGCTGCTGCTGCTGCTGCTGCTGCTAAGTCGCTTCAGTCGTGTCCAACTCTGTGTGACCCCACAGATGGCAGGCCACCAGGCTCCCCTGTCCCTGGGATTCTCCAGGCAAAAACACTGGCGTGGGTTGCCATTTCCTTTTCCAATGCATGCAAGTGAAAAGTGAAAATGAAGTCGCTAGTCGTCTCCAACTCTTCACAACCCCATGGACTGCAGCTTACCAGGCTCCTCCATCCGCGGGATTTTCCAGGCAAGAGTACTGGAGTGTGTTGCCACTGCTTTTTCCACAATGGACATGAGTTTGAGCAAACTCTGGGAGATGGTGAGGGACAGGGAAGCCTGGAGTGCTGCAGTCCATGGGGTCTCGAAGAGTTGGACACGACTTGGTAAGTGAACAATAGCAACAGCAATTGCTCCCTCTGATATCCTGTGACTCTGCCAACCACAAATAGTGATGTACTCAGCATCATTTGCTATTTGTGTCTTTCTTTGGTGTTCCACCAACAAACCTGGTACACCTGCCGAATCTTGTTAGTTTAAGGACGTTTAATCCTCAACACCCTTTAATAAAAATATCAGGACATTGTCCCTAGGCCTTCTTTCTGAGAACTTATTTAAGACAGAGAGTCAATTCATTTGGACAATTGACACTTTCTATTCCTCTTCTTCCTTTGCCCACATGCTCTATGTGCCACTATCTAGGTTGCAAATGCTCAATTGTTCTGTGAGTTATTTATACAAAGAGTTGATTGACTAGCTGCACAAGAGCACATTTTATTTTATTTTTTTGATTTTTATTGGAGTATAGTTGATTTACGATGTGTTGGTTTCAACTGCGCAGCAAAGTGAATGAGTTATACATCTACGTTTATCCACTCTTAGGTTCTTTTCAGAAGCTAATTTTGGAGCACAGTTTCCATCCCAGGATTAGGATTACCCACAGGGAGATGAGCAGCTTGTTCGCTGGTTCCCTGCTGGAGCGGACTGTCTCCCAGCCCTGCCGGCCGAGCCTGCCATCTCCTCTCATTTGCACCATCCCAGTCTGTGCCAGTGGCTCCATGACGCCAGCACTGGGGCTCTGTCCAAGAGTTCCTGCTGGCCACATGCATGCTCAGCGGGAGAAGGGAATGGGTCAGAGGTGTTGGGGAGTGACATCCCTGGCATAGCCCTAACCAGCTGCGAACTGAGTGGAGCGGATCAGAGTTCCACCTTCGGAGCCTCTCAGGGAGAATGTACCACCTTCCAGAAGCGCTTACAGGATACAACCCAGCTGCCAACAGAAGTGACCTGCCCTCTAACGTACCCTTCAGTTTCCCATCTCCTTTCCCCACTCCTTGTTGGGGGGGCCCCTGGAATAACCTCCCCAATAACCTCAAGGCTGGCTTCTGGGCATCCCCAACCTAACTCACCCATGTTTCCTAGACTTCTGTCTTCCTTTGTCATCTAAAATATCAGCCTATTGAGTTGCACAGGGCCTTGCAAATCATCTAGCTGCTGACAGACCTCTGGAGAGTGGAGGAATGGCAAGCAGGCAGGACTCTGGCCATTTTCTTCAGTTACAGCAGGGGAATTTCTATATGTTTACCACTTACTTGCTTTCCCAGTAATGCCCCAGCTGAACTGAAGGATCTAAACCTTGAAAAAGTTGCTTGAAAACCATGGACCTAGGGAAATAGATTTCACCATAGGGGAACCCCATCAGTATTAGTTTCCTATTGCTGCTGTAACAAATTTCCAGGAACTTAAGACCACAGAAATTCATTCTCTCAGTTCTGGAGACAGAAGTTTGAAATAAAGATGTCAGCTGGGCCACACTGCCTCCAGAGGCTCTGTGGGAGGATCTGTTCTGCCTCCTCCAGTGTCTGATGGCTTCAGACACTCCTTGCTTTGTGACAGCGTCACTCCAGTCTTGGCCTCCATCTCCACACGGCCTTGTCCGCTGGGTTTTCATCTTCTTACTTTTTGATGTCGAAGCTGAAACTCCAATACTTTGGACACCTGATGCGAAGAACTGACTCACTGGAAAAGACCCTGATGCTGGGAAAGATTGAAGGCAGGAAGAGAAGGAGATGACACAGGATGAGACAGTTGGATGGCATCGCCGACTCAATGGTCTTGAGTTTGAGCAAACTCTGGGAGTGTTGGACAGGGAAGCCTGGCGTGCTGCAGTCCATGGGGTTGCAACTGAGCAACTGAACTGACCTGAACTGAACTTTTTGTATTATACAAGGACAGTTCTCATTGGCTTTAAGGCACACCTAGATAATCCAGGATGATCTCAATTTGTTTATATCTGCAGAGACCCTTTTCCAAGTAAGATGTTATTTCCCATAGGTTCTTGATATTAGGATGTGGACAGATCTCCTGGGAGCCGCCATTCAACCCATGACATCATCCACAGTGTCTTTGCCCATCATGGCACAAACCAGGAATGATTAGCCATTCCTTTCATCACAAGGGAGCTGATTCCATCCTTGCTAACCTCATAAAGATAGCCCTTTATGGGCTATCTATTACAAGATAGCCCTTGTAACATGCCAATACCGTGCCCAAATCTGCTCTATATAACTCCCTCCTCTTGTCCTGCTTCTGGAGATACCCAAGGGAAATTCAGTTCCTTTCCAATGAGATTAATATATAAAGTGAAAGTGAAGTCACTCAGTCATGTCTGACTCTTTGGGACCCTGTGGACTGTAGCCTACCAGCCTCCTCCATCCATGGGATTCTCCAGGCAAGAATACTGGAGTGGGTTGCCATTTCCTTCTCTAGGGGATCTTCCCAACCCAGGGATTGAGCCCAGGTCTCCCGCATTGGAGGCAGATGCTTTAACCTCTGAGCCACCAGGGAAGATTGAATGAATAAAGCTGAGCCTAGAAATGTTGGGTCAGAGAAATATGGAAGTTTGTAACTTCAGGGCAATCTGGATAACTAATTCAACTTAATTCATCAGTTATTATGTGTCTATGCATTGCACAGTGGTGGATGGTACAGAAGATTCAAAGGTGGATGAAAGAATCCAGGATCCGCAGAATGTGAGCATCTAGGGGTCTCACAGAAGCAATGACTAGACAAGGGGAAGGGTGATGGAGGTCATAAAGGAGAGTTAACAAAGTGTGCTAGAAGTTAGAGGACAGAGAGGGTACATTTCCATCCTCTCCAAACTATTCTCCACACAGAAGCCAAAACAAGGCTTTTTGTTTGTTTGTTTTGTTCTGTTTTAATCAGAGCATATTCTCTCAGGCTCAAAACTATACAAGTGATTTTTCATGAAAAAAACTTCAAACTCCTATGGGCTCCAAAGCTCCTCCAGACTGGGCTCTGCCTGCCTCTCAGCCTTGCAGTCTGCACATTCTCCCTTGCTCTCTGAGAAGGCACCAGTCACTTGAGTCTGCATCAGTCCCTCAACCTTGTCAAGCTCTGTTCTGCCCCAGGGTCACCTCCCCGGGACTCCTGGAGCCTGGAACCCTTTTAACCCCTGTTTTTTCACCATGTAGTTCTCAGCCTCTCTTGACTCTTTCATTGAAGTTGGGTTTCCTGTCATATTCTCTTCTAGCACCTTGATGTTTCTTTATACCACTTATGAATATGCCATCACATGCCTAGATGTGTGGTTGTTCGATGTGATTCTTCTATTCAGTAGTGAGTTTATCAGGGCCTTTATTTCCACAAGGCCCACATGGCCTATCACAGAACCCGGATGATAGATGCTCAGTAAAGACATTTGCCAAACAAGTGATTCAATGGTCAAGCGATTCAAGAGCAACTGGATAAAAGGTTTATTCCATTGGTGACATTTGAGGAAAATTTTGAAGGGATGGTAGTATTGGGGCAGGAAAAACCTTCCAGGAGAGCGAGGAATATATAAGTGGGAAGTACAGGGCTTAGTGTTTGGAAAGTGGCAAATTACAAAGTTTGGTTTTAATATAAGGATATGTCTAGGACAGGAATCAGCCAAATTTCCTAAGTGGCCAAAAGGCAAGGATGTTAAGCTTTGTGAGCTGAGGTGTCTCTGTGGCAACAATTCAACTCCGCCACCACAGTGTGAAAAGTGACACGGATGGCATGTGAACAGGTGGGTATGCTTGTGTTCTAATACAGCTTCGTTTACAAAACAGGTGATGGACGGAATTTGGCTAATGGGTTGCAGCCTGCTGGGCCAGGGAGTAATGAGAGGGCTAACTTTCTCTTGAGGTGGTGCAGCAGCCCAAAGCCTAAACTGTGATTCAGTGAGTTACTAGACAGGTAATAGGCCCACATACGGCCCACAGAGCCATAGCAAGCTTTTGGATTAAAACAAAGGTACGTGACTAGAGTGATTTTTCAATATGATTAATCTGGCAGCATCCTCCAATGAACTGAACCAGAGAGATTAGAGACACAGAGAGAGGTAGTTGGGTGTCTATTGTAATAACAACAATCTCGGCAAGAGAAGGTAAGAGTCTTACCTAAAAAGATTGAACATGAGGTGATAAGGGAAACTGAGACATTGAGTCTGATGTCTTTATCCTGGGTTAGAAAATGGTGCAAGGAAGTGGCCAGCTGGGTCCCTACGTGTGCAGTCTAAGGTGTGAGAGCACATCAGTGGGGGATCCAGCAGACAGAGAAAGTTTAGCGTTCAAGCGAGGGGTCTGAGCTGTGGCTGAGACCCTACAGGGAGGGAGGGCGTGATGCCCGACACACTGGCCACGCCCTTCCCTGAGGAGGAGGAAGGCGTTGGGAGGTGATCCTGCTGCAGAGGCCCAGGAGGCTGGCGGGGAGGGTTCACAGGAAAGGCAAAATCAGGCCCCAACAAATCTGCCTCCAGAAGCAAACAAAAAGCAAACCTGTCTCTGGAATTATTTTTAAAACTATATTCACAACATGGTGCATTAACCAGAAATGATGCACAAAAATTAGCGGTGTGAGCCTGGCCTTAAGGTTGGCCCTGCCCTAATCCATTCTAGAACGTGCATGGCAAAGAACGTGACACAGAAAAGCGACAGACCTATTTGCTTTCTTTGTCCTAGGCAGCATCGCATACTGCAAATGACCTGAAAACATCCAATAATCTGTTCATTTGCTAGAGTCTCTCTCTGAGACTGCATTGATGGGTGATTTATCAGGGCTGCGGGGGCAGCACAGGGGCGTTCTCTGCGTTTGCTCCGATGCTCTGATGCCAAAGCACATCATCAGGACTGAAGGAAGTGTTTCCATGGAAAACAATGACTCATGGTTAACACCACCCTGTTGGCACATAACGGGGGAGATGACTGGCGCTAATGCGAGAGCTGAGCGTTCACCGCCGCTCCCGTCTGTCCCTCAGTGGAAGCCTGTCCGCTCCGCACGCTCTGGCTGCCGTGCATTCCCAGGAGGAGCGCCGTGTCTGTTCTTACAACAAAGACTTGGCTGAAGGTAAAATCAGGAGGGACAATGTCCGCTGGCAGAGGGCTGACAAAGGCTGATTTCACTGGGTTTTTCACTTCCCACTAAGTGAAAGGCATTTGACCGCAGATTCGTGTGGTTAGGCAGCAGAGAAATTAGTGGTAGGAGAGCAATGATCTCAAATAACCTTTCCTAGAAAGGCCCCAATTTATCCTCACCTGCTGATCCCTGCACACTTTCCAGGTACTCTTGGATGTACACTATTGTTTCTTAGTTTCTCTGGATTCTCTTTGTGAAAAAATGTACCATTCTGCATTTTTGGGGGGAGAAAAATAAACATCTTCGGCGGCATTTCCGGGGCTTTTACAATCAAGAAGTAGAAATCGTTTTTCGAAGTCGAAGCTGATGAGAGCCTGTCCTGTACTAGATGAGATGTGAGGTTCCGTGTCTGCAGAGGGAACAGATGGAGACAGCGCTCTCTGCTCACTGCTGCTCTCCGTCACCAGAAAATTCTCACTCCACCACCTGACAGGAGAGGCTGGCCGCTGGAACGAGCTGTGCTGCAAGTGAAAAACAACTGTTACCAATTCAGGTAACAGTGCATGGAATTTTCACAGTGTCACCCGGCTACAGAATAACGAGTCAGGCACTTCTCTAGAATGACTTTCCACGGAGTCTCTCCGTGAATATCTTTCAAATTTTAACAACACTACAGTGCTGCAAGTGTAAAAGCTACCAGGCCATAAACTGAGCTGTGCTGTCTTTCACCTTTGCCCCTATGCATCCATTTTCCCACCGCCTCTGTGCTGCAGGAGAAGCTTTCCCCGAAGCTCCTCTTTCTCTGGCTTCTGATTACTGCTGCTAAGTCGCTTCAGTCATGTCCGACTCTGTGCGACCCCATAGACGGCAGCCCACCAGGCTCCTCTGTCTCTGGGATTCTCCAGGCAAGAACACTGGAGTGGGTTGCCATTGCCTTCTCCAATGCATGAAAGTGAAAAGTGAAAGTGAAGTCGCTCAGTTGTGTCTGACTCAGCGACCCCATGGACTGCAGCCTACCAGGCTCCTCCGTCCATGGGATTTTCCAGGCAAGAGTACTGGAGTGGGGTGCCGTTGCCTTCTCTGGCCTGTCCAGTGGAAGGCACAATAGGAAACAGAGAAGGGAAGAGGGAGCAGGGTACAGGCCCCTTCCTCTCGGGGGCTGGGGCTCCTGCCCCATCCCCTGCTGGCTTCTTCATGCCTGCCCACACCTCTGGAAGCAGTCCCTTCACTAACTTCTCTTCCGTGAAGCCCTTTAAAGACACGATTACTTTCGTGATTGCTCCCTGAAGGAAACCACAGCAATATTTTAATGATACTCATTGTAAAATATGTAAAGGGGAGTATGGAAATAACTGCATATTTCCTAGTCACAACTTTAACAAGACTATCAGGAAACCTGATAGAATAACTTAATAGAAACTTGATAGACTCATTCTTAACTTCATCTGGAAGAAAAAATATTCAAGAACATGGTTAAAAATTTTCTGAAAAAATATTTAAAAAGCAAAAGTGATGACTGATGTCTCAATTTAGCTGACACTTCAGTTGATTTTAAAACTTCATTAATTGAAACAAATTAACTCTTGTGCAAGAAGACAGATGAGTTAAAGAAAATAGAGCCTAGAAATTCACACAAGAAAATACAGGAATACTATTAATATTCAGGAATATATTTTATGAAAATGGAAGTATTTCCAATCCTTAAGGAAAATAATGATTCCTTAATAAAAGGTGTTAGGGCAACTGGCCACCATTTGTAAAAAATAAAAAGCTGGATTCCCAACTTCATTTCTTATATCACAACTAATTGAAAAGGAATCAATCATTTTAATGAGAAAAAACAACCAATAAAAATACTAGAAGAACACACATTTATAATCTTGAAGCAAATGTGAATAGGTGTTTCTAATTATGTCAAGAAAATATGAAATAATAGTTTTCAGTCTTAATTGTTATGTAAAATACAAAATTCTGTATACTTAAAAAAACCTAATAGGACATATACAAAGAAAAAATATTGACAGAACTTATGGCACTATTGTAGAATACAAAGCCTGAAATTGTTTTCCCCTGAAAAAAATTAACAGTTTTTAAGCTCTTTAAAATGTATTACTGAGCTGGGAAAGGCATAGTAGTTTGCAGAGGTCAAAAGTGGAATTGTAGAACCCTGTGAGATACTTGAGGGCTGAAACAGTTTTCGCTCTGAAGGTGTCTGCCAACCCTAGTGACCCAGATGTCTTTTTTTGTTGCTTGTACCATGAGAAGGGGACAAGGTAACTCAAGGCCCTGCCTGGGACCACTATACCTTTATTGTAAGAGTGAATGAGAACTAAGGCCTGTTGTGTGCCAGGAGAGAGCAAAGAAACTTGCCTGTCACTGCCTTGGCACTGCATGGACAAATCTATTTCCAATGAATGGAAAAATCCTACCCCGAGGATTGGCCAGACCTCCTAGGGTTCTGCAGTCAGAATTCTCATTATCTGGTGCAGTTAGTCCGAAAACACTTCCAGCTGGCAGTAGCCTCAGGCAACTGGCAGAAGCAAGTACAGATCCTCTCTGTAGGCATAAAAATTCAGCCTAAACCTCAAAGAACTCTAGAGAGAAGATTCCAAAGAAAATAAGCTCACATTCAAAAATAAAGGAAATAAAACACCAAAAGGAAGAGCCAGCAGATACAAACTGGCAAGATGTTTAGACAAGAATGATCAGATGCTAACTCTAAAATACTGTGTTTAATGTGTGTAGATAAATAAAGGAGAAGCCTGAAAATATGAGGAAGGAATAAGAGGCTACTAGATGCAACAAAGCAGACCTGAAAAAGAAGTGAACAGCTTTATACAATGAACCATGTAACAGTACATGTTAAAAACAGTGGATGGATTAAACAGAAGATTAGACACAGCTGGAGAGAAATTACTGTTCTGGAAGACAGACTGGAAGAAATTATACAAAGCACAGTTAAGAGACAAAGAAAACTGACAACATCTTGGACATATCTGGGCTTCCCTTGTAGCTCAGTAAAGAGTCTGCCTGCAATGCAGGAGACCTGGGTTCAATTCCTGGGTCAGGAAAATCCCCTGGAGAAGGAAATGGCAACTCACTCCAGTACTCTTGCCTGCAGAATCCCATGGAGAGAGGAGCCTGGCGGGCTGCAGTCTATGGGATATATCTAATAAGAGTTCCCAAAGATGATAGATAGAAGAGAAACAATACTCAATGAGAAAACAGCCATAAATTTTTAGAATTGTGGAGTGACAGCAAAACTCATATTCAGGAAATTAAATGAATCTTGGGGAGACTAAATAAAAACAAAGCCACACCTATATAAGTCATAGTGAAACTGCCTAACCTCAAAGACAAATCTAAAAAGTATTCAGCAAGAAAAGCATTAGATCTAAAAAATTTAGCTCTAAAAGATTAGCTCTAAAGAACAGCAGTTAGACTGACAACCCTCAATAGCAACAATGCAATTTGTGGAATAATATCATCATTGTACTAAAAGAAACTATACAAATGTAAAATCTTTCAGGAATGAGAACAGTATAAAGAGAACTTCTCAAAAACTGAGTTTACTACTGATAAAACTACTTATTTTACTACTTACTTCTCACTGAATGAAATTCTGAAGGCACATGCAAAATGATTCCAGATGAGTTTGAAATAAAACAGAAATGACACTGGTAAATATAAGATAAATTTAAAAATTATGTGAAACATTAATTTATGAAATTAAAGAAAGATTACATGTACTTTTGAAGAGTTTAGCAGATGTTAAAGTACTTAAGGAGTTGTATTATTTGGAAGAAGAGTGAAATACTAGAATATAGATATGTGTGTGTATATATATATATATAAACACACACACTTCTATGTGGCGCTAGTGGTAAAGAACCAGCCTGCCACTGCAGGATATGTAAGAGACACTGGTTTGATCCCTGGGTTGGGAAGATCCCCTACAGGAGGAAATGGCAACCCCCTCCAGTATTCTTGCCTGGAGAATCCCATGGACAGAGGAGCCTGGCAGGCTAGAGTCCATAGAGTCGCACAGAGTTGGACACGAGTGAAGGGACTTAGCATGAGCACGTTATCTGCACGTGGTGCCTGGCACAGAGCCTTGTGATTTTCTGGGTGAGAAGACCACAAAGAACATCCCTTGTTCTAACGTTTAGTCTTTGACCCCATCCCTGATACAAGGCTTGGAAACCCTTGTAAATTCTTAAGTGACAAGAGCACTTGGTATGTTTTGTTCTAATGAGGTGACTCCATGTGTGTTCTTGGATGGAGGCTGTTCACCATAAAGACCGAGCCATGAAGAGAAGCGTGGAATTTGCAGCCTTACCCTACTTTCTTCAGAGAAGGGAGAGAGGCCGGATCCCAGTAGTCGGGAGTTTGGGGAGTTTTCCAGGTTGCTGAACTCATTCACCCTGGGAAGATACCCCAACTCCAGGGCGAGAGAAGGTCCTGTGCTTGGGACCCTCCCAGACCTTGCCTTAGGTACCTTGTCATCTATCATGGAGACTCTGATCTCCAGCTGGTGCACACAAAATTCAGGAAACTCATGGAGATTGGACTCCAAGCGTGGCTACTAGTCTGGGTTCAGTGGAGTCACCAGCAGGATGGACTTGCAAGGACTCCTCAACTGTCTAGAGCAGGACTTGGGGGAGGTGTGTGTAGACTGCTTCTCAGCAACACTTTCAGGAGCTGAAGGAACAATGGTGCAGATGAAAAAGATGCAGATTAAGAGCCCAGAGCCCCGCCCAGTTCGCCTTGCATGTTTCAGCCTGGGGACCTGTGTGACCCCACGGAGGACTGAGAGGGAGCCCTCAGAGCGTCTGTGAGAGAGGCTCCACTGGCTCTACTCATAACATCTGATAGAAAAGTCAAGGAACCAGGTTTTTTTTTTGTCTGAAAACAATATGTAAGAAAAATCATTTCATCCCAAAATGTTAGTGGTGATGATTTTCAGTGAAATTTAAGGTATTTGCCAGTTTCTTCATAATTGCATTTATAATATTTGCATAAAGCCAAGGTATGTATAAAACGAAACTGTTCTGACTATAGGACATTTAAAAGAGAATTTTCTGTGTTTTGCAAAGGCCAGTGTTTGTAATTCCCTAGAGGTTTGTCCTGAGACCTTTTTTTTTTTTTGCAGTTTCTAATGTTTTAACTGAGTTTCCTAAGGTGGACTGTGTTTATGAACAATCAAGCAAACCCCATCTGTGTTGCTGTTGTCCCTGTCTTTCCTCCATAGTGAGTATTTAGCAATCACTCTTCCCTCAGGAGATCATTTTCACATCACAAATGTGTCATCTTATAATGTTTTACAACTGTGTCATCTTTCAACAAAAGACCCTCATATTGTGGGCCCTTCTCTAATGATTAATACATGGAAATGGGGCTTCCCTGGTGGCTCAGTGGTAAATGATCCACCTGTTAATGCAGGGGCCACCTGTTCAATCCCTGGTCCAGAAGATCCCACGTGCCACGGAGCAAGTGAGCTTGTGCACCGCAGCTACTGAGCCCGAGTGCCAGAGCCAGCAGGCCGCAGCTGCTGAAACCTGTGGGCCTAAAGCCCGTACTCGGCAACGAGAGAAGCCATGGCAGGGAGAAGGTCTCACTGCGACTGGGGAACAGCCCCTTTTGCTGCAACAGGAGAAAAGCCCATGCAGCAGCTAAGACTTGGTACAGCCAACATGAAAATAATAATAATACATGAACTTTAAAAATACGTGTAAATAACATTTCTATTATTTTCCCTCTTCTGCTCTGTCCTGTTTATTATTTTCCCCTCATTGCCAGAACTCCTCCACCTTCCACACTTCTCATTCCTCCCCTCAAGCAAACATGCACACCCACACTCGCACACTTCCCAATTCTTTCACTTTTTATCAATGGCACCATCATTGTTTTGATTTCTTGGACCAGGAGCAATGATTTTGCCCCTTTCTTTATACATATTAACTCGTGTGTGTGTGTGTGTGTGTGTTAGTCATGTCTGACTCTTTGTGACCCCGTGGACTGTGGTCCACCAGGCTCCTCTGTCCATGGGTTTTTTCCCAGGCAAGAATAGCAGAGTGGATTGCCATTTCCTTCTCCAGGGGGTTTTCCTGACTCAGGGATTGAGCCTGCATCTCCTACATTGGCAGGCAGATTCTTTACCACTGAGCCACTTGGGAAGCCCAAGATTACTGTTAATTAAAGAGAACTAGACATTTCATGGAGAAGGCAATGGCAACCCACTCCAGTACTCTTGCCTGGAGAATCCCAGGGATGGGAGAGCCTGGAGGGCTGCCGTCTATGGGGTCGCACAGAGTCAGACACGACTGAAGTGACTTAGCAGCAGCAGCAGCAGACATCTCAAGCTAAGGGATTTAGCATTTTTCTATGTATGGGAAGATGCAGGAATCTGGGCTTACTGAAATCAGGGAAGCCCTAGCTGATCAATATTAAATACAAGTACATTTCTCCAGTAAATAATATTCCTAAAGGCAGAAAATAAGATTACGGAGGTGGCTGTGGCAGACAGCGTTCACTTCCCCTCTGTCCTCCCCTCCTTCGGGTTTGCAGCTGCGGTTCAGTCCTCAGCTTCTTCGCAGCAAGGTGATTCACCTCCTGTCCCAGGAACTAGAGACAAATGGTGCCTGCTCCCCCTAAGTCTGGCCAGAATCCACCCCCCATGCCCCCTCCTCTGTGGTCTTTTTCTTTAAGTTGCCTGCTCCCCCCTTTTCCCTCCTCCCCACTGAGAGCCACCCCAAAGCCAGTGCTAAGAAGCACAGTCATCCCCAGCCTGGCTCTGAATGGTTTGTGGGGTATTCTGCCCCCTCTTTGGATGGTCAGCTGAGCAGGAAATTAACTGCCACAGGCTTGAGCCCCAAGTCTGGGTCTCTTTATCTCCAGTGTCTCGCTTGCCCTAGCTCAAATAGTGGCAAATTCTCAAGAGTTGTTCATAATACCCTGAAAAATAACATTTTTTCTTCTAACGACTTTCCGTAAAGTCCTTTTCAGACGAATCCTTAAACACTGTGTGGTTTCACCCATGAATGTCAAATCTACCTCATTAGTTAATTTGATCTCCTGGGTGCACAACTGTTCTCTCTTCACTCAGTGTGACACAGAGGCTTGCTCTGTGGGGTACATCTCAGATGCCGAAAGTGGAGCAGAGAAGTATTCTCCACTAGAACCGTTTGGTTTGTTACAATTACGGATGGAAATGTGAGCTGGAAGCTGAAACTGCACTTCTGGAAGTGCAAAAATAGCAGCAAAAAGTTATATGTTTAGAGGAAACAAAGGTTTAAAATGACAGTTATAACAAAAACCAGACGACATGGGCAGTTCTGGAGTAGGCTGCAAGCATTCACATGAGTTGTCTCCTGTTTGGATAGCTGGGTGTTGCCCAAGTACAGCCCAGCCGTTTATATACATCCCACAAATTTGACTCCGGTTGCCTTAGAAATCATCTGGGTGTTTTTTAAAAGGCCTCAGGAAGGAGAGCTGCAGGGCTGTGTGGTCCACACAGGAAACCGCCTCCGGGGCCTCAGCACCGTCTCACCGGGGGCGTCTCTACTGTCTTCTACCCACTCCTGCTGTCTGCTCTGTTCTTTTCAGTGTAAATCCTGCTACCCTTTTCTACAAATTCCCCAAATATTCCACTCCTCACTCATCACTCTGACCTCCACAGAGAGATCCAAGCAAGAGCATGTGGGTTGGCAGGAAAAAGGATGTGAATTCCTCCACGTTGATTTCTTTTTGTCCCTATCATAATGACATGTGAGTTGTATGGGATTATACTGATCGGATGATTCTTTTCTGTGCTCTTCCCACTCTGGAGGAAGAAGCTCTTGGCACTCCCAGCCCACAGCCCTTAGCTGAATGCAATGGGAGGGCGTTAGGGAAGTGCAAGGCTCGGTGTATGCTGGAATGCTCCGCTGCCAGCTGGGGAGGCTAGTGCTCCAGGTCACCGACAAGTGGTTGGGAACTATTCCGTTTATTCCTATTTCCCCCAGAACTCTCAGTCTAGGGAGGTCCTAAAGTCACAGTTGTGTTAGGATTGTGTGTCCTTATACAATCTTCAAGAACAGGCTGTTTATCTGAAGACTTGGAGAAATAAAGGAACAGGGTCCTTCCTTGTCTGAAAACACAGAGCAAACTGGCAGGTGCGCCTGTCCTGGCCCTCTGCTGGCCATGGTTCAATTCAGATTCTTGTTCTGCAATAGGGAATGGTGGGGTTACCAACACCACCAGTTCCAGCTCCCACAGACCCCGAGGGTTGTGACAGGCTGATTTCCACCAGCCGGTGAGCCCAGACGCACAGGAGACACCTGCCTTTTCTCTGGTCCCAGTCTAATGACAGTCGTGTTCTCAGCGAGGAGTGCCCAGGGCACTTGCCTGGTCTGTAGGACTGAGGGGAGCCCCCGGGGACGCGCCCTCCCATCGCAGGGGCAGGGGGTGGCCCGCGGCCCCTGCGGGTCTCAGGCTCACACGACGCCGTCTGGTGAACGGTCATCCGGGGACCTGAGGAGGAAGCGTCATCGCTCACAGGTGCTGGCAGGATACAGGGCACAGTGTGGGTGAGGTCGCCAGACAGGGAGGGAGCGTCAACCTGGGACCAGCCTTTACTAGGGTCCAAAGGTGGGGTTCAAGGGCTTTACTCTACTGGCAAACTGAAAGCTTCGAGGCACTGGAAGAGAGAGACAGGGTCCCCTAAGTGGTCAGTCATCCAGTTACACGGGGCTTTCTCGACGGGGAACGTCACGGGAGGGGCGGCCTGGCCCCTCACCTGCTCGTGTAGCTGGCAGTGTGCTAACTTGAGGTGAGTGTCTGTGACACGCACACCCCAGCGAGCAAAAGCTTCCCGTCAGGCCCTCAGACGATGCCGACCCCGGTGAAGCCCTTGGAGCTGGGAATCCTGGCGTCAGACGACTCTCTTCATTTTACTGACGGGGTTAAGAGGGTCCCACACTAGAACTCGGGGTCCTAGGAGGTTCAGGTTTCATTTGTCTCACACCCTCCGTGGCTGGTGGTCAGCCGGCACCTCACTCCTGCAGCTTCTGCCTCAAGCTCTGAGCGCAGGGTCCCCGCCTCCCTGACAGACTCACGTTTCCCGCCATCATTACCTTTGTGACCTTTACAGTTGTCAAACGAGCTTATGGTCTTTTTTCCCTCTGGTGCTTCACCCCGAAGTGAAATAAAGCTACACATTAATCAACTTGGGCCCCCAGACACTTTGCTTTGAGTGCCCTCTGTAGTTGTCTGCTGGCCAGGGGAACATGCGTGTAGCAGCAGCGAGGTCGCTCTGCCCTTTCAGCATACACCATGTTCTCTGAGGCAGCGTGACAGAAGCTTCTTCAGATGAAAACGTCAGGCCTGTTTTGGTCGCTTCTGTTTGGCTTATTTGCCTTCTTTGAGATCATGTGGAAGTTTCATGCTTTCTGGGTATGTGACATTAATGAAGCATAAATTAGTTGGCTGATCTATGGATTTTTTGCTCTATTGTGTGAAAATGACTGTCTTTGGGAAGCTCCCTAGTGGATACAACCTTGCCTGCATGGGTCTTTGAGAAAACATCACTGTTAGCATTTGTTAGAAAAGTATGCATCTGTGGAGGAAAAAAAAAATAAGAGTTCTCTGAAAAAGCAAGCAAAACGCTTATTTCTGCATACTCTTATTTTTTCCTCCCTATCATTTCTAAAGAATGTATGTCCCACAGTGGTGTGGGTGATCTAATGGCATGTACCAGTAGTGTTAAAAGTTAGAGAGACATACTGAATCTTAAACCCTATGGCTGTTTTCTAAAATAAACACACGAAAGCATATACTGAAAATGTATTAGTAGGAAGGTGATATGCTTGCCTTAAATACCGAGATAATTTAGTGCAGACTAATTTTTTTACCATAATTAATATAGTAACAGGTGTTCACCTTCAAATACCTTAAATATAAATCTCGATGCATGTAAAATTAATAAAAATTTGAAGTTTCCTAATTTGGTTACATTTTGCTTTTATAAAGATGAAACAAAACTTAAGGATGTTCGATACCATGAGTTAGTTGTTTTCCTTGTGTAGGTGGCTCAGTGAAATTTATTCAACCTCCTGTCAAGTTAAAACAAAGTTTCGGCGGTTCAAGAAAAACATGTCTGTGTGTTATAGAGGAAGCAGGATGCTGGCTTGATTAGCTTCCACTCAACCTCATACCTATTTTGTGCCCCTAAATGAAAATTTCATGCAGTTTAAATCTGCAAAACCTCTGTGGATGTTGTTCCCTCTATCTGGAGCTCTCTCTCTCTGGAGAGGTTTGCCATCCTCTCCACTTGAAGTCACCACCCAGGAGAGCTTCCCCAACCCCTCCATTAGCCCAGTTAGCCTCCCATTATATTCTCCTAAAGCCTGTTTCTTAGCCCAAGCACATCTATCCTGTTCGTCTTCCTTGGTGAATTATACACATCTTAATGGCAGGGGTTCTCCTCCTTAAGCCTTATGTCCCCAGTTCTCAGCAGAGTCCCTGGCATTATTGACTGAGTGGACTTACAGAAGGATTCATATCTGAACAGCTTATGATGGGCCCTTGAAACTAATTGATATTTTATAAACATACAAATCATTAATTATTTTCAACACAGTAGAAGTACATTTTAATGAGCTTTATGGTATCATGCAGGACACTGGAGATACGGTAGTTAACAAAGTATAGAGCTTGTTTTCTATAAGCAAGTAAAAAAAAAAAGACAAAAAATATAAGCAAGTCAGATAATGGATTTGTAAGCCATGAGATTTGTGTGTAAGAATAATGTCAGTAACTTTTAACTTTAGAAGAATTACATTTGAGGACAAAAAAGATAGACAAATAGAAACCTTATATGTTTTAGTAATAACAGGCAAATTTGATTTTCATTAAATTGTCTTTTAAAAATTCAGTTATTTATTTGTTAGTATTGCTAGATACAGAATAGAAAAAAAGCATATATAGGGAGGACAATACTGGTTCAGTTCATCTACAATAAATCTCTTTATCTGCTGTATGAGTGGAACATAAATTGCTGCTCAAATAATGGAATTCAGAAATCTCTCAAAGTATGTTATTCCAAAGTGCACTGCTCAGTACTAATCAAAGATACGAGAAATATCTTGATGAGTGGACCACCTTCTAAAAAATTTACACATTATGAATTTATTTTTAAAACAACCTCAAACTCAAATGTACTCAATTTTCTAGATGTTATTAAAAGGCCTATTTTAAGCAAAAGTGATTGTTTTGGCAAAAAAATGTCTTGTCAAAATTATGACTTACGTATTGTACTTCCACTTCCCCCCATATTCAGAAAGAAAAAAGGAAGCCAAGGGAAAACCAAAAATGATGTACATTGTTATTTTGCTGAGAGGCTAATGGTTTGGGAAGAACTCATCTTTTGTATGTACCATACGAACAGAAATCTCACAAGTCTTCAAAACACAGAGGGCTTGACAAGCTGTTCATCTGTGCAGGAGAAGCATTCCTTGTGGGAGTGGTGTCTGCAAAGTTGACCAACCTCAGAGGACCTGATGTTCCTGTCATTTTGACCAGCAATGGCAACAGATGTTCATGTTTAAACTTAGTTGCCTTATATTTATGTGTGTGATTATTTGACAATACTGTACTCAAAGAGACACATTGATGACAGGAATTCAAATGAGAAAATATTTTATAAAATTATCTCTTTTCATCTTTGGTATATAAGTATAGGAGATTCTGGGAAATCGTAGCATTTCCAAACAAGATAATGAAGCTGAGTGGTGAGTCATCTCTAATGGCAACTATAAAACTGCAAAACAAGGAGCAGGCAGGGTGTTTGAATCTTACCTCTGGTGTTTTTCTAAAAGATATTTTACAATCGCAAAAGGAGACAGGATGGCTTAAGATTTCAGGGTCTGAAGTTTTGGAATGCTTAGATTTTAACTCTGAATTCAGTCTGTATTGACTGGTGACCATGGATAAATTCCTTAACTTCCTTCTCTACTTGTTCACTGGTAAAACGAGCTCTGAGAACAACTCTTCTTCATTAGGCTGTTACACACATAAGTGAGGTAAG
Source organism: Bos mutus (assembly GCF_027580195.1). Taxonomy (NCBI): domain Eukaryota; kingdom Metazoa; phylum Chordata; class Mammalia; order Artiodactyla; family Bovidae; genus Bos; species Bos mutus. The sequence goes on along the minus strand of NC_091628.1, from coordinate 2,725,487 downwards.
ACACATGGCACCCCTGGACAGTGTGGAGCCCACATCAGTGTTTTCCACGTGCCAGGGGTGAGCTGCCGTGTGGCTCAGAACAAGGCAGCCTCGTGGCCAAGGTCCTCAGCAGCTCTTTCCCACTAAGCTCTCTGCCTTTCCAGACCGCTTCTTTCCAGGGTTCAGTTCAGTCGCTACTTCTTTCCAGGGTTCAGTTCAGTCGCTCAGTCATGTCTGACTCTTTCTAGGGGTGGAAAGATTTATTTCAGTTGCAAGACCTGGATCAGGTACATGAATAAACCAAGACAGTTACTATGTTCCTCAAAGAGATAAGCAGAGTGTGTGACAGCACAGAGGTGATAAGCCCCAGGCTGGGGGGCCCACTTATGACTCCATACAATCACTGAACCCAGATTCTGAGAGCGATCAAGTCCTGCAGGGCTTGTACATGCCCACCCTCTCCCTGAGTCATAGGCTCCTCTACTCTCTCCCGGTCAGAGGCCAGCCTTCGCTCGCTCTGGTGGCTTGGTGAGGGCGGCTGTGTGAGGAGGGCGGGAGCTCACAGACCAGGAGACGGTCTCCTGGGGTGGGGGGTGGGGGGCCGGCAAGTCCGTTCACCTCAGGTGCGGAACAGGGGTTTGAAGATGACTCAAAGTCCCTCACAAGGTCGTGCCTGAATTCTAAGGCTCGATGACATCCTAACTGTGATGGACAGCCTCTCATCTCTGGGGGCTCTGTGGTTGAAATACTTTTCCAGCTAGGCTGCTGGCACCAGCGCTGTCCTCTGGAGACACACAGGGTAAGCTCGCTATTTTTTCCACACTAATCGTGGAGAGACCAGCAGGCTGCGAGCCTGTCCCGAGTCCTCCCGTGCTCTGAACACAGGCGCACTGTTACTGCGTCTGCATTGCTTCCAGCCCTTGCCTTGGAGAACACCCCGCTTGCACCCTCAGTGAACCTCCTCTGACCTTGGTGGCCTGTTTGGCCCTCCTCCTAACACCCCACACATGTGCAGGCTTCTGACCCACCCACATCCTGCAGTCAGTACACCACCCCAAACACAAATCAACAAAGATGTCAAACCCGGGGTCTGTACAGTGTCAACACGATACAATACAGTTCAAGCAAGGCCTGGCGTCTTATTTCTGAGCTTTAGGCAAGGCTAAAATACCCATGGGTTTCCATAAGGGCTCAGACAGTAAAGATTCTGCCTGTAACACAGGAGACTTGGATTTGATCCCTGGGTTGGGAAGGTCTGGAGAAGGGAATGGCAACCCACTCCAGTGTTCTTGCCTTGGGAATTCCATGGGCAGAGAAGCCTGGCAGGCTATAGTTCACAGGGTTGCAAAGAAGAACACCCCTCACATACCGTGCCCAGACAACCCTGATGAGTGTGTGGGCTGGGACCCTGGAACTGAATCAGTGGCTGCCATTCTGGAGGACACCCGAAGCTGCCACAGGGTGGGTGGCACCTCAGGAATGGGTCACTAGACCCCTCCTACTAGAGGACTGCAGGCCCCAGCTTCTCCTCAAAGTAAGGGGGGACTGCTTGCTATGGAGGATGAGAACTCTTGTTTATTAGCCTGAATGTCCTGATACTTCCTCCTACCTCTATCTGTTCCTCCGCTTTTCTACTCAGAGCTTTGTTAAATGTTTTCAAAATCTCATCTTTGCAGGAGGATGGAGGAAAGGGACTTCTGTCCATGCTTTGACCTCAGTAGTGAAGGGGAAGTGGCTCCCTTGAAGACAAGATGGCAGCGGTGTGAGACGGAAAGAATTAAGGGTAGGGTGGGACGCAGGGTTCCGTTCAGTGTGTGGGGGTGGACTCCCTCACCATGTCTCTTCTCAGTTCTCCTTTAGTAGACCTTCAACTCTTATAGGTCATATGTAAAATGCACGTGCCCTCAATGAAGGGTAACACTGCTGTTGTTCTTTGTTGTTCAGTTGCTAAGTCATATCCATCGCTCTGTGACCCCACAGAATGCAGCATATCAGGCCTCCCTGTCCTTCACTGTCCCCTGGAGCTTGCTCAAATTCATGTCCATGGAGTCGGTGATGCCATCCAACCATCTCATCCTCTGTCGTCCCCTTCTTCACCTGCCCTCAGTCTTTCCCAGCATCAGGGTCTTTTCCAATGAGTCAACTCTTTACATGAGGTGGTCAAAGTATTGGAGCTTCAGGTTTAGCATCAGTCCTTCCAATGAACACTCAGGACTGATCTCCTTTAGGATGGACTGGTTGGATCTCCTTGCAGTCCAAGGGACTCTCAAGAGTCTTCTTCAACACCACAGTTCAAAAGCATCAGTTCTTCAGTGCTCAGCTTTCTTTATGGTCCAGCTCTCACACCCATACATGACCACTGGAAAAACCATAGCCTTGACTTAGACGGACCTTTGTTGGCAGTGGTGTCTCTCCTTTTTAATACGCTGTTTAGGTTGGGCATAGCTTTTCTTCCAAGGAGCAAATGCTGTTGTCATCCACATAAAGAACTCAAAGGAGGTTCAAGTATAGACGAGGAGAAGCCATAAGGATGGAGAAGCTCAACTTATGAGGCGCACTTAGCATCAAACGTTACCTTCCCCATGCTCTGCCTGGGTCAGGCCCAGGGAACACTCATCCTAACCATGGTCGCCCTCCTGAACTGGGTCTGTGGTCTCTATAGGCAGGGATGCTGTCCCCATGAGCCACAAACATCGTTATGCTTAACAGTGTCCTTGAAGTGTGCCTGTTCTTACGTAAGTGTGCTCTCCAGCACATCAGACAGAAGTTGTTAAGCTTCTCTGGAGAGCATAAGGAAAGCCATTAGAACATATCAAAAAAACTCCCTTTGTAAGTGGAATCAGAGAAAGTGCCTGAGAGGCAACTCTCCCAAGTGACTGTCAGGATAAAGGAACTAATCATTGAAGAAGTGGGTGGAAGATTGGTGAACTGGGTGAATACATCATGTTTCTCATAACATCCTGAGACCCCAGAAGTGATTAAGGTGCGAAGCTGGACACCTCTCTCTGAGGTCCTTTAACCTCTAAGAGATCTTCAGGATTCATTTCATAATGTGAGATATACATTTAATCTAATGGAGGCAGTAAATGTTCGGCAGAAAACATATGGAGCGAGTTCCAGGACACTTTAACTGACTTTCTTATAAACTTGAAAAAAACCCAGATTTGTTTTCTTCAGGTCAGCACTCCTTTATTTGGAGGAGAGGCTGCGGAAGGAGGGGAGGGTAACGGATACAAGCTATAATTCAGGAGGGTGATACAAGGAAGGTCAGGCGGGACAGAATGATGTGTGAGATCACGTTAGAAATATCACCAGATTCCTTGGGGACTTATAAAAGCGCCTTAATTCTTGTCCTTGCCAAACATCCTATAAGAGTACGACAAGATTTTATTTATCGTCAGTCAGATTGGACTCGCATGCTCAGACTAGGCTGCAGGCGTGGGATGTCAGTCAGTGCTCTCGCAGGCACCAGAACGGCCCTTGTTAGGTCATGAAGCAAAGGAAGGGAGTCAGGACGCAGCCCTCCAAAAAACGCCATTATTTTCAGCCTAGAGAGGCACCTGTTTGCTTTTATTAGGCACCTGCTTGGTTTTGTATGGAAAAGGTCAAGTATTTGTGCCTGACAGAAGGGAAGGGGAAGAAATGCCTCACCTTAAAATTGAGCTTCCCTCAGAAGTCAGGTACTTTAATTATGAGTTCTAAATTTTGTTGCCAGATTTTGGTATATTTTAACAGAGAATGCTTTACACATACCAAATTTTGAAATTATGACAAAGCATGTAAATAATAATGTACATATTGTTAATGTATCTACACCATCTATAACTTTCCTTTATATGTATTATTAAATATATTGTTAAATATGTATGCTACTAAACATTTCTGGTTAATATACTTTTTTTTTTTTTACATAAACATAGACCTGTTCTGTCAGCATCAGCCATGCTCCTGAAAACAGACACTTCAGGGAAAATTAACTGGACACACTCACCTGAGAACTTGGTCCTCTTCTTAAGAAGTAATTCACCGGATGCTTGATTCAATGTTTATTTTGTTATAGCTTCTTTGTATTTGACCACCAATTACACCCAAACTATATATAAAATATTTAGATTGTCATTGGAGATGCACTTTAAAATAAATTTTTAGTAACCCATAGTTAGAAAACAAGGGAAAAGAAATTAATAGGTTTTTAATCCAAACATAACATGGAATAAAAAATACCAAGAGAAAATGAAAAGTCTCAAACTTTACATACAATTAAAAAAAAAAAAAACACTAAATACATAATAGACTTACATAACAGGGCTTCCCCAGTGGTAGATGGTAAAGAACCTGCCTGCAATGTAGGAGACACAGGTTCAATCCCTGGGAAGATTCCCCATTGAAGGGAATGGCAACTGACTCTAGCATTCTTGATTAGAGAATCCCTATGGACAGGAAACTAAGATCATGGCATCTGGTCCCATCAGTTCACTTCAGTTCAGTCGCTCAGTCATGTTCAACTCTTTGTGATTCCATGAACCGCAGCACGCCAGGCAAGATCCTTGTCCATACCGACTCCCCGAGTCCACCTAAACTCTTGTTCATTGAGGCAGTGATGCCATCCAACCATCTCATCCTCTCTTGTCCCCTTCTCCTCCTGCCCTCAATCTTTCCCAGCATCAGGGTCTTTTCCAATGATCAGCTCTTCGCATCAGGTGGCCAAAGTACTGGAGTTGCAGCTTCAACATCAGTGCTTCCAATGAACACCCAGTACTGATCTCCTTTAGGATGGACTGGTTGGATCTCCTTGCAGTCCAAGGGACTCTCAAGAGCCTTCTCCAACACCACAGTTAAAAAGAATCAATTATTCGTCGCTCAGCTTTCTTTATTGTCCAACTCTCATGTCCATACATGACTACTGGAAAAACCATAGCCTTGACTAAACGGACCTTTGTTGACAAAGTAATGTCTCTGCTTTTGAATATGCTGTTTAGGTTGTTCGTAACTTTCCTTCCAAAGAATAAGTGTCTTTTAATTTCACGGCTGCAATCACCATCTTCAGTGATTCTGGAGCCCCCCAAAATAAAGTCAGCCACTGTTTCCACTATTTCCCCATCTATTTGCCATGAAGTGATGGGACCGGATGCCATGATCTTAGTTTTCTGAATGTTGAGCTTTAAGCCAACTTTTTCACTCTCTTCTTTCACTTTCATCAAGAGACTCTGTGGAAAAAAAAAAAAAGAGACTCTGTGGTTCTTCTTTGCTTTCTGCCATAAGGGTGGTGTCATCTGCATATCTGAGGTTATTGATATTTCTCCCGGCAATCTTGATTCCAGCTTGTGCTTCCTCCAGCCCAGCATTTCTCATGATGCACTCTGCATATAAGTTAAATAAGCAGAGTGACAATATACAGCCTTGACGCTTGTTCGATGATCCAGCAGATGTTGGCAATTTGACCTTTTGTTCCTCTGCCTTTTCTAAAACCAGCTTGAACATCTGGAAGTTCACAGTTCATGTATTGCTGAAGCCTGGCTTGGAGAATTTTGAGCATTACTTTACTAGTGTGTGAGATGAGTGCAAATGTGCGGTAGTTTGAGCATTCTTTGGCATTGCCTTTCTTTGGGATTGGAATGAAAACTGACCTTTTCCAGGCCTGTGGCCACTGCTCAGTTTCCCAAATTTGCTGGCCTTTTGAGTGCAGCACTTTCTCAGCATCATCTTCCAGGATTTGAAATAGCTCAACTGGAATTCCATCACCTCCACGAGCTTTGTTCACAGTGATGCTTCCTAAGGCCCACTTGACTTCACATTCCAGGATGTCTGGCTCTAGGTCAGTGATCACACCATCGTAATTATCTGGGTCGTGAAGATCTTTTTTGTACAGTTCTTCTGTGTATTCTTGCCACCTCTTCTTAATATCATGTGCTTCTGTTAGGTCCCTACCATTTCTGTCCTTTATTGAGCCCATCTTTGCATGAAATGTTCCCTTGGTATCTCTAATTTTCTTGAAGAGCTCTCTTATCTTTCCCATTGTATTCTTTTCTTCTATTTCTTTGCATTGATCACTGAGGTGGCTTTCTTATCTTTCCTTGCTATTCTTTGGAACTCTGCATTCAAATGGGTGTATCTTTCCTTTTCTCCTTTGCTTTTTGCTTCCCTTCTTTTCACAGCTATTTGTAAGGTCTCCTCAGACAGCCATTTTTCTTTTTTTGCATTCTTTTCCTTAGGGATGGTCTTGATTCCTGTCTCCTGTACAATGTCACAAACCTCCGTTCACAGTTCCTCAGGTACTCTGTCTTTCAGATCTAGTCCCCTAAATCTATTTCTCACTTCCACTGTATAGTCATAAGGGATTTGATTTAGGTCATACCTGAATGGTCTAGTGGTTTTCTCCACTTTCTTCAATTTCAGTCTGAATTTGGCAATAAGGAGTTCATGATCTGAGCCACAGTCAGCTCTCAGTCTTGTTTTTGCTGACTGTATGCTACTGCTGCTGCTAAGTCGCTTCAGTCGTATCCGACTCTGTGCGACCCCATAGATGGCAGCCCACCAGGCTCTCCATCCCTGGGATTCTCCAGGCAAGAACACTGGAGTGGGTTGCCATTTCCTTCTCCAATGCATGAAAGTGAAAAGTAAAAGTGAAGTCGCTCAGTCGTGTCCGACTCCTAGCGACCCCATGGACTGCAGCCTACCAGGCCTTTCCGTCCATGGGATTTTCCAGGCAAGAGTACTGGAGTGGGTTGCCATTGCCTTCTCCTGCTGACTGTATAGAGCTTCTCCATCTTCGGCTGCAATCTGATTTCGGCGTTGACCATCTGGGGATGTCCATGTGTAGAGTCTTCTCTTGTGTTGTTGGAAGAGGGTGTTTGCTATGACCAGTATGTTCTCTTGGCAGAATTCTATTAGCCTTTGCCCTGCTTCATTCTGTACTCCAAGGCCAAATTTGCCTGTTACTCCAGGTGTTTCTTGATTTCCTACTTTTGCATTCCAGTCCCCTATAATGAAAAGGACATCTTTTGGGTGTTAGTTCTAGAAGGTCTTGTAGGTCTTCATAGAAATGTTCAATTTCAGCTTTTTCAGCATTACTGGTAGGGGCATAGACTTGGATTACTGTGATATTGAATGGTTTGCCTTGGAAACGAACAGAGATCATTCTGTCGTTTTTGAAATTGCATGCAAGTACTGCATTTCAGACTCTTTTGTTGACTATGATGGCTTCTCCATTTCTTCTAAGGGATTCCTGCCCGCAGTAGTAGATATAATGGTCATCTGAGTTAAATTCACCCATTCTAGTCCATCTTAGTTTGCTGATTCCTAGAATGTCGATGTTCACTCTTGCCATCTCCTGTTTGACCACTTCTAATTTGCCTTGATTCATGGACCTAACATTCCAGGTTCCTACGCAATATTGCTCTTTACAGCATCGAACCTTGCTCCTATCACCAGTCCCATTTGCAACTGGGTGTTGTTTTTGCTTTGGCTGCATTCCTTCATTCTTTCTGGAGTTATTTTTCCACTCATCACCAGTAGCATATTGGGCACCTACTGACCTGGGGAGTTCATCTTTCAGTGTCCTATTATTTTGCCTTTTCTTGCTGTTCATGGGGTTCCCAAGGCAAGAATACGAAGTGGTTTGCCATTCCCTTCTCCAGTGGGCCACATTCTGTCAGACCCACCTGGTCCCATCACTTCATGGCAAATAAATGGGGAAAGAGTGGAAACAGTGGCTGACTTTATTTCCTTTGGGCTCCAAGATCACTGCAGATGGTGGTTGCAGCCATGAAAGTAGAAGACGCTTGCTCCCTGGAAGAAAAGTTATGAGCAACCTAGATAGCATATTAAAAAGAGAGACATTACTTTGCCGACAAAGGTCCGTCTAGTCAAAGCTATGGTTTTTCCAGTAGTTGTGTATGGATGTGAGAGTTGGACTATAAGGAAAGCTGAGTGCTGAAGAATTGATGCTTTTGAGCTGTGGTGTTGGAGAAAACTCTTGAGAGTCCCTTGGACTGCAAGGAGATCAAACCAGTTCATCCTAAAGGAAATCAGTCCTGAATGTTCATTGGAAGGACTGACGCTGAAGCTGAAACTCCAATACTTTGGCCACCTGATGTGAAGAGATGACTCAACCAAAATGACCCTGATGTTGGAAAGGATTGAGGGCAGGAGAAGGATGAGATAGTTGGATGGCATCACCAACTCGATGGACATGAGTCTGAGTAAACTCAAGGAGTTGGTGATGGATAAGGAGGCCTGGCGTACTGCAGTCCATGGGGTTGCAAAGAGTTGGACATGACTGAGCAACTGAACTGAATTGAACCGATAGACAGAGGAGCCTGGCGAGCTACTGTCATGGGGTCAAAAAGAGTCAGATATGACTGAGAGACTAATGCTTTCACTTTGAACCTTAAATAATGCATAATATGTTAAAAGGCTGTTGTAAAGGAAAATGAATAGGCAGTCCTGAAATGATAATCTAATAATTTGGCTTCCAATTTCATCATCAGAATCCCTTTAAAAAATTTAGGTATCAATTAGCATAACATGTATAACAACATAGATCTGTAGGAACCTGGATTTATGTTAATGATATTCACTGGAAGAAGACAATTTCTGGAATTTTCAAAGCATTTTTATACAATGGCTAGAATTTCAAAAGGGATAGTAAAGGGGAAAAAATATCATTTTACGGTTTCCGGAAATAAATTAAGATTCCTTTTAAGCTCCTGTCGTCTTGGAGATGCTGAAAAGAGAGTATGAAGCCAAATGTGACGCTCAAAATCTAACAAGGTGAGTAGCAGGCAAAGAGACCCTCACAGTCAAACTCTAATTAGGGGCATGGCTCACTTTCATTCTACCTCAAACTCCATTCCCACCTTAGCTGTAACCTATTCCCTTACATCCACTTTAAAAGGCAATTGCCTACTTAGGAATAATGAAGTTTTATGGTTTAAGGTTCCATTATTTTCTTTTTATGGGGAGATTTGGATTCAATTCTGAAATGTCATCCAGTTGCTGTGGCTCTTTGGCAGCTCCACGTGTTTTGCTAAACAGTAGCTCTTGAGCATAATGATTGAACAGTTTGGCCCTAGAACCTATTTTAAGAATAGTCATGCCTGGCAAGGGTGTGTAATAGCTACCACTGACCAATTCACCAGACAAAAATAAAGAGTGGGTCACTGATAGCTACAATTCCTGGATCTCAAAATTTTTAATAATTAACATGAAGAAAAAGACAATGAATGCCAGTTTAAAAAATTTTCATTCACATTAGCCGTTTATATATTAAGACCTACAGACAGTAAAGCGTCTGTCTACAATGTGGGAGACCTGGGTTTGATCCCTGGGTCGGGAAGATTCCTGGAGAAGGAAATGGCAACCTACTCCAGTAGTCTTGCCTAGAAAATCCCATGGATGGAGTCAGGCTACTCCGTCCATGGGATCGCAAAGAGTTGGACACGACTGAGCGACTTCACCTCACAACTTTCCAAAAGTTACACTCTGTACAAAAGGTTGCCACAAAACTTACTACCAAAATCCACTGATGCTTATCTATAAAGGAGAGTTTAATAAGATGAAAGATTTGTACATTATAGATTTAGTTTCTAACTAGTAAACTCAGATCTACACTGAATTACATTTTAGGGGGTTCCCTGGTGGCTCAGCAGTAAAGAATCCACCTGCAATGCAGGAGATGCAGAAGACTCAGGTTTGATCCCTGGGTGGGGAAGATCCCCTGGAGAAAGAAATGGCAACTCTCTCCAGTGTTCTTGCCTGGACAATCCCATGGACAGAGGAGCCTGGTGGGCTCAACTGAAGTGGCTGATCATGATATTTTAAAATGAGAATGAATAACCTAAGAAACAATCATTTGTGGCTAAACTAACATTTTGAAATCATTAATAACTCTTGTTTTTGAATAAACACTATTGTAACAACTAAGAATTTTAGATTTACTTAATATAAATAATTGCATTTTTTAGCTTTAGTAGAAGTTTTTTCAGATAAGTTACTGAAATGTTTACTTGCTAACATAAACATTAGCTGTTTGGCATATTTTAACTATTCAAATACATGTTAAGAAAAGGATATATATGTGTATATAGTTAGATTAGATTGCTTTTCTTATTTTTAAATTACTTTAAATATTTTATTGGGAAACTTATGGCTTCCCACAAGCAGGTCTTTGCTTTTGGACCCCTTGATGATCACTTAGTTGTCTGTGTTCTTGCTAAATTCTCTCCTTGACCTGAGAGAAAGGGGAGGGGAATCTATTTTGGGGTGTGTCACTAGCTTGGATGGAGCATCCTTGTCAAGGTACTGACTTTTTATTCACTAATTCAAATAAGCAAAATCTCCTTGCTCAGAAACACAACTGTATCTCAAGGTCTGCCTCCCTATAGTTTTCATCCACAGTTGACTAAAGGAATATTATGACTTTAAAAATCCTAATTATACCTCCTTGCTTATTGTTGGAAGAAACACTTGCATCAGAAACCAGTGTTTCTTGGTTGCCTCTTACCTCTGTCAACTGTCCTGTGCTTCCCCTCATAGCTGCAGCCTCCTGTCCAGGCCTGAGCATGTCCTTCAGCCTCTGCAGACAGATGCCCTGGGGCAGACTGCTCAGTTTCGGGGCTTCCCTGCCTTCCTCCACCCCTGGGAGACTGTGTCAACTTCACTCTCCTTTACTGGCCAGACGGCCTCTCCCCTGTGTCTGCTCCCCAGTCCTAAATTGACACTTACCTGCCATCTGGTGTGTCCAAACTTTTAGGTTGAATTTTAGTTTTGTTTCTGAAAATCTCAAGTCTTCGCAAAATCATGTGAAGACCAGATAATCAGGATTCCTGCATTTAGCTTCCTTCCTTGCTGTTAAGGGCTCCTGTCTGCTTAAATGAGTAAATATCCTTCATCTTTCCTGATTTTTAAGATGTGTTCTCAGGAAAATACGTATTGCAACTGGAGGGTAAAACACACATTTCAGCAACACAGATGAGAACAATTTATTCCCACCTTGACTATGGATCACACTCTGTTCCCCAGTGTCTATAAACAGGGCCTGGTTCATTGTTCTAATTAATTAACTTTATTAACCTGGAGCTGAAAGGAGGTGGCAACTTAAACAAGGAAATAAAAAGCAGTGGACCTCGCCAGACTAGTTCCATATAACTGCTTTTTAACTGAAGGTAAAAGAGCAGTCACTTGCTTACTGCATGTCATAAAGCAAAAGAGATGCTTAGATAGACCGCAGAGCACAGTCTCTTTCCCCCTAATCCACAGAATATGCTAATTACAAAACAAAAAGGTGCAACTTTTTTTATTTAGTGCAAATAACAAAGTTTATTTTCTTTGATATAGAATTAATAGAATTAATGATGCCCCCAATGGGATAAAATTGCAACCTTTACATAGGAAGACTTTCCTTGAAACACTTCAGATTTTTGTTAAAGTTATTGATTGTCAGATCAAAGGAACTGCAATTTCAAGTCTGTTCACAGAAATTAAAAATTCTTAATGTGGAAAGTTTCAAAATGGCAATTTGATCCCAGAATCATCATTATTAGGGGGAAAAAAAATGCTCTCTCCCCTAAGAGTTTCGGCAGCACTATAACATGGCATCCATTTACACAAAGGTATGTGTGTTCTGCAAAGAGAGGACATCTATTCCTATTACATCAGTTTTGGAAATGTGTTCAGTTGCCATATAGTCTCCAACAGGGTCTAATTAACATGAATTCAACAATGATCATAATGAGCTTACCAATCATCTCCTCACAGCTTTATTATATCCAGTTTTATGTTTTCTGTGCTATGTTAATAGCATACAGATCCCAATTAAGGAGGAACCTGGCCCTTTATAAATAACATACACGGACTATACATGGATAAGTAGCAAGACTGGAGGCTGATGATTTGATGTTCACTAATGCTGAAAATAGTAAAGTAAAAATCACAGTGACTTGAAAAGATGGTATTTTCTTAAGGACACACTGTTGAACACCTGGCCACCTACCTGCTCTCTGAAGCATTATGTATAATTCAACCACCAAATATAGAACACACGAACACCAGGAGACAAGAAAAGCATTTAAAGCCCATTACAATCTTGAATAAGCCAAAACTTCAAGTACATAGGAAAAGCACTGCAATCATGTATTTAGCTTTATTTTTCTAATATATATCCTAATTTAAAACTATATAAAGTCACTGATATAAAAAGCACTTTTTTCAAGTGTTACAGCTTACAGCATGGCTTTATATTTGGCTTAATCATTTTTTACCAGTTTAATTTATAAAGCTCGTAATCTTGCCAGCAGGGCTTCAACTTCAGGAATGGGTTCGTTTTTAGAAACAGAGCCAATAAGTCCCATTTCCTTTTCTCTGTTGCTTTCTGCATCACAGGCCTCCTTCTTCTCAACTGCCTTGGTCCTCCCTGTAGACGTGTGAGTGTCTAGATTATAATTAAGCTCCTTGGCGACTGCAGTCCTTGTTGAGCTGCAATTGATATTGTAGTGTGAATGTGGCCCTTCTGTCAACTGCAACTTCTGATTTTCTACAGTAAGGAAGAAAGAAACATTAAACTTATTACTGTGATAAGCAAGGATTGTGCACATTATGAAACACCGAAATAATTATTCTCAACAAACAAGTCCTTTTTGACAGACTAAACTAAAAAATATTCAAGAGTAAGGAAGATTTAAAATAAACACACAGAGGTTAAGAATAAGCTAAAAAATATAAACAGGCAACTATCTCATTAGTATTAATGCTTACTTCCTGCTTCCTTTGTGCCTGAAATGCCCATCACTCAGTTATTAGCAAGGTTGGTCCTGCATTTCATTCAGGTCTCTGCTCAAGTGCTATTGGGAGAGGCCATCTCTGATCATCCATCTAAAACAGCACTCACCTTTTCAGCACTCTGTCTTTTCCTTCACAGAACCTATGACCACGGGACAGATCGTATACTTGCTTACTTGTCTGTTGTCTATGTCTTCACTAGAACATAAGCTCCGCTGAGAGCAAGGACATTGTTCTAAACACTGCTTGTAACACTGGTGCCTAGGATGGCTGTGGAGCAAAGTAGGTGCTCAATAAATACGCAGTGGGCAAATTATTTCTACACCTAAGACAGGCATTAGTTTGAATAATAATGAGATTAATTTCCTTTTGAAAATAAAAAGAAAAAACTAACAGGAAATTAAAAATCAAATTGTCAAAATTTCCTAGCAAATCAAAATAATGTCATAATTTGCCAAATGCATACACATGTATCAATACAGACCTGTAAACTATACACACATGTATGTTCTTTGGTAAGTGACAGCAATCCCAACTTCTCCAGGCTGTGAGGGAAGAGGTATAATAGCTAACAGCTAAATGACTCTAGCCAATTGACTTTCCCAAAGAGCAACAGATTTTCTCCTAATTAATTCTCACATCGTACAACTTTATGAGTAATCTCATGTAGATCTCAAACTCAAAAAAAAACCAAACACAGAACCCTCAATATTCTCATAACCTTGAACGTGGCCTGAAATGGCTTCAACAAACTTGACATGACATTTAAAGTTTTTTGGTTATTCGCTGAGAGATGTTCCATTATCCCAACAGCGATGACTTTGGAGCAGAAGCAGTCACTCATGACAGTGTGTTTTATGTGAGTGCTGAAAATTCCAACTGAAAACAGCTTGTACATTAAAAGGCAGCTGCTGAAGGTATTTACTGCACTGTCATTTCCTGTCCGGGGCTCCCGGTGATGGATGAGTGTTTTACTCACTTTTCTGGACAATCTCAACAAATTTTAGAAGTCTGATCACCTTTTAGCTGTTGGAAGAAAATAAATACACTCTTCCTGTCACCTTCTTTATCAGGTGGGCAATTGTTACTCAAAAGTAAAAATCTACAGAGCAGTGACTTTCTCTTAGAATGTTTATCTCTCTAGTTTATAACATGCGTATCATGTTTGCAGTAAAAAGCACAGCTAACACTGTATTCCTACAGTTCCCAAGACCACACACAAAAGTTTTTTTTTCTAGGATCAACTCTCCTGCCCCAAAGTGTTTGAAAACTGCATTGTAGCTAAGTGCAAATTTTTAGTCTGCTTACTGCTCCTTCCCAAACGTTCCTACCTTTTCTTGTCATTTGAGTTCTTGTAAACAACTCCATCATGATGATATCTCCAACAAACTATAATTTATTTTGCTGCTGGGCAACTCTCATTACATTTTTGATGACAGAGAAGAGATTCGATTGGCTAAAATACAGGTCTATACTGTACACAGGTAAAGTCTTCCACGCCTTTCCCGGCTATGACGTGTCAAGCCCAATCCCACATGTGGCAAAGTGAAAACAGCATGGGATTCTAAGGTACATTGGGGTTGAAGTCCAAGTCCCACCCCTTGGCTTTACAGGTTAGCTCACCTCTGTGAGTCTCAGGTTTCAATAGTCAGACTCCGAGAGCAGGTGTGAGAACTAAAGGGAAGGATGAGGGTGACAGTTCCTTCGAGGTACCTGGCTGTGCCTTCCTCTGCCCAAGCCTTCCAAGTGAGGCTTCTGCCACCCAAGGCTTGTTGTTCAGATGCTCTGACCTTTCTGACTTTCTGGTGACCGTACTCATGAGGGTTGAAATACCATTTTATTAATAGCTTGTATTTATGTAGCACTTTTATTTTTAAAGCATTTGTTGTACTTGAAACATTGCCACTGTCATTTTACAGATTGAGAGGTAAAAGCAAAAAGAGGTTAAATCATTTGCTTAGACTTAGTTACTGAGTAAATCAGTGGCAGGAGCCAAATGCTGTCTCTGGAGATACTAAGGCTGTCTTAAAGAAATTTAAAAAGCTTTTTGCCAAGAAAAAGTGCTAAGTAATTCAAAGCTAAGTTTCATAATAGCAATGTCCTGTACTCATGCTTCAAAATGCTTTCTGACAGACTTCCTGCCCGCATAACTCTGTGGATGGTGTACCTATGTCAGCTACCTCAGTATCTCCAAGGTCACACGCAGACTCCTTTTCTCTCCTGGTACTACCTCAACTCCTGACTCTGAACTTCAGGTACAACCTTTACCCCGACAGGGCCCTGGCACTCCTTGTCCATTCTCCTAGCCCATCCTCTCTCCTTTTGCTCAGCAAACACCCAGCCTGCTCCCCTTCACCTTCACCTCACTCACCACAGAGGGATCAGAAGAGACCCTCCATCAGCTGCTCACTGCAGAATCCACACTCCTTCCCCCCCGTGCTCCCTCTGAGGAACACTCCTCAGGGTGGGCACCTGCCTTCCATCCTGTGGCAGCTGTGCCTTCTTCTCTCCTGCATTTTCAAGGTTTCCTTCTTCAGGCAACCATTTCCCTCAGCATACAGGTACTCTGCAGTAACGACCCCAATCTTTAAAGAAGAAATGTCTCCGTCTCCATATCCTGCTCTATTCCCTTTTCCACTGTTGGCTGCCTTGGTAACAAAACATCTCAGAAGAACTGCTGATACTGCTGCCTCATTTCCTTTCTTCCCTTTTTTTTCTTGAACCCGCTCCAATCATGCCTTTGACCCTTTATGCTCAGACACTCAGTTGTGTCTGACTGTTTGGGACCCTGTGGATTGTAGCCCACCAAGCTCTCTGTCCATGCAATTCTCTAGGCAGGAATGCTGGAGTGGGCTGCCATTCTCTTCTCTGGGGGTCTTCCCTTCTGACCCTTCACTCTTCTGAGACAGCTCTCGTCAAGGCCACTAATAAACTAGTGTTGCTAAAAACAAGGTTGGCTACCCCTTGGATACTTCTGTTCTCCTTTACTTGACCTATATCAGATCCAAGGATGAAACGCCCAGCAGAGGATGGGCTTTTCTTTTACCATCTGCTTCTGCAGAGAATTAGGTGGATAACACTGGGCAGCCAATGCAGGCAAAAGCGTTTCCACCCTATTGAGAAAACTTTAGATAGTTTTGGGCTAGCTTTAGGCACAAAGTGATAAGAAGAAAAACCAAGCTGGCATGTAACTCTTCTGTGGTTTTAGACGGAGAATCTTTCTTGAGAAGCAATAGACAAGACAGAATAACATAAAAAGAGGTCATTCCTGAGACCACTGAAGAAATAAAAAAGAAAGTAGAGAGCTCCTTTTAGAGGCACTTCCCTCCAGCCTGCACCTTTATCTCTCAGCATCCCAACAGCCTCCATCCTGGTTCTCAGCCTTGGGAGGCCCAAGCTGTAGCACTGAGGAAGTCACATCCCAAACTGCAAAGTACGAATGAAGTTAGGTAGGTGAAGGATCCCCTGTCCCACTGCAAACTAGAGAAAATGTTTATGAGTAAAGAAAGCTCCCAAGTTGGAAGTACTCTTTTATACAGACATTTTATTACAATGTTGGTTCAGGTGTCTTTTGCCATTATTATTGACACTATTTTAAAAGTCTGCTATTGGTGGTTTCCTGTGGGCTGAACTGGAGACCCAAATTCCACACAAAAAACATGCACTTAATTTCTAAATGGTTCACTTCAAACATCAGGGCGATACTGCAACTCTGCAAGTTGGCGAAA
Organism: Bos mutus; assembly: GCF_027580195.1. NCBI lineage: Eukaryota > Metazoa > Chordata > Mammalia > Artiodactyla > Bovidae > Bos > Bos mutus. The sequence continues at coordinate 2,709,003 of NC_091628.1, read as the reverse complement.
ACTCTATACAGGTGCTCAGAGTTACGAAATAAATCGCAATTTGACGCCGGTAGGCTTGTATCTTTTTTTATGTGAAATTAGTTCCAAATACAAGGTGACACACTTGGACACATGGGCTCTTTAAATGGAGATGAAAGCATCAAGGCAAAGTAGAATGCTTCCTCGGAGAGGGCAGTGGCACCCCACTCCAGCACTCTTGCCTGGAAAATCCATGGACGGAGGAGCCTGGTGGGCTGCAGTCCATGGGGTCCCCAAGAGTCGGACACGACTGAGCGACTTCTTCACTCTTCACTTTCATGCACTGGAGGAGGAAATGGCAACCCACTCCAGTGTTCTTGGCTGGAGAATCCCAGGGACAGGGGAGCCTGGTGGGCTGCTGTCTATGGGGTCGCACAGAGTCGGACACGACTGAAGTGACTTAGCAGCATCAGAATGCTTCCTTAGTTCTCCAAAGACAGGAAACTTCTGCTATTATTTTATGAATCAAATCCAAGGTTTTTTTTTTCACCTTTAAGATATTGTAATTGATGTCTGTGAAAAGAAGTATGATCTATCTAGGACTACTGCTAATATCCAGGCCACTGGTGATTCAAGTACAGATGGGCCAGGGCCAGCTGCTATTTTTAGTGCTAGGCCAGTAAGGAAATCCAATCTACACATCTTGTATTTATGTTTCTGTAGCAATAAACAGGGTGAGAATACATGTCATTATCCTTTAAGATAGGGAAACTCACTTATTTCCATTTAATTCCTTATGTGATTCTTACTGTAGACTTGGTTCTACAGTCCTACACAGTTGTTATTGTTGTTGTTGTTTTCTGAAACTAAATGAAAAGTTGGAAATTGTTGAAAAGTTGAATGGGTCTCAAATACAGAGAATCTGCTAGACCTGAGAGAGAGAGAGAGAGACAGAGAGAGAGAGAGAGAGAGAGAGAGAGAGAGAGAGAGAGAGAATAAAAGCCTTAAACCACAAACTGGGCTGGATCCAACATGACCTTGGCAGAATACATATTTGGATGACAAAGAAAGTTAGAAACAAAAAACCATGCCCAACCCACCCTCCTAAGTTAACTTTTCCATCATTTCTTGAGTAACATAAAAGACGCAAGAACCGGGAAAGTCGCTGAGAAAAAAGAAAATATAAATGTATGTAATCCAGCATCTAAATGAGGAAGTATTTCAGCCAACAGCTGTTATGTTTCCTGAGCTAAGAAGGCAAGGCTAAGGCTCTGGCTGACAGCCCTTGGGGAAAACCCTCTCTGCTACAGGAAATATCAGTTATGGTTCAGAAAGAGGCATTATTTCCTTTAAGTCAGTATTGATCCTCCATCACATTGTGGTTCTAATGGGCACTGGGTTCTTAGAAGTGCCAATTCTCAGATGAAATATGAAATAGAGCTCCTGCCTTTTGTGGTCAATGGTGAGCCTGTGGTAGTTTGACAGGAGGAAGAATAGAGAACTCTGGTGTCCTAAATTGACTGCATCTCTTCAGTCTTCCTGAAATTTGATCTCTCCTTACAGTTCTTTACCTTTTGCTCTTAACTATTACTTTGACCTATTAAGCAGCTGTTTGGTTTACTCAGTAATACCATTTCTTTGGCAGGAGAAAAAATGACCCATAAATATAATTTTAAAGCACTACTGGGCCTACATGATAGTAAAGTGTGTGACAAATATATGTTTTTAATCTATACAATAACTGAAGTTACTGCTGGCCACCTGCAGCCTTTACCCCTGTGGTTTTCCTTACTATTGATTTACTGGTGCTATAAATAATTGTCTTTTCTTTGCTTCATTTTGCTGTTTATTTTACTTTTTGTATTGAAAACATATAAAAAATGATCAAAAAGATAAAAAAAGATAAAAAAGATCAAAAGGGCATTTTGTATATATCTAAAAATCTTTTAGGAGTGTCAAGAAATTCTTATAGAAACCAATTAAGTAGAAACAAAAATGATAAAAAAAGATTACTCCCCCAATTTAAACAAAAGAAAGCAGAGATGACAGATAAAAGCCATTTTGAATAAAGGAGATAACTGACAATTAAATTAGGATTTTTGCATTAACTAGATATATACACTTCTATTCACTGGTCATATCAAACACTCTCTTCCAATAACAGAAGAGATGACTCTACACATGGACATCAGCAGATGGACAATACCAAAATCAAATTGATTATGTTCTTTGCAGTCAAAGACGGAGAAGCTCTATACAGTCAGCAAAAACAAGACTGGGAGCTGACTGTGGCTTAGATCGTGAACTCCTTGGTGCAAAATTCAGACTGAAATTGAAGAAAGTAGGGAAAACCACTAGACCATTCAGGTATGACCTAAATCAAGTCTCTTATGATTATACAGTGGAAGTGACAAATAGATTCAAGGGATTAGATTTGATAGACAGAGTGCCTGAAGAAATATGGACGGAGGTTCGTAACACAGTACAGGAAGTGGTGATAACCATGTTCATGGATTGAAAGAATCAATATAGTGAAAATGAATATACTACCCAAAGCAATTTATAGATTCAATGCAATCCCTATCAAGCTACCAACGGTATTCTTCACAGAGCTAGAACAAATAATTTCACAATTTGTATGGAAATACAAAAAACATTGAATAGCCAAAGCTATCTTGAGGAAGAAGAATAGAACTGGAGGAATCAACCTACCTGACTTCAGGCTCTACTACAAAGCCACAGTTATCAAGACAGTATGGTACTGGCACAAAGACAGAAATATAGATCAATGGAACAAAATAGAAAGCCCAGAGATAAATCCACGCACATATGGACACCTTATCTTTGACAAAGGAGGCAAGAATATACAATGGATTAAAGACAATCTCTTTAACAAGTGGTGCTGGGAAAACTGGTCAACCACTTGTAAAAGAATGAAACTAGAACACTTTCTAACACCATACACAAAAATAAACTCAAAATGGATTAAAGATCTCAACGTAAGACCAGAAACTATAAAACTCCTAGAGGAGAACATAGGCAAAACACTCTCTGACATATATCACAGCAGGATCCTCTATGACCCACCTCCCAGAATATTGGAAATAAAAGCAAAAATAAACAAATGGGACCTAATTAAACTTAAAAGCTTCTGCACAACAAAGGAAACTATTAGCAAGGTGAAAAGGCAGCCTTCAGAATGGGAGAAAATAATAGCAAATGAAGCAATGGACAAACAACTAATCTCAAAAATATACAAGCAACTCCTACAGCTCAACTCCAGAAAAATAAATGACCCAATCAAAAAATGGGCCAAAGAACTAAACAGACATTTCTCCAAAGAAAACATACAAATGGCTAACAAACACATGAAAAGATGCTCAATATCACTCATTATCAGAGAAATGCAAATCAAAACCACTATGAGGTACCATTTCACGCCAGTCAGAATGGCTGCAATCCAAAAGTCTACAAGCAATAAATGCTGGAGAGGGTGTGGAGAAAAGGGAACTCTCTTACACTGTTGGTGGGAATGCAAACTAGTACAGCCACTATGGAGAAGAGTGTGGAGATTCCTTAAAAAACTGGAAATAGAACTGCCATACAACCCAGCAATCCCACTGCTGGGCATACACACTGAGGAAACCAGAATAGAAAGAGACACATGTATCCCAATATTCATTGCAGCACTGTTTATAATAGCCAGGATATGGAAGCAACCTAGATGTCCATCAGCAGATGAATGGATAAGAAAGCTGTGGTACATATACACAATGGAGTATTACTCAGCCATTAAAAAGAATACATTTGAATCAGTTCTAATGAGGTGATGAAACTGGAGCCTATTATACAGAGTGAAGTAAGCCAGAAAGAAAAACACCAATACAGTATACTAACGCATATATATGGAATTTAGAAAGATGGTAACAATAACCATGTTATTGAGACACTGATGTATAGAACAGTCTTACGGACTCTGTGGGAGAGGGAGAGGGTGGGAAGATTTGGGAGAATGGCATTGAAGCATATATAATATCATGTATGAAACGAGTCGCCAGTCCAGGTTCGATGCACGATACTGGATGCTTGGGGCTGGTGCACTGGGACGACCCAGAGGGATGGTATGGGGAGGGAAGAGGGGGGAGGGTTCAGGATGGGGAACACATGTATACCTGTATGGATTCATTTCGATATTTGGCAAAACTAACACAATATTGTAAAGTTTAAAAATAAAATAAAATTAAAAAAAAATTAAAAAAACCCCCAAAAACCAGCTTGAACATCTGGAAGTTCATGGTTCACGTATTGCTGAAGCTTGGCTTGGAGAATTTTAAACATTACTAGCATGTGAGATGAGTGCAATTGTGTGGTAGTTTGAGCATTCTTTGGCATTGCCTTTCTTTGGGACTGGAATGAAAACTGACCTTTTCCAGTCCTGTGGCCACTGCTGAGTTTTCCATATTTGCTGGCATATTGAGTGCAGCACTTTCACAGCGTCATCATCATCAGGAAAATGCAAATCAAAACCACAGTGAAATATCACTTCATACTTGCTAAAATGGTTATTATCAAAAGACAAGTAATAACTGTTGGAGAGGAGGTGCAGCAAAGCGAATCCTTGTGCACTGTTGGTGGGAATGTAAATTTGTGCAGCTACTATGGAAAGCAGCATGGAGGTTCCTCAAAAATTTAAAATAGAGCTGTCATATCATCTAGCAATTCCATTTCTGACTATTTATTTGAGGAAAGTGAAAACACTAATTTGAAAAAAATATGCACACCCATGTTCATTGCAGCCTTATTTACAATAACCAAGATATGGAAACAGCCTAAATGTCCATCAGTGGATGAATGGATAAAGGAGATATAGACGAGAGTCAAAATTTACAGTCTTCCAGTTATAAAATAATTTGTAGGATGTAATGTACAGCATGGAGACTACTGTTAATAATACTATACTGCACATTTGAAAGTTGCTAAAAGACTAGATCTTAAAAATTCTTACACTGAAAAAAATTATGTAACTGTATATGGTGATGAATGTTAACTAGACTTATTGTGGTGAACATTTCACAATATATACAAATATCAAATCATGTTGTACACCTGAAACTAATATAATGTTGTGTGTCAATTATACTTCAATAAAAAATTTTAAATGTCAAAAAAAAAAAAAAAGGAAGTGGTGATAAAAACCATTTTCAAGAAAAAAGAAATGCAAAAAGGCAAAATGGTTATCTGAGGAGGTCTTACAAATGGCTGAGAAAAGAAAAGAAGCTAAAGGCAAGGGAGAAAAGGAAAGATACATTCATCTGAATGTAGAATTCCAAAGAATAGCACAGAGAAAAAAGAAAGCCTTCCTAAGTGACCAATGCAAAGAAATAGAGGAAAACAGTAGAATGGGAAAGACTAGAGATCTCTTCCAGATGATTAGAGCTACCAAAGGAACATTTCATGCAAAGACGGGCACAATAAAGGACAGAAACTGTATGGACCTAACAGAAGCAGATGATATTAAGAAGAGGCGGCAAGAATACACAGAAGAACTGTACAAAAAAGATCTTCATGACCCAGATAACCACGATGGTGTGATCACTCACCTAGAGCCAGACATCCTGGGCCTTAGGAAGCATATCTAGAAACAAAGCTAGTGGAGGTGATGGAATTCCAGTTGAGCTATTTCCAGTCCTAAAAGATGATGCTGTGAAAGTGCTGCCCTCAATATGTCAGCAAATTTGGAAAACTCAGCAGTGGCCAAAGGACTGGAAAAGATCAGTTTTCATTCCATTTCCAAAGAAGGGTAATGCCAAAGAACATTCAAACTATCACACAATTGCACTCAGTTCACATGCTAGTAAAGTAATGTTCAAAATTTTCCAGGTGAGGCTTCAATAGTACATGAACCGAGAACTTCCAGATGTTCAAGTTGGATTTAGAAAAGGCAGAGGAACCTGAGATGGAATTGACAACATCCGCTGAATCACTGAAAAAGGAAAAGAGTTCCAGAAAAACATCTACTTCTGCTTCATTGACTAAGCTAAAGCCTTTGACTATGTGGACCACAAGAAACTGTGCAAAATTCTTCAAGAGATGGGAATAACATATCACCTTCCCTGCTTCCTGAGAAACCTGTATGTGGGGCAAGAAGTAACAGTTAGGATTGGACACAGAACAACTGACTGGTTCCAAATTGGGAAAGGAGTACATCAAGGCTGTATATTGTCACCTTGCTTATTTAACTTATATGCAGAGCACATCATGAGAAACGCCAGGGTGGATAAAGCACAAGCTGGAATCAAGATTGCTGGGAGAAATATCAATTGCCTCAGATATGCAGATGACACCACCCTTATGGCAGAAAGTGAAGAAGAACTAAAAGCCTTTTGATGATGGTGAAAGAGGAGAGTGAAACGCTGGCTTAAAGCTCAACATTCAAAAAACAAAGGTCATGGCATCTGGTCCCATCAGTTCAGTTCAGTTGCTCAGTTGTGTCTTTGCAACCCCATGAATCGCAGCACGCCAGGCCTCCCTGTCCATCACCATTTCCCGGAGTTCACTCAGACTCACGTCCATCGAGTCGGTGATGCCATCCAGCCATCTCATCCTCTATCGTCCCCTTTTCCTCCTGGCCCCAATCCCTCCCAGTATCAGGGTCTTTTCCAATGAATCAACTCTTCGCATGAGGTGGCCAAAGTATTGGAGTTTCAGCTGTAGCATCATTCCTTCCAAAGAAATCGCAGGGCTGATCTCCTTTAGGATGGACTGGTTGGATCTCCTTGCAGTCCAAGGGACTCTCAAGAGTCTTCTCCAACACCACAGTTCAAAAGCGTCAATTCTTCGGCGCTCAGCTTTCTTCATAGTTCAACTCTCCCATCCACACACGACCACTGGAAAAACCATAGCTTTGACTAGACGGACCTTTGTTGGCAAAGTAATATCTCTGCTTTTCAATATGCTATCTAGTCCCATCACGTCATGGCAAATAGATGGGGAAACAGTGACAGACTTTATTTTCTTGGGCTCCAAAATCACTGCACATGGTGACTGCAGCCATGAAATTACAAGATGCAAAAAAAAAAAAAAAAAAAAAAATAAATAAATAAAAGATGCTTGCTCCTTGGAAGACAAGTTATGACCAACCTAGACAGCATATTAAAAAGCAGAGACATTACTTTGCCGATGAAGGTCCACCTAGTTAAAACTATGGTTTTTCCAGTAGTCATGTATGGATGTGAGAGCTGGACCACAAAGAAGGCTCAATGCCAAAGAATTGATGCTTTTGAACTGTGGTGTTGGAGAAGACTCTTGAGAGTCCCTTGGACAGCAAGGAGATCCAGCCAGTCAATCCTAAAGGACATCTGTCCTGAATATTCATTGGAAGGACTGACACTGAAGCTGAAGCTCCAATACTTTGTCCACCTGATGAGAAGAACGGACTCATTGGAAAAGACCCTGATGCTGGGCAAGATTGAAGGCAGGAGGACAAGGGGATGACAGAGGATAAAATGGTTGGATGGAATCACCAACTCATCAATGGACATGAGTTTGAGCAAGCCCTGGGAGATGCTGAAGAACAGGGAAGCCTGGCATGCTGCAGTCCTTTGGGTCTCAAGGAATCTGACATGACTGATGAACTGAACAATAATAACAATAATTCAGTCTTGGTCTATTTCACTGTCCTTTGAATAAAAATTTAAAGACAGCACTGCTGTTTTGCACAATCACAGAACACATTTTCAACTCAAATTTTCATGTGCAAAGCAACTCCCTCTTAACTTTTATATACCAAAACCAACCAAAGCATCTGTTTACTATTACTAGTCTTGCTATCTGTCACTGACAGCTGTCTCAAGCTACCAGGCACTAGTGGTCACCAGTGTGTGGCTTAGCAGCCATTAAGTAAATGGTTTTTAAAGTATGCAATTGCCTGTCAACTGATGGATACCAGATAGTAAATAAATTCATGGGTTGGTCTGGTGGTTTATGAGGAAGAATGTAGGCAAATTATACAGGTATATAGCTTGATATTACAGTTAGTGGATACATAATATATGTTAAGCCTTTTGCTATGCTATGCTAAGTCACTTCAGTTGTGTCTGACTCTGTGTGACCTCATAGATGGTAGCCTACCAGGCTCCCCTGTCCCTGGGATTCTCCAGGCAAGCACACTGGAGTGGGTTGCCATTTCCTTCTCCAATGCATGAAAGTGAAAAGTGAAAGTGAAGTCACTCAGTTGTGTCCGACTCTTAGCAACCCCATGGACTGCAGCCTACCAGGCTCCTCCGTCCATGGGATTTTCCAGGCAAGAGTACTGGAGTGGGGTGCCATTGCCTTCTCCGTGTTAAACCTTTTATGTGTTATTTAAAAATGTTTCCAACAACTCTAAGATAAAAGTATTAACAACTTCTCTGGTCACTCAGACGGTAAAGAATCTGCCTGCAATGTGGTAGACCTGGGTTTGATCCCTGGATTGGGATGATCCCCTGGAGAAGGGAATGGTTACCCACTCTAGTAGTCTTGCCTGGAAAAATCCCATGGACCGAGGAGCCTGGTGGGCTACAGTCCATGGGGTTGCAAAGAGTCGGACATGACTGAGCAACTAACACTTCGACTAACACTTAATAAATGAGGAAACTGAGGTTTAGATAAGTCCATGAACCTCAAGGTCACAGAGACTTCGATATTTGCCTCCAGCAAACATAATTCACATCTTACTCCCCCACAGCTCTGGGGGCAGAGGATGAGGCCATGGCAAAAGACATATTGTGAAAGGAAAAGAGCACTTTACACTTGAGATTTGAGGAGAAGCCTATACCCCATGCTAATGACCAGGAAGCGGTACTGGAAAATAACCAGATGAATACTGTAGGAACTAAATATTTTCCTTAGGCCATTTCTAAGTGGGATCTTATAGTGTGCTTATGTATTTATATTTTGTATATTTCCTAGGTCAACATTTACTAGATACCACAAACGCAGTTTTTTTTTTTTTTTTTCCTAAATGAGTAAGGTATGCTATTTCAATTCCATTTCACTTTCACAGAATCATATAATATCGAGGCCAACCTCAGGTTTGGAAAGACCCTTAGTGAGTTGCCAGAACCATCTATCCAAAGCCTGAATTCCCTTTACTCAGAATCCCATCCAATGGTTGTCCAGTCTAAATCTGAAGACCTCTAGTCATAGTCTCACCATCTCACAAGGCAATATATTCCTCTAATAATTAAATGTTTTAACTTATATTTATCTAGTGTTTGTTCCCCTAAAATCTTAGTCACTAGTCCTACTGATTTTTCCCACTACGGCCGTATTAAGAGAGTCTCAAAAATATACAAGCAACTCCTGCAGCTCAATTCTAGAAATATAAACGACCCAAACAAAAAGTGGGCCAAAGAACTAAACAGACATTTCTCCAAAGAAGACATACAGATGGCTAACAAACACATGGAAAGATGCTCAACATCACTCATTATCAGAGAAATGCAAATCAAAACCACAATGAGGTACCATTTCACGCCAGTCAGAATGGCTGCGATCCAAAAGTCTACAAGTCATAAATGCTGGAGAGGGTGTGGAGAAAAGGGAACTCTCTTACACTGTTGGTGGGAATGCAAACTAGTACAGCCACTATGGAGAACAGTGTGGAGATTCCTTAAAAAACTGGAAATAGAACTGCCTTATGACCCAGCAATCCCACTGCTGGGCATACACACTGAGGAAACCAGAAGGGAAAGAGACACGTGTACCCCAATGTTCTTTGCAGCACTGTTTATAACAGCCAGGATATGGAAGCAACCTACATATCCATCAGCAGACGGATGGATAAGAAAGCTGTGGTACATATACACAATGGAGTATTACTCAGCCATTAAAAAGAAAACATTTGAATCAGTTCTAATGAGGTGATGAAACTGGAGCCTATTATACAGAGTGAAGTAAGCCAGAAAGAAAAACACCAATACAATATACTAACGCATATATATGGAATTTAGAAAGATGGTAACAATAACCCTGTATGTGAGACAGCAAAAGAGACACAGATGCATAGAACAGTCTTTTGGACTCTGTGGGAGAGGGCGAGGGTGGGATGCTTTGGGAAAATGGCATTGAAACATGTATGTTATCATATGTGAAACAAATCGCCAGTCCAGGTTTGATACATGATACAGGACGCTCGGGGCTGGTGCACTGGGATGACCCAGAGGGATGGGATGGGGAGGGAGATCGGAGGGGGGTTCAGGATGGGGAACCCATGTACACCCATGGCGGATCCATGTCAATGTATGGCAAAACCAATACAATATTGTAAAGTAATTAGCCTCCAATTAAAATAAATAAATTTATATTACAAAAAAGAGAGAGTCTAATTCCTCTTCCATTCACCAGTTCTTCAACTATTTAAAGACAGATATCGCAATCCCCAAATCTTTGCCAAGCCAAACAATTTCTTCAACTATTCTTCCAGAGATCATAAGCTGAAGTCATTGTTAAGTTAACTCATTAGTTAACCCGCTGAATACTTATCCACCATGCTAGGTGCTCAGGCCTTGAGACATTCTGGGTCCTGTCATTTCTATTATGAACATGCAAAACCATTATTTAGTTAGTCCAAAATTCTGCAGAAAAAACAAACCCAACTAGTGTACCAGTACCAAAACACACGAGAACTGATGCTCATAGAATCTTTTTGAATATAACCTTATAAACTTGAAGTTGATTTTCAGCCTAATAAAAATCTGCTTAAAACTACCTGTGTTTATTCATTGGAGAATTCAGTCCTGCAATGCATGTAATGAAGATGATTTTAAATGAAATAACTTTAGGTATGACTTTATACATAAAAATGTTCCTTTAGGTCTCCCCAGCCTGTCACCACATATAGAGTCACATTCACTAGCCATATCGAAACAAAAGCAGCATGTTCAAGGAGCAAGAAAAACAAACTCGTATCATCTAATTCTGATCTAACTTGCTAGAATGTAAGCTCCACAAAGGCAACAATCTTTGTTTCATTCACAAAGAATAAATAAAATAGTTCTTAGAATAGTGCCTGCTTTATAACAGGTGTTTAAAACATTATTTCTTGAGTGACAAAACCTAAGCGTGCCATAGTTTTACCACCTGACTTCATATTAATCCTTCCCAAAGAAAACACTTCAGAAGAACACTCTGAGAAACTGATGACATGTCAACTTTTATTTCATGTACACATTTGTGCTTTCTGGCCTCCTGAGGACCTAGCTTCGAGTCTAGAATGGCACTGTCCAATGGAGATACAACAAGCATCATGAAAGTGAGCTACACATGCTACTTAACACTGTCCAGTGGTCACCCTAAAAACTGGGGAAGGAAACCAGGTGTAACTAGTCTGAACAAGGCAGTTTACTTAACCAATGTTAACTTTATCATTTCAACATGTAAGCAAAATAAAAAATATACTAGCGAAATCCTTAATTTTTCTTTTGTACTAAGTCTTCAAAATCAAATATGTATTTTATAGTTATAGTACATATTTTTTCCATATATTTTATTCACATATAAGGACAACAAGGCTTTGTTATATCTAATCTTTTCAGGCTGATATAGAAAACTGGTAATTCCCCCTAAATTCATTAATACAGGTGCAGATTATACTTCCTGTTATTCCTTGAAGCCCCATATGACCAGAAACTAGATGGGGCCACTGAAAGTAAATGAAAGCAACACGTTGAATTTCCCATCTATGTCCTTAAAAGAAAAAAATTTTATTTATTTCTCCTCCACAAAGACTTAGTGTGAGAGGCAGAGTAGCTGTTTCAGAACCCAAGAAGGAGGTTCCATGTCGAGGCCGGCAGCACACAGGACACAATGAAGCAGCAGCCCGCGAGCCTGTGGGAAGCGTTTTGTGCTGTGTATTTTCATAATGCAAAATATTTTTGTATTTTATAATCAATGTTACACTTCGATCTTTGTAATAACATTCTAAGTCCACAATTTAAATTATAATATACATATTTTAGGGCTTCCCTGGTGGCTCAGATGGTAAAGAATCTGCCTGCAATGCAGGAGACCTGGGTACGATCCCTGGGTTGGGAAGATCCCCTGGAGGAGGGCATGGCAACTCACTCCAGTGTTCTTGCCTGGAGAATCCCATGGACAGAGGAGCCTGGCGGGTCACAGTCCATGGAGTCACAGAGTTGGACATGACTGAGCAACTAACATATACACACATACATGTAATAATTCAAAGACAGAGTTAATTCAGAATTCTGTTCTATATGTTATAAATTTGTACTGTATAAGCACACAATTAAATATATATTTTTATAAAAATAAATATATATTTTCAGATAGATAATTTAATGAATAAATAACTGAAAATAGTTTTCTATTCAATAGAGAAATGGTATCTTTTCTGCTATCAGTTTGAATGTTTCCAGGCTTCTTTGTAGCATTTGAGAAAAAGGGAAATAGTCTCAATTTGGAGAAGCCTAAATGTACCATAGCTCTTGAGCCAAACTAGTTACATGGAAGATTGGCAAAGCTCAAATTAATTTAAGTTAAATAAAACATATCTTAGTTTGCTATTGAATTGGAATTAGCTGTTGTCTTTTTCCACATTATTAAATGTTGAAATGACCAATGGTTCTATGCTCCTAGTTCTTCTATTCAGTAGCTATTCTCTTTTATTTTCTATCTATATATACATGTCTCAAATACATATGCACAGCCAAAACTTACTTCCTTCACTCAAAATTCATAGACCCTATTGCAAGCACATCTTAATTCAGACTAGTCACAGTCTGAGAGCTCAAGAGCCACACACAGCTATTGGCTACTGTCCTGACAGCACAGGCCTAGAACCTGGGGTTTCTACCAGTGCTAACACCTGTAAGAGTTTTGAATCAGGTGTCTTTATAGAAAACTCTAGTGATGTTGTGGGAATGCAAACTTAGTACAGCCACCATGGAGAACAGTGTGGAGATTCCTTAAAAAACTGGAAATAGAACTGCCATACGACCCAGCAATCCCAGTGCTGGGCATACACACTGAGGAAACCAGAATTGAAAGAGACACGTGTACCCCAATGTTCATCGCAGCACTGTTTATAATAGCCAGGACATGGAAGCAACCTAGATGTTCATCAGCAGATGAATGGATAAGAAAGCTGTGGTACATACAAACAATGGAATATTACTCAGCCACTAAAAAGAAAACATTTGAATCAGTTCTAATGAGGTGGATGAAACTGGAGCCTATTATACAGAGTGAAGTAAGCCAGGAAGAAAAACACCAATACAGTATACTAATGCATATATATTGAATTTAGAAAGATGGTAACAATAACCCTGTATGTGAGACAGCAAAAGAGACACAGATGCATAGAACAGTCTTTTGGACTCTGTGGGAGAATGTGAGGGTGGGATGATTTGGGAGAATGGCATTGAAACACGTATGTTATCATATGTGAAACGAATCGCTGGTCCAGGTTCGATACACGATATAGGATGCTTGGGGCTGGTGCACTGGGATGACCCAGAGGGATGGGATGGCGAGAGAGGTGGGAGAGGGGTTCAGGATGGGGAACACGAGTACACTCGTGGCAGATTCATGTCGATGTATGGCAAAACCAATACAATATTGAAAGTAATTAGCCTCCAATTAAATATATATTAAAAAAAAAAGAAAACTCCAGTGATGAGTAACTATCTCAGATGGAATTTGTACTATTCACTTCAGTTCAGTCACTCAGTCGTGTCTGACTCTTTGCGAGCCCATGAACCACAGCACACCAGGCCTCCCTGTCCATCACCAGCTCCCGGAGTTTACCCAAACCCATGTCCATCGAGTCAGTGATGCCATCCAAACATCTCATCCTCTGCCGTCCCTTTCTCCTCCTGCCCTCAATCTTTCCCAGCATCAGGGTCTTCCCGATGAGTCAGCTCTTCGCATCAGGTGGCCAAAGTGTTGGAGGTTCAGCTCCAACATCAGTCCTTCCAATGAACACCCAGGACTGATCTCCTTTAGGATGGACTGGTTGGATCTCCTTGCAGTCCAAGGGACTCTCAAGAGTCTTCTCCTACACCACAGTTCAAAAGCATCAATTCTTCGGCGCTCAGCTTTCTTCACAGTCCAACACTCACATCCATACATGACCACTGGAAAAACCATAGCCTTGACTAGATGGACCTTTGTTGGCAAAGTAATGTCTCTGCTTTTGAATATGTTATCTAGGTTGGTCATAACTTTCCTTCCAAGGAGTAAGTGTCTTTTAATTTCATGGCTGCAATCACCATCTGCAGTGATTTTGGAGCCCCCAAAAATGTGTACTATTAGAAAGCTAATAATTAGTATTAACAAAATTTAGGGATTATACCAAAAATAATTTTTAAGCTTTAGTTAAAAGTTCTAATTGATATCCTAGTAGAAATTAATATTGTCCATTTCCCCATATTTGCTAAAAATACTTCTAAATTTATTATGTCACCATATAGGGGGATGTACAGTTCAAAGGGCTGAAGTAAAAGTTATAAAATCAAGATCAGAAGCCCCAGCTTTGTATGGATATGCAGTTTGGAATTTTCCTCCTCAGTATCAGGAATGCATTTAAATCAGCAAGTTATTTCCCTATGTAACTCAGATTAGAAATCTTAGTTTTGTTCTATGGTCACAGATTGTATGACAATAATAATTAGATATCAGGTAAATATGTGCTGTTTGAATTATATAGGGAAATAAATTGCAGATAAAAATACAACCCTAAAACTGAGGGGAAAAAAATTTCCCAAATACATACCTTATTGAGATTAGGTCCATAAGTGAAAGATAAGGTATTAAAGGAATCAGTTACTACAGAAGGAAAACGCTTTTCAAACATTATTTTTTTTAGCTACATGAAAAACATCCAAGTGAAAGAATATAATGTTCCAAAATTTAGCATTTCATTGTGATTTTGTTTTATAAGGAAAGGAAGCCACAGTTGTACATTCCCAGGTAATTTGGATTTATGTAACTTCTGTGAACGGGAAAATAGGCAATGACTAAAGATTCAAAGTGCAGTCGTGAAACTGAATGCTATAATGACATACCTATTGTTTCCACTGTCTCTGCTTTGACGTATGTTTATCCAGCCACCAAGGCACAGGGAGACCAAGTTACCATTCAGATTCTTTTACTTTGCAGTTCTGTAGACGTTTTAGTAAATCAGTGAAAATTAGAAGGATCTAACATACTAAATGTGACTCTCCTTCTTTCCAAAATGAGATTGACCTTTATTTCTTGCCATTCTCCTATTCAAACTGGAACAGGACCTACACTGGGCCAAGGTGCAGAGGCACATGTTAAAGCTGACAGACCTGCCTTTTCTGATTGTTCTGCTCATAGCCCAGCAGCATTACCGTGTACTGGATTGATGGTACCAAGTTTCACTATAAAATCCGAAATGACTAAGATTTTGGTTTCTTGTATTTCTAGAAAATGAGTAAAAAAGATTTTGGCATGACTCACAGTCATTACCTTAGAGAGCAGCTCAGGCTATTATATGACTGCCTCCTGCTGTTGTCTGAGCTAAGTAGGAGGATCTTATTCAACCATATTCTTTTTACAGATTTATAGCTCACTGGCCTTCTTCCTCCAAAGTACAATTCTGCATACTATGCCCTTGGACCAGTAATCTAGGAAGATATGTTGATGGTGTCTCAACATATCTGAGTTCCGTCCCTGTTTAGGCTACGAAATACCTGACAAAAATCCAGGAAACACCCCTAGTATGGATCTTATCTATTGAAAAAGAGGCTGCCTTCAGCAGTAATTCCCATGCACATATCCGAAGGAAAAGGCATGAAAAAATATGTTATTTTGAAATCTTTTAGCAGATTTCTCCTAAAGAAAAATATTAACAAGTATGAGTTAAAATAATATGGTAGGAAACAGAAATGTTTAAAGGCTTTAGATTCTGTTTCTAAAATATGGAAGGCGTACAGGACAATTTAGGGTAAAAACTACTTATTTTTAGAACTAGCATATTTGGATCAATGATTTGGGTGCTGGTTGTAGAGTCCCTTGTGCTCAGCCTGCAATCTGACTTCTGATAGCTTCGGCTGAGTCAAAGAATATCGATCTGCATTTTAAAGGTGAAATTTTTGATCGGCAAAATAAGTCAGGCAAAGAGGATCTTTCTTAGAAGCTGCTCCCTTTTAATGAGGAAACATAAGTCAATGTCACTTCAGTTATTTTCTTGCAATAAAAATCTAAGCTTGGTTCCTA
Source organism: Bos mutus (assembly GCF_027580195.1). NCBI lineage: Eukaryota > Metazoa > Chordata > Mammalia > Artiodactyla > Bovidae > Bos > Bos mutus. The sequence continues at coordinate 2,692,800 of NC_091628.1, read as the reverse complement.
TGAAAGCCCAGGGTGCATCGAGATCTTGGAAAAATTGGTTTCTGTAAACAACTAATTCTGAATGCAGCATCGGCTGGGCCTGTGCTTCCTAAGATGCTCTGGACACACAGTCAGGTCTGACTACGTAATTCCCTCTTTCCATTTACTGCTAGATTCCTGCCTCAGGCTTCTCTAGCCAGCAGGGACAGTTTCCTCAAAGACCCGCATCCACCCATCTTCCCAGGGCTTTGGAGCACCTCCTGTCTCCATGGTAACACAAAACACAAGGCGGGAGAAATGTATCACAGAGCAGGCAGAAAAGAAAGATATTATGGTGCAGTACTCTTGGTAAGCTAAAGAAGGTGCTGACTGTAAGAAAGTGGTCACAGGACAAGATGGGGCAATTGTTGGCTGTCCCATTTCTTGTATATTCTCCTAAAAGAGCTACAAGTGTTAGCACAGAAGAAACCTTAAAGTATGTGGAACTTTATAATCCACATTGTACCTGAAATTTAAAAAAAATTACCAGAGACCCACATTAATAATAATCTAGCAATTTATAGTTGATTAAGCTATTGAGATGAAAGGACTCAGTTAGTTGAGATACCAAGTATGAAAAGAAAAAGTTAAATAAATAATCCAGAATGGTTTATGTTAAAGACAAAGGAAAGCGTGTTAATATCACATGGCAGAATGTTCCTCTTTGAATTATTCAGCCTTAGTATTAGTGGCTCAGCTGTGTCTGACTCTTTGCAACCCCATGGACTGTCATGCCCTCCTCCAGGGGATCTTCCTGACCCAGGGATCGAACCCAGGTCTCTTGCATTGCAGGAAGATTCTTTACCGTCTGAGCCACCAGGGAAGATAATGTAAATTTTCCTAGTCTTTTTCAGTTTGGGGCACCAATCTAAATGGAGTATATAAGTCTATTTAGTACAGTGGTTTAGTATTTTCAAATTGTTGGTCAGTTCCAGCCTCTTGCTTGTTTACAAGCAGCATCTATAACTCATGGTGCAGCATATGAGGAATGGTAATGCTTCAATTTGAAGCAGAAGACATTCACACAAACACGTAACATCTACACATTATGAAACACACATTCATGTGGATATTTACCAGATACCGACTCTAAAAATACTTCATGCAAGCCTCTAAAATAATGCTGAACATCAACGCTAGAAGCTTGCTGTGAACTTCAGGACGTCTGTTTGAAACGCTGCACAGAACAGCTGGCTGCGAGGCCTTAGTGCGGCACCTGTGGACGCATTTCAGGCACCGGGACTGAGAGGTCCACAAAGTTGGCTCTGGACTCTGCTCTCTGAGGCAGCACACCCACAGTCAGACCGGCAGAGATTCAGGGAAGCTAAGCATACACCTGTAGAACTCGTAAGAGCTGAGATTTCATCAGTCAGTTACGAGCTACTGCCACCAGAGGTCAGACAGTCACACCGTCACTGGTCATCAAATGAGCACTAGAGCACCGAGAATAATTTATCTTTAGTGACTTAAAAATATGGAACGTAATACATTCTTTTATAACCGCTACAATACAGTAATAATATGTTTGCTAATTAACTATTCTATTTCTAATGACCTTAGATTTCGTCATGGTACCAGCTTTCCATACAGGCTCTCACTTGACTGGAACAGGAAAAAGATCATTTCAAGTAATGGAATCCTGTAACATAAAACAGCCTCTTCTGCAGTAGATCAAAGAAGTTCTGTGTTCTGCAGTTCTACCAAATCCATTTGGTGATCCTAATATTCAGGGCCTTTCCAACACCAATGATTTTATGTTTCTAATGTAATATCTTGTGTCTGTTTTCTTCCGGAATAGGCAAGCCATATCATCTTACATCTTATCCAAGGAAAGAAGTAATCAGTGCTGGGAGCTTGCTGTGAACTTCAGAATGTCTAATTATAATGAGGTGAGTCATTCCTCATTTGTCCAATGAGCTTTATTTACTATGTGTCAAACCAAGAATACTTGGTTAAAAAACAACAAAAATTTCAACTACAACACAATTTGCAAACATGAAATTCAGATTTAGTTCTAACAAAATATAGTCACTTTATCACCATCTGATTATAATGAATAAAATTACAATTAATAAAATACAGCAAGTCCCCTAAACATGAACAAGTTGCAAACTTGCAAAGCTGTGAACGCGTGTGCCATCAGCGTCAGGCGTGGCCACCACGGCAGCCTGTCCCCCGTCTCTCATCTCATCTCTCGGTCCTTGGCTCTCCCGTCCCCAACCCCTCCCTCCTGCATCAGTAACTCCTTTCCTGTCCACTGGATGCCAGTCCCATATGCCAGCTGCTGTATTTGTTGTTCTACTATACTTTTCAAGGTACTATACGGTAAGATTTTAATGATTTCACTTCTTGCATTTGTTTTTTCTGTATTATTTGTGTGACAAACACTGTAAATCTATTAGAGTACAACACTATAGAGCCACCTGTGCTAGGACTGCACCTAGGCTAGCTTTGTTGGACTAACAAGCTGGACTCACAAATGCATTTTCCTAATGGAATATGTTCACATGCAGGGCACTCAGTGCAACTGTACGTTCTCCTCCCAACTTCAGGTTTTGTTTTATAAAAGACTAATAAAAAAACAATATTAATGTGTTTGATACCAAAGAAACATTTCATGCAAAGATGGGCTCAATAAAGGACAGAAATGGTAGGCACCTAACAGAAGCAGATGATATTAAGAAGAGGTGGGAAGAATACACAGAAGAACCGTACAAAAAAGGTCTTCATGACCCAGATAATCATGATGGTGTGATCACTCACCTAGAGCCAGACATCCTGGAATGTGAAGTCAAGTGGGCCTTAGAAAGCATCACTACGAACAAAGCTAGTGGAGGTGACGGAATTCCAGTTGAGCTATTTCAAATCCTGGAAGATGATTCTGAAAAAGTGCTGCACTCAAAAGGCCAGCAAATTTGGAAAACTGAGCAGTGGCCACAGGCCTGGAAAAGGTCAGTTTTCATTCCAATCCCAAAGAAAGGCAATGCCAAAAATGCTCAAACTACCGCACGTTTGCACTCATCTCACATGCCAGTAAAGTAATGCTCAAAATTCTCCAAGCCAGGCTTCAGCAATACATGAACCATGAACTTCCTGATGTTCAAGCTGGTTTTAGAAAAGGCAGAGGAACCAGAGATCAAATTGCCAACATCCGCTGGATCATCAAAAAATCGAGAGACTTTCAGAAAAACATCTAGTTCTATTGACTATGCCAAAGCCTTTGACTGTATGAATCACAACAAACTGTGGAAAATTCTGAAAGAGATGCCTGACCTGCCTCTTGAGAAATCTGTATGCAGGTCAGGAAGCAACAGTTAGAACTGGACATGGAACAACAGACTGGTTCCAAATAGGAAAAGGAGTACGTCAAGGCTGTATATTGTCACCCTGCTTATTTAACTTATATGCAGAGTACATCATGTGAAACGCTGGGCTGGAGGAAGCACAAGCTGGAATCAAGATTGCAGGGAGAAATATTAATAACCTCAGATATGCAGATGACACCACCCTTATGGCAGAAAGTGAAGAGGAACTAAAAAGCCTCTTGATGAAAGTGAAAGAGGAGAGTGAAAAAGTTGGCTTAAAGATGAACATTCAGAAAACTAAGATCATGGCATCTAGTCGCATTACTTCATGGCAAATGGATGGGTAAACAGTTAGAAACAGTGGCTGACTTTATTTTGGGGGCTCCAAAATCACTGCAGATGGTGCCTGCAGCCATGAAATTAAAAGACGCTTGGTCCTTGGAAGGAAAGTTATGACCAACCTAGACAGCGTATTAAAAAGCAGAGACATTACTTTGCCAACAAAGGTCTGTCTGGTCAAGGCTATGGTTTTTCCAGTGGTCATGTATGGGTGTGAGAGTTGATACTATAAAGAAAGTCAGCACTGAAGAACTGAAGCTCTTGAACTGTGGTGCTGGAGAAGACTCTTCAGAGTCCCTTGGACTGCAAGTAGATCCAACCAGTCCATCCTAAAGGAGATCAGTTCTGGGTGTTCATTGGAAGAACTGATGGTAAAGCTGAAACTCCAGTACTTTGGCCACCTGATGCGAAGAGCTGACTCATTGGAAAAGACCCTGATGTTGGGAAAGATTGAGGGCAGGAGAAGGGGATGACAGAGGATGAGATGGCTGGATGGCATCATTGACTCAATGGACATGAATTTGGGTAAACTCCGGGAGCTGGTGATGGACAGGGAGGCCTGGTGTGCTGCAGTGCATGGGGTTGCAAACAGTCAGACACGACTGCGAGACTGAACTGAACTGACTGAACTGAACGTGTGTGAGCACTTACTAAGTGCCCGTCTGCATGAGGTGTTTTAAATGAGTCATCCTACAATCTAATCGAGTGAGATGTTGATTCTCTCCATTTCACAGAGGAGGAAGGGATGAGCTGAGAGGTTAAGAAACTTGCCCAAGGTCAGGAGCAACTTGAGGGTAGAGCTCAAATTCATGCACAATTGGAACCAGATTCAGCTCCAGGCTTCAAACTATAGCACTGTTATTTAACTGGAAAAAAAAAAAAGCTATAAATGCTGAAGGAGAAGTAGACAGTATTCCTGTGTTAGCAGAAGGAACCAAGAGGAACTATGAGACACTTCACTTTTACCGATATTATCTCTGACAAATAATTTAAAAATTTATTGAGCTCTCTAGTTAGACAGAACCAGGAATCTATTTTTCCAGGGTTTTTGCTTGTGTAGTATGAAGTACTGTCTATATTTAAAATTGCAATATAACTAGTTATTCATAGAAGAAGAAAAATTTATGGCCCAGATTCACTAATATGTTAGGAAATACGTAAAGCTAGTTATTTTGACAAATAAACCAGAATCGAGTGGCGAAACCATACACTACTGGGAGCAGGACCTGTGCTTTGCTCACCCCTCGTGGTGTTGAGAGCAGTGCTCTGCATGCAGTACGTTGTACTCCCTGAGCGTTACGCTCAAGGGGGCAGAGGCTATGTTCCATCAATTTCTGGCATGCTGTAGGATCCAAGAGGGACAACATGTGTTCATTCATTGAGTCCAAAAGTATGAACAGTGGGTGCATTATGCTAGGTGTCAGGAGTACAGCAAGAATGAGCAGACACATCTCCTGCCTTCAGGAAGCCTACAACCTAACCACCTTGATATATCTATATTTACCTACATATATCTATATTTCCCTATCATCTATATATGTTGTATCTCTACATCTATATAACAAGGAGAAACAGCAAGAACTGCTTAAAAAGTGTTCTGAGCTGTCAATTATGCCTCTCATTTTGTAAATGCATTATTGAATTTGGTATCTGTTATGATATCTTTTAGCAAAATTAGGATCTGTGCCTCTTAAATAATACACACAAACACTTACGTCCTGTGGGCGTGTTAGATTTCAGAAGAGAATGCTTAGAGGGGAGGGGATGTCCCTTTTGGTAGATGACAAATGAAGGGAACGCAAGCAGAAGGTAACAGGCTCTGGTTAGAGAACGTCTTCTAAGGAGAGCCAATGAATGAGGCCATTTGGGGGACGGATGGAAAGGCAGGAGATGGGAGAGAAGAAAGAGCCTACACAGGAATGCAGGAAAGGACCCAATCAAATTGGGGAGAGCTCATAGCTGGTGAACTGGGCAGGATCTGAGGAGCAACACATGAAGGAGATGGATTTGGACTCAGAATTTCTGAGTCCCAGGCACTTTGGCTCCAGACGCAGATGAGAGCGGTGCTGCCTCCCCCGTTCTTCCCTGCAGTTAAAGCTCTGTTAGTCTCCTTGCAGGCAAGGCTGTGCTCACAGGGCGCAGAGCGACCTGGATCCACTGCTCTACACGGGCCTCTTTTGAGAGACTGGTGTTCCGGTTTCCACTCTCTGTGGTCAGTGTGGAATCAGTCACAGTGTTCCAGCAGGGAGGCCACTCCCCAGGAAGTGCCCCGGCCCGCCTTGTTCATGCTCATTGCATCCTCTTCTTTTCCTCCTGCATTTACCAGAAGCATGATGGGCTTGGGTAACTGACTTTAATGTATGCCTTCTCCACTGCATTCTACCAGACATCTCTCACTGGGTCTCAGTCAAATGGAGACGCTGCTGCTGCTACCATGCACTGTGCCTCTGTGTGCTGGACACAATGAGCGGGCGGCTTCAGTGACTGTCCCACGCCATTGTCTGGGAAGCTGCTGCCGACAGCCCCGTTACACAAGAAAACCAAGGCCCTGAGGTCGGCCACTCCCTGTTAGACCAGGACAACACTCCTGGCTCTGCAACTGTGTCTCCCCCACTAGAGAGGCTGTGACGATTGCCTCAGACGGATTAAAGGCCCTTATGTTGGGGGCAAGGTTAGCTTTACTACCTCTGCTGCCATCTCTACAGATTTGATTTTAGCTGAGCTTACTGCCACAGAACAACCTTTCCATTTATCAAGCTGTAGGCTCACTGATTTGTTTGTTCTTTAGAGTTACATGAAAAAGAACCATCAGCAATTTCCCTGGCTCATCTGGTTAGCTGCAAACTCCACACCTGTGGTGAGTTGGGTCAGAGGGTGTTCACTTACGGGCTGTGGGTGGTGGTGATGAAGTCGCTCAGTTGTGCCCGACTGTTGTGACCCCGTGGACTGCAGCCCACAGGCTCCTCCGTCCATGGGGTTCTCCAGGCAAGAGTACTGGAATGGGTTGCCATGTCTTCCTCCATGGGTCTTCAAACCCAGGAAAGACATATCTTGCTTGATCTCTCCTGTGCTGCAGGCAGTCTCTTGCATTGCAGGGGATCCTTTACTGACTGAGCCACCAGGGAATTACACTTATGGGTTAGTTTATATCTAAAAGGGCCTCCCAGGTGGCGTTAGTGGTTAAAGAATCCAGGAGATGCAAGAGACACGGGTTCAATCCCTGGTTTAGGAAAATATCCTGGAGGAGGGCATGGCAACCCAGTCCAGTATCCTTGCCTGGAGAATCCCACGGCCAGAAGAGCCTGACAGGCTACAGTCCACGGGGTCGCACAGAGTCAGACACAACTGAGCACAGCACAGAAAAAGGAAAAACTGTAAGGGATTCTTCTCAGCACTCTCATTCACTTTTTATACCCTAGAATGATTCTCTTCATCTCTATTTCAGCACCTTTCTTTTTTTACTTGCAAAGATTAAATAAGCCAAACCTTCACAGGATGTTTATGACAAAAACCTGTACGAAAGCTCTCAGATGTGGAGAGACCACCACATTGTATGCCATTATTGGGGTCTACTCATCACAAATCTTGATGTGTTTTGCCCTCTTCTCTGATGGTTACAGCAGGAAGATTAGTAACATGTACTCCTGAGGTCATGTAACTCTGAGTAAAAGCTGAGCCGTAGATGCTTTAACAGAATAATTGATCAAGCAAGATATGTCTTTCAATGTAAAAAACACAAACTCACTTCTAATATTTTCAGTATAACCTATTTCATCAGTGAACTGGCTTATGCTTACATGTAGTATCATTAAATTCATGGTTAAAGTGATAAACAGTCATGCATATTTATGTGTTAACTTTCTGGGAATAGGTGGGTAGATATCCAAATTTTGACTATTATCTGATGAGAATGGCAGCAATACTACTTATGAATTATAGCTCTTTGTCATTTAAAATAATCTCCTTAAAGCATGATAACAGCAATACATTTAAGAATCAAATTTAAGGATCTCAGGGCCTCTATTAATAAATTATGAAAAGCTTTTTTTTAAAGTGGTGTGAGGGAGACACGCTTGGGGTAGAAAGGAGATTTTTCTTCCTTAGAGCCAGAGAAATATTTCACATTTTTGTAAAATGCTGGCACTTTTCTTAGTGACGTCCTTCGACTATCCTGAAAAAGACGTATCTATGGCTTTTTTTTTGAGTAGTAACTAACACATTATGTTCACGAATAAACTGAGAACGAGCAAACAGGCTACGAAGAACCACTGAAACCGCTAATTAAACACAAGCACTCTTGCTCTTGTATTCTTGCCTTTCCCAAGTGTCTTCCTGATTCTCCTTGGCTGTCAAATACAGGTCTCAAAGAAGCAGGTGTGCGCACACATTAGCACACACGGCATTCATTTAATCCCCCTGTGAGGTGGTTACTGCTTATTTCCATTTACCAACAAGGAGATTGAGCCCAGACAGTGAGTGGGTTGCTCCGTGGCCCGGCGAGGAAAGGCAGAGGCAGCACGAACACGCAAGTCCCCGTGCACCACGCGGCGCCCTGCCACTGTCTTCGGGGTCACAGTCGAGCCGATCTGCTGAAGGCGGTGCTCTGTATTGTAGATGTGGCTGGCTACTATGAAGAGAGATGGCAAAGTGGTGCTGGTGTTTGCGTAGGAAAAAAATACAGTGGAGCTGCAGGAGAGCAAAGCAGCTAGGAGCTTAAAGACTTTGTAGGAAAAGAGTCTGAGGGAGAAAAAGGCAAAGTTTTGCTGATCATAACTTTGGCTTTTATGGGGAATATATGTGGGGTCTGATACATTTATTCTGAAATTACCTTGTTTCTCTTTTATTTGCTTTAATCCGAGATGAATGAAAATCTATATTCAAAGTTAACATTTCAGTGACTTAGAACTGAAAATCCCCAAATAAAATGTGCCACTACCTGTGGCTTTCTGTCACCTAGACTCAGCTTTGTCATTCACACGAGGAACACTTTTCTAAGATCCTTTTCCATTCTAAAGTCCTTTGATACAATGAAGAAAATAAAATTACACAAAAAATAATGTGATAGATATTTGTTAGTAGAATCTTCTATAGGAGAAAGAAGTAGATAAACCACAGAAAATGTGACGCTCAGCCTTTCACCCTTTCTTCTGAAACGAAGGAACATGCAGGAGCCTCACTTCAGACACTATGACGACAGAGCATTTCTAAGCTGTCAATCTGCCCATTGCTGCTGGTTGGACTTAGTGCCTTGGAGATGCCGTGTACGCTTCTTATCTTATACAGTAAGAACGACATCACAAAGGCTGTCTAGTCACATTGATGTTCTACTTGAAAAGAAAGACAGTCACAGGTGGTTGCCAGCAGGCGTCCTCACAGGTTCTAACAGAATAAACAGGAAAATGATTAAGCACTTTGGGCTCTTCAGAGAAAAGTTGCTGATTTTAATAAATTCAAGGATCTTTTTTCCCATTGGAATAATGTAAAGAATGCTTTCATTGACAAAACAGGGCATTCACTTTTAACATATTTTTAGACATTTCCTTTGTTGCGCCAAATACAGTGTCCAATAAACCTAGGGCTAGAGGTACAGAAAGTTTTGTAGACCAGGAAGGCTTTTGCCTGCTTGGTGCCAGAGGTTTATCACAGTTAATACACCAGGTGAGCACATTCTAAAGCAGATCCCATCACACACCCTCAGGCAAAACCATGTGCACCAAAGCATTGCAGAAACAGCCTTCAGAAGTAGAACAGAGCGTGGCACAACAATGGAAACACTGCAAAGACCAGAACCTTTCATGATCTTTGACAAGTGATGGTATATAAAACGGAAACAACTTCAGAGCCATGCGGGTGCTGGGGGTTCATGTAAAAGCAGCATCCCTTTCTCTTTGTCTGCTCTTAGTGGAGCCTCTGCATAAAGAGAGTCTAGACCAAAAGGCAATATTAAAAACAAAAGGTTAGAGATCATCATGGGACATTAATTATGCAAAAGAAGGCAAACTGAATTTAATCAGAAGCAGCAGACTCAGGGCAGGAAGAATTTTCTCTTTTTGACAGAAGCAGTTAGGGAAACATTTATGGTAATACCACAGCATCTGCTGATTACAGTCAAAGCTGCAGGACACCAACGTTAAATCACTGAGCCATCCTGACAGCTCCTGGGTACTCAAGTCACATCGAACAGAAATTTACAGTGAAATTCATCCAAGTCTAAAAATCAGCCAACATGTTTAAACCAGAGAGAAGTAACTTAGTTTGGATTAAAAAAAAAAAAAATTTTAAAAGGAAATTACAGCTGATAAAACTTTTCATCTAATATATGTCCTCAATAAGTATATATTTTAAAAGAACACATGAATTTTCAGATCTGTTAATATACTTTGAGATAATAAGGTTTTGAAATTTGGAGAAAGAATTTTATAAGGTCAAAAATATAAGAAGTAGAGTTTTAACTCTTTTTACAAAAAGGACAAAATCTGACATCTCAGTGCTTTGAAATGATATATCTAAAGGATTCAGCATAATTAATTAGAATAATAACTTTTGAACAATTAACTTGGTTGCTAAGCAAATGTAAGTAAAACTAAAAGCTCACAGAAATAATGAACTACAATGCAGTGTAACATTAGGATGATTATTCTATAAAACGCCTATAGAAAAACAGACATTACCGTTACCCATCTGGGAGTTACTAAAATGATAATTAAAAGACTAATGAGCTTCTATAGATATTATTAACTAAAACTGTCATACTTAGGTGTTTCAGTGGTCTTTCTAGTGGTCAAAACCACAAAGATTTAAATTTAAATCTTTGAATGACCCAGAAGCCCAGAGAACAAAACACTGTGTTCAAATCTTCGAGATTAAAATTCACAAAAGTAAATGTCTCATATTTTATCCAAAATCAACAGCAAAGATTTTCTTTCCCCAGTTGCTTTGGGAGTTCATCTAAATATTATTCATAATATGAGAGACTAAGGGAAAAGGAAACAAAATACTTTAAAATGACTATTTTTGAAGGAAGTGATTGAAACCCAAGTCACAAGGGATGCCTCTATTGTTGTTTTTTCCCTCAGCCAGATAAACTGCTTAAAAATATGTTTGCTTCAGTTAATCACTACCACAACATTCATTTGCAATTTCAAAAGCTGAACTTCTTCCTAAATACATTAGAAATGTCTCTAGACCTCTATTTATAGACCTAACCTATTGATGGTAAAAATGCAACTGAGTAGTTGAAAACAGACCAAAAAACCACTAATAACTGAAAAGGTCAAAATATGGAGCCACTGAAAATTTCAGCTTCACAAATAAGCCAATACATAATTGAATAATGAATTAATGAATCTTTTTTGTGCACCTATATGTATGAGCTATAGAGTTACATACCACCAAGAAGTTGGAGGTACTGTTAATGGTCTGAAAGGGATCACGGACAAAATAAGTGCTTATTTGGCTCACTTTTAGTCTCAGGGAAGTACCAGGTGAGTTGTGCACACAACAAATGCACTAGGATTTCAGAGGAGTGAGATCTTCCTGAAGATAGTTTAAGTGAAGGCAGGCTTCACACTGGCAGGGACTCAGTTGAGCTTTGCAGTAATAATGGGACTAAGACACTTCAGAAACAATTTGCAGGGTATCCCTCTTAAGGGGAAATCTACTAAAAACTATTACAAAGGTCCCATCTAGTAGATCTTAAGGTTCAGGACAAGTGACACTCATGTAGATGAACATATGAAGACAATCAAGACAACGTAACATGGGTCATCGAATACTAACTTTTTAAACATCAAATTGTGTCAGGGAAGACACACAGAAAACATTCTTCTAATGGTGCCTAACCCAATAACAGCTGTCTCCCTAGAAGGGGTTACAGACTAGTTGACTCTGAGGCATGGAAGGAAAGCAATGATTGTGCGGGAGGCAAATTTGAATCTCTTGTTACGGATTAAAAGATTTCAAGAATTTAGCAACTTATTTCTTTTGTTTCAGCAAAGTCTCTTCAAAGGACACAAATATTCTGGGAAGTTTAAATATAGGGCAGCAAATTAAGAGGGTTTGAATAGACTGAGGAAAGAGGCATTCAGCCGGTCGGAGAGAAGGGGGTGAGCCTCCAGCATCTTGTCTGGAGGACAGCAGACCCCGCTGATCCACCGCACTCTGTCCCCTCCAGCACCCACACAAGGAAGGAATGAATGAGCTGGGGAAGCGGGAGGCACAGGTGGCATGGTAAAAACAGACGAAGGCACTAAAAGGGGTTGCACTAAAATAAAAAACAAACGGAGCAGTCATCACAGACAGATGGCTGCTGATAGAGAAGAAAGCTGATCAGACAGCTAGCAGCATACTATCTGGTGCTCCAGAATCAATGGAGAAACCTCCCTCTTCCTGGGAAGGAATACAATCCAGGGGAAGGAACGAGAAGAGAGCTCTTCTCTAAGTTTGGGTGGAGACTGCCATGTGACAGAAGTTCACTCCTATGTAGATTTTGACAGCCGAAGTTGGGGAACACGTTGATTTTTAAGGTAGGCATTCTCAGCAGACTAAGGAAACAACTGTATAAAGCAGTAAAGATATAAAGCATGCAAGTGGGGCTTGTGTGAGTCGCTTAGTCGCGTCCAATACTTTGCGGCCCCGTAGACTGTAGCCCACCAGGCTCCTCTGTCCATGGGATTCTCCAGGCAAGAGTAGTGGAGAGGGTTGCCATTTCCTTCTGCAAGTGGGGCTTGGAGCAAACTCATCACAGAAGAGAAAACTGAAGAAACTCAGACCATATTGATTAGCCCCCAGGACATTTTTAATCCCACCAAAGTAACCACTCTTTCCAGATAGTATTAAGTATAGACATTGAGAACTGGAACGTCATCAACTCCAAAGGCATTTTGCCCAAGAGGAAACTAAGGCCCAGGGAGATTGACTCACGGGTCCTAGAACCCATTATGAAAGAAGGGTAACATGATGGTTAAGCAGCTCCCAGCTTTGGGGGCAGGCCAAATGAGGTTTAAACCCTAGATCTTACTCCATTAAATGTTTATAATTCAGTTTAATTTCATTTGTCTGTAGGTACTTTATTCCATGATACACATCCCAGTGTTCTCCCTGTATGTTTCAATGTGTACTTATACTCTGCTCTTTCTTCAGGGAGCAGGCAAGAAATACCAAGTTTGGAGGACACAGATGTACAAAGTTGGGCCAAACGACTTACTAGGCAAGCTAGTGAAAGAAGCTTGGCCTATGTGCAGTTCTTGTTGCTGGGACACAGTACATTTGCCCATTGATGCAATTTCCCCAGTATTGCAATTCTACATAGAAGAGGAATTTATTTACTTAATGGAATGAAAATATGGCACATTTGTACCAGTGTTGGTTTCTGCTATTTTTCATTACAACTGCATGGCGTTTCAGCTACATTATGGGTTAAACAGACTCTTGAGGCTAGCCTGGGAAGGTACCCATCATTTGTAACATTTATAACATTGTTTCTGTGGGAAATTGCTTTGCGAATTTCAAAACAACTGATTTAAAAATTAACTTTGGGAATACAACTGGTTTCAAAGTAGAAGACTGTACCTCCACATTTCATATAATTGGTTACTTAATTCATGCATTGAAGAAACAGTAACAGATTGCCTACTATACACTTACCAGTCATGGTGCTGGGGCTGGGAATGCAAAGGCAAAGAAGGTCCTAAACCTTGAGGCACTCAAGGCACTCAGGAGGAGGACTGCTGGGTCCTAGTAGCTCTAGTTTTAGTTTTGTAAGGAACCTTCATACCGCTGTTCTCTATAGTGGCTGTATCAATTACATTACAGTGTAGGAGGATTCCCTTTTCTCCACTTCCTCTCCAGCATTTACTGTTTGTAGATTTTCTGATGATGGCCATTCTGACTGGTGCAAGGTAATATCTCATTGCAATTTTGATTTGCATTTCTCTAATAATTAGCAATATTGAGTGGCATTCTTTTCACATGCCTCTTGACCATCTGTATGTCTTCTCTGGAGAAATGTCTATTTAGGTATTCTGTCTATGTGTGTGTGTGTTTTATATTGAGTTGCATGAGTTATTTGTAAATTTGGGAGACTAATTCTTCATCATTTGCAAATATTTTCTCCCAGTCTGTGAGCTGTCTTTTTGTTTTGTTTATGGTTTCCTTTGGTGTACAAAAGCTTGTAAGTTTGATTAGGTCCTGTCTATTTTTGTTTTTATTTCCATTACTCTAGTAGATGGCTTGAAAAACATATTGCTGTGATTTATGTCAGAGAGTGTTCTGCCTATCTTTTCTTCTAAGAGTTTTATCGTATTTAGTCTTACATTTAGATATTTAATCTATTCTGAGTTTATTTTTGTGTATGGTATTAAAGAATGTTCTAATTTCATTTTTCTTACATGTAGCTGTCCAGTTTTTCCAGCACCATTTATTGAAGAGACTGTCTTTCCTCCATTGTTTAGTCTTTCCTTCTTTGTTGTAGATTAATTGACTAAAGGTACATGGATGTATTTATGGGCTTTCTCTCCTGTTCCATTGAACTATATTTCTGTTTTTGTGCCAGTACACACTATTTTGATGACTGTAGCTTTGTAGTATAGTTTGAAGTCAGGGAATCTAATTCCTCCAGCTCCACTTTTCTTTCTCAAGATTTCTTTGGCTATTTGTGGTCAGTCTTTTGTGTTCCATACACATTTTAGGATATTTTGTTCTAGTTCTGTGAAAAATGCCACTGGTAATTCAAAAGGGATTGTATTGAATCTGTAGATTGCCTTGCTAGTATAGCCATTTTGACAATATTGATTCTTCTAATCCAAGAACATGGTGTATCTTTTCACCTCTTTGTATCATCTTTGAGTTCTTTTAGCATCTTACAATACAGGTTTTTTGTCTTCTTAGGTAGGTTTACTCTGATGTATTTTATTCTTTATGATGTGATGGTAAAGGGGATTGATTCTTTAATTTCTCTTTCTGATTTTTCATTGTTAGTGTATAGAAATGCAACAGATTTCTGGGTATTAATTTTGTATCCCACAACTTTACCAAATTCATTGTTAAGTTCTAGTAGCTTTCTGATAGCATGGTTAGGAGTTTCTATGTACAGAATCATGTCATCTACATCTTATTTACTTATTTTAGTTTTGGCTGCACTGGGTCTTCATTGCTGTGTGCAGGCTTTCTCCAGCTGCAGAGACTGGGGGTGACTCTCTGCTGTGGCGGCAGGCTTCTCACTGCAGTGGTTTTCTCTTGTTGCAGAACATGGTGTGTGGGCTTTAGGCATGTGGCAGTCAGGCTCAGTCGTTGTGGCACATGGGCTTAGCTGTCCCATGGCATATGGGATCCTCCAGGACCAGGAATCAAACCCATGTCTCCTGCATCGGAAGGCAGATTCTTAACCACTGGACCACCAGAGAAGTGCAACAGTGACAGCTGTACTTCTCCTCTTCCAGCTGCATCCCTTTCACTTCTTTTTCTTCTATGACTGCTGTAGCTGGGACTTTCAAAACGATGCTGAATAAAAGTGATGACACTGGAATCCTTGCCTTGCTCCTGACCTCAGAGGAAACGCTTTCATCTTTTCACCACTGAGTATGATACTAGCTGTAGGTTTGTCATATCTGGCATTACTACATGGAGGTATGTTCCCTCTCTGCCTACTTTCTGAAGTTTTTCTTGTTTTTAATCATAAATGGAGGTTGAATTTTGTCAAAAGCTTTTTCTGCATCTATTGAGATGATGATATAGTTTTATTCTTTAGTTTGTTGATGTGGTTGATTGATTTGCAGATGTTGAAAAATCTTTGCAACAAAAGCTAAAGGAACTTTTCTAAGCAGTAAAGAAAAGGCCATAACTAGAAACAAGAAAATTATAAATGGAAAAGCTCAGTGGTAAAGGTAAATATGGAACAACAGACTGGTTCCAAATAGGAAAAGGAGTACGTCAAGGCTGTATACTGTCACCCTGCTTATTTAACTTCTATGCAGAGTACATCAGGAGGAACGCTGGGCTGGAAGAAGCACAAGCTGGAATCAAGATTGCCAGGAGAAATATCAATAACCTCAGATATGCAGATGACACCACCCTTACGGCAGAAAGTGAAGAGGAACTAAAAAGCCTCTTGATGAAAGTGAAAGAGGAGAGTGAAAACACTGGCTTAAAGCTCAACATTCAGAAAACTCAGATCATGGCATCCGGTCCCATTACTTCATGGGAAATAGGTGGGGAAACAGAAACAGTGTCAGACTTTATTTTTGGGGGCTCCCAAATCACTGCAGATGGTGATTGCAGCCATGAAATTAAAAGATGCTTACTCCTTGGAAGGAAAGTTATGACCAACCTAGATAGCATATTCAAAAGCAGAGACATTACTTTGCCAACAAAGGTCCATCTAGTCAAGGCTATGGTTTTTCCTGTGGTCATGTATGGATGTGAGAGTTGGACTGTGAAGAAGGCTGAGCACCGAAGAATTGATGCTTTTGAACTGTGGTGTTGGAGAAGACTCTTGAGAGTCCCTTGGACTGCAAGGAGATCCAATCAGTCCATTCTGAAGGAGATCAGCCCTGGGATTTCTTTGGAAGGAGTGAAGCTGAAACTCCAGTACTTTGGCCACCTCATGCGAAGAGTTGACTCATTGGAAAAGACTCTGATGCTGGGAGGGATTGGGGCAGGAGGAGAAGGGGACGACAGAGGATGAGATGGCTGGATGGCATCACCAACTTGATGGATGTGAGTTTGAGTGAACTCTGGGAGTTGGTGATGGGCAGGGAGGCCTGGTGTGCTGCAATTCATGTGGTCGCAAAGAGTTGGACACGACTGAGTGACTGAACTGAACTGAAGTGAAAGGTAAATATACAGCGCGAGCTCAGTTGCTTCAGTCTTGTCCAGTTCTCTGCAAAACCGTGGACTATAGTGCACCAGGCTCCTCTGTCCATGGGATTCCCTGGGCAAGAACACTGGAGTGGGTTGCCATGCCCTCTTTCAAGGAATCTTCCCAACCCAGGGATCATGCCCATGTCTCCTGTGTCTCTTGCATTGCAGGCAGATTTTTTTCACCACTGAACCACTGGGGAAGCCCAAACATACAGTAAAGGTAGGAAACCATCTCCACACAAACACGATATCAAAACAGCAATTGTAAGAAGAGGAGAACACAAGTGCAGGATATTGGAAGTGTGTTTGAAATTAAAAGACAGCAACTTAACCAATCTTGTTTATATATAGACTGCTATATCAAAATCTTATAATAACTGTAAACCAAAAATCTACAACAGGTATGCACATAAGAAAGGAAAAGGAAAAACACAACACCGAAGTTAGTTATCAAATCACAAGAGAAGAGAACAAAAGTGGAACAGAAGAAAAACGACCTATAAAAACAAATCCAAAACAATTAACAAAATGGCACTAAGAACAAATATTTCAATCATTACTTAAATGTAAGTAGATTAAGGGTTCCAACCAAAAGACACAGACTGGCTGAATGGATACAAAAACAAGACCCATATATGTTGTCTACAAGAGATCTACTTCAGATCTAGGGACACATACAGACAGAAAGTGAGGGGATGGAAAAATGTATTCTAAGCAAATGGAAATCAAAAGGAATATGGAGTATCAATAACATAGAAGGCAAAATATAGAGTTTAAAGCAGAGACTCTTACGAGGACAAATAAAGACAGCATATAATGAATAAGGGATCAATCTAAGAAGAAGATATAACAGTTGTAAATATATATGCACACACGTAAGAGCACTTTAATATACAGGGCAAATACTAACAGCCATAAACGGAGAACTTGACAGTAACAAAATAATGTTTTGGAAGACTTTAAACCTCACTTACACCAATGGACAGATCGTCCAGATAGAAAATCAATAAGGAAACTCAGGCTTTAAATGAACCATTAGACCCGATGAACTTAATTGACATTTACAGAACACTCCATCCAAAAGCAGCGGAATACACATTCTTCTCAAGCGCACATGGGACATTCTCAGGACTGATCACACGCTGTACCACAAGGTGAACCTTGGCAGATTTAAGAAAACTGAAATCATATCAAACATCTTTTTCCCACCACAAAGCTCTGAGCCTAGAAATCAACTACAAGAAAAAAAAAAAACACAAAAACTGTCAACAACACAAACACATGGAGGCTAGACAATACACTACTAAACAGCTAATGGGTCACCAAAGAAATCAGAGAGGAAATAAAAGATATTAGAGACAAATGACAATGAAAGCGTAAGGATCCGAAACCCATGCATGCTAGGTCGCTTCAGTTGTGTCTGAATCTCTGCAACCCTAAGAACTCCTCTCTCCACGTGATTCTCCAGGCAGGAATATTGAAGTGGGTTGCCATTTCCATCTCCAGGGAATCTTCCCAACTCAGGGATTGAACCCAGGTCTCTTACGTCTCCTACACTGGTGCAATGCAGCAAAAGCAGTTCTAAGAGGGAAGTTGACAGTAATAGAATCTTACCTCAGGAAAACAAGAAAAATCACAAATAACCAACCTTACAACTAAAGAAAGAGAGACAAACAATCCCAAAGAAGGAAAGAAATTAGAAAGATCAGAACAGAAATACATGAAAAAAAAAAAAATGAAGAAATCAATAGAAAAGATCAATGAAAGTAAAAACTAGTTCTTTGAAAAGATAATCAACATTGTCAAAACTGACAAACCTTTAGCCAGACTCATCAAGAAAACAAGGGAGAGAGTTGTTTTTTTTTAATATTGTGTTGTGTGAGCTGTTTGCATATTCTGGAGATCAGTCCCTTGTTGGTTGCATTGCTTGCAAATTTTTCTTATTTTGAAGGTTGTACATTTATAGAATGGAACATTACTCAGACATAATAAAGATGAAACAATGCCATTTGAAGTAACATAGATGAACCTAGAGATTATCATGGAGAAGGAAATGGCACCCCACTCCAGTACTCTTGCCTGGAGAATCCCAGGGATGGGAGAGCCTGGTAGGCTGCAGTCAGTCCATGGGGTCGTGAAGAGTCGGACACGACTGAGCAACTTCACCTTCACTTTTCACTTTAATGCACTGGAGAAGGAAATGGCAACCCACTCCAGTGTTCTTGCCTGGAGAATCCCAGGGACAGGGGAGCCTGGTGGGCTGCTGTCTATGGGGTTGCACAGAGTTGGACACAACTGAAGGGACTTAGCAGCAGCAGCAGCAGAGATTATCATACTGAGTGAAGTAAGCCAAACAGAAAGACAAACATATGATATCACTTATAATATGGATTCTAAAAAAAATGATACAAATGAACTTATATACAAAACTGAAATAGACCCACAGACATAGAAAACAAACTCATGGTTACCAAAGTGGGGAGGGGTGAAGGGGATAAATTAGGAGTTCAGGATTAAAATATGCACATTATATATAAAATAGATGACCAACAAGATCTTTTTCTTGATACCAAGGGGAAAAAAAATATGATAACCTGTGAAATGCAGATTGTAAAATGTACTTAAGGTATACAGGGAATAAGAAAGAAGCTCAAGGAACTATACCTGATATTTTATAATAACCTGTAAGGGAAAATAATCTGAAAAGAAGATTGTATATCTGCATAATGAATCACTTTGTTGTACATATGAAATTAACACAACATTGTAAATCAACTGTGTTGTTGCTCAGTAGCCCGGTCATGTCTGACTCTTTGTGACCCCATGGACTGCAGCACGCCAGGCCTCCCTGTCCCTCACCATCTCCCAAAGTTTGCCCAAGTTCATGTCCATCAACTATACTTCAATATACTTCAACAGAAAAAGAGAAAAAACTTCTTCTTCAGCAAAAGTGAACCCTATCCCACCCCACCCCCCAAAAGGACCACAATTAGTGTATAAGCAAAGTTGGTCCCTTTTGGGGCCTCTGGACTATCTTATCTTCTTGTCTTTTCCAAAGGAAAGAAGATGACTAGATCCAGAAAGTTACAGAGATTCCTGCCCTGCACGGAGAATGGAGATTTCTGCCTCCTTATCTCATTTCATTAGTATTGTTTTTAACTCTGTGTGTTGTATTATTAACCTTCACAAATCTTTTGCTAAATTATATGAAATCAAAGATGATAAGAGCTTGCCCAATGATATTTAGTGTTTTAGGAAATATGATAAAGGATCAGCATGTAAAATAAAAGTTGGCTTATCTTAACAATTTTCTTATGCTTACTTCTGTTAAACTAATGTGCTTTTACATTAGCAAAATTATGATTTTTTTTCACTATAAGAAACCATTTCACTGTAAACACATGCTTCAGGAAATTAAAAATAAAAGTTCATCTGATACTTCAGTGTGTACACAGATCAATTTTAGTTAATGCATGTAGAACTAATAACTAAAAGAGAGGAAACAAAGCTAGAGAAACGGAAAGGAGACAAAAAGGGAAGTGTTTCTGCTCAAGTACATTTTATGTTTACCAGGAATTTTTTTAATATTCAAGTACATATCCATGTGCAGATGGCTGAAGGAGAGTGTTTAGGACTAAGTAAACTATGCTTCTTTCATGTGTAATATAAATAAAAGGACATAGTCCACTGATCCATTATAAGCACTAGTTAAAAATAATCCCGACCCTTCAGCATGAAGCTTATGCAATGTACTCATTAGGACTTCATTCAGCCTAAGGCAAGTCAAAAAGGGTTTTAAAAATCCACACATAAAATTCAGAATATAGGATACCCCAGCTATAGTTGTTAGTATTCTGTTCTATGCTTTTGGTGAATAAAAATGGAATTAAATTTTATGTTTTTCCTATCTTACTTGGTTCAGATTCCTTACAGCTTTGAGAAAAGTGGTTCCCCACCCCCCAAGAAAAGAATGTCAGTTTTCATAGCTATTTTCCTGAATCCTGAGAATTTGTCAATAAAATTTTGGTGAGCAAAAGGAGGGCTGAGGTTTAGGAGTGGGATGCTAAAAAGGGGTGTAAATGATAAATATTGGTAACATGGTAAATTTGGAGCCAAAGAGATTATCAGTTTCTAATTGTGTCCCTCCTCCAGCCCTTCTATACTGCACACCATCCCTCCAAAGCAAGAAGTTCTATACTCTTGGTTGTCTGGAATCCTCAACATGGTTCCCACCTATAACCCACGTTCTAGAAAACAAAGAATGTTAGAGCCCCAGTCTCACTCTATTCTGTTTGAGGCTGACAATATTATAACCACAGAACTTCAGGTTTTCTTTCACAGGAAACTGAAGCTCAGAGTGGTCAAGAGACATGCCTCAAATGAACAGTTAGTGCACACACTTTCCATATAAAAACCACCCACCACCAGCGCCCCTCCTCTATGAGGCCTCTGAAAACTAGTCTACGCACCTCCTCTGCGACACAAAGAGCCTCTCCTGGATTTTATGGTTGGTGGGCTCTGTGTTGCTCCTTGGGAATTATTTTGTTCGAATTTACCTGTCAAAAGTGTGAAATACTGAATATAATAAAGTCTTTCCTCTGACTCCAACTCTTTCTTTAATCATAGAGCTTATGTTCTATTGGGAGAGGCAGGCATTAAACAAATAATCCAACAAATATGTAATTATAACTTGTAAATGCAATGAAGGAAAAGTAAAGGATGCAATTATGAAGTGTAACAGGGGACCTGACTTAAGTTTCAGAGACAAGGCAGTTATAGGAATGCTTCAGTGAGAAAATAATATTTGAGACCAGAAAGATAATTAAAGACTTAGTGATGCAGGTTTAATGGGAGAACATCATTCCAGGCAGAAAACTCTGCATAAAGCCTGTGTGTGGAAGACTCCTGTGGTTAGAAAACGTGACCTAAGGCAAGTGATTCAGTCACTCAGCTGAGACCTGGAGAGGCCTGGGATCTTACTCCAAGAACCACCGGGGGCCACTGACAGATATTAAGCGGGAATGTGACCTGCCGAGATGTGTATCTCTCTGATGGTCCTTGTCATAAAACTCAGTTTTAACTTTTTATTTTATATTGGAGTAAGGCAATGGCACCCTACTCCAGTACTCTTGCCTGGAAAATCCCATGGATGGAGGAGCCTGGTAGGCTGCGGTCCATGGGGTCGCTAAGAGAGCAACTTCACTTTCAGTTTTCACTTTTATACATTGGAGAAGGAAATGGCAACCCACTCCACTGTTCTTGCCTGGAGAATCTCAGCGGCGGAGGTCTGATGGGCTGATGTCTATGGGATCGCACAGAGTGGGACACGACTGAAGCGACTTAGCAGCATAGATGATTAACAATGCTGCGTAAATTTTAAGTGTACAGCAAAGTGATTTAGTAATATATATACACGTATCTCTTCTTTTTCAAATTCTTTTCCCAATTTAAGTTGTTACTTAATATAGAGCAAAATTTCCTGTGCTATACAGTAGGTCCTTGTTAGTCTATACTACTATATTTAAAATGGATAACCTACCTGAACTCAGCTTTTATAGTATATGTCCTGAGTTCAAAGAATGAAGAGAGTTATCAGTGCAAAGTCTTCTCTCTTAGTTGTAAAAACAATTGAAGGCAAGAGCTCTTTTGATAGTCCTTAAGTAGCATCATACAATATTTAGTATCTTAGTACTGTAATCTAAGATGAAAACAAATTGCAGAGCAAAAATAGCATACTTTCCAATCTTAGAGAAAAGTAACAAAGTTCATGCAAAATTCAAAAAGTATGTGCTACCTACAAAATAGTGAAAACTATATAGTGTTTTTTAAATAAAAAGACAAAGGAAATTGTTACAAAATTATATGACAAATTTGAGTACCTCATGCACAAAATTAAAAGATGCTTACTCCTTGGAAGGAAAGTTATGACCAACCTAGACAGCATATTAAAAAGCACAGACATCACTTTGTCAACAAAGGTCAGTCTAGTCAAGACGATGATTTTCCCAGTGGTCATGTATGGATGTGAGAGTTGGACTGTAAAGAAAGCTGAGCATAGAAGAATTGATGCTTTTGAACTGCGGTGTTGGAGAAGACTCTTGAGAGTCCTTTGGACTGCAAGGAGATCCACCCAGTCCATCCTAAAGGAGATCAGTCCTAGGTGTTCATTGGAAGGACTGATGTTGAAGTTGAACCTCCAACACTTTGGCCACCTGATGTGAAGAGCTGACTCATTGGAAAAGACTCTGATGCTGGGAAAGATTGAGGCCAGGAGGAGAAGGGGATGACAGAGGATGAGATGGTTGGTCACCAACTCGATGGACATGGGTTTGGGTGAACTCCGGGAATTGGTGATGGACAGGGAGGCCTGGCGTGCTGCAGTTCATGGGGTCGCAAAGAGTCAGACACAACTGAGTGACTGAACTGAACTGACTGGACTATAGCTGATTTACAATGCTGTGTCAGTTTCACGTGTACAGCAAAGTGATTCAGTTATACATATATCCATTCTTTTTCAGATTTTCCCCCCTATAAGTTATTACAGAATATCGAGTACAATTCCCTGTGCTATATGACAGGTCCTTTTGATTATCTATTTTATATATATTAATAGTGTGTATATGTTAATTCCAATACTTAATTTATCCCTGCCCCAAACTCTTACCCTTTGGTAACCCAAGTTTGTTTTTGAAATCTGAGACTCAAAAATCCCACTCCTGGGCATATATCTAGAGAAAACCATAATTTGCAAGATTACGTGCATCCTTATGTTCATTGCAGCACTATTTACAATAGCCAAGACATGGAAGCTACCTAAAGACCCACTGACAGAGGAATGGATAAAGAAGATGTGGTACATATGTACAGTGGAATACTACTCAGTCATAAAAAAGAATGACACAATGCCATTTGCAGCCATATGCATGGACCTAGAGATTATCATACTGAGTGAGGTAAGTCAGAGATGGACACACGTACGATATCACTTATATGTGGGACCTAAAAAATGATACAAATGAACTTATTTACAAAACAGACTCACAGGCTTTTTTAATCTGAATTTTAAAGGATATTTATAATCCTCTTTTTTAAAAGGCCAAAAGTAAATTTTCAATGAAATACTTTCTGAAATAAACATGAAATGATAATCCTTTTAGCATACAACATTCTAAATTCACCACAAAGAAAAATCCTTTTAGCAATATCCTGAAAAATGTGATTGTTCAAATAAGTTTTATTTTAGTGATTCTGGATTATTCTTGTGGTGCTATTTATAAACCATAGTTGCTAAATACTCCACCTTCATTTGCCTACCATGATATGAGACACTTCTAAATTTCTTGGCCTTGAAATTAATGACCAATAATCAACCTCAATAATACCAAGAAAAATAAGTCTTTGACTAGATCTGATCAAAGTAAAACAAAATCAGAGACTGGCAAAACACTCAGAGAACTGTGCATGACTACCAACCTCTAGAGGACACTGAAGATTTATTTGGTGTAAGAATTAAGAATCTCTTCTTGGGTCAGAGTTTTTATTCCAGGAATAAGTTTATGAGGTTGATACATTTTTATTTTGGTCTAGCTTACTAGAAAGGAAGACATGTCATTTTTCATTTGTAGCACAATTCCTAACTGAAAAATGTAAAGCTCTATATAAACAAGTTACATAATTCATTGGAGGAAAGCATATTTTCATAGTTTCTAAGGTTAAATTTGTTTCTTAGTTGGGTACTTTAACAACCTAAGAGCTGAAAACATTATAAACATTATAAACCAACTAATTTTGATAGCTTCTAAAATATCAGATTGTTACAATAAATAATGCTCTTGGGATGCCACATTTCTACTTAATAAAGGAAATTAGCTTTAACATAGCTTCTTGGTGAACAGAAGACTTTAGTATATATTTGCTTTGCTCCCAATTCTTAGGGAAATGTTATTAAAAACAAAAAAAGAGAATAAAAAAAATACAGTTACAGAATAAAACAAAGTTGTTTAGTCATCTGAAACATCTGGTACTGAATGAGGATTTCTTAATTATTGAGAGGGCCCTGAAATATAAATATTCACAGGTTCAAAAGAGTGCTGCCAGATAGGTTATCAAGCAAAAAAACACGCAACCACCTGGAGAACAAAATCCATCTGTCTGACTGAATTTAGTTGAAAATAATTTTTTAGACTTGTTAGTAAAACCTTCATGTAAAATTTATTTGATTGAATAATTTACCAAGAATATTTCCATAAGCATCATAAAGTGCTGCAGTTGATAAAAATGAACATACCGATCATCTTTCTAACATTGAATCACTGCCACAGCTTCTAATGAATATATTTTGTAGGTTTCTAGTTAGGCTTCATCGTGCCTTATGTCTCAACTTGAAGAACAGGATTGCTGTAGCTATAATGTAGCCTCCCAGGTGGCACAGTGGTAAAGAATCTGGCTGCCAATGCAGGAGATGCAAGAGCCATGGGTTCTATCCCTGGGTTGGGAAGATCCCCTGGAGTAGGAAAGGATAACCCACTGCAGTATTCTTGCCTGGAAAATCCCATGGACAGATGAGCCTGGTAGGGTACAGTCCACGGGGTCACAAGAGTCGGACATGTCTGAGTATGCACACACACATAATGTGGCCAGCTCCATTTACAGGGAAAGGGGGTTAGCAGTAAATACTGCTGGGTGCTGATATTTACTTGAAGCAAGCAAGGATGTCTCTCCCTTAGAGATGAGCACAGTGGGACTTTCCTCATCTTTCTTGGCTCTAGAACTCAGGTGATGGCTAGAGTTAGGATGAAAAAGGCCAGGGGGAGTAATATTAACCTTCTATTATCTCTTGGGACTTGCATTTGCAAATAAACTATGTATTTGGAAATAACCCACTCTTCAATATATTCAAATAATTTCCACTTCAAATATTTACCAGTTAAAAGGAGAATTGTTAAATGAGATAATAGAAGGTATGTAAAGCATTAAATATGGTACTTCTCACGTGAAAGTCGTGACACAAATAGCTCTATCAGCGCCCACTGCCCGTCCTCCTAAGCATCAGAAAAGTGAGCAGCAAAGCTCCTAACAAAGAGAGGTCAGCAATCAGGTAAAAAGGATCTTCTATTAAGTGAACTGTCAAAACCCATTTGGATTCAAGGTTCTGATACTAAAACATGCATTGACTCTTTCCGAAGACTAAAAGATGTACTTAAGAAGTAAGTATTAAACTTTTACAAAAGTAAGAGTATGCTAACAAAAGGACATTAAGTAGTAGGATAAAATGACCCTTATCTAAAAAAAGAATGACAATTCAAGCTGAATCAGGCAATTAAAAAGATATGCACTGGTACACTTTCTTCTAATCTAACAGTAAGGAAAAAAATGACTTAAAACAATTCCTTGTTCCACCACCAAAACCTTTCAGCGTGGTTATCTTTAGAACCAAAATAAAAGTCAGAGACTGAGGTACATTCTCACATCTTTCAAATGGAAGGAAGCGGCAGCTTACTAAATAAATCCTCACTGAAGCCTGAAAGGTAAGGGTGTGGCAACTTTTCTCTTTCATTCAAAAGAAATTCTGTGTAGTCGTATCCAGTCCCATTCATCAGTGTCGGTTCAGATGAAATGGTTACTTGATCTTAGGCTTTTAGCCAGAGATCAACCAAGATAATCCACTAAAATCAAAATGGCACACTATTTAATTAATGATCACTTTTTAGAAATAGCTCATTGGATTTCATATCAGATGAACTGACTTTTAAACATTAAACAACAGATGGTTATTAATGGTATAATATTAGAATATAAAATTTGGGGCGCTCTGAAAACCTGTCAGTTGACATGACTACCATTTGAGAACATGTGGAGTCATTTCTTAGAGACAGTGCCATGTTCCCTGATGTCATAAACTTGTTCCCATGACAGGAAGGACAAACGCCCGCCATGCTGTGCTATGCATCCTGTTACATTGGGTTCATTCATATTTATAATACAATCTGTGATGTAGATGCAGTCACTTTAGATCTCACTGTTATTTCAAACAAATCCATAACTGAGTAAAAAAAGCGGATGTTGACAGGAGTTAATGTGGGTTTTACACTGTTTACAATTGCTTTCTAATCTACCAAATGGCTGTGAAAACTGACGCCCTGCTAGGGGTGCCTTCATACACTAGTACAGATAAAGAGCTGTTGGGCTGCAGCAATCTCTGTAATGCTAAACTGAATTTTCTACAGTGCTTTCTTTATGTTTTCTCTATTTGTATGCGATGAGTAGGCGCCTGATTTTATGCAAACCCTTAATGAAGAAACCAAAAAATCTTCTCATTTTATTAGTTGAGATGTATTAATTGAGATGTATGGGCTTGTAATTCTATCCTGCTGCTGCTGCTAAGTCACTTCAGCCGTGTCCAACTCTGGCGACTCCATAGACGGCAACCCACCAGGCTCCCCTGTCCCTGGGATTCTCCAGGCAAGAACACTGGAGTGGGTTGCCATTTCCTTCTCCAATGCATGGAAGTGAAAAGTGAGTAATTCTACCCTAGTTACTTGTAAAGTACAACTTGAATTGTATTTCAAATAGATTAAGGAATTACATCCCAAGAAATTTGGATTATTTTAAGTCTAAATTTCCAAATGATTTACTTTGACTAGTATGTGGTATATTGAGGGTTACATAACCCAATGATAGCTGTAAAAATTTAGACACATTAATATGAAATATTATTAGTAATACATCCTCAAAGTACTCTACATTTTGACAGTAACAAGCAAGAGGGCAGAAATGCTTTTCAAAGAAGGAATTGAGATTCATGTACCGATATCTATAATTATGTGTGTGTGTTTATATATACATTACAGTGTTTATTTAACTATCACCACAAACAGGCAATGAGTGAATGCACATTAATCATTATAGATACCAGGAGACTGTACTGCCACTTTGGCTGAGACAGACATACTGTAACACGTGACAGACCTAAGAATCACTCCTCCCGTCAGTGACTGAGACTCCTGTTTCAGGCTCACCACTGGAACTATCTGGAATCTGAGGTTCCACTTCCATACAAGCTATGAACAAAGATTACCTTTTGATAAAAGCAATGACAAGTGTTCACAGTATTTAAAAACAACTTTAAATCACCTAGCCATTTGTTTATTACACTAATCTTTTTATATTTAAAGAAAGGGGTTAGGAATAATGAATGATTAGGCTTTCCCTGTCAGATGTTAATTGTGCTTGTAAAATGGTTGCTTCTATATAACATTTTATTTAGAAATAAATAATGCTTCCGGCTGTTTTTTTAACTAATATTTTAAGTACTGGTGGTCAAAGAAAGAAAAATTCTGTTATGTGTTGGTAAGAATTAAACACCTAGGAAAGTTCAATAAAATACCTTTGCCCAAACATGCATAAACTGAAGCATGCTTATTTTATGAGTACTGAAACAGGGGCCTGTCTTTCTTTTTATAGGTATCAATACATTTCATACTCTTACTATTTTTCTCTCTACAAGTTACTGCATTGACATTTAGTAAGTGCATCGTTAAGAAAATTAAATAATTGGTTGTCTGATTACAATTTCATTCTGAGCTTAATATGGGTTTTAAAACCTTTTCCCATCCGCTGCTCCAATTCCCTGTGGTAAAGTGGTCTTTTCAAAGACTTAAAATAACTTAAAATGATGTCTTTCTAATGAAGGAACACAAAACTGTTTTACTGCCTCAAAACAACTAAAAAAAAAAAGGAGAAAAAACCAAAAATACTAACAATGAACCTTCTATGAAAACGTGCTACATCTGGAAATCAGAAACTTAGAACTTAGCAGTTATTGAAGCAACTTGACTGTGAAATTAAATTTAATGATACTAAAGATAACAAAGCACCAGCAAATATTCCTTTCATCTTAAAAATCTGTTTTAAAAATATTATGGAATGAATATGCGAAAAACAGGTGATGTCAAAATGGTGCATAAAAAAGTACTGTAATTGTATATTTTGACAAAAAGAAGCACATAAGCTATATTCCTGTTTCCTTTAAAAATAGGAAGTAAGCAAATATTCTTATTTCCTTAAATCAGCTTGAAGCAATTTATTTCCTATGAACAACACAAATAATACCCAGCAAGGATTAACAGAGCTAAGAGAATTGGGATGGCATGGTGAAGCGGTCCCCAACAGTGCTCCCAAGTGTTCACTGAGACAGAATGACAAAAATGATGACTCCTGAAACTAAATTTATATACATTGAGAATTACCATATGTCCTTTTCTTGGGGGTGTTAAAATATTCTCATTAAAAATGAAATATACATGTAATAAAGACAAATATTACATGATGTCACTTATATGTGAAATCTAAAAAATAATACAAATGAATCTATAGGATATAGAAACAGACACAGACATAGAAAATAAGTTTATGGTTACCAGAGGGGAAGGTAGGGGAGAAGGCTAAATTAGGAATTTGGGATTAACAGATCCAAACTACTATACATAAAACAGATAAGCAACAAGGATTCACTGTATGGCAAATGGAACTATATTCAATATCTTACTATAACCTATAAAGGGAAATAATCTGAAAAATTATATATACATATATATATATATACACATACATATACAACTGAATGACTTTGTTGTAACACATGAAACTAACACAATACTAGAACTCAACTGTATTTCAATAAAAAAAGGAAAAAATAGAATATAGGTGACCACAAAGGACCATTTTTCTATCCACTCATTCATTCAACAGTTACTGAACCCCCATTATCAATCTGGCTTTTTTCTAGAAAGAGCAAACAGAAAAACTGAAAACGTTCCTGCCCTCGTGAGCCTGTGGTCTGGGGGTGAGGCAGGGGAGAGTCACAAGAGACAAATAAAACAAGTAAAGACATCAGACGTTAGAGGGTGGTCAGCGTGGTGGAGAAAAAGGGCAGAGTAAACACGCTGAGGGCTGGAGTCATTACTTTACAAAGGATGGTAAGAGTGAGCCTCTCGGGTCAGGAGAAAACAGAGCAGTGATCGGCAGGAAGACAGGGTCAACATGCATATATTCTGGAAGGAACAGTTTCAGGCAAAAGCAACAGCAGGTGCAGATGAGGGCGTTCTAGGGGTAGCAGGGGGCTGGGGCCGCTGACAAGCCAGCCAAGGCAAAAGCAGCAGAAACGAGGTCAGAAACACGAGCGGGTGGACGATTCAGCCTTGTGGGTCCCTTATCCCACCGGAAGGTTTTCAGATGAAGAGCGCCCAGTCCGACCCACACCTGGGTTTTCTCATCTCCAAACTGGGTGGAAAGACCTACGCTCTATCTTCCTTTTCCTTCCAAACCTCTCGGGATATCCTTGCTGCCCCTACAGTCATATAGCTCCTTCACTTCTACCCTATGATCCTCTGAGCTCCAACCTCACTCCCTCTATATGTCAACCTTAATTGTTGGCACTTTCTTCCAGAGAGCTCACCTGTGCCCATGGTTTCAAGTGTAGGCTTCTGGCTCCAAACTTGACACTTGATGCGAAGCACTTCTCTGAGCTGCAGACCCCAGTTTCTATCTGTGTGCAGGACGCCGTCTTCTCTTTCTTCAAATCCCTCATGTCTAAATTCGACTTCTCTTCCCCCTGGGAGAAACCCCTGCTCTTCTTCCTCCTTACCTTCCCATTTTGTTAGTGGTACCAACAGTGTGCTACTCAGCCCATCACGCTAGTTCTATCCTGGGGAAGGACAAAGAGGCAGGAACAGGAATTCTAACAGCACATTTCTGTACAACAAACCGTCTGCTTCCCTTTTATCCAGCAATCGCTCAGACAGAACTCGATTTCGTTGGTGGGAGTTTCTTGTTTTGGCAAACCCTGGAAAAGAGGGAGGCATGTACGTGTGTGCAGGGGTGCACACACAACTTCCTTAGGCCACCACATGGTTTTGCTGACACTTGTCCACAAAGAATGCAGTACAGAAAGGTGTAGCAGAGATGGCGCTCACCAAGTAGTTCAGGTACCTTCCGATACTCCCTGGCCTGCTCTGCGGTTACGGTGGGGCCTTGTGACTAGTTATGGTCTCTGACTGAGCTGAAGTGACGTGTGTCACATTAAGGATAAGGCAGTTAGCCAAAGTGTCTCCTTCCCTCCAGCAGAGACTGTAGTCTTCTAGAGGGTGTAGATACATGATGGAAGGGGGTCTTCTAACCTATCCTGGACCTCGTGTGAGAGAGAAATTAACCTGCACTGCGTTCAGTCAGTGAGATTCCAGGATTTGTTTGCTATGACAGTTAAGTCATCGTTGTGTGTGTGTGCTAAGTCGCTTCAGTTGTGTCCTATTCTTTGAGACCCTATGGACTGCAGCCTGTCAGACTCCCCTGTCCATGGGATTCTCCAGACAAGAATACTGGAGTGGGCTGCCATGCCCGCCTCCACAGAATCTTCCTGACCCAGGGATCAAAGCCAAGTCTCTTATGTCTCCTACATTGGCAAGTGGTTCTTTACCATTAGTGCCACCTGGGAAGCCCCGACTAATAAAGACTAGCTACCTTTGGTAGTGCTGTGCTCAGTCGCTGAGTTGTGTTTGACTCTTTGCAAGCCCATGAATTGTAGCCCACCAGACTTCTCTGTCCATGGAATTTTTCAAGCAAGAATACTAGAGTGGGTTGCCATTTCCTCCTCCAGGGATCTTCCTGACCCAGGGATGGAACCCGTATCTCTTGCATCTCCTGCAGTGCAGGTGGATTCTTTACTACTAGTGTCACCTGGGAGCCTTAGACGTGAAATAGATTATTTTGGTACTCTTTCTAAAATCTTAATTTCCATTAATACTTGCTTCTAGCATCATCTTTAGGATAATGAGTCCTGAAGTTTATTTACTTAGTAAAGGAAGTTACCCAGGTCAAGCTTCAAGGACAATCTCTTTTATTCTAGTATTGAGGGATTTGGTGAGTAAGTCTTTGCCAACATTACATTGACTCTCACTTAGTTTCTGCCTTCTAGTCCAAAATATCACACACTTAAAAATTGCTCTTGTCCTTCTGTTCATATTACTTGCTTTATTCCACTGCACCTATTATGAGGTATATCAGACCTACAGATATACATATTTGCAATATAGCTATAATAAAGATATCTTTCTAGACTTTTTTGGGTGAAATTTCGATTGAAGGTAACCACTGGATGTCAATTAGATGCTCCCTCATAACCATCTCTGAAATCCCCATTTCACCCCTCAAATATGAATTAGATGCCTCGTGAGGCACTCTCACGGCATTTTAGCAAGGGGGTGGGAACAGTTATCACATTACAGCACAAATGCTTGGTGATCTATCTCCTGCCCAAATTGTAACTTACACAAGGTTACATACCAAGTTTGTCTTTCCAGTACTTTATACAGGGCCAAGATTATAACTGAAGTTCAGTAAATATTTGTTCCCTCAAGGAAAATTATTTTGGACTTTTAAGTTAGTTCAAGACCATCTTGAAACATAACTTCTTGTTATGAGGATTATGAACTTTTCCTTAGGAAAAAGTTTGTAACTTTAATCAGATTTTCAGAGTACTCTTCAAAAAGGAAAACAGCCACTGCTTTTAAGTTGTGCGCACACACACACGACTCTGACCAGCCCTGGGCTGCTGCATTTGCCCATCTCAGCACTCAACCACACTGACCCCCACACCCATGCACAGAACTGCCTAAGCCTCCCTAAGGACCCTCACCAGTGTACTGACTCTTTTCTACTGCAAAGTTTTGCGTTCTCTAAAACCTCTGATATTTGGCCAAGTACTGCCTTTCTTCAGATTATTTGTAAAAGTGTTAAGTAAGCCTAGAGCTAATATCAGTTCCTGAAGAGCCCTAGCCTTTTGTCTCTTTTGTCTGTTCCTTCACCATAATTAGTCCTCTCTTCAACTTCAGCAAGTGAATTTTCATATTTATTTTTCCATCTTGGCTATAGGAATTACATTTTTAAACACTTTTGAGTAGTAAAACAATATATAATACTCATGCACCCTTTGTTTTAATATCTTCATTTCTCAGGTGAAGAAATGCCTTATCTTTTTAACCAGATGATCTTCCTGTCCCCTAATACACAATATACTGAAGAATAAGCTATTTATAATTTTAAAAATGCATGCTTAACTAATTGAATGTGGCTATTTTTAATCTTTAAAATAGAAAAAAAATGTAAGAAATTTGAAATTGAATAACTATTGATTTTCTTGATAAGCTATTACATTCACAGTGTGGAAAAGTTGTTATTTAAAAAAAAACAACTATGCTAATAGAGGGCTTCCCAGGTGGCTCAGTGATAAGGGATTCGCCAATCAAGCAGGAGACATTAATTCAATCCCTAGGTCAGGAAAATCTGGAGAATGGCAGCCCACTCCAATATTCTTGTCAGGGAAATTCCATGAACAGAGAAGTCTGATGGACTACAGTTCACGGGGTCACAAAGAGTCAGACATGAATTAGTAACTAAACAACAACATGTAATCATATCCCAGAGACTAGGGGAAAGGGACTTCTGAAAGTCAATCTCCAAACAAACACACAGCCACCCAGACTCTTCATACTGCATGCTTAGGGGCACACTTCTGATGGCATTGCATGAATTTACTAATCACTCTTAGGAAGTATTCTTTCAATTAACAACAGAAGAAAAACCAAAGCCAATTTTTAAGCCTTAAGATCCCCACTCTTAATACTGTAAAAATGAATAAAGAGAAATCTCAATCAAACTAGAGTTAGGAGGCCAAAGGGGGAGTTCTCACACCATAACAATATCAGCACTCAATAGGAAGAAGACAGACTACCTTTCCTGGAACGTCCCTGGTAGTCCAGAGGTTAAGACGGCTTCCCTGATGGTTCAGTGGGTAAAGAACCTGCTGCAATGCAGGAGACACAGGGGATGCAGCTTCGATCCCTGGGTTAGGAAGATCCCAAGAGGAGGAAACGGCAACCCATAGTATTCTTGCCTGAAAAATCCCATGGACAGCAGAGCCTACTGGGCTACAGCCCAAAGGGTTGCAAAGAGCCGGACAGGAGAGCACACGCACACGCTGTGGCCAGTGGTTAAGAATCTGCTTGCCAGTGCAGGGCACATGGGTTTGATCCCTGGTCCAGGAACTAAGCTCCCAAAGGCCATAGTGCAACTACGCCTGTGTGCCACCA
Organism: Bos mutus; assembly: GCF_027580195.1. Classification (NCBI taxonomy): domain Eukaryota; kingdom Metazoa; phylum Chordata; class Mammalia; order Artiodactyla; family Bovidae; genus Bos; species Bos mutus. The sequence continues at coordinate 2,659,136 of NC_091628.1, read as the reverse complement.
GTACTGAGCCCGAGTACCCAGAGCCTGTACTCTGCGATGTGACCACCCATGGCAATGAAGAGCCTGTGCACCGCAACCAGAGCAGTGCCTGCTGGCCGGAACCAGAGAATGCCAGTGTGGCAGTGAAGAATCTGCATGCCACAGCAGAGACCCAGCACAGCCAGAGAGAGACCGCATTTCTTGCCTGGCAAGGACTCATAATAAGAGACTATCACAAATGAGCCAATGAAAAGCCACTGTTACTTCCAACTCCCAGTTCCTCCCAGAAAATCTTCGCTTACTACAGCCCTCTCAGCGTCCCTTCCCCACTTTGGAAGAGGCTTCTCTCCCTCCTGTGTGGGAACTTGCACCTAGCTTGCCATAGTTGCAAACCCTGAATTACAATTCTTTACTGATTCTGAACAAACTCATTTTTGGTGGAGAAATAACTGGCATTGTTTATTGTAGTTCAATAATATGAAGAGAATAAACAGAACATGAAAAGGCAGAGATAAAGGCATGTGTCGGAAATAGTACGGGTTTGCTTCCAGACTACTGCAGTAAAGCAATAAAGGCTGTCACACAAATTTTTTGGTTTCTCAGTGCATATAAAAATTATGTTTATACTATCCTGTAGTCTATTAAGTGTTTGCAGCATTATGTCTTAAAAATGTACACACTTTAATTTAAAAATACTTCATTGCTAAGAAACTATCATCTGAGCCTTCAGCGAGTGGCAGTAACATCAAAGACCACGGATCACCATAACAAATATAATAATAATGAAGAGTCTGAAATACTGAGAAAACCAGCAAAATGTGACACAGAGACACGACATGAGAAAATACTACTGAAAAAACGGTGCCAAGAGATTTGTTCTATGCACGGTTGGCACAACTTTCATTCGGGTTAAAGCCACCAAAGAGTCTTTGAAGCATAATAAAATGAGGTATGCCTATGTATTCTTTATCTCTAAATAAACTTTAAGAAGTCTATCAAGGCTTTATGTGATCTGGCTCCCCTTTGCTTCTCTGACCTGCTGCTACTGCTAAGTCACTTCAGTCGTGTCTGACTCTGTGCGACCCCATAGACGGCAGCCCACCAGGCTCCCCCGTCCCTGGGATTCTCCAGGCAAGAACACTGGAGTGGGTTGCCATTTCCTTCTCCATGAAAGTGAAAAGTGAAAGTGAAGTTGCTCAGTCATGTCCGATTCCTTGCGACCCCATGGACTGTGGCCTACCAGGCTCCTCCGTCAATCTTCTCATTTCTCTGTTAATCCCTCCATCACATACCACCCCCCTTGATGTTTTTAAAAAAATGCCAGCATATTACTACCTCCGGACACTGCCTTCAATCTTCTTGTCTCCTCCACAGCCAAAGCCACCTATACCTTCATCTCCATGTCTAGCCCTCAGTATTGCCCTTAGAGAGGCCTTCTCTCATTTCTTCCTTTAACGTCATATACTTCATGTTCCAGCTACCAATACTTAGCTGTATTCATCCCCTTTCCTACCTAATCTTCTAAAAAATATTCCTTCTAACTACTTTCTCTCTTCCTTCTGGGGTCCCAACCACATACACGTAGACCTGACCTGCCAAGACGGCAGCCACAGCACATGGAGAGTCTAGACTGAGATGTGGCCAAGTGTAAAACATACTTTGTGTGAGTAAAGGAAAGCAAAGTATCCATAAGAACATTTTCACGTTATTACATGTTGAAATAATATTTTATTTAATACTGGATCAAATAAAATATATAGTTAATTTCAACTCTTTGAGTTACATATGTATCCTACCATCTTACGTCTTTTGGTCAGTGCTAGTGAACATACTCGGGTGTCTCACGTTCATTACATTTTTTTCTTTTTACCCCTCTGTGTTTCTGATTGGATATTTTCTAATGACCTGTCTTCCAGGTCATTAGGAAGTTCATCAGTTTGGTTTTACCTATACTGACATTTTAACATTCATTTTACCCATCAATTTGTTTTCATATGTTGTATTTTTCAACTCTAGAATTTCCATTTACTTCTTTTCACTGCAGATTATGACTGTAGCCATGAAATTAAAAGATGCTTGCTCCTTGGAAGAAAAGTTATGACCAATCTAGACAGCACACTAAAAAGCAGAGATATTACTTTGTCGACAAAGCCCTATCCAGTCAAAGCTATGGTTTTTCCAGTAGTCATTATGGATGTGAGAGTTGGACTATAAAGAAAACTGAGCGCCAAAGAATTGATGCTTTTGAATTGTGGTGTTGGAGAAGACTCTTGAGAGTCCTTTGGACAGCAAGGAGAGCCAAACAGTCTATCCTAAAGGAAAGCAATCCTGAATGTTCATTGGAAGGACTGATGCTGAAGCTGAAACTCCAATACTTTGGCCACCTGATGTGACAAACTTATTCATTTGAAAAGACCCTGATGCTGGGAAAGACTGAAGGCAGAAGGGGACGACAGAGGACGAGATGGTTGGATAGCATCACCGACTCGATGGACATGAGTTTGAGTAAACTCCAGGAGTTGGTGATGGACAGGGAGGCCCGGCATGCTGCAGTCCGTGAGGCTGCAAATAGTCAGATACGACTGAGCAACTGAACTGAACTGCATTCTCCAGTAAAACACTCTTATCTTTTTATCTATTTTATTTTTTAAATTTTATTGAATATTTATTGAGATTGAATATTTCAATCTCATTTAAAGTCCTTGTCCAACATCTAACAAGTTTGATGTCTGGATCATCTGCATATGTATTTCTTGTGTATGTGTGTTCATATGTCCTATCTCTTGACATATATAGAAATGTTTTATTACAATCTAGACATTAAGTATATACTTATTTGTTGTTCAACCACTCAGTCTTTGCGACCCCATGGTGACTGCAACACACCAGGCTTCCCCGTCCTTCACCATCTCCTGGAGTTTGCTCAAACTCCTGTATATACTTGTGCCCGGATAATGGTTCTCCCTAAGGGTTCATACTTTCATCTCCTAGTAAGGGTGAGTGAGTGACTATCTTAGGATTCACTCAATCAGGGACTGAGCTAACCCCAGTCTAAGCTATAGTTTTAGTAAGACTCAGTCTACTCCGATTTGCCCGTTTCCAGGGCATTGCCCTCAAGAGTTTCTAAATGCTTGCCTGACAGGGTGTGATTTCCTCAAAAAGACATTTTCTACTTAGACTTTGAGTCTACTGCCATTCCTGACTCCCCACACCTTTGGAATACAGTAGTAAGCGTCACAGAGGGAAACTGAGTCTGTGTTGAGGCCCCACCAGGCTCGTTTCTGCCAGCCCAGCCCTACACGACTGTCGGAGCTTGGCTGGTTCCGCTGCTCTGAAGCAGCCACCCTCTTCCTGGGGCCACAGCGAGAGCCCCAGCCTTGAGCCTTAGCAGTGCAGGTCTCATCCCACAGGAGCAGGCATTAGTGATAAGCCAGCTCCTCTCCAGGGTTCGTTCCTCTGAACTCACTGCTTCTGTATCTCTTGGATGATCTGTATGTTTTATGTGGCATTCTATTTTTTCCGGCAGGGATGATGACCGGCGGCCAGCTCCACCCTCACCCGGAAGCAAAAGTTTGCTATATTGTTTTTTTCGTAGCAAACTTCACCATCTAACACACTAGGTATTTTATTCATTTAGTTTATCATCTTCTCTCTTCTATAGAATGTATCCTCCAAGAGAAGTTGAGTTTTGTCTATTGTTTTTACACCTGCACCTTCAGGTCTCAAAAACGGTGGAAAGAATAAAAGGATGAATGTGTGATCAATGTATTGGTAAGATAAGAGAAGCCTGAATAATAATTATTCTTAAATAAGATAATTTGTCTTTCCAAGAAATACTTAAAAATTCTACCACCATTTAGTGGGTCCTTATCATGTGCCAAACAGGGTTGTGCATTCAAAAATGAGCAACAGCACAGAGAGTAACTATACACAATGTATATACAAATGTTGAGTCATTATGCTGTACATCTGGAACTAATATAATATTGAATGTCAATTACACTTCAATAAAAAAATAAAACAGCACATTTTGTACACCAAAGACACAGACTGGCAAAAAATTTTTATTATAAAAAAAGTCCTTTCTTGGCATGACAAGAGAGCAACAATGAATTTTTAAACCTATAAGGACCCTAATTAACAATAAGCCCTTCAAAAGTTTCTTTGAAAACTCATATTCTCAGTCCCTGATAGCCCTCAGATTCTGGTCAGAACAATCTGTCATTTTTCTATTTCAGGGCCTGCAGCGTCTTTGTTTTCAATAGTGGCTGGAAAAGTTTCCCCTGGAAAGTAGATATGGCCTTAGGGAAAAAAAAAACAGAATCCCTTTGGAGCGAGGTTTGATAAAAAAGGCAACTCGTAAAATTTCTGATCAATGAGGGAAGACTATGAGGTAAATGGGATTTCTTGTGGGGTTTGTAAATTGGCTCTGAAGGCAATTTCAAGAAACTGGAAAATTACTAAGAGTGAAATATGGCTGAAGTGAGTATTTCAGGATTTCGTTTATAGTCCGACGGTTAACCGTATAATTTTCAAAGTATACAATGTGCACTGGAAAGTGAGAAGTAAGAATACATGGAAGAAGAGTACGTGGAAGTACATGGAAGGTTATGGCAGATGAAATTACTCAGATTTCACAAAGTCTTTTCTAGATTTATCATGGTGATCATTCCACAATGCATGCAAATGTCAAATCACGATGTAGTACACCTGAAACTAACATAATATTGCATATCAACTTTATTTCAACTAAAAAAAGAATTGATTGAGAAAAACAAACAAAACATCCGACAAAAAACCCAAACAAAGCCTGTATCTCTAGGCTTAGAATATAACACTTCTCTGTGCCAATGTCACTAAGCAGGTCTCTAACAATTCTATTCTGTTTCACGGAACTGAACAGTGTCCATACAGTTTATAGGCTTCCTCACTCTTGACTTGCCTGGTGGCTCAGAGGTAAAGTGTCTGCCTACAATGCAGAAGACTCATGTTCGATCCCTGGGTTGGGAAGATCCTCTGGAGAAGGAAATGGCACCCCACTCCAGTACTCTTGCCTGGAAAACCCCATGGATGGAGGAGCATGGTAGGCTACAGTGCATAGGGTTGCAAAGAGTCGGACACGACTGAGTGACTTCACTTCACTTCACTCTTGATACTGCTGTTATCACTTAAGATACATGTATGCATGTAGTTCTTATATCTTATAATTCTTAGACACATTTAAACTTAAACTTAATAATACATAAAATGAAAAAAATAGTAAAGAAATGAAGCCACCTCTTCCTGGCTTCAGTTGAGGACTTACTAGATCAAACAGAGAAGAAGAAATGAGAGTCATTAAGAACATGAGTAGAATACAAACTGTGGAACTGAAAGCTGGCTGCAAATAATGGTGCTTAAGTTACGTCAGTATATTTTCTTAATATACTTTGAAGAATGTTCTGATATTTTGATTTGTAAAGTAAGAGAAGACCTCAAATGAAGAGACACTCAAAGCTGGCCAAAGCCACACATCATCAGTTTAAGAGGTTATTTCTTTTGTTATCTAGATTCTTAAACAAGAATTCTTAAAACAAGCTTTAGCTGTGAAAGATCTCTGTTTACTAACATCAGTAAACAGAGTGGCCCCCAAGAGATAACCTCTCTTCCTTCTCTGTCTTCTCTCTCCTATTAGTCATTCTCAGATGTTGTGGATAATTTAGTTATATGAGCACTTTTGGACAGTAAGAGAATTACATTGCTTTCTTCAAATTGAAACTACCAACAAAAATGTTAATATTTTATATTAATAACATATTTTCTATGGGAATATTTTGATTGAGTAGAATTGACACATACATATAAATGAAGTAATTATGAATTTATTATTAGCAGTTATTGTGGAAATAATTTCAGAAAATGGTTATATCCATCTGTCTGAGAAAACAGACTGTAACACAAAGTGAAATCATATTCATTACATGAAAAAAGTGATTAGAACCTACTAGTAGAGCCAGCTGAATGTGTTTCTCCCAAGCTCCGAGTGTAGGTTTTAATGCATTTTAAAATGTCTCTGGTCTCAAAACATTGAACAGCTGACAATTTCCCCCAAGAGAACAATACCTTGAGGAGAAAGGCAATTAGAATACGGATTGACCAGCAATCAGTAATCATTACTTGGTACATTAAATGTAGTATGTTGGCACCTGGTTAAGTAATTTAGAAACCAGTTAAATATCTGGAAAACAGGGCTTTCTCAAGTTAACTGTGAAAGCTCAGAGAAATAAAATGGACTTTCTCACAGTTACAACATATCAGGAAGAAAAGTGCTGAGTAAGGTTTGAGAAGGTTAAAATTGGGTGAACATATTAGAGGTAATTGGAATCAAAGGGACTGAAGGAGAAAATCTGGTATTTATAGAAAGTTTAAATCCCCCACAGTTTATAAGTTACAAGAGGAGAAGATATATTTCATACCAAGGTTGAATATTTCTGTGAAAGTAGTTTAAATAAACTGTACAATACAGAAAAAGCTTCCCATAAAATTCTTAAAGTAGAAGACAAGAAATGAAGATTACTTACAAACTGGTGAGGCAAGAACTACAAAATCCCTTCACTGTGCCATCCTTCCCCTGCTTCCCTCCCCACAACACCCTGCCTTCCCTCCATCTCCACCATGAACCGGTCCAGCTCTAAGGAGGCCACCCCGTCCTCTGACCCAGACCACACAGCCTCCCATTCAAGGACAAGACTCCTGCGACCCACTCACCATCTTCTTACAGCATCAACTTCTATCTGTGTCCCTGGGTTCTTCTCTTTAGCAAACAAATGCACTTTCATCTTAAAACAAACAAATACCCTTTCCTGAACCTAAATTTTTCCTCAGACTACCAATTCATTCTTCTCCTTCCTCTTATATCAAATTTCCTTGAAAGAATTATCTATAATCTCAGTTTCCAATTCCTCTTATTCCCTTTTGAACCCGTTTCAATCAGGTATTTGTCCTTCCCTTTGCAGAGTCTCCTCCACAATAAGAAAACCAATGGTCCCGTCTCAGTTCTCACCTAACTTGACTCCCTCCGTGGTAGTGAGCCTTGGTGTCACTCACTCGACCTGAGATCGCCCTGCTTGGCTTCCAGGACATCAGAACGCTTGGTCTTCCTCTCAGTGTTCTGTGTGTCTCCTCGCCGTCCTGAGCCCTTAAGTGTTATCACAGCAAGTCCCAGGGCTCAGGCCCTGAGCATTACCTTTCTGCCCACACTTATTTTTGAGGTCAGCCACTCAGTCTAACTGTTTAAGTGACATGTGTCTATTGAGAATTCCCAAATTTGTACCCCACAAGCCTAACCTATATCTGGAATACATTTTCTGAATATTTTAAAGCTGTATTGCTTTTATAATCTCCCCCCACCCCATATACTGTCTTTCTTCTGGACTTAAAAAAAGGGGGGGACTCTCCTTATTGTGGATAGTCAAAAACTAAAAGTTTATTGTTTCAAAAAATCTATATTGACATGTATGATTTTCTTAACTGCTAAGTATGATGGCTATAAAAATGAATAAATCACCTCTTTCCATAAACTACAGATAACTATGTGAGACATATATAAACTTATTAAAATCTATAAAAAATACACAGGATCTATGTCCATTTGAAACAAAATAGCAATTAAAAATGTTTTTAAATGGGCATATATCTTTTTAAACTATTTATTTTAATTGGAGGATACCTTGGGCTGCAAGGAGATCAAACCAGTCAATCATAAAGGAAATCAGTCCTGAATATTCACTGGAAGGACTGATGCTGAAGCTGAAACTCCAATACTTCGGCCACCTGATATGAAGAACTGACTCACTGGAAAAGACCCTGATGCTGGGAGAGACTGAAGGTCAGAGGAGAGGGGGACGATAGAGGATGAGATGGTTGGATGGCATCACCGACTCAATGGACATGAGTTTGAGTAAACTCCAGGAGCTGGTGATGGACAGGGAGGCCTGGCATGCTGCAGTCCATGGGGTCACTAAGAGCCAGACACGACTGAGTGGCTGAACTGAACTGACTTATGGTGTTTGCCATACATCAACATGAATCAGCCATAGGCATGCATGTGTCCCCTCCATCCTGAACCCCGCTCTCACCAGCCTCCCCACCCCATTCCTCCGGCTGTCACAGAGAACCAGCTTTGGGTGCTGAGTCATACATCAAACTCACACTGGCTATCTATTTTACATACGGTAATGTATATGTTTCAGTGCTATTCTCTTGCCCTCTTCTTTTCCCATAGAGTCCAAAACTCTGTTCTTTATAACTGTGTCTCGTTTGCTGCCCTGCATGTAGGACTGTCAATACCATCTTTCTAGATTCCATATATATGCATTATTATATGATATTTGTCTTTCTGAGTTACTTCACTGTATAATAGTCTCTAGATTCATCCACCTCATTAGAACTGACTCAAATGCATTCCTTTTTATGGCTGAGTAATATTCCATTGTGCATATGTACCACAGCTTCCTTATCCATTCATTTGACATCTAGGTTGTTTCCATTTTCTAGCTATTGTAAACAGTGCTGCAGTGAACACTGGGGTACATGTGTCTTTTTCAATTTTGGTTTCCTCCGGGTATAAGCCCAGTAGTGGGATTGTAGTTTTATTCCTAGCTTTTTAAAGGAATCTCTACACTGTTCTCCATAGTGGTTTTATCAGTTTGCATTCCCACCAACAGTGTAAGAGGGTTCCCTTTCCTTCACACTCTCTCCAGCATTTATTGTTTGTAGATTTTTTGATGATGGTCATTCTGACCAGTGTGAGATGATACCTCATTGTGGTTCTGATTTGCATTTCTCTAATAATGACTGATGTTGAGCATCTTTTCATGTATTTATTAGCCATCTCTCTGTCTTCTTTGGATAGAGAAGAAGTTTCTATTTAGTTCTTCTGCTCACTTTTTGACTGGGTTTTTATTTTTCAGGTATTGAGCTGTGTTTTAGCTGCTTGTGTATTTTGGAGATTAATTCTTTGGCAGTTGTTTCATTTGCTATTGTTTTCTCCCATTCTGAGGCTTGTTTTTTCACCTAGCTTATCGTTTCCTTCACTGTGAAAAAGATTTTAAATATAATTAGGTCCCATTTATTTTTGTTTTTATTTTCATTACTCTAAATGTGGGTCATGGAGGATCTTGCTGTGATTTATGTCAGAGAGTGTTCTGCCTATGTTTTCCTCTAAGAGTTTTATAGTTTCTGGTCTTATGTTTAGGTCTTTAATGCCTTTTAAGTTTATTTTTGTGAACAGTGTTAGTGTTCTAGTTTCATTCTTACACACACAGCTGACCAGTTTTGCCAGCACCACTTGTTGAAGAGACTGTCTTTTTTCTACTGTATATTTTTGCCTCCTCTGTCAAAGACAAGGTATCTGAATGAGAACATATCTTTTGTGTTTTTCATATTTTTAATGAATAACTTTTATTTCAGAGTGAGCCTGTAATTTTATAGAATCATTGGTTTTAACATATTTACGTTTATTAAGTTGGTCTTTTTGAAAAATAGCAGATGGATGACAGTTAAGGTAGAAAATTTGGGCTTAGAAAATTACAATATCTGCAAACACTTTTATTTCAAAAATAGTCATTATTTTTATTTCAAATGTACTCTCTACATTTAAAGTTAGTTAAAAAATGACGTAACACACGATAATCAAAACTGCAATTTGAAAAAGGCATGAAATTTACAAGGAAGTAGATTAGGATATATTAATAAAATGATAAAGGACAGAAATGGTATGGACCTAACAGAAGCAGAAGATATTAAGAAGAGGTGGCAGGAATACACAGAACAAGTGACAAAAAAGATCTTCACAACCAAGATAATCACGATGGTGTGATCACTCCCCTAGAGCCAGACATCCTGGAATGTGAAGTCAAATGGGCCTTAGAAAGCATCACTACGAACAAAGCTAGTGGAGGTGATGGAATTCCAGTTGAGCTATTTCAAATCCTGAAAGATGATGCTGTGAAAGTGCTGCACTCAACATGCCAGCAAATTTGGAAAACTCAGCAGTGGCCACGGGACTGGCAAAGGTCAGTTTTCATTCCAATCCAAAGAAAGCTCAACTACCGCACAATTGCACTCATCTCACATGCTAGTAAAGAAATGCTCAAAATTCTTCAAGCCAGGCTTCAGCAATACGTGAACTGTGAACTTCCAGATGTTCAAGCTGGTTTTCGAAAAGGCAGAGGAACCAGAGATCAAATTGCCAACATCCGCCGGATCATGGAAAAAGCAAGAGAGTTCCAGAAAAACATCTATGTCTGCTTTATTGACTATGTCAAAGCCTTTGACTGTGTGGATCACAATAAACTGTGGAAAATTCTGAAAGAGATGGGAATACCAGACCACCTGACCTGCCTCTTGAGAAACCTATATGCAGGTCAGGAAGCAACAGTTAGAACTGGACATGGAACAACAGACTGGTTCCAAATAGGAAAAGGAGTATGTCAAGGCTGTATATTGTCACCCTGCTTATTTAACTTATATGCAGAGTACATCATGAGAAACGCTGGGCTGGAAGAAGCACATGCTGGAATCAAGACTGCCAGGAGAAATATCAATAACCTCAGATATGCAGATGACACCACCCTTATGGCAGAAAGTGAAGAGGAACTAAAAAGCCTGTTGATGAAAGTGAAAGAGGAGAGTGAAAAAGTTGGCTTAAAACTCAACATTCAGAAAACGAAGATCATGGCATCTGGTCCCATCACTTCATGAGAAATAGATGGGGATACAGTGGAAACAATGTCAGACTATTTTTCTGGGCTCCCAAATTACTGCAGATGGTGACTGCAGCCATGAAATTAAAAGACGCTTACTCCTTGGAAGAAGAGTTATGACCAACCTAGATAATATATTGAAAAGCAGAGACATTACTTTGCCAACAAAGGTCCATCTAGTCAAGACTATGGTTTTTCCTGTGGTCATGTATGGATGTGAGAGTTGGACTGTGAAGAAAGCTGAGCGCTGAAGAACTGAAGCTCTTGAACTGTGGTGTTGGAGAAGACTCTTGAGAGTCCCTTGGACTGCAAGGAGATCCAACCAGTCCATTCTGAAGGAGATCAGCCCTGGGATTTCTTTGGAAGGAATGATGCTAAAGCTGAAACTCCAGTACTTTGGCCACCTCATGCGAAGAGTTGACTCATTGGAAAAGACTCTGATGCTGGAAGGGATTGGGGCAGGAGGAGAAGGGGACGACAGAGGATGAGATGGCTGGATGGCATCACTGATTCAATGGACGTGAGTCTGAGTGAACTCCAGGAGTTGGTGATGGACAGGGTGGCCTGGCGTGCTGCGATTCATGGGGTTGCAAAGAGTTGGACACGACTGAGCGACTGAACTGAACTGAACTGAATAAAATGGTGATTCAATGCTCAAAAAAGTATGGAATTCAACTTTCACTGAATTTGAACTCAATCCTTATCCAAACATTGCTAAAGAAACAAAGATAAAGGAATAATAAAGAACTTGTTCAACTAACAACACGGCTAGAAACATGGGACGTGAATGCTGGCTCTTTCTCTTCTGAGTTGTGTGAGTGTGGGACAGTCTAAGTTTTAGTTTCTTTATCTGCAAAACGAAGAGAAGGCTGGCTCTCATCATCTCACGATAGTGATTACTAAATGAGATAACGCATCTTAGCACAGTGCCTGATCTATAAACTAAGAACTTAATAAGTGTTAGCTATTATTATCATTATATTTAATTTCTTAAACTTGTTTACTACATCTTTTTTTGAAGAAATTTTCCTCCACAAAAACTATTCAAAAGAACAAATTAACAAAAATAATTAAAATAAAGAGAGTATTCACACTGAGCTCTGAAGTTTGCCTGAAAGTTTTTAAGCAACACAGTTACAGAGAACAAAGCTCTACTTCGAAATCAGTTTGTTCTGTCAAAAAGACAAAACGCTCAGAGGATGTAATTGAACAACTATAAGGCACCCTGGCCAAGAAGCAGGGCTTTAACGTGCTCTTTAAAATACATGCAAGTGAGCACTGTTCTTTCCATTTTAATACAGATTTTCCACCCCTAAATTGACTTTCTGCAATAGTTAGATAATTGTACACTTTTAAGTCACTTTTTCAGTGTTCTTGAACTGTGAAAGTAATTCAGCATTGAACTCATAAAATACACTCTCCAAGGTCCAAGTTTAAGTGAGCACAGTGATTTGTTTCTTAACAATAGAGCCCAACTAAATTTAAGAACTCCTTTGTACTGGACAGTCCTTGAAGCTTTGAGTGTCTTCTTATTCACAGCCCTTCTGAGGAAAGCAGCCAAGGGTGGTTTGGTTGCCATGGTCAACTACCAGCACGCCTCACCTCATGATCCACCGTCCGCTCTTCCCTCCCTCCGCATCACACTGCCCACAGCCTCAAAGACTTCTTTTCCTGCTCTAACGACATCGCCCTTACCCCTATATTATTTCTCATGATAGATTACTAAGCCCTTGACTTATGCCATGGAATCCTCAGGACAACTCATGAAACGTATTAGAAATAGGGAAGTCAAAGCACAGAGACTGTTAGAATAGTTTTTGGCCTGTGTTCACAGACTTGGTGAATGGGAAAGTCAGAATTTTACATTTTAATAATTGCAAAACACAAGTTCTTTCCATGGTCCAGTGTATCACTGGCATGAATCTAATGCTAAAAAAAATATTTGTTGCATAAACAGATAAATACAAGTCACCACATTTTGGGTCATAAAGCAGTGGTGATGGCTCCCTGGACAACTGGCAGGAGACTCTGACCTACAGGATATTGCAGACTTGCTAAGTATCTAGCTCATCCTGTAAATTCCTCTTGTGGGACAATGAAACCCACAGAAAGTACAGGAACACTGAACTCGAGGGCCAGAGCGAAGGGAGACGGTTAAAGGCGTAGTGAAGACAGCAGTGTAAACATAAGCCACACAGCTCAGAGGTGTTCCATCTGCGGGTGCTGACCACAGAGCAGACGGAGGGAGAGACAGGGACACGTTAACTGGAGGGCCTGGTGCCTCGGGCTGTGCTGTCCGAACAGCATTCTGTCCGGCAACAGCAGTGGCTGACTGATGCAGTAGCTGGCACCACGCTCTCTCAAGTCTTTCTTTCTTCTCTAACCAAGCCCTGATCCGTTTCTCAGGGAACAACAGTCGAATCCACGTGCTCACGTCACAGGTTCATTCCCCACATACGGTTCCTGACTGTGTTCCATGTTCTTTCTGTCCTCTCTGCTTCACTTCTGGTTCCCCTCACCACCATCTCCTGTCTGGGTCCCGACATGTCAGTCAGTCTCCATCTCTTTCCCACACGCCTGGCCTCCGTCCTTACCATCTGCACCTGGCAAGGACCCACTCAGCTCTCATTTAAACACCTTCTTTGGGGAAGCTCACCTGCAGAGTAGGGTTTGTCCTTCTGTTAGTAAGTCTCCTGTCACTCTCTACCTTTCTAACGTTTGTCACACTGACTTACAAATACTTGTTCAATTTAACGTCCTTATTCCTAGATCATAGGCTCCTTGACAGCATTACAGTGTTCGTTTTGTTCAATCCTATACTCCAAGTACAGTGTCTGACCCATAAGAAGTATACCATAAATATTTGCTTAACAAATACTCATGACTATCTTCACATAATACATCATCTGCCGTATCCCGAAGGTCCCTGCTTTTAGAAATCTAAAAAACACATTCAGTGTATGGTCTTAAAGCATTCACCAGTAGGACTAAGACCCAGCCTGACTCCATGCAGGACTGGCGTCATGGATGTGCTGTGCAGGCTGATCTGGGATGGGGAGGGCAGGGAGTAGGTGACTCCCTTCAGTGTCTCAAGGGGAGCCACCAACAATCACTGAGTGTAGAATGACCTGATCAAATCTCTGTTTTCAGTAGAAACATTCTGCCGCAGGGGATGGGATAAAGAAAGTAAAGACGTGAAGAAGGGAGGGCACCGGGCTGCAGCTAGAAGGCTACAGTGAGGGCTCTTCAGTGGCAGAGACGGCCTCTCCACTGGCCATGGTTTAGTCCTGGCAGAGAAGGCAGCTAAACTGCTGGCAAAGAGCTTTCCTTCCTGAAAGCAGAGACTCAAAAGAACAGAGCTGTTCCCTAGACCCATCTGTCTTTGGATGTGGGTGTTTGCTGCTGTGATGTCAGTTACCTTGCAAGCATGAATTGATGAGCCCAGGAAAAAATAGCCACAGAGAGCAAAGAAGAAGTCCAAATCCTTGATGACACTGTTGAAGCCTTTACAAAAGTTAAACTAAAAGTAAAAAAGTTTTACTTAAAAGAAAGATGTCAAAATCTTAAACCTCTTTACCTTTTCTCCTGTCCCTCTTCCTTTAATAAGATGTCATATCCCCAGCTTCACCTTCACAGGGCTCCTTCTCTCAGCCCATTCAAATCAAGATGCTCCAACTTCAAGAGACACATTACTTATTAAAGTGACTTAAACAGGAGGTATATTTATTACCTTATGTATCAAGAAATCTAAGCTTTCTTAGCTTCATGGGATGGCTGACAAGGGCTCTCAGGGAGCTGGCTGGTATATGCAGAGTATGTAGTCCCATTTTCTAGCATACAATATACAGTTCAATTTTATACTAAAAGTGTTTCTGGTATTCTACCCATCTCGCCCGCCCCCACCCCCCAAAAAACTTCCCCATTTTAAATACAATAAGAAATCAGGGAGACAAATGAGGAGGGGCAGCATGAAATAATTTTCTTTTAACCAAAACTTCTTATAAGTTGAGATGTTTATATGCCAGAAGCAGGTCCTATTTCCCCACTTATCTATCTATATGAGGCACATGGTTGTCTTCTTTCCTTTCAGGCATCCATTATTTGTTACTGCTTACCATATAACCATCTATTATCTAGATGTCAATGGTGGTGGTGGTTTAGTCGCTAAGTCGTGTCCAACTCTTGCGACCCCATGGTTCCTCTGTCCATAGGATTCTCCAGGCAAGAATACTGGAGTGGGTTGCCATGCCCTTCTCCAAGATGTTAATGAGCACACATGAATTTATCTGTCCTCAAAAAATTATTCAGAATTCACCTCCAGAAGACGTCACAAATTATCTGCTTAGCAAAGTTCCCAATAACAAGGTAGGCAATCCAATATTTGTTTAACACACCCGTCCTCTAGCATTACCTTTGTGAGGGTCTGAAGCTCTGTGACAGCACTGATAAAGCCTCTGTGACGCGGCGTCTGATTAGAGGGGGGAGGACACGGATCTCCAGAGGGCACGGTCTTGCGTCTCGGGGAGACCTTCACTAGATACAAACCCAGTCGCTCACAGAGACCTGAACTTTTCATAGCATTCCTGTCAAACAACAGTTCCGCCTGAGCTTGAATCTTAAAACTAGGAAAGAGGTCGGCCCGTCCTAAGGGAGTCAGCCTGTCATTGTACCGTCCCAACTGTGAGCATGTTCTTTAGATTGAGACAAAATCTGTTCCCCAGTTAACAGAGGAGAGGAAGTTCCCACAGACTGTCCCAATTATAGCACTTCTGGGCTTCCCTGGTGGCTCAGATGGCAAAGCAATGCAGGAGATCTGGGTTAGATCTCTGGGTTGGGAAGATCCCCTGGAGAAGGGCATGGCAACCCACTCCAGTATTGCCTGGAGAATCCCATGGACAGAGAAGCCTGGTGAGCTACAGTCCATGGGGTCTCAAGGAGTCGGACACGACTGAGTGACTAAACACGGCACGGCACAGCACTTTGAGAAAAACAGTGGCAGTTTAATGGAATTAAGAGTGACCTGGGGATACAGGATCAGGTATTACTTTGAACAAATCCTATAGACTCTCTAAGACTGATGTTTTCTTTATCTAATATGAGAATGATAATCTTCACCTGCACACTTACTGTAAAAAGTAAATAAGATACCTTAAGTGAGCATATACAGTGCTTGCTTCCACGTAAGCATTTTTTAAAGTGTGCATGAAGATAATGACACCACTGAGCACCTCTAAAGATTTGCAAAAGGATGAGAGTGTTTAAAACCTACACTGTAAAGTGGACCAGCCATATTAATATCAATTAGATTTAAAATCTCAATGCACAGATATGTAATTCAACAGATAACCCACAAGCAGTGGGTTACAATGGGTAGAGCCATATTATTCTCTTGATGAAAATTTTTATATTGAAATGCATAAATATTCATGATTTCACTTTTCTTAAATTCATGGCAATAATGCTGGACTTGGACATCCAAGAAACGTTAATTCAAAACTGACGATAATGAAAACGATGTCGGCAACAAAAATACAGGTTCCTCTCAAGGGCAAATGCTCTTTGCCAGGCAACATGCAGACCAAACTCTTGACATCTGAATAGCTTCAAGTACTCATAGAGACCTTTTGAAGTAGATATTATTATCTCCATTTTATAAATATGATACTGAACATAAGATAGCTTAAACAAGTCAAAGAAGGTTTCACTATAAGTGGCTGATGGAAAATGTGAAACCTGATCTTGGAAGTTACATTCCCTCTACTAGCTCCTAAACACATAAAATAAGTGGGTCTAACAGAATCATTATAAAACACATTCACTCATTGAACTCTGTTTTAAAAGAGATGAACTATCTAACCACTAGTGGGATGTACTGTGCTGAGTCGCTCAGTCGTGTCCAGCTCTTTGGAACCCCTTGGACTGTAGCCCACCAGGCTCCTCTGTCCATGGAGAGTCTCCAGGCCAGAATACTGGAGTGGGCTGCCATGCCCTCTTCCAGAGGATCTTCCCAACCCAGGGATTGAACCCAGGTATCCCACATTGTAAGTGGATTCTTTATTGTCTGAGCCACTAGGGAAGCCCAAGAATATTGGAGTGTGTAGCCTATCCCTTCTCAAGGGCATCTTCCCAACCCAGGAATCAAATTGGGGTCTCCTGCATCGCAGGCAGATTTTTTAGCAGCTGAGCTACCAGGGAAGCCCAACAGGGGGATACCTGACTCAAATTATTACCTCATCTCTCCTTTGTGATGATTGTAACTACAGTGACATGGGTGTCTATTAAAAAAATAAAGGTAATAATAATAAATTCTAATTTAATTTAAAAAATTGCACACTGGAGTAACTCTCACAAAATGCACCCAGAAACACAGAACAAATATATTAAAAGACCAACAAGGGCTGGGATAATTTAAGAAAAAAATACTTAGAACTACTCTGAGTTTGTGAAACAATTAAAAACTCTTATGATCATTAAAATGTTAAAAATGCATAATATATTGGTACAATTTTTAAAATGTCAGTTTTTAACCTATATGCATTGATTTAAGCTGTAAGCACTTAGAGCGTCTGTAAGTGCTTCTCAGGGGCTTACTCGACAGTCTGCCCAGAGGGAGCCGTCTGTCGGCCATCCACCTTCAGCGCCACCCAGTGATTCACTGGGACAGAACTTGTGGTCTCTGTTGCTTCGTCTAGTTCCAAGTTCTGCATTAATCTGTCGTCCAAGAGCCCAACGTTCCTGGTCCAGCCAAGGCTTTGGGAGAAGTCTTACTTTTTGGCTATGTATTTACTATTAGGTAATGAATGACCATTATATACTGAAAATACTGCATTTATAGAAAAGCCCCCACAAAGCCCATAACGAGGGACGTCCCTGGTGGTTCAGGGTTAAGGATTCCTGTAAATGCAGAGGCCGTGGATCCAGTCCCTGGTCGAGGAAGATGCCATACGCTGCGGGGCAACTAAGCCCGTGAGCCTGTGCGTCGCAGCCACTAAGCCCATGTGCTCAGAGCTCCCCCCACCCCCGCAACCGGAGAGAGCCCGCACGCATCACAGAACATCCAGAACGGCCAAGATAAACAAATAAGGAAGATCTGTAACGACTACATTACGCTTCCAGTTACCCATGCAACAGAAACAGTGGTGACTTTTCTCTATAGCCATAACCCACCTCAAAATTACTACCATTGAGTTTACAGCAACCAAGAGAATTATGTATAGGAGGATATATCTTCCAAAGTGCTAGCCTCTGAATTCCAAATGTTTAAAAAAAAGACAGTTATTAAATTGGGCAATCCTATATGTCACTAATCATAATGAACTTTTTATCTCTAATCATCGCTGCAGAAATCACTAAACCACAACAGGGAAATTTACCAACAGAAAGAAAGAAAAATCAGTAATTACTGAACTAGCATGAATCAGGTACTAGCCAGATCCTTTATATATTCATTTTTAGACTCATAACAATCTTTTATTGTTGGAGTTACTATTTCAGTGTTACAGTGAGGAAACAGGCTTAAAGGTCAAGGTTATGCTGTTGGCTGCCTTCCTGACATTATGTCACCTGTGGTGAGGAAAAACTCACACTCAACTTTCCTCCCTTTAAAAAGAATAACACTGAACATAAACCACTAAAGATCCTAAACCTTTAGAGAAGGTACTGTGATAAGTCTTGTAATTACAAAGCTAAATTCCTCTTGTTCTAAAGTCTACCTTTGAATAGCTCAAAATCAAATCTGTCTAGCACTTGACAAATCATCCAAATTTTCAAAAATATTGATAGTGTTTTATTTAAGGAAAAACATTATAAATTATAAATACCAGAGTGTTCCTGGCCTAAATAAAACACCCTATCTAATCCTATTCGTAGCTACTGAATGGGAAATGCTCAATGAATTAGCTTAATGTGATAAGCCTGTTAAAATGATACCAGGAAGGAAGGAGATCACCATAAGCAAGTTTGCAAAAGTCAGATGGTACTGTCTGCTAATAATATCTCTTTAAAACAAACTCTTCCACTAAATGCATGTACTATATAGTATGTGTAACTGAGAATTTTTGATAGGGAAATGTTGAGAAAGGTGGGAAAAAGTAGTATCTTTTTTTAAAAAAGTAATTATTTGTGAAATACTTTTGGTAGGCTCTAAGCCAGTACAGTAACCCTTTGAGCTGGTTTTTACTTTTCAGAAAGATTAGAAAGGAAATGAAACTATTATCTCAAGGAGATATTTATACTCTTATGTTCATTACAGGATTATTCATAATAGCCAAGGTATGGAAATAACCTAAGTGTCCATCAAAGAATGAATGGATAAAGAAAATGTGGCATGTGTGTATATATATACACACACACACACATACATATATGTGTATACAATACGTAATGTAGTATTATTCAGTCTGAAAAGGAAGGAAGTGCTTCCATTTCATCCTGACATCATGGATGAATCTGGAGGGCCGTTATGCTAAGCAGAATAAACTAGACAGAAAGTACTGCATGGAGTCACTTCTCTGTGGATCCAAAAAAGAAAAAAACAAAAATGAAACCCAGAAACAGAGATTAGAAAAGTGGTTCCAGTAGTGGGAGGTATGGGTAGGGAAACAGGGAAAGGTAAAAGGGCGCAAACTTTCAGTAATAAAAGGAGTAAGGTCAGAGGATCTAACGTATAATAGGGTGACTACAGTTGATAACACTGTACTGTATAACTATAACCTGCTAAGAAAGCAAACCTTAAATGTTCTTGCCAAAAGAAAGAAAAAAAGAAAAAAAACAGGTTGCTCCTGAACAAAAAGGTGAAATACTATCAGTGAAGCCTGCCTCTGGCTGCTGCTGCCCCTGCTGATGTCCATCCAGGGCACACTTTCGCACCAGCTGCTCATGCCCTATCCACGACAGGCATTTCTTTCACAGGAGTCCCCTGTAATCCGCACTTTTCTCTGCATCTCCTCTTCTTGATGTTGGGGAAAGCTCTATAAAGAGCTAGGACCTTCCGCTCTTATTGACTTCTTTCTCCTCCCTGGAGTAACAGAAATGACACCTAGCACTCCAGGAGCCAAACTGGATGAGGAAGCAGCCTTGAGACTAGAAGCTAAAGGATAAAGACAGTAAGCATAAAGACCGTTAGAGCCAATTCCTCACCTGCATTTCTTCCAACCTGGACCTGGAAGAATGGCTCCTGCAAAGCAGAATGGTGAGAAGGCTTGCCATGAATGAAGGGTGACCGGAGAGCACACCATCAACATTCACAAGCACTTGCACGGACTGGGATTCCAGACGCACGTGCCTGTGAAGGAGGTGGGCACCCCAGACGTGCACAGACACCGGACTCAACAAAGCGGAGCCAAAGGGACAGTGATGGCCCATCCTGGACCCCCGTGCGGTCCTCCAGAAGATGGAAAGAGGATGAAGACTCACCAAACAGACTCTACATGTTGGTTACCGATGTTCTTGTCACCACCTTCAAAAATCTACAGTCAATGTGGATGAGAGCTAACCAATGACGGTCAAAGTTATACAACTGCAAACAAAAAAGACAGGAGTCCAAGTCCCTGATGACACTGTGGAACTTCAGTATAAGCATCAGACCTTTAAATATCTCTCAGTGAAGTATTTAAGTCAATGATATTTGAGTCTTCTCTTATATGCACTTGAATCTAATCTTAACGAATATGCATTTTTGCTGGGAAGGGGGAAACTGGCTGGTTGAAGGACAAGGGGAAGAGGGACTACTCACTGTATTTTCTTTAGAAATTCTCAATTTGAACCATGGGAATGATTTACTTAGTCAAAATTAAGTTAAAACACAGTCTAAAAATTAATAAATAATATCTGAAATATTAGAAACTATTACCATTTAATGAAACCATTTAGGCTTATTATTTGAAAAAATAATATTTTTTTTCATAAAAATCTGGAAATAACTTATTTAATAAAAGTGGAAAATGTGATGTAATGTCAGTAGTTTCTTCTGTAAAACATGGAAGTACAATCAGGTCAGGTAACACTGTGCCACTTTTGTCAGAAAGGTTCTACACGTGGTTGCTCAAAGATGCTGGCTGAATGGATGAAATACCATCAAATACATCACCACTGCAAGTATTCTTCTCTGTACGTGCCTGACTGTTATCTATAAAACTGAATGTATGAGAAAGACCTTAGGCAAACAGAGGAAAATGACTAGAATTTTCAAAGCTTAGCAGAATACACTTATAGACAGTTATTTAAGCTAGTAAGCAAATATTGTAAGGCCATTTATTTATCTGCCCCAATAACTCATTTTCATTGACAGATTAGCATAAACCAAGTGAAAATTTAAGAAGAATTTATGTGGGGTGGGATATACGGTTGCTATTAAAGAAGTATTGTAGGAACTTAGCTTTAATTCCCAAAATTTTTATCCTATTAAAGCAATCCAAAAGAATGCAACTTACTAACTGTATACTTGGCTGAATTTTCATACTGAAAAATTCCATAAATAACTCTTTAACCATCTATATAAGTTGAGAATTTTGATTTATATTTTACATTCTTACTATGATACATCTTTTTTGGTTCTATTTTTAAAAAAGCACCTTTTTCCCAAAAGGATGTATAACAGTTACAACCAATTTATATGAAAATTTGATTAGAAAAGCTCAAATGGAATTTGTAATTAAGGCCTTTTTACTGAATAAATACATGAAATTTGCAAAAGATTGATAGGAATGTATAACTTACTTTGTCAGTTTCATTTTTCATGTCTTGGTAATAAATATTATTTTGATAAATAAAGATGATTTTTATTGCATTTACTGCTCTGTGATTTTCATACAACAATGGTTCCTCAAGTTACATAAAAGGAGGAACCGTACTTTAGTACTCAAACTGTAAACTCGTGGTTCTTTAAAGTTATTGTCAACATACCCACAACTGTGTAAGAATGAAGTGAATTAATGATGTGGGTTTGTCTATTTCCTACAAAATAAAAGTCCTGAGGGAAAAACAGCCCTAAGTGTTTCTGGACCATCACTAATTCTATCCTATTTGCCTCTCAGCATTGCCTTTTCAATTTGGGTCCATTTGAAAAATAATGGCAAAGAGAGAAAAGAAGGTTGTGCTATAAACAGAAGAACCTCTGGGCGGGTCTGAGTATGCCCACTGTCATCAACCCAGCCATAATAGTAGGTGAAAAGGGAAGGAATGCCAGTCCCATCAGGCTACCTGCTCGTGTCTGGAGGAACCAAAGCAGAATCAGTCAAGGCAGATTAGTTCTGAAAAACAGTTTCTGAGCACCATCAAAGTAACAGCTAGAAAGGCACTGGCAGCTTCTGTCCTTTCAGGAGTCAGATTTCACTTGACAACAAAAGCAAGGCAAATGTTTCTGAATAAAGATACAATCACATAAAGAAGGTTTTACATTTGATATAGAACTGTGGTCAAAACATTGTCCGTAAGACATCTCATTATCCCTGTTGGAGAGTTGGTGTTCAAAGTCCTTCGTGTTCAAAGCCCTTAGGAATTTAAAGCGGGGTGGGGGTGGGGTGGGGGGGGGGACGGGGGACTGTTCAAGAATTGTATATTACCTTATAGATGAAAATACTAATGATGTAAGTTACAGAAGGTCCTCAGAAACATTTTCTAAAAAGCATGTGAGAGCCTTGTAACATGGCCTTTATTGATTTTTCCCTTCTGTAGGAGGCAGATTAATTACTAAGATATGCCGATTACTTGTAAACAAGGTTATGTATCCTGGTCATGGAGAACTGACACTCAACATCCATTTTAACCACTTACTGCATTGCCTTCCTGTGTTATACTGGCTGGAAAACTAAGAACCATTTCAAAAATCACATCCAGCTTGGATGTGATTTGGTCTGGCCAGTCTCCGAACTGCTCAAGGTTAGGAAGGTAGAAGTAAAGTAGAGGCCACAGTTTTGCTAATTTTGCTCACAAATGTGACTTTGGACACATTGGTGAGTTCCAAGGATCTGGTCACTAACTTGGTGGGTGCTGAAAGGCATAAAAATCGGGTATCTGCTATGCTGGCATAGACCACGAGGGCACTGGACAGTTCTGAAGCTGAGAGTAACTATGGGGGCCTCCAGATCGTGGGGACTTTATGTCAGGACTGGCAGTGAGGTTCCAGAGCAGCAGCTCCCCAGCTTGGCAGGCAGTTTCGTCTCACAGAGGAGTGAGTGACTGCATTGGTGGCCTGTGGTCTGGTTTTGATGTTATTCAGAAATCTTGATCTAGATTGTCTCTTCATTTCTCCCAATGATACTGTAATGCGTTTAACGTGCCATTATACTTTTCTGCTTAAACTGGATTCTGGTTTCTGCACCCTCTAAACACATGCCAGAACATAAATAATCCCTTCCAAGAAATGGACTTCCAGTTTGTGTGCAGAGAAAGAGCAAGGCAGAGTTTAAAGTCTATAGTGAAAGGACCACTCCAACATAATATTCAGGGACTAATGGATGCTACTCTGTTCTTGGGCACTCAGAATGAAGGTGTGTTCTTAGTGACACTGACATGTGTTCAAGGATGAGGAGAGGCCAATGCTTAAACAGTCCCTTGATGCGAAGTGTTCAGATTGTTAGTCTAAGTACTTTCAGAATAATATCCAGAATTTAAAACCCCAGTATATACAGTGAGACCCTTCTTTCCAGGAGTGTGTTCTGGAAACTGCGGATTTCCACTAGTTCCTGGATGTAAAGGAGCTAAGATAACGCCGCGTCCAGTCCTGCCATGCAGCCATCCAACTTCCCAGAAGACACAATCTCTCTGGCAATTTTATTAATACCTGGAAACTTAATTTAACCATACTCTGGGTACGTGTATAAGTTTGTGTTCTTTCATAGCTCACTTGAAATAACCAGGTCTCTTGATAAAAGTTTCCTTTTTGGTTTGGTTATCATGTAGGATCTAAAGATCCTTTTTAAGCCTCTCTTTGTTAGCAAACAATGGTCTTTCTATTAATGGCCATCAACGTCTCAACCAAAGTTTAAAAAAAAGGAAAAAAAGGATGCTTACTATATAACACAAGGAATTCTACTCAGTAGTCTGTAATGGCCTATATGACAAAAGAATCTAAAAGAGTAGATATATGTACATGTATAACTGAGTTACTTTGCTGTGTACCTGAAGGTAATACAACACTGTAAATCAACTCTTCTTCAATAAAAATTTAAAAAAGAAAGTTTTGGTGATAAAGGAACAATCCCTTATTATAGTTTGTGAGGCTTACTTGCAGGTTGTGGGTAGGGTTGCCAGACTTACCAAAGCAAGAATTTGAATTTCAGATTAACAATTGTTTCAGATAAACCATGAATAATATAAGGGGTATATTTATATTTTTAAAGTATTTATGGGACATACTGATATTAAAAAAAGGATTCATTGTTTACTAGAATTTAAATTTAACTGACCATCTGTGTTTTATCTGTCAATCCTAGACAAAACAGGGGGAAAAGCCCTTGCATGCACTACCACTTCTTATTTTATACCAGCTTAGGAGCTGGTATAAATGGATGTTTAAAAGATTGTCTAAAAGATTTAAGACATTTTCAGATGGAAGGAAAGGGCTCAGTATGGCTAATTCATGGCATTTTAACTAAAGGGGAATACAGAGTAAATTAAACTCTCAACTTGCCCCGGACTCTTGGAATTTCCTGGGTTTTGTTTCCTTGAACCTAGATTCAAACATGCTCTTGCCCAGAGAATTCAGCTCAAGTTTTGTTAGTCTAGAACCCACTCTGCTTCCTTTCTTACATATGGCTGTTAGGAAGCTCAGAAATAAATCACAGTACTGACTTTGCAGTTACTTCTTCATACTTTAAATAGAAAAGTTACCTTAAAATCTTTTAAAAAAAGAGAGGGACCATGAAATGCTGACCAATGAGCTGGCTTTCCTTTATGGTAGTCATGGAGAATCAGTGAAAGAATTAGGTCTAAAAATGACACAGAAAAGTAGTCACCTTCCTAATTTTTCCAACTGTGGGGAATAAAACTTTTTTTTCTAAATAGTTATATGTTAGTATTGAAAGAATATTCTATACTACTGTTGCTGTGATGAAAATACAACCCATGACAGAAAAACTATTCTAGGGTTTCAACTTTTCTTTATATACTAAGGGATGTACTGGATAGCACAAAGAGAGCAGTGTATCAAGCAATTTTCATTTTTATTTGTTAAAAGTGCCCTGCTGCTAAAGTATGAGAAGTGAAAATGTGGTTAAACTTTGAAATGTAATACATATCTGGAAAATAAAATAATCTGTAGCATAGTTAAGTTCTGCTCAAGTCTGGAGAGAGAACATGAAAAATTCTCATACTAGCAATTTGCTGACTAGAAAACCGCTGTATTTTCAATCAGCCTAATATGGCAGCTGTTTCTCATAGACAAAGAAAAGCTAAAGGAGACTTACAGCCTGCAGATATTTGGTCTAGCTTGGCAAAATTTAGCTGCTAGTTTCATCTTATCCTTGTTATACGTTTTCCATATGGGACTTATTATTATAAACGAGAAGAAATAATAGAAGCAAACAGGAGCAAGAGGAAAGGTTCAGACTGGCATGCATTAACTGCTTGTCAACTACGGTTTTCCTAATGAAGTGCCCTGTTGCTCTGTATGTCACTGATTACAGTACAGCAGCTTTCATTAGTCACTGCAAATAAGACTTGGTGCCATCTTATTTACATCCTATTGCAAATAATTAGCATTTCATATTAGAATCGTCCAAGGCACTTCTGAACCTACAGCAAGACTATTTGACATCATCTGATACTTTTTTTTCCATCCTGAACAAGTGAAAACAGATTCTGTGCTTTTTAGTTACAACGGTGTCACCAATGAATTCTACCATGGCTTAAATTCCTGCCAATATTGTGGCTGGGGATATCAAAACGCTGCAGTAATTAGACCTTGCAAGCCTGACTTCCCTAGTGGTAGAACTGTCACGGAAGGGGAGGAATTGATATTCAAGGTTTATAATAATTCAAACCTCTACAATTATTGCTAGAACACGAACACTATCATTTTAAACGCAGAAAATGACTTAAGAAAATGCCTCATTACCACGGTAAGAGATGGAAAAGAAAATATCACCATACACTTTGTTGACCAATGCCTTTTCTCTGCTAAAAATTTACAATCACTTATTAAAACTCAAACCTGATTATTAACTTGGGGAGGAAGTACTTGTTTTGAAAACATAGTTGCCATATTTGATAGATTGCAAGGTCCATTCTATCACATATTTTAGAACTTCAGTTTAGAAGTGCAAGAATTAAATATATAGGTTTACATATGTTATTTCATATAACCAAATTCACAGAAAGAACTTTGTACAAAACCAATTATTTCTACCCCAATATTAATAATATTTTATGTATGTGTATCAACCTCCGTATGTATTTACGTATGTAATTCTTTATATGTAACTGATGTTTTCTCCAGCACACACATACAGTATGACAGGAATCAATGAATCAATTCTGAATTTGTTTGAATATGCTGTTCACAGATACAGCTAGCTAACCTAAACATTAACACCTGGGGAGAGGGTAGCCATCAGCCGCAGGCAGTGAAGGTTCTCATCTCCCGGACCTTTCCCTCGCTGGGCTCTGCACTGTGTGCACAGATCCTGGTATCATGAGATACCTGTAGGCCTCAGGAGATAATTGAGCCCCCTGGTCCAGTTAACCAGCCAAGGAATCCTCAACCCCTTAAGCATTTCTTCCTGTTCCACTGAGGCACAGATCCAGAGGCACAGTCTCCAGATGGCTGATCTTGCAGCCCCTCACTCTTAAGAGGGTTGATCTTTTAGACTCTTCCTGTCTTAGGATTTCAGTTTACAACTGATTGTTAACTATCCTCACTAGATATTTGATGATAATAATAATTTTAAAAATTAGCCTTAGGCACAAAGAAGTAAATATAAACACATTAAAAATGATAATGTATGACTGCTGGCTAACAGCTCTCAGTGAATATATTAAAGATTAGAGGCTAGAAATCAAAGATGATAATAAAATGTACTTAGTTGATAAAGGGGTCTCATACAAACTATCTTTTCTATAAAAAGACTGAAAATTTTCAGAGGGTCTCTTTTTCACATGAAGTGTTTTACTGCTTACTATGCTTCTCAGTGGAGGCAGTGAATTAATTCTGAGAAGCCTCTTCAAAAACAAAGCCAGTCTCTGCGGATGTCCTGCAGGGTCAGTGTGACCTGAAGGAACAAAGGGGTGTTACTTTCCCTCTGGCAACAGCTAGGTGGTCAGATGCCTAGGGGCACTGCGTGTTGTTTAGGAGACTGGGGTAATAATTAGGTCTTAAATCCTTTAGGTCACATAAAACAGAGCAACCATTACTTGATATTCGGAGAAGAGGCCTATTCTAACTTGTCTGGGCTGATACACAGTCACCTCTTTCCCAAATGTCTGCCTGAAATAAACTGGAATTTGGAAATCCTGTCCCATAGGTGTATTTATCCTCACTCATCCATTTCTCTCAAACAAAGGATATGTACAAATGCATGGGTTTGAATCCCACCTGGGACATTTACTAGTTGTTTAACCTTGAGCAAGTTATTTAGCAACTTTCTGTGAAGTTCCTCTTTTAGACACACACACACACATTCACACATAAATACCTATGCCTTATGGGACTTTTGTGACGATGGAATGAGTTACTTATATGTAAGGGCAAAACACTGCCTAGCTACATAGAAGGAGGCAGTGGAGGCAACATCATGCAGTTCCAAGCTATAGTAGGAGCTACATAAATGTTGGCTGCTATTTCTATTATTAGGAAGATGTGATGTAGAGAAAATAAACCATCATGAATTATGGAACTTAAAAAAGGAATTTCTTGTCTGGTCTATTATTAAAGTGGCCTAGTTATGGTCTTATACAGCCAGCCTACAACTATATACAATCATCCCTTAGTATCCATGGGGGATTGGCTGCAGGAATCACAAGGATACCAAAAT
Organism: Bos mutus; assembly: GCF_027580195.1. NCBI lineage: Eukaryota > Metazoa > Chordata > Mammalia > Artiodactyla > Bovidae > Bos > Bos mutus. The sequence goes on along the minus strand of NC_091628.1, from coordinate 2,631,442 downwards.
CCATGGATGCCCATCTCATGCATTAGGTTGGTGCAAAAGTAATTGCAGTTTTGCATTGTTGAACTTTGCCACTTGATATTGGAATGCATTTTTGAATAAATGTTATGTTGTACATAATTTAATGAGCATTTCTTGATTTATATCTTTGCTAATTACTTATTAATTGCTGTTTATTTTATATTTATTTTAGACTACGGGAATGAGGTTAGACAAAACGCAAATTTGAGAAATTTTCTTATTTGAGCTCAAAATGGGTCGTAAAGCAACAGAGACAATTGCAACATCAACAGTGCATTTGGCCCAGGAACTGCGAATGAACTTACTGCGCAGTGGTGATTCAAGAAGTTTTGCAAATGAGATGAGAGTCTTGAAGATGAGGAGGATAGTGGCTGGCCATCAGAAGCTGACAATTACCAATTGAGAGGGTCACTGAACTACATGAGAAGTTGCCAATGAACTCAACATCAATGATTCTATGGTCATTCAGCATTTGAACCAAACTGGAAATGTGAAAAAGTTTGATAAGTGGGTACCTCAGGAGCTGACTGAAAGTCAAAAACATTCTTTTTGAAGTGTTGTTTTCTCTTATTCTACTCAATAACAAGGAACCATTTCTTGATCAGGTTGTGAAATGCGATTAAAAGTGGATTTTACATGACAACCAGTGTTGACCAGCTCAGTCGCTGGACTGAGAAGAAGCTCCAGAGCACTTTTCACGCCAAACTTTACCAAAAGAAGGTCATGATCACTGTTTGGTGGTCTGCTGCCTGTCTGAGCCACTATACCATTCGGAATCCCAGTGAAATCATTACATCTGAGAAGTATGCTCAGCAAATTGATGAGATGCACCGAAAACTGCAATGCCTGCGGCTGGCACTGGTCAACAGAAAGGGCCCAATTCTTCACAACACCTGACTGCACGCTGTACAACCAACACTTCAAAAGCTGAATGAATTGGGATATGAAGTTTTGCCTTATAAAGTCTGTGCTATGTCCTTTTAACACTACCCTGGACTTTTGTTAATGTGTTCCTACATTTTGGCAACAAGATTGGACGTGAAGTTTTGCCTCATCTGACCTCTTGCCAACTGACTACTGTTTCTTCAAACATCTCAACAACTTTTTCTATGGAAAATGTTTCCATAACCAGCAGGAGGCGGAAAATGCTTTCCAAGAGTTCATGGAATCCTAAAGCACAGACTTTTACACTACAGGAATAAACACACTTATTTCTCATTGGCAAAAATATATTGATTCCTATTGGAATCAATCAAACATATTGGTTCCTATTTTGATTAATAAAAATGTGTTTGAGCCTCGTTATAATGATTTAAAATTCACAGTCTGAAACCACAATTACTTTTGTACCAACCTAATAAAATGGCATAGTATTTGCATAACATTTATGTAATCCTAGAACACCCTCCAACACCCTCCTTATATTTATTTTAACTCATCTCTAGATTGCTTAAAACGCCTAACCAATGTAAATGCTATGTAAGCAGTTGTAAATACAATGTAAACACTACATAAATAAATGCCAGTGTGCTGCAAATTCAAGTTTCTGGAATTTTTAAAATATTTTCTTTCTGAAATTTGGTTGAATCTGTGAATATGGAGGGCCAACTGTGCATAAACTGATATGCAGCCATAATGCCCACATTTTGGTTTCTAACAGCCTTTTCTGTTAAAGAAAGTGAGTGCTGTGGAGAGTAGCTGATTCCAAATTTTGCAGCAGGGAAAGTCAATAGTCAAAATGAGCCTGGAACATCTTGTTGCCAAAATGTAGGGACACATTAAGAAAAATCTGGGGTAAGAAACTTGAAGAGGGTTCTTACTGGACAACAAGTCTGACAATTTCGGCATTAAAAACAAAATAGAGAAATTAATTTTTCGTGAGTTGAAATACGTTGTCCAAATATCCTGTTTGTTGCTTTGTGCTATAACATATCTGGTAAGGCTAGAACCCCACTAGCCAGTTTCTCTCTCTTTTTAAAATATTTTTTCTAGTTTTCGCTTCTTTGTTTTTCCATTTGAATTTTATAATTAGCTTATCTATTTCTAAAAAAAATCTGTAGATAATTTTATTGTAAATGACTTAACATTGATATTTTATATGACATGCAGTAATATAAAAACAGGTGAATATCATAAGATATTTAATTTTTTACTAATTTAAAAGAAAATGAAGTCTGTTGTGGTGATGGTTATTGTTGACTCGTGTCTTCAATATCATCACAACTATATCCCAAGGATGGAGGTATGATCTCGATTTGTATGGATGCACAGTTTTTTCATCTGAGATCGTCATTAGTAGGTTGTACACACTTTGTTGAAATGACAAATTTAATGCTCTTAACTAGAAAACATCAATTGTTACAGAAGGGACAAGACTCAGTCAGAATCACCTACACAGTCAAATGGCCTGACTTTCGGTGGTCATGACCAGAGATTCTAAATTCTGCCCCTGATCAAGAATAATACAACAGACTCTCTTCTGAACATTACTGTCAAAGCCAGGACCAGCCACAACAGCACTGACAACAAAAGACCATGTGTCTGAGGTGGGGTGTTGGGGTCATCTTAAATTTCCTGTATATATGATTTATAAACTGGATTTGATCCTTGTTCCATAGAGAAGCAGTGATACTTAGTGAAAAAAGTCAATACACTTATGTAGATGAATTTTTCTCTATCTGTATAAAGAGATATAGGACTTTCCTGGTGGCTCAGACAGTAAAGAATCTGCCTGCAATGGAGATCTAGGTTCCATCCCTGGAGAAGGGAACAGCTACCCGCTCCAGTATTCCTGCCTGGAGAATTCTATGGACAGGGAGCCTGGCGTGTGACAGTCCACGGGGTCATTAGGAATAGATGATGTCACTCTGGATGACATCACTAATCATGACACTCAGAAGGCAAAATAATGCACTTGTCAGAGTAAGTTGGAACCACTTGTGACCAAAACATTCTCGAGGTAAAGAAAACAAGCACCAGATTTCCTGACAAGGTGTCGACTCTAAAAGTCCCATGAATGCAGAATGCTGCTGGAAGAGAAGGTAAACTTCGTAAGGTCTGTCAATAGTAAAACCAGCTAGAGTTCCAGAATCTCTGACAGGTGTTACAGAAGCTATACAATGAACATCTTTCTATTGAGTGAATTCTCAGCTTCAACTCCAAAACACTGATGAAGAAACTCTAGATTCTGTCCAAAAGCGAATCACATTTCAAGCTTAAGTTTTTAACTATGATTAATGTTTCATAAAATTCAAAAGAAAATCCAATCATGTAATTATATTAAAAAGAACACTTGGAACGCTGAGACAAGCAAAGCACAACAACAAAAACGAGTGCCATTTTGATAAATATTAAGCAATCTAATTAGACAGCCACCATACCTTCTTCTGCATAACATTTTTGACCTGCAAATTGCAACTTCACACAATATAGGCAGCCCTGTAATTATACTGATCACCACAGTTAAAAAGCTTAGAAACAGAATGAGCTAGTAAATCAACGTAAAAGACATAATTGCCATATTTGAAGATCGTATAAGGCTGCTTGTTATCTATAGTTCAGTATAATTATTTTTTCTTAAAAAAAGGAAAACAGCCAGAACCAAAAAGTCAGGTTGCTTGGATTTTCACAGCTGAAGTGAAAATGCTTGTACTCAAATTTAGAAAGATATCTAGCTAATTTTCTGCTGGTTTTATTTGAATTTGAAGACTTTTAACATCTAGAGGGTCTTTACTGATCATCTGTCAGAACCCTGGTGTCTATGTCACTGAAAATATTTAAAGCTTATTATTATGAGAACTGATCATTGTGCTAAACTATGCTGAATTTTTGTAGGATATTAGAGTAATTCAGAACCACAACAGTGAGTTAACAATCTCCAACCTTGAGCTTCACTGTTCTGTAAAATTTGATCTGTCATGTTTTGTTTATCTGTATAGAATGCTATTAAAACACCTTCCCTAAACAGTCCTTTTCTGGAGAAAAACAAATTTATCTTTGTCTACTCCTTCAAAATTTAGCTCAAAACCATTTTGTTTATAAAGTTTTTTTAGTCTATCCATATTCTTCTCATTAGTATGATCCAAATATTTATTTGTAATTCTATTTGTTATAAGGTTAAAAAGGTTGGCTGTTAATGATAGAACATATACAGTTATATTTACATTTCAGTCTATAAATTCTGTGATGGCCAGGAGCTCAATTTCTCTCACATCTTAATAGGAGACTGTGAGGTTTGCATTAATTTACAACTAATATTTTTTTCTGTTTCCACAAAGGGTACCTCTCAGTTTTGGTTTTAGTGACTTAATGAATAAACTGAGAAAATAAGTTCAGAATAGTATTTTCTAAAATATCAGGTCTCGATTGTTATTATATTATTTTTAATGAAATACAGTAGATTAGAAAAGAAAATAGACTACATCACAATGAAGTAAAGGTAAAAACTGAACTTACTATTTTCTGACTTTAAGTAGGTGTGTGTGCATGTATGTGCAATGTGTATGCGGGCATACTCAGTCGCTTCAGTCGTGTCCGACTCTCTGTGACCCTGTGGACTGCAGCCCACCAGGCTCCTCCATCCATGGCATTCTCAAGGGAAGAATACTGGAGTGGGTTGCCATTTCCTCCTCCAGGGAATCTTTCCAACCCAGGGATTGAACCCGTATGTCCTGCATCTCCTGCATTGGCAGGCAGCCTCTTTACAACGGAGCCACCTGGGAAGCCTCTAACTAGTGTGTTCTATCATCTAAGTTAAAAAATAAAATATCCTGAAAGATTTCTGGATGAACTATCACCATTGATGAATTCATTACAGATAAAATTTGAAGAATGATATCCAAGATACCAGGGTTTAGGTATATTCAAGTCTTCTGTGCCTGCAGTATCTATGATGTCTTAAATTTCTGATATATATTAATATTTGCTTAGGAAGAGAAAACCCCAAACAAATGTGGATTCTTCCCTTGAGAATGCCATGGACGTGGGCTACAGTCCATAGGGTCAGAGAGCGTTGGACATGACTGAAGTGACTGAGTATGCCCGCATGCACATTGCACATACATGCACACACACCTACTTAAAGTCAGAAAATGTAGTACAAAAGGTGTCATTTTCATAAAGATGTCATAATCAGCATTGAACACAGACATCACTAGATGAGCACGATGTTTTTTCCAACTGAGCCTTTCCCTATGCAATGCTTCGGGAAGCGACTACCAGTCAACAGGCTGTTGAGAGGAAACATTTTCCACATCTGGTCTAAATCAGAATCCACGCATGTGAGAAAACTATGGCAGAGAAAGCAGGTTGTCAACACACATACGCATAAAACACACACATACACACACGCCTGTATGTTTGCTCAACTGACTAATACTTATACACCTAATGAAATGCTTTTATTTAGATGATGAGGCAGATATAGTCAATAATTCAAGCCTTCTACTGTGTTTAGTTCTTGAAGGTGCTTCATTCGAGGAAATTCAATGTATTCATATTCTCCAAAATCAGGAATCAAGGTCATATACGAAGGTAGATATCTGGTCCATATGGTCTCCCTTTCTTTGCTCTCCAGTAAAACTCACATTCCCATCAAATGGCTTAGTAATGGGAGTGACATATAATACATGATGTTCTGCATTAAAGCAAATATAATAAGTGTAATTTATAGACAACAGAGTCATGGGGGGTAAAAAGGAAAATATAAAAGGCTAGTATAACCCAACAAAAAGCACCATAAAGTCTAACTTAAAAACTAGTCATTTTTGTTCATCAACATCATTTCATATCAAAAGTAGAGTTTATGAGTTATTGAATTGGTAGGTAAATTTGCCCCTCTAAATCATCTGACTGCCTCTGAGGGCTCACATCACCTCCTCTTTATGTCAATGTCTTGCATGGTTCAGTGGCCACGATCGGCTCTGGCCACTAAAGCTCAAGTCATTCAGAGCAATCAAATCAATTATAAGAGACCGTTGCTGTCTGACACCGACGACCAGCGATTGATAACAAAACCTGTCTGTTTTCAGTTCTCATCTGACAGCAACAAACCAGTCCTGGCCTGCTCCTACTGGCACTTGTCATAAATCAGTAGCAATTCCACCACGGTGAAAGGCGCTGGAGACTCTCTTTAGTCCACCTGGCCTCATTTTCTTTTCAAGTTTTAAAAATATAACTATTTTTTTTAATTTTAAACTTTACATAATTGTATTAGTTTTGCCAAATATCAAAATGAATCCACCACAGGTATCCACGTGTTCCCCATCCTGAACTATTAAGGTAGATTAATGCCAAAATTTATTTCTTACAGTGTCTAATAGTACAAGCAAGTAATCTCATAATTTAATACCACACAATGTTCCTATTCTTTGATTTTTAAAGTGAATGACTAAAATACTGCTAAAACTTTGAAAGTGGAAATTTTATATTCAAATTCTATGATTTTAGACATAATAGAGAAAAATGACATTTCCTTTTATATTACAGATCTGACATCATGTTTTTAATTGATTATTTAAGAAATATTTTAACAAAATTTCCCTAAATGAGACTTTTTTTTTTTACTATTTCGCACTGTCATTACAAAATGAACTAAACATTTAAATATAATGTAATAAGCAAGTATTAGTCAACAAGCATTGAATATTAACCAAATGTAAAGATTATATTTCACAGATATGAAAATATAATTTTTTCTGAACAAGTTATTACTTATGAAGTAAGGCCAGTACACTTTAAATATTTTGTGGAGTTAAATAACACTAAATCATTTGAAGGAAAAGAAAACAGCCCTGATTAAATTTGCAGAATTCGGAGAACACTTTGAGAATTAGTAACACCTCACTATTCAATTTTCAGCATCAAAAAATAATATAAAATCTGGATACATTTGGCATCATATTAGGTAGAAAACTACTTTAAGTGAGAATGAATAATTCTCACAGGAATCTTACACAATAAAAATAAAATAAAGATCATTCATAATAACACAAAGCATTTCTTTAAGGGGAGAGGAGAAAGGGAAGAAATATTAAGGACCTATTTCACATGCGGCAAAGACAGGGCCTTTACATGTGTGATATCACTGCCTCCTCAAACACCAAGGGTAGACATGTTTATTTCACTTTATAAAGAAGGACACAGGGGCATGTCAAACTGAACTCGAAGTCAGTTCAACTTGATTTCAATGCCTATATTTTTTCTATGTTCATTTATCATTTCCTTACCACTTAGCAAAAACCTGTTATGTGTTTTATGCTAAGCAAAGCATTAGATATAGAAAAACGAATAAAACATAAAACACAGGCAGGTAAACAAGACCGAAACCAACCAAGGAGGCTGAGGAGGTCGTGGATGTAGAGTGCTGCAGTGAGTAAGGCAGTAAGTCCTACCAGCTCCAAACCCCAGCACACACGTATTCACACAGCTTGATTCAAATCTCAGCTCAGCTACTAATAACTGGATGTACGATGCAAGTTGCTCTCTCTTAGTTTGCCTTTTTCTCACCTATAAAAATGGACTTACCTCAAAAAGGTTGATTTGAGTTTGAAATGAATTAACCTGTTCAAGAAAAGGCTGAATTTTCAGTGGACATTTGGTAGTTGCTCATTAAATATTATTTTCACTGCTCCCCTTATACACAAACCCTCACCTTCAAACACCTGATGTTTAGTTGCCAAGCCTCAGAAATGTATGATACCTATCTTCTTCATTTAAAATGTAAAATTACCCATTTTATAGAATTCCCTGACCACAGCTGGTACCCCTGTTAACAATGGTTTGAGGCCAAAAAAGACCTTCGGTAAGAAGACGGCCTGAGAATGGGTGCGGACCACAGCAGTAGGGGCTGATGAACACGATCCTGGCACCTGAAGTGGTTGCTGAAGCCGGGAGGGCTCAGCAGAGCTCTCCCAGAGCGACTGCACTCCAAGCGCTGGCCAGACCCAAAGACACCGGCATGCCAAGCAGTACCTACTGCTGAACACCGGTCAGATTTCCTACGGAGCGCTTCCTCTCCTTCTGCTGGGAAGGGAACGCCCTGTTAGGGCGCCTCCAACTGGAAGAGATTTGCTGGACTGTCAGATACTAAGATTACCAAGGAGAAAACATGCACGAGAGACTATATTCCTCAACATTATACAATTAAAACCTGTAATTCCACTAATCCATGAAGACAGGTATAAGTGGCACCACTTTGAAAAACTTACTCCATATAACAGCATATTGTAGCACCCATAAGGGAATTCTATAAATCAAATCAGTTCTGTCTCTTTTCCAGTAACAGTGACAGATTGACCTAAATGTCTCTTCCTAAATTTAAGGCAGTCAGTTGACCCCTGAACATTATTCCTTGTCTCTCCTTTATACTGAAATATTTTCACCAATATATCGTCTGTTCACAGAAACTTGACTGGGTTTACAATCAATGGCTTTCCCAGTTTTGGAAGGTGTGTGTGTGTGTGTGTGTGTGTTGGTCAAACAGCAATGAAGTAATTCAATTTCACATATTAATAACATTTCAGGGGTGAAGTTTAAACCAATGGCTTTCCCAGTTTTGGAAGGTGTGTGTGTGTGTGTGTGTGTTGGTCGAACAGCAATGAAGTAATTCAATTTCACATATTAAGAACATTTCAGGGATGAAGTTTAAATTCTCTCTTTACTTTCTGTTTCTTTTGACTATGCTGTAAGGATTTATCCCTCATGTTTAGGCCCAAGTTTTGAATTTGCAGTTTATTAAGGTGATCCTCTAGAATAACGTGCTGCATGAAACTAAACTAATGACATTTCATCTGTACTGTGCTTAGTCGCTCAGTTGTGTTCAACTCTTTGCAACCCTATGGACTGTAGCCCGCCAGGTTTCTCTGTCCATGGGATTCTCCAGGCAAGAATACTGGAGTGGGTTGCCATGCACTCCTCCAGGGCATCTTCCCAACTCAAGGACTGGACCCAGGTCTCCCGCACTGCAGGTGGATTGTTTACCATCTGAGCCCCCAGGGAAGCCCAAGAATACCGGAGTGGGTAGCCTACCCCTTCTGCAGGGTATCTTCCCGACCGAGGAATAGCACTGGGGTCTCTTGCACTGCAGGAGGATTCTTTACCAGCTGTGCTGCCAGGGGAACCTGACATTCCATCTACTGATCTATATTTTGAATCTTGAATGCATTTGACATTCTAATATTGAACTACTGGAAGCTACAAGGTATACTAGAAAACCCACATTAGATGTCGCTTCAGTCGTGTCTGACCCTGTGCAACCCTATGGGCTGTAGTCTACCAGGCTCCTCTGTCCATGGGATTCTCCAGGCAAGAATACTGGAATGGATTGCCATTCCCTTCTCCAGGGAATCTTCCTGACCCAGGGATCAAACCGGTGTCTTTTATGTATAAACTGGACTGGCAGGCGGGTTCTTTACCAGCAGTGCCACCCGGGAAGCCCCACATTAGATCCAAGAATCAGAAACTCTTTATTCTGTATTTAGCCACGTGAGATAGTCAGTTAACTACTCTGAGTATGCATTTTCTCATCTGTTAACTGGGAATACTAATATCAACACGTGTGGCTCACAGTGTTATTCAGAGAACTGATGACAATACCACCAGTACGAGTAACATTAGAAATATAACACAATCTATGGTTTTTCATGTCCGTTAAGTATTATTTCACACTAGGCATTCTGTGAAAACCCTTGACACAGAACAATTAAGTTCTAAAATAATTAATTAAGATTAATTAATATACCTACAGCAATCTACAAAATACATTTATTTTATGGACTGTAAAGAAGAGGTATATAAAGAGTAAACATTAAGTAAATATCAAACCAGGTATTTGAACCCTGGTCTGCTTATCACAATGCATATCCTCTTACCACAGTGCTACATTGACTACTGTTAATTTAAGCGCTACAAAAATGCAACTGAAGGCACTGGAAAATACACACGAGTGTACATACTTACATGTCAATCATGAAGGGTTAACAGACATGCACCATTCATGGGGATACTGTGTCTGCACCCTTCTCACCTACCTCTTCAAGGGTAGGTTGCAGAATCATTTCTTAAGATTCTTCCCTTGTATCTTTGGAAAATACCCTCTTGTCTAAGAACAATTAAAGACAGATCTAAAGAGGTAACTATTTTGGAGTCAGAAAGATCCAAGTTCCAATCCCTCCTTACCATACTCCACATATGAGGTCATATGTTAATGATGTCACCTCTCTCTACTGTGGAAATAGAACAGTCTGACTTGCTTCACAGCATCATTACAAGAGTTAAGATAAGTACACAGTACCTGTCACATAGAGAACGCTCAGTAAATGCTATTTTCTAATATTAATTACAAAGATAGTACTAATGACATTTAATTAGCCTGTGTACTGGGATTTCCCACATGCTACGTCTAACACCATGGACCGAGGCCTTCTAGAAACTACAAAATTAGCACACAATGAACATCTAAGAAGGAAATAAAAATGCCATGGAAGAAAGTAAAAGCAAGCAAATTCTAGCTTTGGTATCTTGAGAAAAACTTCATCAAGTAGTATGTAAAGGTTCAAGAAACTTTTAACAACTTTGAATTAGATAACTTGTCTGCCTTTTTAAAATAACTTATATCCATTTGATCTATATTAGAGAAACACTATACTTATTCCTCCCTCATACTCTACACTACAGTAAGGTGGTGAGGAGCAGGGGGTGGCAGAGCAGGAAAATGAGTTGACAAGGTACAGCCTGGAAGCGTGGAGGGCATTTTCTCAGGGCTGGTGAGCAGAGGGGAGCTCTAAGTATCCACACCCAAGGCCAGTGGGGATGGTGAGCACACTGGGGTGAGGTGAAGTGGTGACCGGGAATTACAGGGAAACCAGGGGGCAGGTGTTTCCTGTGGCCCACTCGTATCATTAACAGGTCATTTTTAGTTTAACCAGCCGTCATCCCTGGTAAGACACATATGATCATCTTGAAGAAAAACTTAAAATCAAGCAGGTGTTATTTAAAAGAAAGGGATGGAAAGAAGACACAGGGAAGGTTATTTTCCCCTTGAATTTCTTCCTGTTACAGGGATATTTTAGGAGTTCATGCATGGAAAACAAAAACACAAAGAGAAAATGTCAGTAAATATAAAGGAATAGAAAAAAGTTCCAATACTCCTTATGCTATTGTACTAGTTATTTGAGTTTCTCATTTCTACATAATACTATACATTTACTATTAGAGATGTAAGTGTACTTTAGAAAGAATACCAGTGGAAGGCACTGTGAGTGTAAGAGGACTGTGAAGACTGCTGGCCACAAGAGAAAGGGTTGCAAAAAGAGTTTGGCAATATATTCTACTCTGTAATACTAAATTACTTACATAATCTTAAACAGGTTAAAAATAATTAGGTAGACTGATAAAGATTTCATGTAAGAATAAAATCTATAGCTCAGTTCAAATATAGTTAATATGCCTAAAGTAAAAGCCTAGAAAATAAAATCTTTTACATTTCAAACTTTGACCTATTTGAATATTATTCATTGTAATATGATTTATAAATACAAAAAGAAGTCTGTGGAAATTATTCATAGTTTCTTAATTGATTTTTTGTCAGGAGCATTGCCTTAAATTGACATAAGAATACTTCTCAGCCTCCTTAATGTAATTTCAATAATGCTAAATCATTTAACACAATTTTTAAAAAATGAACAATAAAAAATTTTCAAAATATTTAAGTTTTGCTCTTTTTTGATAGTGTACTTTAAAGTTATGAATTAGGATTTGTAAAAATTTGGGATTAAGAGCTTACAGTATCTTTTTGTACACAGGTCTGGTGCTAACACTGTTACAAGAAAAGTGGAAAGTATTAAAAATATTATTGTATAAAATATATAAATAAGACATGGAGCTAGTGTTTACTGAGTACACAGTTGAGTTAGGGAAGACTGAAAAGTTCTGAAGATCGAGAGTGGGGATAGTTGAACAATAATATGAATGTATTTGATGCCACAGAACTGTACACTTAAAAATGGATAAAATGATAAATTTTGCATCACATATATTTTACCACAGTAAAGTACATGAATATACATATGAAAAAGGATGAAAAATACAAGAGAAAGATATAAATAAAAAGAAACATTAAAGAATTCATATTCTGAACAGTAGCATTAAATATAGAATCTTTTATTTTCAAAAAAGCTTTTAGAAGAAAATAAGAACATATTTATGATGTTGAGAAAGGCAAAGATTTCTTAACCAGGACACTAAAATTGTTAACCATAAAGAAAAGCTCAATTAACTGGACTACGTTAAAAGTAAGATCTTTTTGTTTTAAAAATAAAAAACATCACTGAAAAAGTGAAAAAGCAAGCTACAGAGTGGAAGACAGCTCCATTACATATATCCACCAGAGGACCTGGGTCCAGAGTATACACAGAACTCCTCAAACTAACAGCAAAGAGACAACCTAGCAGAATACTGGACAAGGACTTAATCAAGCACTTCATAAAAGAGGTTACAAATTTAAGGAAATACAAGCTAAAGCCCTAGTGTAATACCAGTGCACACCAACAGAATGGTTAAAATTAAAAAGAACTTTTAAAAAACTGGCAATATTAAACATTGTTGAGCATGTGAAGCAATTGTAATTTAATCACTGCTGACTGAAGGATAAATTAGTAAATTTTCTTTGAAAAATCTACGGGTAGTACTTGTGAAAGGTAAACATTAGCATACACTGTGATCTAGCAACTCTCCTCCTAGGTGCTTACTTGATAGGAATGTCCACATCTGTGCACCAAAATGTATGTTTGAGGATGTTCGTAGTAGCACTATTCAGAACAGCTCCAAGCTGGGAGCCGATCAAAGGTACTTCAACAGCAGAATGGACAAATTATAGGCTAATCAAATAATGGAATATTAGCAATAAGAAATAGGAAACAGTTGCTCTGCGTAATATCACAATTGACTCTAACAGACATGTTGAGGGAAAGAAGGCGAATTCCAAAGAGAACTGACTGTGATACTCTATTTACATGATGTTAAAAACAAGCAACAGTACCCAGCGGTCTTAGCAGCACAGAGTGGTTATCCTTGAGAAGCGGCGGTAGGGCAGGGGTGGCAAGGACTGGGGGGAATGGCAATGGCACTCCTGGGGGTACTGGGGTTGCTCTGTTCCTTGCAGTGAGTGGAGTTACAGGGTATGTTTATCTTGAGAAAATATATTGAGCTATTTACTTGTACAATTTGTACCTTTTTCTGCACATATGTAACATTTCAGTAAAAAGTTCAAAAATGAAATAACACATATATATCAAAACTTAAAGCAGAAAAAGGTTAAATGACAATGTAAAAAACCCCTCAATCTTCAATGACAAAATGGGAAGAATCATAATGCGCTAAAGGCTTGTCTGTGAAACACTGAATCGGAGGATGGATACTGCTGACACATCCCTGCGGATTTTCACCAAACACAAATTCTCTAGGTTTAGGTTTCAGAGTCCTGAACAGCATTTGATTTAACAGCCAAATGAAGAAATGGCTGGGGCAAGGTAGAGACAAGTCAGAAACTACAGCATAGTACAGACTGTGGGCATGAAGGAGAAACAACGGCAACAGGGCACTCTCCCAGCCAAGGGAGTCGGCTCCAGGCAGAGCAGTGATGATACTGGGTTCTGATACAAAAAGCCTGGGACCTAAGAAGCATCACTATGAGCCACAATTATGTGGACACTGACAGGCAAAAGATGACCCAGGGCAATAAGAGAATATTTGAAGAAATTTGAATCTCAGCTTGAAATTACAGGAACTCACTGTCACCACCTACACATTGCAAGCCATCCCTACAGTATTTCCAGCAGTCCACAAATGAGTAGTAATCGAAAAAGACCAGTGGGAGAACCCAATCGCATGTTCAAAGCCATGGAATGGACTTGGAGACATGAAGCATAGCGAAAGTGAGACATTTAATGTCGGTCTTGCAAGATCAGGTGTCTGGCATGCAGGCATACCCACAGCGGTTACAACAAGCAAATTATTCCCAAACACGCAGGTCCCTTCTCACCAGTTCCTCGTTGGCTAAGTACTATGGGCTGTACTGGGAAACTCAGCAGTGGCCACAGGTCTGGAAAAGGTCAGTTTTCATTCCACTCTCAAAGAAAAGCAATGCCAAAGAATGCACAAACTACCACACAATTGCACTCATCTCACATGCTAGCAAAGTAATGCTCAAAATTCTCCAAGCCAGGCTTCAGTAGTACGTGAACTGGAAACTTCCAGATGTACAAGCTGGATTCAGAAAAGGCAGAAGAACAAGAGATCAAACTGCCAATAGCCATTGGATCATCAAAAAAGCAAGAAAACACCAAAAAACATCTACTTTTGCTTTATTGACTCTGCCAAAGCCTTTGACTGTGTGGATCACAATAAACTGTGGAAAATTCTGAAAGAGATGGGAATACCAGACCACCTGATCTGCCTCCTGAGAAATCTGTATGCAGGTCAGGAAGCAACAGTTAGAACTGGACATGGAACAACATACTGGTTCCAAATCGGGAAAGGAGTACATCAAGGCTGTATATTGTCACCCCGCTTATTTAACTTATGTGCAGAGTACATCATGCAAAATGTTGGGTTAGATGAAGCACAAGCTGGAATCAAGATTGCCAGGAGAAATATCAATAACCTCAGATATGCACATGACACCACCCTTATGGCAAAAAGCGAAGACGAACTAAAGAGCCTCTTGATGAAAGTGAAAGAGGAGTGAAAACGTTGGCTTAAAGCTCAACATTCAGAAAACGAAGATCATGGCATCCGGTCCCATCACTTCATGGGAAATAGATGGGGAAACAGTGTCAGACTTTATTTTTTGGGGCTCCAAAATCACTGCAGACGGTGATTGCAGCCATGAAATTAAGACGTTTGCTCTTTGGAAGAAAAGTAATGACCAACCTAGATAGAATATTGAAAAGCAGACATTACTTTCCCAACAAAGGTTCGTCTAGTCAAAGCTATGGTTTTTCCAGTAATCGTGTATGGATGTGAGAGTTGGACTATAAAGAAATCTGAGTGCCGAAGAGTTGATGCTTTTGAACTGTGGTGTTGGAGAAGACTCTTGGGAGTTCTTTGGACTGCAAGGAGATCCAATCAGTCCATCCTAAAGGAAATCAGTCCTGAATATTCATTGGAAGGACTGATGCTGAAGCTGAAGCTCCAGTACTTTGGCCACCTGATGTGAAGAGCTGACTCCTTTGAAAAGACCCTGATGCTGGGAAAGACTGAGGGCAGGAGGAGAAGGGGACAACAAAGGATGAGATGGTTGGATGGCATCACCGACTCGATGGACATGAGTTTGAGTAAGCTCCAGGAGTTGGTGAAGGACAGGGAGGCCTGGTGTGCTGCAGTCCATGGGGTGGCAAAGAATTGGACACAACTGAGCGACTGAACTGAACTGATGGGGTGTACAATCCTCCCGGACGTCACCTAAGCTTCATTATTTCCTTATAGGGTATCCTTCTTTCTCCCTTTCCAACTTATATCTACATTTCTTAACAAAGACTTTCTTGCTAGTTTATCCCGTCTGCTAACATCATATTTGCTTAGATAACCCTCCAGGTGCATGAACTGTCAAGTCTGCAAGCCTTTAGACAAGTTTAGAGCCAGGGCCCAGGCAATGGGTGGGGCCCTATCTTCATTAGGATCCAGTCTGATCTCCCTCCCCCATCCCTAACTTTATCTAAAGAGTTCAGGTCTCAATTTTATCATGTTTGCATGTTTAGCTGTTAGTAATTTTCCACTCAAGAGTTTTTCTCTTGAAAATGGACCACTTCAAGTTTCTATTTCTTACAACCAGCATGTGATCTGAATACAGATACTACTAAAAGGAGAGGAAAAAAAGGGAAAAAGAACAGATGAAGACATGTCTACTCTACACTAGGTCATGTTTCATACTTTACTTCATCACATTTTATGTTTATATTGAAGCAGCTTTGATAGTTCACCCTTCACACATGATGACAAGACTCCTCAGAATTGAAGAGATGATGGACTTTAAGGGTGAGAGTTCTCAGAGTGCGAGTTCACATTTTTAATCTTAATAAAAATTTGAATGTGAAATACCAGAGAATACCAGAGAAACCATTCCTAGAAGACGAAGGAATTAAACAAGTTGAAATGTTTGAGCCATACTGGGAACGGCAAATGGTTTAAGCATAGCCAATGGTAGCGTCTGGTGACAGAGCACAGAAAAGTGCGTCTGGGGTACAGGCAGGGTCACTGTGTGTGTGGGGGGGAGTTACATTCTGAACGGCTGGCATTTGCACGGAGCACGAAAATGTCTGTAATTTTAGATGGTCTCTTCAGTAGCAGGCAACCCACTCCAGTGTTCTTGCCTGGAGAATCCCAGGGACGGGGGAGCCTTGGTGGGCTGCTGTCTATGGAGTCGCACAGAGTCTGACACGACTGGAGCGAATCAGCAGCAGCAGCAGCAGCAGTGCATAGGAGTGAAGTGGAAGGGAGGAAACCTGGAAGGAAGGAGAGTGAAGGGAACCCCACTGATATAATAAAACCAACTGTCTAGGAACCGGGAGGGCAGGGAAGGCAGTGGCACTGAGGGAAGGCCAGCTGTGGCAGCCTCTCAGAGCGGGGAGAAGTCTACTCAGGACCCTGGCCTGTGGTGGTGCTCAGGGCACGGCAGGGGCTTCGGTCGTGGGGATGGTGATAAGGGCGGGGGCGGGGGGCCCGAGTGGCTCCCGAGGCCTGTGTCTGGCTGGGGCTGGGGTGCTGAGGGAGGCCTCCAGGGACGGCGTGCTCTGTCTTCATCTCACCCTCACAGGTCCCTATGACAGCCCGCACTGAGGGCTCTCCAGAGAGAGTGCGGAGTTTCCTGTGCTGAGCATTTTAAGAGAAAGTGGCCAGTTATTTCTCTGTAAGGCTACTCATAGATCCACTGAAGAGTCTCTTCCAGCCTTATGATTCTAAGACAACTGCCCTTTTCAGAGTCATATAGGGATGCTTGGAATTAATGGGATATTTGTAAATCATCTTCATTTCCTTTAAAGTTTTTATTTACAATCCATTTACATACATTTAAATGCTGCTAGAAAAGCATATTTAAATTCAATTTCCTTTGAAATTGTCAAGGGAATGCAAAAAGGAGAATTTAAAAAGCACTTTAACAGAGGGAAAAAGTCTACTTGCCACAGGCATCACTGTCACTTCCTTGTCTAAACACACACACACACACACACACACACACACACAGAATCAAGTAAAATGGTGGCAAATCATTTCCAACACTAACTTCATATCAAGATCAGTCCTGTCCAACTCTTTGCGACCCCATGGACTACAGTCTGCCAGGCTCCTCAGTCCATGAGATTTTCCAGGCAAGAATACTGGAGTGGGGTGCATTTTCTTCTCCATCGGAACTTCCCAACCCAGGCATCGAAGTCAGGTCTCCTGCATTGTGGGCAGACTCTTTACCCTTGGAGCCACAAGGGAATCCCACATACGAAGACCAATTCTTTATTATTCCTGGTAAGCTTCTATATCATTGAAAAACCATATAGATGTTGGTTATATGGCAAGTTCATTTTGAGAACACTGAACTCATGATGTGTACATCAGTCATGCACAAAAACTCAGTCTTCTGCAGTATGTAAAATTTAAAAAAGACTGTAGCAAATAAAAATAAAACCTAATTTTTTTTTTAAACCTAAGTTTTAAAGATGATTAAAAGTGTGATACCACATGAAGATGTAATATCCAATATTTGGATTGTGATACCAGTCAATTACCTGAAAAAATATGATCTAGAGACAAATGAGACAGTTGCAGGGAAGAAGTCAATTCTGATTCCATGTTGAAATTTTTGTTTGACTTGCTTTTCCTTGCTCTTATTATTATAATCGTACTTACTGGCTTGCCTTGAGGACCCTGCCTTCTGCTTGACTATAAACTAAAGTCCCTTCAATAAGCTCCTAGAGAGATAATATGTCGCTACCCACCTGTGAATAGAAGAGATTAACACAGCACTTCCAAAGGCTGGACGTTCCCTTGGAGATGTTTTGCAAGACTGAAGACCCTTTCACTTAACTTCCCCACTGCCTCTCCCTCTCTCCTTTCAATTTTAGTTCCTCATTGCTTCTTTCTCTCTGATCTATAAAAGAACCTGGCATCCAGACCCTGTTAAGATGGTTATTTCGAGGCACTAGCTTGCCATCTTCTCAGTCAGCTGGCTCCCCGATTAAAGTCTCTTCCTGGCCTCAACTCCTTGAGCAGCAAGTAGAGCAAGCTTGGAACCAGTAACAACATTATGGGTAGAAATAATAATAACCACTAAGGTTAGATAGCATCAATAACTCAGTTCAGTTTAGTCGCTCAGTTGTGACCGACCTTTTGTGACCCCAAAAATCGTAGCACGCCAGGCCTCCCTGTCCATCACCAACTCCTGGAGTTCACTCAGACTCACGTCCATCGAGTCAGTGATGCCATCCAGCCATCTCATCCTCTGTCGTCCCCTTCTCCTCCCGCCCCCAATGCCTCCCAGCATCAGAGTCTTTTCCAATGAGTCAACTCTTCGCATGAGGTGGACAAAGTACTGGAGTTTCAGCCTCAGCATCATTCCTTCCAAAGAAATCCTAGGGCTGATCTCCTTCAGAATGGACTGGTTGGATCTCCTTGCAGTCCAAGGGACTCTCAAGAGTCTTCTGCAACACCACAGTTCAAAAGCATCAATTCTTCGGCGCTCAGCTTTCTTCACAGTCCAACTCTCACATCCATACATGACCACAGGAAAAACCATAGCCTTGACTAGATGGACCTTTGATGGCACAGTAATGTCTCTGCTTTTCGATATGCTATCTAGGTTGGTCATAACTTTTCTTCCAAGGAGGAAGCGTCTTTTCATTTCATGGCTGCAGTCACCATCTGCAGTGATTTTGGAGCCCCCAGAAATAAAGTCTGACACTGTTTCCACTGTTTCCTCACCTATTTGCCACGAAGTGATGGGACCAGATGCAATGATCTTCGTTTTCTGAATGTTGAGTTTTAAGACAACTTTTTCACTCTCCTCTTTCACCTTCATCAAGAGGCTTTTTAGTTCCTCTTCACTTTCTGCCATAAGGGTGGTATCATCTACATCTCTGAGGTTATTGATATTTCTCTTGGCAATCTTGATTCCAGTATGTGCTTCTTCCAGCCCAGCGTTTCTCATGATGTACTCTGCATATAAGTTAAAGAAGCAGGGTGACAATATACAGCTTTGACGTACTCCTTTTCCTATTTGGAACCAGTCTGTTGTTCCATGTCCAGTTCTAACTGTTGCTTCCTGACCTGCATACAGGTTTCTCAAGAGGCAGGTCAGGTGGTCTGGTATTCCCATCTCTTTCAGAATTTTCCACAGTTTATTGTGATCCACACAGTCAAAGGTTTTGGCATAGTCAATAAAGCAGAAATAGATGGTTTTCTGGAACTCTCTTGCTTTTTCCATGATCCGGCGGATGTTGGCAATTTGGTCTCCGGTTCCTCTGCCTTTTCGAAAACCAGCTTGAACATCTGGAAGTTCACGGTTCACGTATTGCTGAAGCCTGGCTTGGAGAATTCTGAGCATTACTTTACTGGCGTGTGAGATGAGTGCAATTGTGTGGTAGCTTGAGCATTCTTTGGCATTGCTTTTCTTTGGGACTGGAATGAAAACTGACCTTTTCCAGTCCTGTGGCCACTGCTGAGTTTTCCAAATTTGCTAGCATATTGAGTGCAGCATTTTCACAGCATCATCTTTCAGGATTTGAAAGAGCTCAACCGGAATTCCATCACCTCCACTAGCTTTGTTCATAGTGATGCTTTGTAAGGCCCACTTGCCTTCACATTCCAGGATGTCTGGCTCTAGGTGAGCGATCACACCATTGTGATTATCTGGGTCGTGAAGATCTTTTTTGTACAGTTCTTCTGTGTATTCTTGCCACCTCTTCTTAATATATTCTGCTTCTGTTAGGTCCATACCATTTCTGTCCTTTATCGAGCCCATCTTTGCATGAAATGTTCCCTTGGTATCTCTAATTTTCTTGAAGAGATCTCTAGTCTTTCCCATTCTGTTGTTTTCCTCAATTTCTTTGCATTGATTGCTGAGGAAGGCTTTCTTATCTCTTCTTGCTATTCTTTGGAACTCTGCATTCAGATGCTTATATCTTTCCTTTTCTCCTTTGCTTTTTGCTTCTCTTCTTTTCACAGCTGGATATGAATCTAAGCAAACTCTGGGAGACAGTGCAGGACAGGGAAGCCCTGCATGCTGCAGTCCATGGGGTCGCAAACAGTCATACACAAACTAGCAACTGACCACGACCACCACCAGGACCACTTATACACATTTGCTGGGCACTCTACTAGGTATTAGGGAGTCGGAGATGGAGACAATGACCCCCGCCATCTAGGAGTTCATATTCCAGTAAGAATGACAGTAAGCTTACCAGGTGGAAGGCGGGCAGAATGCACTACAGCAGCACAGAGCCGCAGGGACTTTTTCTTTGACCAGGACTGGGAAGGAATGTAGGCCTGGAAGCTGACATCAAAGGGAGCTTTGAAACCTGCCTGGTGAGGGAGAAGACTCTCAGGGAGTAAGATGTGGAGCCACTAAAGCACTTTACTTCGGGACGGAGAGTCAGTCTAAGGACAACTTACAAAACTCGGGCCTTTTTGGTCCAGAAAGGTTTCTTGTTGTAGTTGCTTTCATAAGACCTAACAACTTTAGCCTGCCTGGAAGGAAGTTATTTTAAAACTTAAGGTACTTTTTTGTCTTTCCTTTTCCTCTGGTTTTAACACACAGCCTGAGGTTTGTCAGCATGTTTAACAAGAACGAAGCAAGAGAATCAAAAAAGCAAGTGAAACAGAAAGAGACAGGACCAAAACCCAACATGGCAGGGCCAGTGCCATCTCAAGTGTGATTACTGTTTAACCTAAGGGTTAGCTATTTATAAGAACAGAATGCCAGAGGTTTTAGGAATTTTTCTGGTATATCTGAAAAGTGATCCTTCCAATACTAGGGGAGAACTTGGAAAAGGTATTTCAGACAAGCAGTTCAAGGGTGTTGAGTTCTCTTAAAATTTGAGTGGGAAAAGAGAAGAAACAGACTCACTAATGGCTGGCATGGCAGGAAACTCAGCATGGGGCTGGTACCGCTAAGTGAGCTCTCTAAGACGGAGGCCAGAGCCACTGAGGAAGTGGAGGTCACACATGTCCCAGCCTGGATGGAACCTGACCTTCTGTTATCATCCCAACTCAGAACACTAGCCAGAAAGTGAAAATACTTATCAAACTCTTACCAAAATCAACTTGGGACAGACATTCCTCAAGGATAAACATTTCCTTTCTTGTGTCAGAATACAGCCTCATGGTTTTGCTTTATAAATTAAATTCTTTCTCTTCCCTGAATTTGTATCTCCCAAATTATAATTCTTAAAACTCTTCTTTTATTTGCTGCCTTACATGTTTTCTTTTCTTTTCTTTTTTTGATGACACTAGTGTGTGCAACAGACAATTTTTGCTCAACTGAGAAATGCCTGCAAGCCAGTGGTTACCAGTTCCCAAGTGTGTGTAATATTATAAGGCAAACTGAGGTTGTACCTACACATAAACATAGGTTAAGTTGTCCCTCATTATAATTCCATGCCCCAGAAGCCCAGACTTTGTTGAAACAGTGACTTGCCATAAGCCAGAGAACTGGAGGCTAGACCTAGAGCTATCCTTCTCAGCTCTAGGTGAACTGTCACCAGCAAACTGACTAAAAATGAATGCATACAATCAATGTACACTTCAGGGTTTCCTAAAAATTATTTTTTAAACAAAGACATTTTCTAATTAAATTTCAGCCAATTATGTCTGCTCTGTTTGTTTGGCAATTTCGCTAATGCTGAAAGTATGTTTCAAACTAGTCTAAGTAAATAGTCTGGAAGGATATGGATTAAAAATGAATCTTTCCAATCTACTGGTTCATGCAGTCCCAATTATTATTATTTTTTTTTTGCACTCTGGGGTGTTCT
Source organism: Bos mutus (assembly GCF_027580195.1). NCBI lineage: Eukaryota > Metazoa > Chordata > Mammalia > Artiodactyla > Bovidae > Bos > Bos mutus. The sequence goes on along the minus strand of NC_091628.1, from coordinate 2,609,411 downwards.
TTTATAACAACATTTTACACCTTTAAACCAGCAATTGTGTCCATGTTCTATATATTGCTTACATTTTATTTCTAGTTAATAAGATTTACATTAAGAATCCTCCTGCAATGCAGGAGACCCAGGTTCAATCTCTAGGTGGGGAAGATCTGCTTGAGAAGGAAACGGCAACCCACTCCAGGATTCTTACCTGGGAAATCCCATAGACAGAGGAGTCTGGTGGGCTACAGTCCATGGGGTCACGAAGAGTCGGATAGAACTTAATGACTAAACCACACCACCACCTGTGTTTTTTTTTTTTTTTTAAATCCACTACGTATTTAACACCATTTTTATGTACATATCTTTAACAGTCAAATATTTGAAATACTTTCATTTTAGAGAAAAAGAAACAGCAAAAAAGAACAAAAAATAAAAATATGAGCCAGTTAGTTGTATTCCTGGAACCTTGTTTTCACATTGAAACCAGACATCAAAAAGTGAAGAATATCACCCTCAGATCACTGTTTCCAAAATGTTCTTTCTCCCACTAGGGATATCTTAGGGACACAATAATCATCTTAGAACTCTGTTTAAAAACAGTTCCTGAGAACCTACCCCAGAAGCTCTACTTCAGTAGTTCTGGAATGAGGCTTCCCAGTGTTTCTGACACATAGCAAGAAGGTTTGGAATTACCAACAGAGTTGTTCATTATGTATAATTTATAATTTAGAGAGTGATAGTTCCTGGCTTTTGACTAATAATTTTCATGTAATGACAAGGAGAAAAATGAATCGAAGTTTTAAAAATTAAAAACTTGAACTATCATCCAAAGTTATAAACATTAATTCTTAACTAGTTTTCTTAGGAGCAAATTGTTTAATGCTGGGCACAATGAAAAAGAAGGCTAAACTATGAATAAGACATGGTTGACTAAAAATAATTGAGAAATAACTGCAAAAATGAACTAAACTGCAAACCTCAAAACTGCTAAAAAATATCTAACAGGTTGCCAAGGTGACCCACGTTACCAACTACCACTACATGGAAAAAAAACCACCACTGTTATTCAGGACTATCAGTGAGCTGTATGTACTTAGGAAGGGCTTGAGTGTGGCACAGATCACAAGGAACTGAATCTTCTAATAAAGAGCCATATGAGGTACAGATTTTACAGTCAGATTTCTAAGGCAGGCTTCCTCCATCTACGTATTGCGAGAATGGCTCATCAATCTTCCACGGAGAATCATAGTGGGACATAAGCTTCTTCAAGCTTCCTTGACTTAAAAGGAGGGACAAGGAGAGAGTGTTTGAATGGGGGTTAACAAAGAATTTTAAAATTTAGGTCGCTCACTCCCTCATTTTCCCACCAGAGTGGTTCTTCTAAGCCATCAGGTCCCGCCTTCATTGCTGATGGAGTGGAGGGCACCTAATGGGGCGTGCTCATGTGCCTCTCCTAGGTTTCCTGACACACGCCCCAGGAGGTGTCTCTTCTCGAGAGGACAACTGTCTCGGATGTGAATGATCCATCATGTCAGGAAGAGAGTATCCCACCACCCACACCGGACTGAGGCAGGAGAAGCAGCTCGGGCCCCGGACTCCTCCTTCCACGGTCAACTCCTGCTTCCCAGACGGAGCTTGTTGTAAGACTCACTCCTACCAAGCAACCTGATTCTAAATGCCTGCGGGCTGTCACCTTCCCTGGAAGTTGTTTGGGAATGCTTCAGTTTGTTTGGCCCAAGTGAGCCAGGTGCTGGCATGTTACATCATTCAGAGCAAAGTCCTACATATCACCCAACAGGACAAGCTGGGCTGTGGGTTTCCCCAGTGGTTGGCTCTGGACACAAGCAGCAATGGTCTATTTCTGCCCCTGGAAGAAAGCTGTAGGTACCTCAAAGAGCTGGCTTTTTGGATGAGGCTTAATTTCTATGATGTGAGAGCATTACTCATCCCATAATCAGATTTTAGTCTTTTCATCTCTAGCTATTAAGGAAAAGACCCTTGGTTGACTGAGGATGGATGGTCTACTCTGATTTCTCCAGAGGGCTACTGAGGACTGATCATGATGGAAATCTATCTGGCCAGTTATCATCCAGTCCACTGCTAAATGGTGTGTTGACAAAAATTCTCTCTGTGCAGGCTGGTGGTAAGGTTAGACTTCAATCATTCTTGGAACTCTATGGGAGACCTAATCATTTAAGGGGGGCCAGAAGCCATGCTCGGAGAAGGCAATGGCAACCCATTCCAGTACTCTTGCCTGGAAAATCCCATGGACGGAGGAACCTGATAGATAGGCTATAGACCATGGGGTTGTGAAGAGTCGGACACGACTGAACGACTTCACTTTCACTTTTCACTTTCACGCATTGGAGAAGGAAATGGCAACCCACTCCAGTGTTCTTGCCTGGAGAATCCCAGGGACGGCGGAGTCTAGTGGGCTGCCGTCTATGGGGTCACACAGAGTTGGACATGATTGAAGCGACTTAGCAGCAGCAGCAGCAGAAGTCATGCTTGGTGGTAAATTTAACAATAACTTGATTTTTGTAGGCTGAGGAATTAAAGGCATTAATAAATAAATAAGCTCTTTTTTTCATTTATTATACTGAGAACACAGTGTTTTAGAAGTACAACCAAATATTTTAATGTTGAAGATTTAGTAAAAATAATCTTCAAAATAACTCCAAAAAAGTTTATTAAGGAATATTTGTAATATCTTGTATATGAAGTTCACAAGTAAGGTATAGATAATACTCAAAAATACTGTTTATTATATAGTTTACAGATATTTTCTTCTCTTAATTAAAAATTATGAAAAGAAGAAAACTGTGTATTTTAGAAAATTTCAACAAATTTCAAACCTTCTCTCCTTGGAATTTATGGGCTGAATATCTATTTTAAACAATGGAATATGACTAATTTGTTTAGTGTCTGAAGCACACAAATGACTTATTATGATCACTATCATCAGAAACCAATTTCTTTCAGTACACTGAATGATATTCTGGTAGTTGCCTCCCTGTAAAGAGCAAGAAAAGCGATAAAAATATTAAATATACATGCAGTTCTTTTAAGAAAAAAAAAAAAAAAAACACACTGACTTGAAAGACTTCTTTCCCTACGTCCCAGTAAAAAGAGGAATCTGTGGTTATGATGCACTATCCTTATAGCTAATTTGACCATCTCAATACAAACAAAAAAACTATGATGAATAGTTTTGTATAACAAGCCTATGATATCAGTTTCTCTACATTTTAAGGACATTTCAGCCAGGATGTACCTTCAGTCTATTAATACAGAGGCACATATATTAAGAGGCAGATACATTAAATTTATACCTTATAAAAACTACCTTGAAATTTATTAGTATGCTTACACAGAAGCTAGTTTTTAAAAGTCTCATGAACTTGACCAATCTTTATGGGTCAGTACACTTCTAGAGGGAAAATATAATGTAATAGTATAATTGTGCCTCACATGTTTTCTCTTACCATTATAATATTTTTTTTCTTACCCAAGTACCTATAGCAATTAGACCTTACAATGAATTATGAGCTAGGTTAATAGTATTTTCTTGAATTAAAGTAGCATGATAGACCACATAATTGGTAGATATTACTTGGTCATTTATTTTTCAAAAGGAGTCTGTTCTCATTTATGTTGAGATGATTTTCAGTTTCAACTCATTTCTGGCAGCTAAATCATGAGTCTCTAAAAATAAGGGAATATAAAGAGAGGGGGGAGTTACCAATATTAACTGAATCTAATACCTATGTGAATTACAATTGGTTGGTTCCAACCAAATGAATCATTTTACCTTAGGCCACAGTAATGCAGTTTCGGATGGAAATGAAAGGAAGAACCACTGATCTGTCTCCCACAGCCTCTGGGCATTCCAGTACTGCTTTTAGCCTGGATAAACAGTTGTTATGATATGCCTACCTACCTCCGAGGGACTGATGTCAAATTAATCTCCATGTCATCAGCAACTTCTCAACAGGTTTCAAACAGCCTTCTCTTTCCCTCCCAGGCCCAGCTCAACAGTTGTCAGGCCGGAGCCACGCTGTGCTTCTGCCCACACAGCGGCACTGCCTGCACCGGCGGCTGCTCCAGTGATTTTTTAAGCAGAGCAGCCGGTTGCCTTCAGCAGTAATGCTTTTGGGGGCACTCCGTGCTGTTCACCCAGAATCTCTGGCTGCTCTACAACTGTGCTAGTTAAGGGATCGACAGAAGGAACAACAAATGGCTACAATTAGCATTCGCCCTGCTCCCGCAAAAGAATTTCATTGCTATGGCAACGGGAGTTGCCCAGACAACACAGGGCTTTGGCTGAGAACAGTGCACCACATTACACCAAGTACAGATCCAAACAGCCAGAGATCAGGCTCTCGCTTCACAGCACAAAGATCTCTGCCGCCGTCATATTTAAGTGTAATTCATAAGAGCTCATTTCTTAATTTTGGAAGCCAAGGTTCTGGATGCAAATAGCCTGAAACAAAAACCCATTATTGATACATTCTTTTAAAACTCCGGTAAAATAATTAGTGATCACATTAGATGCCTCTTAACTTGGTTTTTCTATTTCCTATTTTAAGAGGCAGCTGTTACTTATATTGCTGCAACAATATACAAACCCATTTTTTCCGCAATCAGTTGCTATATCAGAAATATATACAACCTTTGAAAAATTAACATTGAGCTTCCGTACACCTGGATATTCAACCAAGCTCTAGGTGTTTGCAATTTTATGGAGGAAGGAGCAACAACATCTAAGCAATTTTTATGTGGAGCTAAAATTGTGTAGCTATAGAAAACCATTTAAAATCAAACAGAAGCCTATTTATCACTGCTTTTAAAAGTAAATTTTGAAAGCAGAAAACTGGAAATATCTTGCAATGGGTTTGGTAGTAATACAAGTTAAATGGAAAAATTAATCTAAATGACATAGAAATAAGCTACCTTGGCTACCACTAAATGGCTCTGCAGGCGAGCTACATAATTGGATCAGTGCCACTCACAGTCATGTAAACCACTCTGCGGATCTGATCCAAGAGCACTTAACGAGCCAGGAAGGGCAGGATGTGCAGGCAGCATGGGACAGTGAGGCCTAGTTGCTAGAATTTGGCAGAGGACAATCTTCCTTTCATCTTTGCTAAAATTTTCAAAACTCAAATATTTCCCCTTCTCAACCAACACTCTTGTCAGCATGGAACCAGCTATTATCATCAATAATAACAGTTAACTTTTAATGAGTACACAGTGTTGTGCATGGCTTGTTAAATTCAGTTTTCACAGTCATCCTATAAGGTGGGCATAAATTCTCCTCACTGGCATTAGATGAAACCAAGGTGCAAAGACACTCAGTAACTGCCAGCATATAAGCAGTAAAGCTGAAATTCAAAACCAAGTCTATAACATTCTCTTTACCTCAACTGTGTTGTGCTATACAACTATTATTAGTAATTCAGTAATTCTAAAACTTCAGTTTCCTTTTCCCACAACAACAGTAAGCACAAATTCTAAAATGGAAAAAGTCTAACTGAAAACAAAATTAGTGGTACGTACAGTAAGCATAATGATATTCAATTTACTCAGACTGCTTAAATTATTATCTGGGGATGTGGTGAAGTTGGCGTAGAGAGAGAGAAATGAACTCTCACTGAGCACACTGGCTATGGGTTTTGGTATAAGATGTCTGAACACATACATAATAAACAAGCTGATCAGAAATTATATCCCTTTACTAAAGCACACATTTATTTTCATTTTATAAAGGATTTAAAAAAGTAAACTCTTTATTAGTAGTGAAAGTGAAAGTGTTGGTGACACTATGGACTTTACCTTCTGTACGTGGGATTCTCCAGGCAAGAATACTAGAGTGGATCGCAATTCCTGCTCCAGGGGATCTTCACAATACAGGGATCGAACCTAGGTCTCCTGCACTGTGAGCAGATTATTTACTGTCTGAACCACCATGGAAGTCCTTATTAGTAGTAAGAAGCTGTTATTCGTTATTAGTAGTAAGTATGAAAAGTAAGAATATTTTATTGTCTGCTAGAAATAATCCTATCAGCTTCAAAATGGTATCTCCAGAGTTCAGACTGTACTGTAATACTATTGTATTACTTAGATTTTCAGTTAAGGACAACCAAACCAGGTCAAGAACAAGAACAAATAATCTTAGAGTTAAAAAAATTATTTATATATGCACATAAATAAACCTAACTCACTCTAATTTCAGTTGAGTTCAGTTGTTCAGTTGTGTCCGACTCTTTGCGACCCCATGAATCACAGCACGAGAGGCCTCCCTGTCCATCACCAACTCCCGGAGTTCACTCAAATTCATATCTATCGAGTCAGTGATGCCATCCAGCCATCTCATTCTCTGTCATCCCTTTCTCCTCCTGCCCCTAATCCCTCCCAGCATCAGGGTCTTTTCCAATGAGTCAACCCTTCGCACGAGGTGGCCAAAGTATTGGAGTTTCAGCTTTAGCATCAGTCCTTCCAATGAACACCCAGGACTGATCTCCTTTAAAATGGATTCGTTGGATCTTCTTGCAGTCCAAGAGACTCCCAAGAGTTTTCTCCAAAACCACAGTTTTGGAGAAACTTTTGAACTACAGTTCAAAAGCATCAATTCTTCAGTGCTCAGCTTTCTTCACAGTCCAACTCTCACATCCATAAATGACCACTGAAAAAACCATAGCCTTGACTAGACGGACCTTTGTTGGCAAATGTATCGGCCTTTTACTATGCTATCTAGATTGGTCATAACTTTCCTTCCAAGGTGTATGCATCTTTTATTTTCAGGGAGGCAATCACCATCTGCAGTATTTGGGAGCCCCCAAAAATAAAGTCTCACACTGTTTCCACTGTTTCCCCATCTATTTGCCATAAAGTGATGGGACCAGATGGCATGATCTTAGTTTTCTGAATGTTGAGCTTTAAGCCAACTTTTCACTCTCCTCTTTCACCTTCATCAACAGGCTTTTTAGTTCCTCTTCACTTTCTGCCATAAGGGTGGTGTCATCTGCATATCTGAGGTTATTGATATTTCTCCCAGAAATTTTGATTCCAGCTTGTGTTTCTTCCAGCCCAGCGTTTCTCATGATGTACTCTGCATATAGTTAAATAAGCAGGGTGACAATATACAGCCTTGACGTACTCCTTTTGCTATTTGGAACCAGTCTATTGTTCCATGTCCAGTTCTAACTGTTGCTTCCTGACCTGCATACAAATTTCTCAAGAGGCAGATCAGGTGGTCTGGTATGCCCATCTCTTTCAGAATTGTCCACAGTTTATTGTGATCCACCCAGTCAAAGGTTTGGCATAGTCAATAAAGCAGAAATAGATGGTTTTCTAGAACTCTCCTTGCATTTTCGATGATCCAGCAGATACTGGCAATTTGATCTCTGGCTCCTCTGCCTTTTCTAAAACCAGCTTGAACAACAGGAAGTTCACGGTTCACATATTGTTGAAACCTGGCTTGGAGAATTTTGAGCATTTCTTTACTAGCATGTGAGATGAGTGCAATTGTGCGGTAGTTTGAGCATGCTTTGGCATTGCCTTTCTTTGGGATTGGAAAGCAAACTGACAGTTTCCAGTCCTGTGGCCACTGCTGAGTTTTCCAAATTTGCTGGCATATTGAGTGCAGCACTTTAACAGCATCATCTTCCAGGATTTGAAATAGCTCAACTGGAATTCCGTCACCTCCACTAGCTTTGTTTGTAGTGATGCTTCCTAAGGCCAACTTGACTTCACATTCCAGGATGTCTGGCTCTAGGTGAGTGATGACACCATCATGATTATCCTGGTTGTGAAGATCTTTTTGGTATACATCTCCTGTGTATTCTTGCCACCTCTTCTTAATATCTTCTGCTTCTGTTAGGTCCATACCATTTTTGTCCTTTATCGAGCCTATCTTTGCATGAAACGTTCCCTTGGCATCTCTGATTTTCTTGAAGAGATCTCTAGTCTTTCCCATTCTGTTGTTTTCCTGGATTTCTTTGCATTGATTGCTGAGGAAGGCTTTCTTATGGCTCCCTGCTATTCTTTGGAACTGTGCATTCAGATGCTTATATCTTTCCTTTTCTCCTTTGCTTTTGGCTTCTCTTCTTTTCACAGCTATTTGTAAGGCCTCCCCAGACAGCCATTTTGCTTTTTTGCATTTCTTTTCCATGGGGATGGTCTTGATCCCTGTCTCCTGTACAATGTCACGAACCTCCATCCATAGTTCATCAGGCACTCTATCTATCAGATCTAGTCCCTTAAATCTATTTCTCACTTCCACTGTATAATCATAAGGGATTTGATTTAGGTCATACCTGAATGGTCTAGTGGTTTTTCCTACTTTCTTCAATTTAAGTCTGAATTTGGCAGTAAGGAGTTCATGATCTGAGCCACAGTCAGCTCCTGGTCTTGTTTTTGTTGACTGTATAGAGCTTCTCCATCTTTGGCTGCAAAGAATATAATCAATCTGATTTTGGTGTTGACCATCTGGTGATGTCCATGTTTAGAGTCTTCTCTTGTGTTGTTGGAAGAGGGTGTTTGCTATGACCAGTATGTTCTCTTGGCAAAACTCTATTAGCCTTTGCCCTGCTTCATTCTATATTCCAAGGCCAAATTTGCCTGTTATTCCAGGTGTTTCTTGACTTCCTACTTTTGCATTCCAGTCCCCTATAATAAAAAGGACATTTTTTGGGGGGTGTTAGTTCTAAAAGGTCTTGTAGGTCTGCATAAAATTGTTTAGGTTCAGCTTCTTCAGTGTTACTGGTTGGGGCATAGGCTTGGATTACCGTGATATTGAATGGTTTGCCTTGGAAACGAACAGAGATCTTTCTGTTGTTTTTGAGATTGCCTCCAAGTACTGCATTTTGTTGACCATGATGGCTCCTCCATTTCTTCTAAGGGATTCCTACCCACAATAGTAGATATAATGGTCATCTGAGTTAAATTCACCCATTCCAGTTCATTTTAGTTTGCTGATTCCTAGAGTGTCGACGTTCACTCTTGCCATCTTTTGTTTGACCACTTCCAATTTGCCTTGATTCATGGACCTAACATTCCAGGTTCCTATGCAATACTGCTCTTCACAGCATCGACCCTTGCTTCTATTACCAGTCACATCCACAACTGCACATTGTTTCTGCTTTGGCTCCATCCCTTTAATTTCTTCACCAATCTCCAGTAGCATATTGGGCACCTACCGACCTGGGGAGTTCCTCTTTCAATATCCTATCAATTTGCCTTTTCATACTGTTCATGGGGTTCTCAAGGCAAGAATACTGAAATGGTTTGCCATTCCCTTCTCCCGTGGACCACATTCTGTCAGACCTCTCCGCCATGACCCGCCCGTCTTGGGTGGCCACACACGGCATGGCTTAGTTTCACTGAGTTAGACGAGGCTGTGGTCCGTGAGATCAGATTGACTAGTTTTCTGTGATTATGGTTTCAATGTGTCTGCCCTCTGATTCCCTCTCGCAACACCTACCGTCTTACTTGGGTTTCTCTTACCTTGGATGTGGGGTATCTCTTCACGGCTGCTCCAGTAAAGCACAGCTGCTGCTCCTTATCTTGGACAAGGGGTATCTCCTCACGGCCACCCCTCCTGATCTTGAACGTGGATCTAATTTCAGTCTAATTTAGTCCAACCTAACTGTAAAGGACCACGACCTACGTGCCAGGACCAGGAGAAAGGAGCAAAGACCGCACACAAATCTGACCCAGACTTCCTATGAGTGTCCAGGAGTCTCCGGAGGAGGCGTGGGTTGACAGTGGCCTGCTGCAGGGTTGGGGTACTAAATACAACAGTGCACACACAAGACCTTCTGAAGGAGGTCCCCATTATCTTCCTTACACCCACCATAGTTTGGTCACAGGTCAAAGATCAGGGAGGGAACACACCCTCTCCACCAGCAGAAAATTGGATTAAAAATTTACTGAGCATGGCCCCGCCCACCAGAACAAGACCTAGTTTCCCTCTCAGTCAGTCACTCCCATCAGGAAGCTTCCACATCCTTTTCCATCAGAGGGCACAGGAAAAGAAAACCACAATCACAGAAAACTAATCAAACTGACCAACCGATCACAGCCTTATCTAACTCAATGAAACTATAAGCCACAGCCACCCAAAACGGACTGGATATGGAGAAGAGGTCTGACAAAATGTGGTCCCCTGGAGAAGGGAAGGGCAAAACACTTCAGTATTCTTGCCTTGAGAACCCCATGAACAGTATGAAAATGCAAAATGATATGACACTGAAAGATGAACTCCCCAGGTGGATAGGTGCCCAATATGCTGCTGGAGAAGAGTATAGAAATAACTTCAGAAAGAATGAAGAGACAGAGCCAAAGCAGAAACAACGTGCAGTTGTGGATATAAAAGGTCATGGAAGTAAAGTCAGATGCTGTAATAACAATATTGCATAGGAACCTGGAATGTTAGGTCCGTGCTGCTGCTATTGCTAAGTCGCTTCAGTCGTGTCCAACTCTGTGCAACCCCATAGACGGCAGCCCACCAGGCTCCCCCATCCCTGAGATTCTCCAGGCAAGAACACTGGAGTGGGTTGCCATTTCCTTCTCCAATGCAGGAAAGTGAAAAGTGAAAGTGAAGTCGCTCAGTCGTGTCCGACTTAACGACCCCATGGACTGCAGTCTATCAGGCTCCTCCGTCCATGGGATTTTCCAGGCAAGAGTAGAGTGGGGTGCCATTGCCTTCTACGTTAGGTTCATGAATCAAGGCAAATTGGAAGTGATCAAACAGGAGATGGCAAGAGTGAACACTGACATATTAGGAATCAGTGAACTAAAATGGACTAGAATGGGTGAATTTAACTCAGATGACCATTATATCTATTAGTGTGGGCAGGAATCCCTAAGAAGAAATGGAGGAGCCCTCATAGTCAACAAAAGAGTCCAAAATGCAGTACTTGGGTGCAGTCTCAAAAATGACAGAATGATCTCTGTTCATTTTCAAAGCAAATCATTCAATATCACGGTAATCCAAGTCTATGCCCCAAACACTAAGGACAAAGAAGCTGAAGTTGAACGGTTCTATGAAGATCGACAAGACCTAGAACTAAGTCCCCCAAAAGATGTCCTTTTCTTCACAATGGACTAGAATGTAAAAGTAGGAAGTCAAGAAATACCTGGAGTAACAGGCAAATTTGGCCTTGGAGTACAGAATGAAACAGCAAAGGCTAATAAAGAGTTTTGTGAAGAGAACGCACTGGTGGTAGAAAACACCCGCTTCCAACAACACAAGAGACAACTGTACACACAGACATCACCAGATGGTCAATATCAAATCAGACTGATTGTATTCTCTGCAGCCAAAGATGGAGAAGCTCTATACAGTCAGCAAAAACAAGATTGGGAGCTGACTGTGGCTCAGATCATGAACTCCTTATTGCCAAATTCAGACTTAAATTGAAGAAAGTAGTGAAAATCACTAGACCATTCAGTCCAGTTCACTTCAGCTGAGTTCAGTTTAGTCGCTCAGCTATGTCCAACTCTTTGCGACTCCATGTGGAGAGTTCTGACAAAATGTGGCCCACCGGAGAAGGGAATGGCAAACCACTTCAGTATTCTTGCCTTAAGAACCCTAACAGTATGAAAAGGCAAAAAGACAGATCATTCAGGTATGACCTAAATCAAATCCCTTACAATTATACAGTGGAAGTGACAAATAAGATTCAAGGGATGAGATCTGATAGACAGAGTGCCTGCAAACTATGGATGGAGGTTCATGATACTATACTGGAGGCACTGATCAAGACCATCCCCAAGAGAAAGAAATGCAAAAAAGAAAAATGGTTGTCTGAGGAGGCCTTACAAATAGCTGAGAAAGGAAAAGAAGCTAAAGCAAAGGAGAAAAGAAAGATATACCCATCTGAATGCAGAGTTCCAAAGAATAGGAAGGAGAGATACAAAAGCCTTCCTTAGTGATCAATGCAAAGAAATAGAAGATAACATTAGATTAGGAAAGACTAGAGATTGCTTCAAGAAAACCAGTGATACCAAGCGAACATTTCATGCAAAGGTGGGCATAGTAAAGGAAAGAAACGGTATGGACCAAACAGAAATAGAAGATATTAAGAAGAGGTGGCAAGAATACACAGGAGAACCGTACAAAAAAGAGCTTCACAACCCAGATAACCACGATGGTGTGATCACTCACCTAGAGCTAGACATTCTGGAATGTGAAGTCAAGTGGGCCTTAGGAAGAATCACTATGAACAAAGCTAGTGGAGGTGATGGAATTCCAGTTGAGCTATTTCAATCCTAAAGGATGATGCTATGAAAGTGTTGCACTCAATATGCCAGCAAATTTGGAGAACTCAGCAGCGGCCACGGGACTGGAAAAGGTCAGTTTTCATTCCAACCCCAAGAAAGGCAATGCCAAAGAATGCTCAAACTACCGCACAACTGCACTCATTGCACAGGTTAGTAAAATAATGTTCAAAATTCTCCAAGCCAGGCTTCAGCAATACGTAAACCTTGAACTTCCAGATGTTCAAGCTGGTTTTAGAAAAGGCAGAGGACCAGAGATTAAATATCCAACATCCGCTGGATCATGGAAAGAGCAAGAGAGACCCAGAAAAACATCTACTGCTCCTTCACTGACTATGCCTCAGCCACTGACTGTGTGGATCACAATAAACTGTGGAAAATTCTGAAAGAGATGGGAATACCAGACCACCTGACCTGCCTCTTGAGAAACCTGCATGCAGGTCAGGAAGCAACAGTTAGAACTGGACATGAACAACAGACTGGTTCCAAATAGGAAAAGGAGTACGTCAAGGCTGTATATTGTCACCCTACTTATTTAACTTGTATGCAGAGTATATCATATGAACACTGGGCTGGAAGAAGCACAAGCTGGAATCAAGATTGCCAAGAAAGATCAATAACTTCAGATGTGCAGATGACACCACACTTAAGGCAGAAAGTGAAGAAGAACTAAAGAGCTTCTTGATGAAAGTAAAAGAGGAGAGTGAAAAAAGGTGGCTTACAGCTCAACATTCAGAAAACTAAGATCATGGCTTCTGGTCCCATCACTTCATGGGAAATAGATGGGGAAACAGTGGAAACAGTGTCAAACTTTATTTTTTTTGGGCTCCAAAATCACTGCAGATGGTGATTGCAGCCATGAAATTAAAATTCACTTCGTCCTTGGAAGAAAAGTTATGACCAACCTATAAAGGATATTAAAAAGCAGAGACATTACTTTTTAGACAACAAAGGTCAGTGTAGTTAAGGCTATGGTTTTTTTCCAGTAGTCATGTATGGATGTGAGAATTGGACAATAAAGACAGCTGAGCGCTGAAGAACTGATGCTTTTGAACTGTGTTGTTAGAGAAGACTCTTGAAATCCCTTAGACTGAAAGGAGATCCAACCAGTCCATCCTAAAGGAAATCAGTCCTGAATATTCATTGGAGGGACTGATGCTGAAGCTGAAACTCCAATACTTTGGCCACCAGATGCAAAGAACTGACTCATTTGAAAAGACCCTGATGCTGGTAAAAGTTGAAGGCAGGAGGAGAAGTGGACGACAGAGGATGAGATGGCTGGATGGTAGCACTGACTCAATGGACATGAGTTTGGGTAGACTCCGGGAGTTGGTGATGGACTGGGAGGCCTGGCGTGCTGCAGTCCATGGGGTTGCAAAGAGTTGGACACAAATGAGCGACTGAATTGAACTGAAACTCAAGAGAAAATCCGTCAGTTGCTTTTTCCAATTTACTCTGTCACAAAACAGGAAGTAGACAGTACCTCTGTCTGCACCTTATCTGTCTGCACTCTAAATCATTTCTGAGTGCATCTTCTACTCCAGAAAAAGCAATCTGACTCCATTCAAGGGCAGGCAGTTTATAGAAGTGACTTAGAGAATGGACTGTGCTGCCAACAGATCTGGGTTGAATTCCTAGCTCTGCCGTTTATCCACTTTATGATTTGGGGCAAGGATTACTTAACCTTTTTGAGACTTTGAATGGGACAATATAAACAATGCACTCAAGAATGTTTAACACATAGTATATGGTCAAATATTGGCTTCTTTATTCTTTATGGAATCTTATTCTTTCTAAAAAGATTCTCGCTCACCTTACCCCTCATGTCTGGGGCAATCTCTTCTCTCTGTTGCTACCATTCAGCAATTAGCATCTTGCAGACAGAAGTCCTGAGTTTGAATCCTGGCTCTGCCACTCAGTAGTTACAATTAACTGCATAGAACACTTTCCATGTTAAACAGAACACACTGCAAATGAAAATCTAAACTATCTGCTTACAGAAAAACATGCTTAAACTTGTACGAATGAAAAGTTCCAGAGTAGGACAGGTCCCAGATATCTTAGTGTCAATTATTAATGATCAGTCTTGTCAAACCAAATCTTAAATATTTTCTACTATCAATTGCCCAATTAATTGACTTAATCGTTACTATTTATTTGTACTGTTGCTATGTACTAGGCTCTGTTGAGAATCCTTCATGCACTATCTGATATAAATTTTTACAACAAATCAAGGCAAGAACGATCAAAATCAAATTTTATAGATGAGAAAACTGAGGAACAAGGAGCAAATAACTTGCTGAAGGTTACACAGCTAGTAAAAGGCAGCTGGCACTCTCAGTCTCCGCTCTATGCAGCCACAGTGTGCGTCAGGACATCCACTGACCAGTGAACTAGAGACAGTGCGCAACTTCTGTGTTTATATGCTTATACATCCTGTGCTGTTCACACAGCTCATGCTACAAACATATTCTCCGTAGACTTAAAACCACTAAGAGTCAGATTCAGCACTTACTTTCAACTATTTACAAGTCATGAACTTGACTCAATAACACACAACATTTAAGCACTAAATAAATGTTCACTGATAATGAAGAAAATGTGCATGGCCAGAGCAAAGTCAAGGTAGCATCACATGCATGCTAGGAATAATTTGCAATAAAATTTTAAAACATTAAAACTTAATGAGCACAGTCTCAATTAGGAAATTGAAAATCTGCTCATTAAACTTGCAGATGATACTTATTTGGGCAGGAGTTAAACACTTTAGAAGAAAGAAAGAATTTAAAATGACCTTGATAGATTAGAGAAATAGTTCATCAAAAACAGATGAACTTCAATAAAGAGAAGAACAAAACAGCATATTTAAGAACCAAAAGCATACCACACAGATAAAAATGGGAGTGAGTAGCTGGGCACATTGATGGGGGGCAGGGGGCAAGGCACAGAGGGAACCAGCTGACTATTTGCAGGCGATACAGACTATTCTTCCATCTAAGTATTACAACCCTGGCTGAGCACTCGAACCACCAGGAAAGGTTTCAAAACTATTGTTTCAGGCTCCATCAGGGACCAATTAAATCAGAATCTGTGGAGATAAGCTTCCATATTGGTTACATTTAAAAACTCTCTAGGTGTGTTTAATGTGGCCAGGTTCAAAATAACCAGAAATTATAACCAATCATATCCTTTATATTTATATGAAGAAACTGATGAAAATGATAACACAGCTACTATGTGTGATCAGATAATGAGCTATAAAGAGAAACCATTTAATTAAAAAATCTAATATTAATCAGTGATGGTTCCCAAAACTCAAGAAACAAAAAACAGCCTAACATCTGTGTTTCTCCAAGTATGGTTCCTTGGATGAGCAGCCTCTGGGGATTCATGAGAAATGCAAATTCTCATGCCTACCACAAACCTGAATCCATAACTCTGTGGTGGTCCTAGCAACCTGGGTTTGGGTAAGCCCCTCAAGGGTTTCTGATGGATTCTGAAGTTAAGAATTATAGCTCTAAGCTAAGAGGCCAACTTGTTTCTCTTTTCTTACAGCATCTGTTTTCTGTTATAATTACAGGATTGGTCTGTGCTTTCTTTTCTAAGTCACCTCAAAGTCTTCCTAGAAGTAAGGTATATAAATTATAAATTAAAAAATTAACGTTTTAGCAAAGTAATCATATTCAGAATTGTCTTCATTATTGAAATATCTTTTATTAACTGGATTCATGTAATAAACTCAGTGAAAAATAATCTGTTAAAATTGTGGCCAAAGTTGTCCAGAGGAAAAGTTTGCTGGTTGGCTCAGTTTCTTTACTTTTCAGCAGGCTCTGCTGATATCAAGTAGACCCAGATTAGTCAGAAGAATCTACAGAGATCTATTAGCTGCTGCCTAGTAACCCAAATCCCCCAGGGTAGGATGGGTGAGTATGCCTGAGATCCTAGCTTTCCTTTCACAAGTCACTGCCACTGGGGTTTAGGTTTGTCTGTGATTTCCATCTGTCTCTCTCTACCTCATTGCTCCAATAAAACAGGAGTTGGTTATATGTATTGTTATTAATAACCAAAATGTAAAAATAAAACCTAATCCTGGACTAGCAGCATTGAAAAATCATCACAAACAGTAATAATAATTGCTCCTAGTTGAGAAAAAAAGACAGAAGAGATAACATTAAATTTTATAGTTTTTCCTTAATGGATAACATATTTTGATAAGAAATACTGAGGAAGTTTCT
The DNA here is from genome assembly GCF_027580195.1 of Bos mutus. NCBI lineage: Eukaryota > Metazoa > Chordata > Mammalia > Artiodactyla > Bovidae > Bos > Bos mutus. Next base: position 2,592,912 of record NC_091628.1, on the reverse strand, counting down.
ATCCTTCCCCACTGTTTCTGATCTCCCTGTCCCTAATATTTTCTCAAATATAATAAGAAAAAAGAAGAAATAATTTCATTGCTAATTAAATATGCAAAATAATGAGACAGCATTTTGTCTAACTGATGAAAAAATTTTAAATGCATCTAGTGCTGGTGAGGGTTTGAAGAGTGGACAAGTCACTAGATGCTGGTAGGAGTATATATTCATATAATCCCTTCATCCACCCCACATCACTGCGGCAATATGTATACCAAAGCCTTAAAGTTGTGAATGTCTATTAACTTATCCTGAATAAACTGCTATTTATTATAATGATCAGAATTTTGTTAAAGGCAAAACTCTAAAGAAGCTGCTCAAGTATGTATGGCCCATCCTTACTATAGGGGTAGTCCACTATGACATTTCAAGAATAAGGAAGCAGGCTAAGTGATGAACTTAGCAATGCATATTTACTGAACTACATATTTTTCCCCCTTCCATGGATTTGGAAAACGCAGAGGAACCAGAGATCAAGTTGCCAACATCTGCTTGATCATCGAAAAAGCAAGAGAGTTTCAGAAAACCATCTATTTCTACTTTATTGACTATGCCAAAGCCTTTGACTGTGTGGATCACAATAAACTGTGGAAAATTCTGAAAGAGATGGGAATACCAGACCACCTGACCTGCCTCTTGAAAAATATGTATGCAGGTCAAGAAGCAATAGTTAGAACTGGACATGGAACAACAGACTGGTTCCAAATAGGGAAAGGAGTACGTCAAGGCTGTATATTGTCACCCTACTTATTTAACTTATATGCAGAGTACATCATGAGAAATACTGGGCTGGATGAAGCACAAGCTGGAGTCAGGACTACCAGGAGAAATATCAATAACCTCAGATATACAGATGACACCACACTTATGGCAGAAAGTGAAGAAGAACTAAAGACCCTCTTGATGAAAGTGAAAGAGGAGAGTGAAAAGTTGGCTTAACGCTCAACATTCAGAAAACTAAGATCATGACATCTGGTCCCATCACTTCATGGCAAACAGATGGAGAAACAGTAGAACAGTGTCAGACTTTATTTTTTGGGCTCCAAAATCACTGCAGATGGTGACTGCAGCCATGAAATTAAAAGACGCTTGCTCCTTGGAAAGAAAGTTATGACCAAACTAGACAGCATATTAAAAAGCAGAGACATTTTTGCCAACAAAGGTCAGTCTAGTCAAAGCTGTGGTTTTTCCAGTAGTCGTGTATGGATGTGAGAGTTGGACTATAAAGAAAGCTGAGCACTGAAGAACTGATGCTTTTGAACTGTGGTGCTGGAGAAGATTCTTGGAGAGTCCTTTGGAGTGCTAGGAATTCCAACCAGTCCATCCTAAAGGAAATCAGTCCTGGGTGTTCATTGGAAGGACTGATGCTGAAGCTGAAACTCCAATACTTTGACCACCTGATGTGAAGAACTGACTCACTGGAAAAGACCCTGATGCTGGGAAAGATTGAGGGAAGGAGGAGAAGGGGAAGACAGAGGATGAGATGGTTGGATGGCATCACCGACTCAATGGACATGGGTTTGAGTAAACTCCGGGAGTTGGTGATGGACTAGGAGGCCTGGCGTGCTGCAGTCCATGGGGTCACAAAGAGTTGGACACAACCGAGCAACTGAACTGAAAGGTTAGAATCAGCATTCAAAAAATAAGAGTATACATATGTATACCTATGGCTGATTCATACTGATGTTTGGCAGAAACCAACACAATACTGAAAAGCAATTATCTTTCAATTGAAAATAAATAATGTAAAAAAAAAGTAGCTTCTATTTAATATTAAGTTTATTAATTTAAAACTATCTTAATTAATGTGTTGAAATTTGACCTTGCAAGATATACTTTTTTGTGACAAATAAATGAAAATAATGTTCTAGAAGAAATGTATACATTTATTCACTTAATCTGGTTCTAACTCATCAATAATAGAGTCATGTGCATTGCACTGAATTTTTTCTTTGGTAATAGACTATTCAAAAGTATTTTATAAAAAAAGTTACTCAAATTTTATAAAATTAAATCTAAGTGCATTGTAAGTTTGTTACTTTGAGAGTTCACCTCTGATACAGGTTTGTGAGTTACAAGTTGAGGATAATGTTTTATAGCAACAGTTTATACACTTGGCAAGATGCTGCTCTTTTAACATATACTGACCAGACCTGTCATATAAGGTCTCTCATTCAAAGATCTGAGTGATGTGGAATATTATAGTACTATAAAGTAACATAGTCTTGCCTTTAAAGGGCAGTTTGACATAAGTATTATGATGGAGTTCTAAGCTGTATCAAAATCTATTTATTCTCAATATGAAAAACACCTACAAGCCAATAGAAAAATATGCAAAAGACTCAGGTAGACACTTCACACAATGAGATAGTATGTGAAAAATATTATGTAAAAAGCCAAAGGAACATGGAATAGTATTTATGTTACTCATGAGAGAAATGCAAAATGAAACCACAATGAGATATCTCAATTCAACCAGAATTATTGAAATGAATTCTCATACACTGTTGATGAAAGTATAAACTGGCACAATTATTTTGGAAATCTGTTGGGCAGTATTCACTAAAGCTGAACATAGGCTTATTCAGTGAACTACACGCCTACATATATTTCTGACAGATCCAGAAGACACCTACAAGGATGTTCTTAGCAGTACTATTTATAATACCCCAATTCTAGAAACAGTATAAATATCTACCAATAAAAGAACTAACATTCATATATTCAGGGTGGAATACTAAATAATCATTAGAATAAACAAATTATAACCACATACAACAATATGGATACAAAATGTAAGACTGTATTCATAAAAAAAGAGACAGAGTAAGCCTGGTTACTGCTGTCACAGTCAGGACAAGGGTGGGATGTGAGGTTAGGAACTGGAGGAAGGAGCTGGAAGGGGCTCCTTTCCTGATCGAGGTATTGGTTACACAGGTAAGTTCACTTTATGAGCATTCATCAAGCCAGATGCTCAGAAGTGTGTAGTTGTAGTTTTATACACGTTATTCTTCTATATAAAGTATGTATCTAAAATGAGGCAAGAACTCTAAGGCTTACTGGTGAGTCAGCAGGAAAGAATCCAGTTGCAGTGCAGGAGATGTGGGTTCAGTTCCTGGGTTACGGAAGATGCCCTGGAGAAGAAAATGGCAACCCACTCTAGCATTCTTGCCTCAGAAATTCCATGGGCAGAGGAGCCTTCGGGGCTACAGTCCATGGGGTTGCAAAAGTCAGACACAACTAAACCACCAGCACTACCACACCATCACCAAGAGTGTTGCAAGTGTTAGTTGCTCAGTCATATCCAACTCTTTGCAGCCCCATGGACTGTAACCCACCAGGCTCCTCTGTCGATGGGATTCTCCAGGCAAGAATACTGGAGTGGGTTGCCATGCCCTCCAGGGGATCTTCCTGACCCAGGCAGGTCTCCTGCATTGCAGGCAGGTTCTTTACCATTGTGAGCCAGCAGGGAAGCCTACCACCATCAAGAAGTGTAAGAGAATAAGAAAGGTTTAAATAAAACAAAATACTACTTCCCAGTGCAGTGCAATGCACAGTGCCAAGTGCCTTAGTGACACTGAGAGAGGGTTTTGCTGAAGCAACAGTCTGTATATTTACAGTCTTTAATGCCCGATTTGGACGTAAGATCAGATACTATACTTGATCTTAGCAAAAAGGCACAGAAATAATAACTGAATCACTTTACTGTACATCTGAAACCAACACAACATGGTAAACCAACTCTACTCCAATAAAATTGTTAAAATTTTTTTAAATAATAAAAATAATTTTATTAAAAAAAAAAAGAATGTAGAAATAGTACATGGTATTTCTTGAAAGAGGACATGGACAGAGTTAAAGAAGATCTCTACAAAGAGATTCTAGATAGGACTACAGATCTGTCTAGAAGAGGAAGACATGAGGGACCCTGTGGGTCTACAACATGGAAACTAACAAATCACACTTCTCAAAACAGACAGGCACGGACGCAGGAGTACAGAGACCACCACAGCGAGGGTTAGCAGCAGGGCAGGAGAACTCACCACAAATGCTGAAAAACAGCGCCTTCCAAACCTTCCCTTTTCCTGGCTTTAAAATAAAAGAATATGTGGAAGACTGTTACTTTCTAGGAAAATCCCAAGTTTCTACAACATAGTACCCAGTTACTGACTCTGTCTGCTTCATTCTGTTACTGCATATATGTCTCTCTCACCCTGAGCAGATCATGTCTTTTTGTATTTATGTGAGCAAAGGAAATGCGGATCAGTGAACAAAGAGGTAAGAGGTTAACATCAGTAGAGTGGAGAGTAACAGGCCTTGTCCAGTTTCCAGCAAGTGAGTAGCAAACAGGGAGAGCAGTGTTTAGGACATGATGAGAACCCTGAGACGTATTAGAGAGGACAATACTGCCAATGGTGCAAGTGTGGCATGGACCTGGGGCGCTCTCAGGAGAAGGTGCTTTTCTCTGCTTGGAGACTCCACTGGTTACCTCTTCACGCACCATGCCCTTCACTGACTTGTGCCTGCATGTTCAAAAATAGATGATCATCATCATTTGAGAAGTTGCCTCATGACAGGTCATCATGAATTTTAAAAGATCCTTTTCTCTTTTTTCTCCTCCTCTGAGACATGAGAAAGACCAAGAAAAAGGGATGAAATTATACTTTTCATCCAATGATAAAATATACTTTGGATTAAATAAAACTCTGCTCATGGTTTATCAAGCATCAGCTTAAGGACCCCTTAGCCTAACTATATTAACAAGAATAATAAAAGGACTAATAATAAAAGTCTCCTGGTTGTATCTTATATTTGTAGCCTTGATATTCGACACATCTTGAGTTATTAACTTGTCAGAATCAAAGTATAAAATGTTACTAACATTTTAAATGCTCAATCTAAACAGTGTTTATTGGTTTATCTTTCAATGTGGATATATTGGTAAATAAGAATTTTGTTTTTATTTGCATATCATATTAGGACTTTTCTGCTGCATATGTGCTTTAATGGAAAAATATATGCATATCATTTAATAGGCCCAATCATATTTCAAAATAAAAAAAATTGCCAGAATCTTTTAACCTTGATGCTACTATAATGGACTGAGTGAGGGTAAATGAAGCCAATATATAAGGTAAATGGTGATGCACTAACACTTCCTTTAGCATACTTCAGTCTTCCTTTATTTCATTATTCCTCTAGAAATCGGGATTAGGCAGCTCCTCTGACTAATTAACCCAAAGAGGTTTGACTAATACAAGGAGATTGCAAGCATGATTAGTTAAATGATAATGTACATAGCACTTAATGATCATTATCATTTATTCTAATATCAGAGCTAATAAATGGTGAAACTGCTTAAGCCAAATGCTGTCATATTATAATAACTTACATCATGGCTAGCACTAATAATTTCTAATTTACTTGGGAATCGATGGGACATGTAGCTTTCTCAATGCATGTCAATGCTTTCTTAAATAAATTTATAGATGCTTTTAAAGTAGAAAAATATTTATCTCCTTACCTAGACTATGTAACAAGTAGTCATACCACCATTCCCCTCCAAAACACAAACAGTTCTTATAGCTACACTAATGCATCCTTGGCTTTCATGAAGCCAGTATAATGTATTAAGACAACTTATTTACAAACAGTCAATAATAGTAACTAGTATGAATTCCAAATGCAAATCTCATCCCATTCCCTTGCTTTCTGAGGATTCAGTGACTAAAGATTAGACAACAAGTTCTTATGTAGCACTGGAAGGCTACTTTGCTCTGAAAGCCAAACCCACCCACACACACACACACACAGAGTAGAGGGACCTGATTTTGTCTCATGCATTTCAATCATTTTCTCTCACATTAAGAATTGCAAAGGACAAAAATAGTCAGATACATGCTGCAAAATCACTGGTCAGTGTTGTCTACAGGACACAAAAGAAGCAGGAAGATGGCCTGACTCGCATGGAGAAGCACAGTCACTATCCTGAGCCAGAGGGACCCCCGTCACTGACTCATCACTCTGAAAGAACACACAGTGAAAAGTACTTCAGTCTCTGGATCACATAAAAATGAAAAGCTGAGAGCTAGAAGAGAGAGAAGTCCCTTTTATACATAGTATTAGAAGAGAGAAAATGAAAAATAAAAATAAAATCAGTGTATTTTAGTAAAAGAGATAGATAACCAATGACTGTAAGGAGAATTTTGCGCTTCCGGTTATTCTTAACAGAGATAAACTGAGTCACCAGGCATTTGCCCATCCTGACTGCCCATGTTGCCCATTTAGAACTTTAATATTTCTAACCTTAACTTCTAAGAAAGTTAATGGCTACTTTATAAAGAAATCCAAAAGGCCTCCAATAAAATATAAAAGTCCATTGTCCTTGACTCTCTTGCCTTATTGACGCTTTTCCTGTTATTTCTTGATTCATTGACTATAGACATTGATTTCCTGTTGTGAGATTGAAGCTTAATATCCTCACAACTTGGGTCTCTCCATAGGGCTTCTTACAACATAGCTTCCCCCAGAACCGAGAAAGGGGGAGACACAGCACCCCAGAGGAAAACCACAGTATCTTCTGCAACCTAATCTCAGATGTGTGTGTGTGATTCATCTCTCAGTTGTGTCCAACTCTTTGCGACCCTATGGACTGTAGCTCACCAGGCTCCTTTGTCTGTGGGACTTTTCAGGCAAGAATACTGGAGTGGGCTGCCATTTCCCCCTCCAGAGGACCTTCCTGACCCAGGGATCGAAGCCGCATCACCTGTGACACCTGCATTGCAGGCGGATTCTTTGTCCACTGAACCATTGGAGAAGCCCCAATCTCAGAAGAGATATACTATCATTTCTGCCCTATTCAACTAGTTGCAGACTAATCCTAGAAAATGTTGCTGAGGTGAGCTACATAATAAAGAACATTAGGAGGCAAGGATCACTGAGGGCCACCTTGGAATCTGTCTACCAGAGTATTTATTACTATTATGACTATAAAATAGCATATGAGGCCATGTTAAATTCAAGTAGAGTATCCTACCCCTGTACAATATGGGGTTAGGGGATCTGACCTCTGAGCATATGAAAATCTACATATGATTTATAGTCATATGTGAGGTTCCTCCATACATGAGGTTCCTGCCAACTGTGGTTCCACATCCATGGACTCAACCAACAGATGGTGTAGTATTATAATGTTTAATATTTAAAAATTGCACATAGAAGTGGATCCATGTAGTTCAAACCCATGGTGTTTAAGGGTCAACTGTATATCATTTTTTTCTAGAATAACTGTCTCATTTTCCAAGTGCCTATCACTCTTTCCATACTTGTCCTCAAAGCTTTGCAATACAATTATACAATTGTACATCACTTCAATTCAGTTCAGGCGCTCAGTCATGTGCGACTCTTTGCGCCCTAATGAATTGCAGCACGCCAAGCCTCCCTGTCCATCACCAACTCCCGGAGTTCACCCAGACTCATGTCCATCGAGTCAGTGATGCCATCCAGCCATCTCACCTTCTGTCGTCCCCTTCTCCTCCTGCCCCCCAATCCCTCCCAGGATCAGAGTCTTTTCCAATGAGTCAACTCTTTGCATGAGGTGGCCAAAGTACTGGAGTTTCAGCCTTAGCATCATTCCTTCCAAAGAAATCCCAGGGCTGATCTCCTTCAGAATGGACTGGTTGGATCTCCTTGCAGTCCAAGGGACTCTCAAGAGTCTTCTCCAACACCACAGTTCGAAAGCATCAATTCTTCGGCGCTCAGCCTTCTTCACAGTCCAACTCTCACATCCATACATGACCACAGGAAAAACCATAGCCTTGACTAGACGAACCTTTGTTGGCAAAGTAATGTCTCTGCTCTTGAATATGCTATCTAGGTTGGTCATAACTTCCCTTATATACAATTATACAAATATTAATATAACAAAAATTATAAAGTTAGATACATCATATTATTTGTAAATTCTGTCTCTTATTTGTAAATTCTACATTTCCCCCCTTATCTTCCCTATAACCAACTCTGCTTATGCTTTTCCACATACTGTACTATTTTTTTCTGCTACCATATTTTTCATCCAACAGATTTGTTTCTAATCCTTTCATATATATACTGCATATATTATAAATATGACATATCACTGAGATACTTGACATCTTTGCAATTTTTAATTATGGTGCTTTCCTCCACATTTTCTCTGTTCATTAAGAGCTCCTCTGGTTTGTTTTCCCTTGTTGTTTTAGGTTGAATGTTTTCCTCAAGTGTCAGCTAATGAATCCTTGACCCCAGTGAATAGTTCAAAGAAAAAAACTTGTGTGAGTAGGTTTGTTAACCAGTGGGCTTCTCTGTGGAGTACTCTTGTAATAAGCTAGCAGTTTTTGAGGGAAGAGGGTCCAAAACACCAGTATCTGACAGCCTTCTCTCTAGACTGTCGGTTGTCCCCAGGAGAACCCTCTGTCCTGTGCCTGGAGTGTGAGCTGGCTCACACTGAGCGGTGGCTGGGCCCGAACAGGACTGTCCCACTGACATCCCCTCCTCTCCTGGGACCCGCCTCTGTGTTCGGGTAACTCCTGTCTTCACGCACTACCTTGCCTCCGACCGGCACCCCAGCTCTAGAGTCTCCGCCTGAGTTTTCTGGACGCCGTCTGTACTCTTACCTGCTCAGAGAGGAAGAAATGCAGTGCAGCCAGGGGGTCGCAGGTCTGGCTGTGGCGCCTGCTACCTGCGTGGGGCCACTCTGCCCCCCGGCACCCTGCTTCCTGCTGGACGCCCTGCCCCTCCTGTTGGCGCCTCCGGGCACCCATGGCTGCTGAGCCGTTGGGTGCTCCTGTGAGGGCACATGAGTGCTTCTCACTGGGGTCCCTGTTGCTGCGGACTGAACTGTACCACCTGAGACTCATGTCAAAGCCCTAGCACCTGGTGTCTATGAAGGGTACCTGATTTGGAAACAGGGCTTTTGCAGATGCAATCAAGCTAAGGTGGGGGGTGTGTACTCGCAGTCGCTTCAGTCATGTCCAGCTCTTTGTGACCCCATGGACTGTAGCCCACCAGGCTCCTCTGTCCATGGGAGTCTCTAGGCGAGAACACTGGAGCGGGCTGCCATGCCCTTCTCCAGGTTAAGGTGGGGAGCCCTAACCAAAAGATTCAGGTCCATATAAGAAGGTCATGTAAGGCCCTTCCCTGGTGGTCCAGCGGTTAAGACTCTGCGCTTCCACTGCAGGGCGCGTGGGTCTGATCCCTGGTTGGGGAACTAAGATTCCGTATGCCATGCGGTACGGCCAAAAGCAAGAGCACATGAAGACACAGAGACACACTGCGGGGCTACGTGCAGAGTCTGGGATGAGTGTGACGCGGTGCAAGCCGAGGAACCTGGAGAACAGTCACTTCCAGAAGAGAGACGGGGGGACAGGGCCTCCCTCAGAGCCTGCGGGAGGAACCCGCCCTGCCCACACCTTGAGTTTGGACACCCACCTCCAGGATCCCCACAGAGCACTCCCAGGCCCTCAGTTTGGGGAATCTGCTTGGAAGCCGTCAAGCCCCCGGATCCCAGCTTCCTCCTCCCACAGTATTCTCTTTCCTATCTTCACATCTTGCTGTTCCAGGCTGACCATGTCTTGACTTCACAGAATTTGATGCTGGTTTTTGCTGCTCTTTCTCCTTGTGGCTTTGCGGTAACACCCAAGGGGAAAAGGAGGTAAAAACACCTTTATTATTTTATTTTAAAACCAAAGTCTCTATAGACTTTTAATTTTTTTTCTTTTTCTCTTCGAAACTAGTTCATGCCACATCTTAAGTACACTATAGAGACTACCGTATGTAAAAGAATTAATTTCCATCTCTCTAATTAGTACACCATTCTGCATACTACTGCCACTGCACAAGAATTTATACTAACTTTCTACTGACAAATGCATCATGCAGGGTAAGCAGAAAAGGAGAAAAAATGCAGAGGAACTACCAAACACTGCACTTATGGCATATCTACTCAATTGTAGGTACATGCATCATGCAGGGTAGGCAGAAAAGGAGAAAAAATGCAGAGCAACTACCAAACACTGAACTTACGGCATATCTACTCAATTGTAGGTACTCTGACTTCCCAGGTGGCAACAGTGGTAAAGAAAGAACTTGCCCGCCAACGCAGGAGATGAAAGAGGTGAGGTTTCGATCTCAGTCAGGAAGATCCCCTGGAGAAGGGCATGGCAACCCACTCCAGCATTCTTGCCTGGAGAATCCCATGGACGGAGGAGCCTGGCGGGCTACAGTCCATGGGGTCGGAAAAAGTTGGACACGACTGAAGCAACTTAGCACGTCACACAGGTACTTTAGTAGAGTCCTTTCACATGTTTTCACTTAATGTTCTAAACAGTCTAAGAAGCACATAGTATAATTTCTTTTTTTTTACAGCTGAGGAAAAATAAATCCCAAGGTTAAATAAGCGGCTAGGGTCTCCTTTCATTAGATCAAGAAGTCACAGCAAGGCCTAACTGCCCCTGAAGCCAGTGCCTGATTCCACGCTGTTTTCAAGGTCAGACTATTTGGCCAGATCACCCAAGGCTTTTAGAAACGGGATTTAAAAATACGAATACTTTTACAGATAGTGAGTACAAACAGCTATTGCTTTAGTAACTACTATGCCCGACAGGCATTTGGCAAAACGTTTATTTCTGATACTGACCACACTTGGAAAGTGGTTTCTATCTGTGACTACTCCAAACTGACCTTTATTTTTAATGAGGACAAATAAAATAAAATATAAAAACAAATCTAGCAGTCCCTTAGAAACCAGTGTTTAGCACCAAGTGTTGTTGTAGGAAAAGACCTCAGACACATGATGTAGCTGGCACCTGCCTGGAGGAAAACCAGCAGCATGAGGTCACTGCCATCCCTGATAGAATGCCTTCCTCAAATGTAATAGGACACCCAAACCATGCTGAAACATACATGGTACAGCCGTTCCAACAGAGGTACCTCGACTTAATCAGTTAACTGCTACACTGTTGTAACTACTACTACATGGAACACCTTATCCTCTCAAAACCAGGATGACTCTGCCTGGCTGGTACGCTGAAGCTCACTCAGCTGGCCCACTGCCAAACTGATCCCTACGGTTACACTTGGAGATTAACCCTTAGAGTTTTCAGGAAACTGGAGAACCAACTTTGTCACAGGGCCTGGGGAGCACCTCGGCTACTTTTCTTTCCCTCAGGTTTTACAGTCAGTTACTTATACACAAGTAATCTCTCTTTTCAGCTGGACCATTGATGCAAACATTTTCCTGCATCTCCTGAGCAGTAACGTTTCACAATCCATCTAGGAGATGTGCTATTTTCTGCTGCCCTTGCCCCCCTTCCCCACACAGCCTGCCACTTGCAGGAGAAGCCCTTGCATTCCAGTTCTCAAAGAAAAAGGATATCATCAGGTGAGACCCCCAAGCTTCTGACTTAATATTCACGTCTACTTCTCTCCACACACCCTTCCTTTTCACCATCCAGGTGCTCAAACCTGTACTCTCGCATCCCATCCCCAGGAACCTCACCCTCACTACCGCCCCAGCAAACACACATCTTTCCCCACCAGAGTGCCTTCCCTTTAGAATGGGTGGTGAAGCCAATGCCACACAGAAGACAAAGAGTCACGACCCTCTCAATGAACTACAACCTGTTTTTGTTCCAGCTATCTCCCTTCTGTTTCATTCTTTCATACCCAGACTTTTAGAAAGGACAGCCCCCATGATGCCTGCACTCAGCACTGTCTGCTTCAGTTTCTACTGTTCTACCACAAACGCTCTGCCAGAGGTTAGAGGTGTTGTCTGTGCCCTTGGGTCCGCTCTGTGCCCGGTGAGCCTCCATCCGTGATGGACCTGGCTGTTCTCAAGCCTATGGCTTTGCGTACCGCTCTGTCTCTTGGCCCCTCAAGAGACTGTTCCTTCCCAGCTGCAGTCTAGCGAGTCCTGCACATCTTCCTGCCCGGGAGGTCAGCATGACTAATAACCGTCCTCAGTACATGTGATATCGTTCGCTCCCTGCATCCTGAGTGAACCTCCACAGCGGCGCGGGTTCACTGGACCTTAACTGCTTATCCTAAACAGCTAGTCACTAGGATTACAGACTCATCAACCATTTGATATGTTCCTCACATTTGTGACTATGTCAATTAAAGATTAGTTTTCAAATGACAAAAAAATTACATTAAACATCATGAGACTCTTACTGATGCAGTCACAAATGTGGAAAATGCATCATGCATACATGTATAAAAATATAACATGTAGAAACAGAAAATTTGTAACAAACCAATAATCAAACAAGAAAAAAATTATTTTTTTATTCTTTGGGGAATTTGATAAAATCAACAGATCCTTTTAGCAGGGGGTTGTCGGGGCGGGGGTGGGGGAGGGCGTGGAAAAAAAGCCCCAGCACAAAATCTAGAACAAAAACAGAGTTCAAGGAGTTTCTAAAGTCCATCTACTGCTGCTGCTAAGTCACCTCAGTTGTGTCCGACTCTGTGTGACCCCATAGATGGCAGCCCACCAGGCTCCCCTGTCCCTGGGATTCTCCAGGCAAGAACACTGGAGTGGGTTGCCATTGCCTTCTCCAATGCATGAAAGTGAAAAGTGAAAGTGAAGTCGCTCAGTCGTGTCCGACTCTTAGCAGCCCCATGGACTGCAGCCTACCAGGCTCCTCCGTCCATGGGATTTTCCAGGCAAGAGTACTGGAGTGGGGTGCCATTGTCCATCTACTGACTCCTTATAAATCCAGATTCTGACCCTATGCTTTAAGAAAAGGATTCATTTTGATATTTGGCAAAACTAATACAATTATGTAAAGTTTAAAAATAAAATAAAATTAAAAAAAAAAAGAAAGAAAAGGATAGATTTAGAATGGACCAAAAACATTTAAAAGTAACAATTATAGTCCACTAAGTAACACAAACAGATACATACTAACCATAACAACTATTTCAGGGGAAGTCAAGGACATCCCTTTCTTCATACAATGGTCCTTTATCTCCTTTTCACTCAATTTAGTCTCAGCCTTCAGCCTACAACTGTGAATGCTTATTAAATGAAAGGCATTTGTTATTTCTTGCTTAAATGTCCTTTTCAAACAACTTGAGGTCCTCACTACTTGAGAATTTTCTAACCTGTTCACGCTTAAGAGTCTGTCTCATAAGGACTGACCAAAAGGTTGTCCTGCCCTGACTACAAATGGGAAAGGCCTTTCTGTCCACCCACAGGGCATCGGGCCCTGGGCAGGAGCCTAGAGTCTGTTCTCCTGTGCTTGACTGCACAGGAAAGAGGAGAGCCATCAGGCTTGAATAAAATGTAGAATCACCCAAACTGTTTTACATTCCTGGCCTAGAAAAGTCTCTTTAAAAAATATTTAAGTCTTTTGACAGTTAAAGGTAGTATTTAATTCCGCTTGAAAGCCCAAGTGTAAGGGTGTCAAAAACAATTAGTATTTTAATAGTTCCCTTCCTTAGACAGGCACAAATTCATCAGAAAGAGAACAAAAAATAAACTCAAGAAAATAAGCCATATTATTCGTTATGCTTTTCTACTTTAAAATAGGACATTATTATTATTTTGTTTAATGAAAATGGTAGCCCATATTCTACTTTGATAGATAAGGTTTTCTAGACAGAGATTGGTTTGGTATTGTCCTCCCTATTTTCAGAAAAGCCTGAAGGCAGCTCATGCTCAGTAGACACCACTGAAAATCTTACAAATTTCATAATTCTGCCTCAAGACAAATTCTTGCTGCTCATGGAAAAGGTAGGTCAAGAAATAAAGGGACTGAAGGCTGAGTGCAGAAGGGAGGGGGGATGGTTGTGTGTGAAGTTTTAATACATCGACAACAAACCTGTCCTGTGAGCTTCCTTTAGAGTTATTTTGTGAGAAATATGCTAATTCAAAGATACCTAACTAGCTTCACATTTAATTCTGACTTCCAATCCTAGAGTGGCAGAGCAGCTGTGCCTGGAGGCAATACAGTCTTGTTTCTATAAAAATCTCTCAAAGCTCCAGATATAAGTGGAAGACTAAAAACAGATAATCAAATCCAAATTAAGGCTACTAAGAACTGATTTAGTGTAAAGATAATACAGCAAGGTTTTGTTTAGGTTACGGATGTTCACTAAAAATGTGTAATACTTGTTTGCCTAAAATTTTGATTATGTTTTATCTTATTTTGTCACAGTTAAATAGTTTTATCATTAGGGATTTTAATTGCATATAGTTTATAGAATTCTTTCTGATTACTCTATATCCATTTAACTGAAAAAAAAAATTCCACAGTACCACTTAATGAAAAGAGAACCATCTAATGAGATGCAATCAAACTGCTAGCAGATGCTCCATAAGATGTGGTTGAACAATTCCTGTTTGTGAAACCTTTGTCACAAACGTTTTAGAGTCTACAGGGGAAAAGAAGTCCCTGAAGAGAGTAGAAATTACTGTACCCTGAAAAACACTGGTTCCTCAGTTGTAATACCACTAAGTTTTATAAAGATAAAAGGAAAGCAACAACTAAAGAAAAAAAATGGGGTAAACCACATCCTTGAAAATCTTCTTCCAACCTACACTGAAGGTTCCTCTATCATGTGATCTTCCTTTTCATCCATTATCTGCTTCCATCACTGCCTGTGTCCATCTCTAAGGCTCAGTCCTTGTACTCTCTAAGTTAGAGGATTTCCTGCAGATAACTCATCTGCGTATGCAGTTGTGAGCATTTCTCTGTGAGGATCTCAACACAGAGCTCTAGACCTGGCTTCTCTCCTCACACCCTGATAAGCTCTCTGACTTTCTCCATTCCTTGAAGCCAATCTATGGAAATTTCAAAGTGGCTATTAGGTCCTTTCCATTCTTTGTTCTAATATGCGTCATACAAATTGCTCAGACTTGTCATTTTCCTGCTCAAAAGCCTCAAGAGTCCAAGTTCTTGGCCTGGCATCAGACTCTCAATATACTTCTTCCCTATCTGGGCCTTTATTTTTAACCAGGTCAGTTTATTCACTAATACCCAAATATGGTATGATTTTATTAAAATGCATTAATAAATATTTTGATTATCTTGAGTTACTATTTTCTATCAACTGTAGAAAATCTTTAGATTTCAAATGCACTGTGTTGAGTAAAGAAATGAGACAATGCCCTGTACTTATTAGTAGATGCTTTCATTTATTTACTGTTGTTAAACTTTGCTTGATTAAGCAAGGGAAAGAAATCAAATTAATAAGTTACTCCACACTGCTAAGGAGTGAATAATCTAATCAAGATTGAACCTCACCCTTCACATCTGATGCAATAATCTTCAAACCTGTGATGATCAAATATCTCCTTCTGATGACAGATAATATTCTAGGAAGAAGATGAGAAGGAGTTACTTGGTCACAGTTGGGGCTTTAGCAAGTGACATACTAAGGCCTACATATTTGGGTAACAACTGCAGATGTGATTTTGCTCAATGTACATTAATTGTTCTATTCAAGTCTAAGCATAGACATGTCTATATTCATTCAACACATTCTTACTAAAAACATCCATGTGTCAGGCATGAACCCAGCGAACAACTGGGGCTTTAGCAGTTAACAAGGCAGAGACCCTCCTTGCCTGCACCGATAGGACTGAGGAGTGATGAGGCAGACACTGTATGAGAACTCTTTAAGGGAAATGCATGGTGCAAAACGGGAAAAACCAGGGTGCTAGAAAGAGCATACAGGTACTAGTAAGAGCAAATAGTTTTTTTTTTTTTTTTTCAGTTTATTTTTAATTGGAGGATAATTGCTTTATAGTATTGTATTTGTTTCTACCATACAACAATGTGAATTGGCCCTAAGTACACATGTCCACTCCCTCTTCAAATTCCTTCTATCATACCCCACCCATTCCACCCTTCTAGCTTGAGCCCGCTGTGTTATGCAGCGACTTCCAATTAGCTATCTATTCTACATATGGTAATGGAATATTAATCAGCCATAAAAGGGAATGAATTTGAGTCAGTTCCAGTGAGGTGGATGAACCTGTGTGTGCTCAGCTAGGTCTGAATCTTTGTGACCTCATGGACTGTACTGCTCTGTCCGTGGGTTGAACCTGGAGCCTGTTACACAGAGTGAAGTGAGTCAGAAAGAGAGAAACAAATGCTGTCTATTAGCACATGTACATGGAATCTACAAGAATGGGACCGCTGAGCCTACTTGCAAGGCAGGAACAGACACAGACGGGAGCACAGACTGTGGACACAGAGAGGGGAGGAGAGTGGACGAAGGGAGAGAGGAGCACTGCAGGGCACACAGCCTTTCAGGGCTCAGACTGGGAGGGCGCGCACATGCTGCTTCTGCTTTTTGCCTCACTCTTGCCATCAGGGTTTTGCCTCATTTCTGTTTATCCTTCAAAACTCAGCTTTGATTTCAGGTCCCTCTAGAGGCCAAATCTGAACTGTCTCATAAAGTCTGGATTGGTCTTTACTGTATTCCAAAAGCTCTGTGCATTACTGCCATCTTGGCATTAACCAGACACATGAGATCTGTTACTCAGCTGTCTCCTAACTGGCTGGTGGATTCTTAGACGGTATCTCTGCATCTAAAATGTCCAGCAATGCTTAATACATTTTGCTAAACAACTGAGTAAGTGAAGGCTTAACAAAGAAAAACACCACACACCATTTCTTACTAGGTCTTAACAGACAAAGCAAAAGATAAAACAGCTAAAGGTTTTAACCAAAGTATTTTGAGTAGAGGTTTAGCCCAGCACAAGGGCTGGATTATTCAGTGTGTACAACTTCTCTGTTTGTGAGGTTTATAGGAGTTAGAGTGCTTCAGGTCATCTTTTGCCAAAATATATCTTGTGAAACTTTAGTTCCAAGGTCTCAGAGGATACATTATCAGGATTTTCTCATTCTGAAATAAAAAGACTCTTTCTAGTCTACACACACACACAAAGTCTATATTTATAATCTAAAACTTTCATGATCTTTCTAACAGTATAAGTTTATTAAATTAATATAGATATTTTAATAGAGTTTATTAAAAGAAATAAACAATGGTCCTAATTCCAGAAGGTGATTTATTCTTGTGATCCAAGACTCAGATAAAAGTGCTATCTAGTGTTTCTACCTGGGAACAAGGGAGGAGACAGACCAGAGGCTAGAAAATGTCTGAGTGCGTGTGAGAGTGTATCTCAACAGCATGAACTTATGTCACAAGACAAAGAACATGGACATACGTGGCTCATCAGGATGATGAGAAGAGGAAAAAAGTGATTCAAGCTGCTGTGTTCAGACACGACATAGCACAGAGAGGAAGAAGCTGGACTCGGAAGTCAGGCAGACCTCTGTCTGAAACTTGGCCACAGGACCAGAGGCAAACTATGAGAACAATCTTTGGTTATATTTTACTATAAAATAGAGATAAAAACAATGACTATCTGATAGGATTATTAAGAAGATTAAAAAGGATATATATAAAGCATTTCAACATACTGCCTGGCTTCTAACTCAAATAACTCAATAAACAAAGTAATGTAGTAAAAATTAGCCTATTAATACTATTATTACTATTAAGATGCAAAGATAATTAAAATATTGTAGAAAATCTCATAGATCTTTGAAAAATAATAAGATATCAACTACTATATATTTTTAGAAAATGCAAGTGTCAGTTGTTAGTTTTAAGTACATGAAGTGAACTTGCTTCAGTCGTGTCCGACTCCTTGCGACCCCTGTGGACTATAGCCTGCCAGGCTCCTCTGTCCATGGGATTTTCGAGGCAAGAATCCTGGAGTGGGTTGCCATTTCCTTCTCCAAGTACATGAAAGTAAATAAAAAAACAAAAGGGGTTTACATTACATTTCAATCACATAGTTCAGTTGTAAGGTTAATATTTTTAGTGAAAACAAAGTAATTTTTCAAAATAGATTTAAAAATGAATTCTAAAATGTATCTTTTCAAAAAACACTCATGATCCTTGTTGCAATGTTCTTAACCAAATTCTGCATTTTTCAAGGTCTAGTCTAATAAATCTGCCATTATACATGTATCTTTAAAAATCAGTCTGTTCATTTGAATTTTGTTTTTTACTTGGTGAGAAACATAAAGGGAAAACATAAATATCAATGGAAATAAGTTTTTAAAATACCTTAACCCATTACATGTATATTAGAACAGAGAATTTGATCTTTAAGATATATCTCCTTTGACTTGCTATATAATTTACTTGCTTAATTATCACAAAAGCTTTAGACTTAAGATAGTATATCAGCCTTGATAGAAATAGAAGTGCAATTCTTACCTGCTTTTTTCCTCTGGACCAAAAATATCACAATTCATAATTATAGACAAACCTTTGTAGCCTGGACACGTTACTAACATTATAGTCACAAAAGGACTGTTCTTCTCAAGGCCCGTATACAAATTTATCTTAAAAAGTTTTCCCCTTCATAGCAGCCAGAATACTTAATCACAGCATGGGTATCTGTATGCCATTATAATCATATCATATCATGACTGGGTCTTTTCTTTAATAACTTACAGTGGGGGCTGAGTTATTTCACATACTGCATTAATAATAATAATTAAAAAATCTAAGTACACATATGCAATCAAATAAGAAACATGATGGGAATCAACACTAATATTACAGTTGTGTCACTAACTAGCTCTGTACTCTTAAAGTTCTCAGACTGTCTGAGTTTCTCTATTCTCTACACTTTTTGCCAATATTTAGTAAATAATTACCCAAAGCTAGGAATTAATTATCCACAGTGAATTTTTCTGACTTAGTACAATTTTTTCTTCCTATTTCTAGAATAGATAAAAGCAAAACAATAAAAACAAACTGTTGAAAACAGTCAAAAGATCTATTTAAAATTTTGGTGTACATTTTTTTACCTTTTCTTTCATTTATTAAGCATCTATTATGTATACTTCATCTTGATCGGTAAGCATCTACACATCTATTAGAAGATCATTACATTCATGCCCCTTTCTATTTACGTCATATTCTTTTTAGGTTATTCTAGAAATCCGACATAAGTTTTTCTATTCAGTCACACCTTAATACTTCTAGAACGTTAACTCATCTGTACACAAAACAACCCAAATAAAGTCTGTCAAGTATCTTTTCATTTATAAATCTAGTAAACTTTGCTAACACCTCACTGGATAAATGTCAATCACGATGGATGAATTTGATTTTGACTAGGAAAGGGAAGAAGAAACCATAATACACAACAGTGAGAGAAAGGAAGCCAAAGTAAACAAAGCCCAATACACACGAAATGGCGTCTTGAAGACAGAAAGAGGGCTCCATGCACCGGGGGTTCAGGAGCCAGCTGGGGATGTACGAAAGGAGCCAGTCTCAGATAAACATGGGAGACGAAGGCAGCTCGCCTTTCTTAGTGATTCTAGCACACCCTTCCACAGTAATACCACATGAAGCTCATCTGTGTTAAACATGTGGCCGCAGAGCTAGTCACAGTGTCTCACACTGTACTGGCAAACATGGTAGAGTAAGACAGGTAACAATTCAATATTTCAAACTGTATCTTAATGTAAAGCAAATACACTGCTCAAAATAGGATTAAGAGAAAACAATGTTTTTGAAAGGAGACATTGGACAACAATGATTATAAATGTGTGAGGTAACTTCAAATAATAATAATAAAAGCAAACTGTGTACTTGAGACCTGAAAGAAGAATCTTTGACACTACCTCAAGGCACTAATGGAGGGATGGAAAAACATGAGTGTACAATCTCATCACAAATATGTACATCCACACATTTTTACTATTTTAGTCACACTGAAACTCAAGAACATCACAGCAGCCTACTAAAATCTCAGATCAACAGGATAAAAGTAGATGAGAAGAATGTGCAATTTATGAATATGGTTTATTACCATGGTTACAAACTTTCAGAACAGGCCTCCGAGACGCTGGACTGAGACTCTGCCGAATATCTGTTAAAAATACATATATATAAAAGAAACTTAATATAGAGCTCTGTTCACCTCAGGAAGTATAACAATGTTAGACATTTTTCCAAGGTTAAGTATTTCTGGAAGCGATGCAATGCTTCAATACCCTGATATACTTGAAGCAATAATGTTATGACTTTTACTTCTCATTTAATTATGCTACTGTGAACTCCACTGGGATAAGGTACATATGGTCCCTTAGATGAGACCTGTCCCACTAATCAGGCTTTCCCAGGTTCAGCGCATTGATTTGTTAATATGCTAGTGACACTGGCCAACTGGAACGCTTCTCTCTCTGACACCTGTCATTGCAAAGGAAGGATTAAGCGCATTTATAAAACTCCTGAGGAGTTGTTGCCCACAGCACTACATTCTTGACACGCGACTTTAAAAGAATTATAAAAAAGGGGAGTGTTGTTCTTTGTTACAGTTCCCTAGAAAGTAACATGAAAGAAGCATAATGTTCACCTTTTGGCTTCGGTGTCCTTTTCCTTCGGTCGCGGAAGGCAGCCCCCGACTGCAAGGCCTCCAGCAGACTATCCATCACTCCTGTCTCATCACCCTCTGTGAAAAGAGAAGCCGGGAATTCCATCATCCCTCTGGGTTACCATAGCAATGTCAAAGCATGCGCAGGAACTGGTGATGGTATGGTAGGGGGAAGAAGATCAGATGCCAGGACTAAGCCACAATTTCAAAATATGAAAGGACTTTAACTCCCCCAGAAATCAAATGTCTTTTAATGCAATCTGTCTCATTAATGCCTCGGCCACTGTCCACTAAAGAGAACCAAATTCCACTGATTCACTTTAGAGCACTGTTTTTATAGTCTGGTGGCACAATAACTGTAAATGGAATGTGGGTCTAGTCGTATCTGTGTCTCGGGTTATCATAAATCACATTTCCCTTGTAGAAATGGGTTATTTTCAAGGCATCAGAGCTCCTATTCTAAAATCGACCAGGTGTGGGAGAATGTTTCTGTTGTTATAGAGATTCTGCTGTCTAAATTTATTGTACAAAATTATATTTCCAGGCCAACTTCTGTGAACATGCTCCCAACAGCTGATTCTTCATATCAGAGGGTAATTGTCCTCAAACTTTCAGTGACACAGAACAATCACTGCAAACTTTTACAGAAAGTATGAAAAGTTTGTCTTTTTAATGAAAGATAAACCAAAAGAGGCTCTGAAAAATCTGAAGGATAGAAACACATTATGATTAGTTTAAACTGACATTCTACATATAATTGATGAGATTCTGGATATAGAGCCAGCTCTCTGTATTCAGTTATTTTGTAATCTACAGTTGCATATGCCCATGCTAAATGTTTTTTAAAGGAAGCTGTTAAAAAAAAAAAAAAAAAAAAGGTTCAAAGAAACTACTGGTTCAAACTAAATCTACGGAAATGACAAAGATTTTTTTCTTGGTCCCTGAGAGAGTAGTGGCATTCTCTATGAAGTTGTGTGACTGGTATACAGTCATATCTAAAATACTACATAACTATTTTCCTCTGGATTTTTTTCTTCTTTTTTTGAAATGCAATCCTATTCTAGAGAACATATGACAAATGAATGCAGTAGAGTACAAACAACATACTCATTTATGGTTTATAAACAGATATATAAATATGTATCGGCCGTTTGCAACCTGGTTCTGTTTCATTTTTAGAAAAGTACTAAACTTCAAGGTATAATGTGAAAAAAGGTGGGTGAGCAATAGAGTATTTGGAGGTTGTTAACTTACATGTAAATTTAGTTCTAAAGTGGCTTGATGGCTATTTTAATTAAAATACATTAAATATTTCAGATATTTTAATTAGTATCTAGCAATCTTGGAAATTTACACTCAAACTCAAGTACATTTTTCCTAAAAAGAACTGCAGGTAAAGCTAAATATATATCTCATTAGGGTGATATTATCATTAGTGTGACATTAGTTGTGAATATATCTCATTAGTAAAAGGAAACCTTGAACTTTCCACAGTAAGTTTGCTGTTGACAGTAGTATTGATGAAGTGATTGTGAAACTATTACATGAGTATTGTAAGCCTGAGCAGATGGGTAGACACGTTGATGCAGAACATGGAATGCTTGCTGGGAAATACAAATACTGAGTGGGAGAAGGAGAGGAAGAACCATGAAGTGCTGGATTAGACAGAAAGGTATCAGATAAGCTCAAGCTTTGAAAAAAGTACTTTTTCTAGCTTTGTGGTCCCACAGAGCCGAGAAGTAATGACACCACAGGAGCAATGAGCACACTTGGCCCTCAAATCTTGGCTTCTAAATACTATTACTCACTAGTAGGAACTGGAATACGTAGAAAAAGGGCTGATTCTAGGGCTGAGATCAAGGAAGAAAGAAATAAGTCAGGAACAAACAGAAAATGTCTGTGCCAGAAAATAAGAAAGTGCTCAAAGACAGATGGGTGGAGGGGCCAGAATGAAGAATGAAAGCTAATGTGAAAGTGTGAGTAGCTCAGTCATGTCCAGCTCTTTATGACTCCATGGTTTGTCCATGGAATTCTCCAGGCAAGAATACTGGAGTGGGCTGCCATTGTCTTCTCCAGTAGATCTTCCCGACCTAGGGATCAAACCTGGGTCTTCTGTACTGCAGGCAGATTCTTTACCATCTGAGCTAACAGGGAAGCCTTAGCCAACAGGGAAGGAAGAACAGCCTTAGCCAAATTTAGGACAGTCTGACCACTGAATCGGAGAAGGCAATGGTGACCCACTCCAATACTCTTGCCTGGAAAATCCCATGGATGGAGAAGCCTGGTAGGCTGCAGTCCACGGGGTCACTGAGTCGGACACGACTGAGCAACTTCACTTTCACGTGCTGGAGAAGGAAATGGCAACCCACTCCAGTGTTCTTGCCTGGAGAATCCCAGGGACAGGGGAGCCTTGGTGGGCTGCCATCTATGGGGTCCCGCAGAGTCGGACACGACTGAAGCGACTCAGCAGCAGCAGTAGAACACTGAATAGGTAATGATGAGAATGCATTATTATACATTGGAAAAAAAGAATCATGAATCCATACTGACACTAAACATTTTAAATTTTATTTAAAAAGGGGAAGAAAAAGCTGTATTGAAAAAAAAATTCACCATATTACAACTCACACAGTAAGAATTAAGCAGAAATCATCAATGGTTACAAAAACTATTGTATGTGAGGTTATGGAGCAACATGGCATGGAGAAATCTCACAGGTAACACCTTATCCAAATAATCAAATTTGATATCACCAGTAGTGATGGACAACAACTGTCTCCTGAGGTCATGCGCTGAAATGGACACAGTATAACCTGTGAAGAAATATTTAACCTGAATCTAAATGTAAGGAAACAATATTTTGTGAAGCAACTAGTCTAGGTTCTTAAAAGTCATCAATATTGACCAAGAAAGAAAAAAAGAGAAGAAAAGGTTAGAGAAACAGCATTTTATGTTAGAGGAGATTAAAGAGACACGACAACAAAATGCAACACACAATTTCTGATTAGTTCTTGTACTGCAAAAAAGCTACATATGACATTATTGGGATAGCCCAATTTTAAAATGTGTTGGGTATTAAATAATTATATTATACCAATGTTAGTCACTTGAGTGTGATGATTATATTATGGTCAGGTAGGATAATGCCATTGTTCTTAGGAGACAGATGCTGACATGGTCAGGCTCACTAAACAACTACCTACAGTTTCACATCCTCAATTTCATGCCTTTGATCATGCTGTTCTGTCTGCATAGAACATCCTTCCTGCTTTCTTCACCAAGCCATCTCCTTCTCCTTCCAGACAGACAACTAAATATCCTTTCCTGACCTATATATGCTGAACTAGGTGCCTTTCTGTGTCCTAATGGCTTGAAGTACATATTTCAACAAATCCTCTATAATATTGTTTATGTGATCATTTCTACCACGAGACTATGAGTTCACTGAGGGCAAGGATTATGGCTTTCATTTAACATTTAGCAAAGAAGGTGTTTATCAGCGTATGTTGACTCTATCAGCAAATGAAGCAGGGGCGTGGTCAGCTGGAAGGAGTCCCCCCACAGAAGAACAGAAGTCGTGATGGGGGTGGTGAGTGGGAGCACACCCGCGTCACCAGTGTCAACAATGCTGACTGGCTCCCTCCTTCCTCTGGCCACACGTGTCTGTTCAGCACATGCCAGTATCCCAGGAAGTGATCCACTGTTTCCTTTTCTGACTAAACTTAATGTCGGTGGTCTAGAACTGAACTATTTTTCACTTGAAATACTGTATGTGTTGCCTGAAATGATACTGCTTCTCGTTTCTCCCTAATTCAATTCATTCCATACAGCGCTGAAGCAGAATTATGATCCCCTAGTCACAAATTTTCAAAATCACTCACTTGCCACAATATAAAGTCCCAACTCGTTCTCTTGGCCCTGACACTGACACCAATTGCTCTTTAAATCATATCTCTGATTTCCAACATCACAACCTGTTCCTCCACTAAAGGCAACTACCTGTGTTTCTGCACAAACATTTTCTCCCATCCATCAGTCTCTACCTGGAACTTCTGTCCCTGGACTAATTCTCCAGTGTTAACATTTTGCTTGGCTTCCATTCCCCACTCTTATAGTGAAAATTGTATAGCATCAGATTAAGAAGCCCTGCATTCTACTCTGAGCTGTCAACTGGCTACGTAATCATTCCTGACATGTCTAATAGCGATAATACATGTCCATGGTTCAGGAGACGATCAAATGAGATCATACAAATGAAAGCACTTGGTAAATTGCTAAGTGATACAAAAATGTATGGAAATAAATTCATAAATGAACACCATGGTACACTATAGGAAGTTTATGTACTGTTCAATTATGTTCTCAGCATTGTTTCAGATACATTATAAATTAAATAACTCTTTTATAGCATATTTGATTATGCCTTTGAATAACATCATTTCTAAGGGAAGTTCAGATCAGAAATACAAGAAGACTCTTAAAATAGTCCAAAGGGTAAGATGGAGACACAGAATAAAGATGTTTTTCCAAATGCTGAAAATGCATTTGAAATTTTCACTTAACACACGTTTACTGAGGGCTATGATGCACCAGAATATTACTAGGCATTCAAGAATTAACTAGGTCCCAAGAATTAACCAGAGGTGTTTTCAGCTCTCCAGAAGCAGAAAAGTGAGCTCAGTATGGAGGGTTATATTGGATACGTAAGTTTTCCCAGTGAATTAGAACCTGTTAGCAACATGAATGGGCATGGCAGGGACTGGGGAGGGAACAACACATCTGGCAGAAGAAAGGCAGATACAAAGGCAAAAGTTAAAAATAAAAACAGAAGTGAGGTATAACAAAGGATTTTGTTGCTGTTGTTTAGTTGTTCAGTGGTGTCCGACTCTCTGCGACCCCACTGACTATAGCCTGCCAGGCTCCTCTGTCCATGGGATTTCTCAGGCAAGAATACTGAGGTGGATTGCCATTTCCTTCTTAAGGGATCTTCCAGACTCAGAAGAAGTATTTAAAAGACTCATGTTTACATTATTCTAATATAAACCAGAGAAATAAAAATTAGCCATTTTTATTATAGACTAGAATTCAATTTCTTTAACTACAAGTCAATTGATATTCAAAATATTTATAGCCTCTCTCCTGTTGTGAAAACTCTTTTAAATAAATAGACTAACTGCAATAGTCAAAGCTGTGCTTTGTCTGAATAACATATCACCTTGCTTAATTTGTAAATTGTATTTTTAAAAGTCACTTGGCTTCAAGGGAAACAGAGGGAGGGTTAGGGATGAGATACTTCTAAAGAAGAGTCAAGAGGGTATGGGGACAGGCAGAGAGGAGATCTGTTAAGGAGATCACAAGGGGGACAACTAGGTTACAGGAGAGAAAGGGGGCCAAGAAACTAGAAGCAAGTCTGCTGGGGTGGGCCATTTACAAAAATATTCTTTCTTATTTCACAGACCTGTCAGAAAGTTGAAGAGAACAGTGATAGGTATACACAAATACCAAGCAATTTTTGTTAATTACTAGTTAATTACCTAGAAATAATATTGCTGTCCTAGAGGAAGCAATCATGCAATACTAACTAGAGGGGTGAGGAGTATTGAGATCATTGCACTATTATGTATGTATGTCTGCAAACTCAGTTGTGTCCGACTCTTCACAATCCTTTGGACTGTAGCCTGCCAGGCTCCTCCGTCCGTGGGATTCTCCAGGCAGGAATACTGGAGTATCCCCTCCTCCAGGGGATCTTTTCAGCCCCAGGGATCAAACCCAGGTCTTCTGTGTTTCCTGCATTCACTGGCTCTTCTCTGACCATCAAGTATGAAATAGTTAACAATGTGGTGACAGTGGAGGTAAAGGAGAAAGGGTGTAATGAGGACAGTGTAAGTGGGGAGAGGGCACAAAGGAACTAAACTTTTTGCCACTTAGGAACTCAAGGTCTAAAATGAAAAACTGACAATGATAGCCTGTGTTACTAGAAATAAAGAGGAGGCAAATATCAGAAAAAAAAGAGGGACCTAAGAATTAAAAGCGGTTACCTCTGGGAAGTGGGAGTTGAGAGGGTGAAGGGAA
Source organism: Bos mutus (assembly GCF_027580195.1). Classification (NCBI taxonomy): domain Eukaryota; kingdom Metazoa; phylum Chordata; class Mammalia; order Artiodactyla; family Bovidae; genus Bos; species Bos mutus. The sequence goes on along the minus strand of NC_091628.1, from coordinate 2,566,343 downwards.
GGATCATTTACCATGCTGTAAGCATGCTGTATTCCATTTAAAAATCTGTAGAAATCACATCGTGGATCCCCTCGTGGCTCAGACGGTAAAGTCTGCCTGCAGTGCAGGAGACTCAAGTTTGATCCCTGGGCCAGGAAGATCTCATGGAGAAGGAAATAGCAACCCACTTCAGTAATCTTGCCTAGGAAATTCCCATGGATAGAGAAGCCTGGCAGACTACAAGTCCACAGTGATGGTAAGTACGAAAAATCTAAAAAATTCCCAACAGGATGAAAAAACCAAAAAAGAGAAAGGGAAGAGAAAGAGGTTGCTTCTTGACCTAAATGTACTTTCCTATGACAAGGGAAAGAAGACAGGTAACAAAAGGTCTAATACACAATGGAGAATAAGGCAATGGAGATCACCACCGAGGAAGGACCTCTGGCAGAGGGCAAAGAGAGAGGGGACAACGTTCATAGAAGGCATCCTGGAGACCTAAGACTTAAAGAAGTCATTTGCCAGAGGGCAGGCCCTGCAGAGGGCCCAGGACAGCTGTACAGGGGACATGAAACACAGGGGAGAGCTCCCACGTCCGCAGGAATGGAGGGCAGGGTACCAGTAAGGCTGCTGAGACTGAGGTAGGGGCCAATTCACAAAACACTGAACATGCCAGACTGTGGAGTTTGAGGTTTGCCTTTAAGGGAGCCATTAACTTGTTCTAAGTGAAGAACTAATGAGGTCAAAGTTTTATTTTAAAAAGATCACTCGGAGAAGAGACAAGACAAAGAGCAAGGAAAATAAAGAGAAGGTAGCTTTACTGACTTTAGTTCAGTCATGTCTGACTCTTTGTGAACCCATGGACTGCAGTACGCCAGGCATCCCTGTCCATCACCAACTCCCGGAGCTGCTCAAACCCATGTCCATTAGTCAGTGATGCCATCGAACCATCTCATCTCTGTCATCCCCTTCTCCTCCTGCCTTCATTCTTGCCCAGAATCAGGGTCTTTTCCAATGAGTCAGTTCTTTGCATTAGGTGGCCAAAGTATTGGAGTTTCAGCTTCAGCATCAGTCCTTCCAGTGAATATTCAGGACTGATCTCCTTTAGGATGGACTGGTTGGATCTCCTTGCAGTCCAAGGGACTCAAGAGTCTTCTCCAACACCACAGTTCAAAAGCATCAATTCTGTGCTCAGCTCTCTTTATGGTCTAACTCTCATATCCATATATGACTACTAGAAAAACCACAGCTTTGACTAGACGGACATTTGTTGGCAAAGTAATGTCTCTCTTTTTAATATGCTGTCTAGGTTGGTCATAGCTTTTCTTCGAAGGAGCAAGCGTCTTTATTTTCATGGCTGCAGTTACCATCTGCAGTAATTTTAGAGCCACCTCCCCCAAAATAAAGTCTGTCACTGTTTCCATTGTTTCCCTATCTATTTGCCCTGAAGTAATGGGACTGAATGCCATGATCTTGGTTTCCTGAATGTTGAGTTTTAAGCCAGCTTTTAACCTCTCCTCTTACACTTTCATTAAGAGGCTCTTTAGTTCTTCACTTTCTGCCATAGGGGTGGTGTCATCTGCATATCTGAGGTTTTTTATATTTCTCCCGGCAATCTTGATTCCAGCTTGTGCTTCATCCAGCCCAGCATTTTGCATGATACACTCTGCATATAAGTTAAATAAGCAGGGTGATAGTATACAGCCTTGACATACTCCTTTCTTGATTTGGAACCAGTCTGTTGTTCGATGTCCAGTTCTAACTGTTGCGTCTTGACCTGCATCCAGTTTTCCCAGGAAGCAGGTAAGGCAGTCTGGTATTCCCATCTCTTTAAGAATTTTCCGCAGTTTGCTGTGATCCACAGTCAAAGGCTTTGGTGTAGTCAATAAAGCAGAAGTAGATGGTTTTCTGGAACTCTCTTGCTTTTTCGATGATCCAACGGACGTTGGCAATTTGATCTCCGGTTCCCCTGCCTTTTGTGACTTAAATCCAAGCAAAATGCAATTGCAGGAACCAGATAAAGAGCAAAAGTGTTGAAAAAGGAAAAGAAAAAGGACAAAGAACAGAAAAACCTTGGTTTTTGTGGATGTGTGCATTACAAAGTGAAGTTGAGGCTAATATGCAAGTTTCTGATTCAGCCAATTGAATATAAGTTGGTATTATTCATGAAGTACTGAATTATTTTTGCTTCATGGTACAATGCTCCTGAGCCAAGAGAAGAATTCAGTTTGTATATGTTGAGATGATCATGAGATATCCAACTACAGGTGATTAATAGTGTCTAGAAGGCTTACAGGTTTAAAACTCGGGGCAGAAGAATTGGTTATAGTATTAATAATAGATTGAACTGTAGAAGCATACTGGTCATACTCAAAGACACAGAACAATACATAAACATAGTGAAATGGCAGTGAATACAAGTTTTGAATTTAGACAACTTGAATTTAAATTCTGGCTTTCCAATTAGAAAACTGGTGTGACTGGGAAAAGTACTTAACCTTACTAACCCCCATTCTTTTTTCCTCAACATGTGTGACTAATAATAGCACCTATTTCATAAGATTATTGGGAGGATTAAAGAAGCTAAATCATGTGTAACACTCAACAGAGTTCCTGGCACATTGTAAGAACTTAACAGTTAATCTTTGCCGTGGTCATCATTGGTATTACGACAGAGCATGAGCTCTGTTAGGAAGGGTGTGTGTAGATATAAGAAAAGAGAGCCGAGGGTGAAGCCACAAGGCAAACTAATACACAACTAGTATGTAATGTAAACAGTTCACAACTGTTCGCAACTTGTGAACATCTTTCATTGTGTTCACTTTGAATGTGCATCCAGAGCTTCCACCATCTCTGGCACACCTTGTTTAAGTCTCACCACATATGATATGACTTCAGTAATAATAAAAGATATATTAACCGCCTAGAGTTTGGCATAGGATAGGGAAGAAAAGCTCAGTTTCTGCAAAGAAGTGTTGAAAGTGTGCAACTGAAGTCCAAAATTCAGAGGCTCAGAGTTAAACTTAACTCTTTTTAAAAGAAACACAAGACAGTGGATACAACAAAATTACATTAATTTATTGTTCATGCTGCTAGTTAAGACTGTCTGGGTCACCAAATTCAGTCTTCAGCCTTCTAAAACAAAGCTCAAAATATGACTTAACCCAGATAGCAAAAAGACAGGAATAACTTAAAGTGATGTCTTTAAATGTGTCTTTTTTGCGGGGGGCTGGTGGGGGTATGGAATAGTGGTACTGTACAAGACTCAAAAGTTCCGTGGACAGGAAGGAGATCAAACCAGTCAATCTTAAAGGAAATCAACCCTGAATATTCATTGGAAGGATTAATGCTGAAGCTGAAGCTCCAATACTTTGGCCACCTTATGTTAAACACCAGCTTATTGGAACAGACTCTCATATTGGTAAGGCTTGGGGGCAGGAGGAGAAGGGGGCGACAGAGGATGATGGTTGGGTGGTATCACCGACTCAAAAGACATGTGTTTAAGCAAACTTCAGGAGATAGTGATGGACAGGGAAGCCTGGCTTACTGCAGTTCATGGGGTCACAAAGACACGACTTAATGACCCCAAAACAACAGCATAGTAGGAAAAAATAGCTTTGCTATTATTATATGTATTTTGCTGTTGTTCAATGTATACAATACTATTATCACAATTAGCATTATTATTGTTTTGCCAAGCAAAGGGGGACACAGTATGGTAATGCCCTGAAAACTACGTGCCCTCCAAATGTGTCTTAATCTAGATGTGAAACTGAAAATTTGACTCAGAAGAATTAAAAAGTCAATTTTCGTTGGAATTTAAGGAATAAAACAATAACTAGAACAGTTCTCTCTTATACTATAATTAAATGAGTGGCTTAACCATGAAAGTGGAATTTTATATTTAAAAACCCAATACTTTAGTATTTCTGGTTTTATGCACTATTCTTCATTATTTGCATATCTTAAATATATTTCCTATTACAAGTTAGAAGGAAATGTTTTGTTCTAGTTCTGTGAAAAAATGCTGTTGGTAATTTGATAGGGATTGCACTGAATCTGTAGACTACTTTTGGAAGTATTTCTTCCAACCCAGGAACATGGAATATCCCTCCATCTGCTTATGTCATCTTTGACTTCTTTCATCAGTGTCTTACAGTTTTCTGTATACAGCTCTTTTGTCTCCTTAGGTAGGTTTATTCCTAAGTATTTTATTCTTTCAGTTGCAATGGTAAATGGGATTGATTCGTTAATTTCTCTTTCTGACTTTTCATAATTGATACATAGGAATGTTACAGATGAAGCAGTTTGCAGAGCAGCAGTGGAGATGCAGACATAGAGAACAGCCTGATGGACACGGGTAGGGGAGCAGAGGGAGAGGGTGCGATGAATGGGGAGCAGCGTGGAAGCCTACGCACTAACACATGTAAATAGACGGCCAGGGGGAATTTGCCCTGTGACTCAGGGAACTCCAACGGGGGCTCTACAATAACCTAGGGGGTGGGAATGGGTTGGGGGGTTAGAGAGAGATTCAAGAGGGCGGGAACATACGTACTCCCACGGCTAATTCATGCTGATAACAGAAATCAAACCAATATTGTAAAGCAATCAATTAAAAATACATAAATATTTAAAAAACAAACAAAAAACAAGTTAGAAGGAAAAAATTAGAATCTTTTACAAAGAAGAAAGTTTCTCTTTTTTCCCAAAACAAAAATGAAGTCAAGGAGCCAAACTGCTGCACTTAACTCGTGGCTCTCACCAGCTGTGTGCCTGCCTGAGAGACCGCCTGCGCCTCCCCGTTTCCTCATCTGTTAGACGGGGGTAATAACAGCAACCGCCTCAAAAGGCTGCTGTGAGGATCAGTGGGCTAGTCCATGTAAAGAGCTCAGGATACTGCCTCACACAGCAGGGTTTCAGTCCATATTACTGTTAGTTTTAATATTATGATGACTACTCTTACTCACTAACATGGCACACACTGCTGACCGGCCAACACAACATAGCCATTCCCTATCCTCTCTTGGTCTGCTTCCACTACAGAGGCAGGAAAAGCTAAAACCTCATTTTCCAAAGCTCCCGTGTAGTAAACCTGAGGGTGGCCCTCTGAGGTATAATATATACATCTGATACATATAATATCTGACTGATAAAGCTAAGTGATCACCTGCACAGGGCTGCTAGAAGCAGAAGAGGCAGATGTGATAACCGCCCCCCCACCCCCCTGCTCCTCCTGTGTGGAAGGTCCACTGGCACCGTGACAGCTGTGGTTGCCGTGGCATGAGGCTACCCTTTCCTACTGCGTGGATAAGCCTGGCGCCATGACAGTCATCGTAACTCTGAGCACAGACCACAGGGCCATTCTTTAAGGTGCTCTGGATAAAATATAAGACTATATTTTCAAAGCTTGAGTGAAAAATATTTTGCAGATACATTTGACTGTATAAACTATAATTATTATACTATTTGTTACATTATATTCGATTGGAATCTAAATTTTCATGCCATATTAAAGCTATAGAGGCATTTGTAAAAGAAAGAATTTGTCTTATATGAACTTTCCAGTCTCAAAAAAAAAAAAAAAAAAAAAAAATCCATTACTGGATGTCATGTTTAAAGCATGGTTCTATTTTAATTATATAAACAACCAGGAAAAAGTGGTAATATAAATTTACTGTTATAAATCAAAATGTATTGTTATAAACTTTTAATTTCTAAATTTCTTACGATTTAGATAGTTGTAAGAAAATGACTTTGGCATCATAGTCTTTTAGTTTAATTCATGAAGCTATCTGATTTACCTTCTTCTGGAATTTTTTATGAAAGGTCTTTCATTTCAAAAACTATTAATAATATAAACAACTGATAGGATTTCAGAAAAATCAGTTATCGTCTGCTCATTTAATTCTCCTCTCAAATAAAAAGGGCACAACCACTTTTGGAATATAAACACACATAAGGCACAGGATTTAAAGAAACCATACAATCTATGAATGAGTTTGTTATTACAAAATATTATCAAAAAACTTATTTGTGTTGTATTAAATAGAAAACCAATATATTAAAAAAAAAAAACCCACCAAACACAACTTCAGTAGGTCAGACAGAATGTGTGCCACAGAATATGAGCCTCTGAGAAGTTCTGTGTGTTCATGCATGTTGTGGGGGTGTGGAGGGGTGTGGTGGCTCTGTGGTCATACAGATGTGGAAAATAATACACAGTACATATGGCTCTTGGTAATTCATGCTGAATAAATGAAATTCATGACTGAAGTTTACATTGAATATGAAAACTCAATTCATGATAAATGTGGCATTTCAAATCAGTAGAGAATAAGAGAAGACTCAATAGCCACTGCGATGGTAGTTTACTTGGATCCTACCCTCCTACTAACAGCAAAATAAATCCCAAGTGGATGAGATGTTTCAACACTAAAAAAAAAAAAATTGCAACGAATAGTAGATAATATGGAAAAGTGTATTTTTCATTAGGGCTGAAATGGGAAGATCATCCTAGGAAAAATCTGAATACCCAGATGTCATATGGTCTGTACTATAATACACATCTACAAATCACAAGAATAGTAGAACAAAGTCCGCACTAACATAAACAACAAAAGGAGAAACTAGGGAAAATATTTGAAAACAGGCATTCCCTAAAACTGATTTTCTTGAAATAAAGAACTTTATGACTCAGAAAAAAAAAGCAACAGTTCAATAAAAACAAAAAGCAAAAAATCAGACAAATGATGTATTCAGGAAATGCATCATGAAGACAAACAAACGGGGCTTTTATACAGAGGATAGAATCCTCAGCCTCATTCATAATTAAGGTTTCTCAAGTATGTCAATAAGAGACCATTTTTCACCTATGGGCATGGCAATAACAACTGAGGATAACTGGTGAAGATTCGAAGACAGATCATTTCACACACTGTTAGGGGAAATACAGAACTAATGCAACATCTTTGCAATGCAATTTGTATCAGAAATAAATCGCACATACTACTTGATGAAATAATTTCTTCCTAAGAAAATTATCTTAACTCATACGTGCACAAGGATGTTGTTTATAAATAATAAAAGGAGATTGAAAACAACTTAAATGTCAATTTGCAGGAGACAAACTTAGTAAACTATGACATTCCTACACCAAAGCATACTGAGACAAGAAAAAATAATGAAACATATTTAAATTGTTGATATAGACAAAATCCAAAACATAGTAACTGGAAAAAGCCAATCACTTATTAATCAGTGAAGACACTGAGTAGACCTTTCCATGATCACTCACAAATATTACTTACAAAGCAGAGGATAAATTTCCTGACTTTCTGCTTAGCAATTACTCCACAAGTGACCCACTCTGATTAGCTTGTTCATGGTGACCTATTCTAACAGTTACTAAAGAAAACACATTTAAAATCAGTATTGACTCCCTGACAAAATAATGTTGACAAAGATGTCCTTGTGTGTTATATAGGGTTAAGGGTGCTGAATAGAGGACCTCAGATACAAAAAGCACAGAAAGTCATGGGAAAATAATCTATCTATTGAAATACATATGTCAATGTGAAATGATGATGACATTTAACAAGATGAGACTCTCACACACAATGAACACCCATGACCCTATAATCACACAGTAACCCAGAGAGCAAAAGGTTAATTACATGGCACAACATCACTATTCTAAGTAGAAGCTCACCCACAAGAGCTTCATTGTACTCTGAGAAATAAGTCTGACCGTGTAACTGCTTACTTCCTATTGAAAACATATTATCATATATTTTAAACTTGTTTTTTAATATTTTCATATATTAGAAAATTTGGAAGAAGACTTTTCAATGGTTTTGTTCCTCACAGAGTTTTGGAACAAAAAATGAAATGACTTCAGATAGAGGAAATAAAAATGATTAATTCAATACCAAGAATCCAGGGAAGACTAAGCTAGGGAATAGAAGTGATTTCACAGGAATTTTCCTTCAGAAGAAGCTGGGACAAATGGGCTCGAGGCCGTGGGGGCCCCTCTTCACCAGCAGTGGCTGAGCCAGTGACCAGGGCCCAGAGGGACCCAGCAGTCAGGCTCTGACAGCAGCATATGGTGCCGAGAGGGGGTGAGGGGAGCCGGGCTCAGGCTGGAGAGCTGCCACGGAGGGCTGCTGACAGGTGTGAAAGAATCAAAGTTGGACTTCACTATGATTAAAGCTGGCATAGTGTGAAAATGTCAAGCCTGGGTGACGAGGCAAATGGTGGTATCATTAACCCACAGTGAGAACATAAAAACCAGGTTTTATGTGGAACATGATATGGTAGGTTTTCAATGAACTGATTTTGAGTCAAACTGCTTTGTCCAAGAAGCAGTTGGAAATATAAAACTATAAAGTCTGTAGTTCAATTCAATCCTACAAATATGAAACTAAGGAATATGGGGCAGGCACTGGAACCAGCCCCTGCCCTGTTGTCACGGGACCTAAGAGTCTAAGGGCAATTTCAACACGTAATCCTGACTATCTAAATGAAGAATGCTCCGAGAGAGAAAGCAAAGTGGTATGAAACTGTTTACTACAGAGGCAGTAGGCCAGAGAAACAACCACCGCTGCTCAGTGGTCACTTCAGAGATTGCTCTTTGGTATCTGTACTAACCAAGTGGCTCAACGGTAAACAGTCCGCCTGCCAGTGCAGGTGATCCATGGGTCGGGAAGATTCCCTGGAGAAGGATATGGCAACCCACTGTAGTATTCTTCCCCAGGAAATCCCATGGAAAGAGGAGCCGAGTGGGCTACAGTCTATGGGGTTGCAGGGAGTTGGGCAAGACTTAGCGACTAAACAACAAAAACAATCTGTACTTGTATTTGCACTTACATTTCTGAAGACGGTTTTACTTGTACTGTAAAACACACAACCCTATAGATAGCATGTAAACAGTGAAAATTTGTGTATTAATCTTGTGTGTGCCAAGAAAACTCCTAGTTAAATGCCACCTCACTTCTGCAAATCTTGCCAACACAAAGTAATTTTTACTAGATTCAAGTTTTAGGTTCATTTTAAGTATGAATTTGTGTTTCAAAGTACTAAGTATTCTTTATTTTTTCAGTACATTTCAAATGACAAATACAGATTTATTCTGCACGAGTATTTCTTCTTCAATCAGATGTGGAAATTGTGGCATTAATATTACAAACTAAAGATTTTTAAAAATCTTAATCAGGGTGACAGCACCATATTTTTGAAAGAAAAGAGGTCAGCAAAGACAGTAAGGCCAGTCTGAATGAGTGGAAAGTGAGGAGGAAAAGGAACTGACATATGCTTTGAGAAAGCAAGTAGCACAGAAAAGAAATGAAAATGGGAGACGATGAACTTCTGATGAACTCATTAACAACTGCGAAGAGACTGGAGGCAAAACTGTGCTCAACTCTCAAGGGAACAAAGGAAGATTCTGCCCTGACTACAAAAAGCTGACAAAGGAATACAGAAACCCCCAGATAAAAACTGGTATTACATAAGTTTGAGAACAACTTTATTTAGAAAAGAAAGAATGCATATCAAAATGAACATAAACTAAACGTGAGCTAGGTATATGAGGAGCCATCACTGAGTTCCCATGTACTAGGATCTGTGTGGAGCATTTTACCTAGATTCTCTGCTTTAAGTCTCACTCCAGCCCTGCAGGGCAGCTATTACCAGATGCATTTTAAAGCCAGGGAACCTGAAGCTCTAGGAGGTGAGTAATGCACCAAAAGCGCTGTAACAGGCAGGCAGCAAAGGAGAGGTCTGAACCACTGTCTTTGACCCTAAAGCTGACATGCTTTCCACGACACTGACTTTTCCTGACCCTCTGCATTGTGACCCTCTGACACTATGAGCCTCTTGATACTCTGTCTCTGTGTTGTGTGATAACTGAAAAGTACTCAGATCCTCAGCTTTGCTGAGCTGTACTCAGAGTTGTTTCAGGAAATGCCTCAAGGCAGAAAGAAACAGTGGCTTTCATAGCTGAGAACTCAACAAACAATCACAGATTCGGTTTCCCCAAATTCACTGGAAGCCAGATGCCTTTCTCCAGAACCAGGTGATGAATGAGATACACGTCACTGATGACTATTTCCTCATAGGAAAAGAGCAGAGACATCTTCCTTCTCCGAGGACCAGGAGTATCCAGAAATACCAGAATCAGGCCAGTCTGCAGTGGCCTCCTGGTCCCTCCTACAAGCCACCTACTGGACAATGGCTACAGTTAGATTAAAGTGTTGAGGCCAGTCACACCACTATCACTATCATTCACAGTCACCACATCTAAGAGGCAAGTCCTTTCTGACCCCTCCTTCTTGCAATATTTATTAACATAAGCAACTCTCTACTACCTTGGTGTCTTCAATGAAGACTCCATTGACCGCTACTGTTAAACTGGAGAGATGGTCTCCCTGCCCCTTCTAGAGATGTTGCTCATCCTCTCATATGTCTTTACCATCTGACTTTGTCATCTGATTCAGCCTTCCTCTTCTAGCCAAGTCTTGCCATCATCCTGCATGAATTCAACTCCATATGAACTACCAGTCTAACAGCAAATTAGTTCCTTGACCTCCTGAATCTTCAGGTTATCAATCCCACATTACCCACTCTCACAGCCATAATCTGAGCTTTGCTACCACCCACAACTCTTTTACTTTTATTAACCTGCATTCATGCAAGCCATCTGTCCTTTTCCCTCCCTTTGTTCATCTCCCTCCCCCTCCTCTCCGCATCCTGTCCTTTCTCCAGGAATATGTTCTGCGCCCCGGCCCCACTGTCATCTCCTTGCCTATCTGAGGTTCATCACTTTGACCATGGTTCACAAGCCATTATTTTACTTTCCTCCTCCCGTAGGGTCTTTTTGCAGACTCTTAGTAAAACTTAAATGAACTGAAAATTCTATCTTCTTGGCACTACACACTAGCTGCTGAACAACTGTGGTGAGAAACAGCACTGCAGCATCAGGGCTGGTACATAATCACAGCTGCCAACCTCAACTGCATTCTTCGTGCCATCCAGCACTCCATCTATGTTTACCTGGAGGCTCTCACACCCACTCCCTATACAGGTTGTTTCAGTGCTTCTTTCAAGCCCTTCAACCAGCTACCCTTCCTCAGCAAAGGACTTGCTCTGTATCAGATATAAAATGCAATGACTTGATAAAAAAACCCTTAATCTCCTACCATTAAATCTACAAATGTATCTGCACTGGGTCCAGCTTTTCTGCCTTCTCACCCATTACATTAGCAGAGGTCGTCGCGCCCAAGACAATTTCCTCTGCCTATACCGACACCACATTCTCCTCACTCTGTCCCACTGCCCTCAGGATCTTGCTCTGTTTGAGGATCAGTCTTTCCCCGCCTCCTTTCCCTTCTCATTTCCCTCGATCTACATTTAAACAAATGCAGCACATGCTTCGTGCTCTGTTGATCCTGAACCCCTCTGGTGCCTACCTGACTTAGATCTCAGTCTCCCTTACTCATTCATCAACCCTCTTCCCTGCCCCTCGAGCTGATGTCAATAGGATATTGTCAGTCGGTTTACTCTATGTATCTGGGCAGCATTTGACAATACTGACTAACTCTTCTTTGAAACAGTCTCTCCCCTTGGGCTTCATAATATGAGGATTTCTTCATTCCCTTCCCTCCTCCATGTGACTGCTTCCAAAACTCTCTTCCCACCTCCTCTTCCTCTGTCCACATTTACACCATCCGTCACATGCTCCATCAGCATTTTATTAACTGCTATAGCTCTGCAAACTAAGAACTCTAAGTTTCCACCACCAGCAAAACTTCTACTCCTGAGCTCTGACTACACTGACCGAAGATTAAGGGGTTTCCTGGAATACAGGGATGGGAAAGCCTCAGGCCAACTGGGAGGAGTTGGCTACCATAGACCATAGGCAATCATTCACCAGACATGGGAACTCAGGTGTCCTACAGATACTTCGTCCCCATTTCCCCCAAACTTCATCTCCTCCTGGTGTTCCTTATCTCAGAGAACAGCACTACCTGTTAAAGTCAGATGGCAACTATTGAAGGATACATAAAAGGATCTGTCAAAGCACACAGTTCCCAGTCACTTTTCATACTGGGGAAATATCCAATAAGAGTCTTACAGAACCTGTTGTTGTTGTCATTGTGCTTAGTCACTCAGTCGTGTCCGACTCTTTGAGACCCCACAGACCGTAGCCCTACAGGCTCCTCTGTCCATGGGATTCTCCAGACAAGAGTACTGGGAGTGGGTGGCATGCCCTCCTCCAGGGGATCTTCCCTACCCAGGGATCAATCTCAGGTCTCCTGCATTGCAGGCAGATTGTTTATCGTCTGAGCCACCAGGGAAGCCCAATCAGCACTTACAAACTCTTTCAATGAAACAACAACAAAACTACAGCATCCTTTATGTGAAGAGTTACAGATCTGTTGGATAGCTCCAGTGGTGCAACAGTTCTTTACTCTTCTACATTCTTCTACAATTCATGTTCTACAATTTATAATTTTGACCACCATTTAATCCATTATAAAATTTCTTCTTTAAACATTTTTGGATATTTATAACATGCTGTTGTGGAATGATTAATTTTCCTCTTCAGTAAGATAAAGCACTGTTTCTCGAGTAAGGAAACTCTGGGAAACAACTGATACTAACTTATGAATGCCTCAGCCTAAAGAAATGGTACACATTCTGCAGGTCACTAGGAAGCAAAATGTTTGCCCTTCACATCTTATTCTGTAAATAAACGGTCTGTGGACCTCAACTATCTCCACATGACTCCTGGCTCTGGGTACACTTAAACAATGCCTTTAAACTTTCTGGGACAAGTAAAATACAGTTCATTGCACAAAAGAGAGAATTTCCCAGGTGTCCCTAGTGGTAAAGAACCCACCTGCCAATGCAGGAGACTTAAGAGACTCCTGTTGATCCCTGGGTCTGGAAGAACCCCTGGAGGAGGGCAAGGCAACCCACTCCAGTATTCTTGCCTGAAAATCCCATGGACAGAGGAGCCTGGCAGTCTATACTCCACAGGGTCACAGAGTCGGACATGACTGAAGTGCCTTGGCATGGCATAGCATGGCAGGCATATAGGAGGATGAAAGTTTCAGATTAAAAACCTAGAAGATAAGAGCCAAATCTAAGACTCGTCGAAAGTGAAAGTGAAGTCGTTCAGTGGTGTCCGACTCTTTGCAACCCCACGGACTGCAGCCTATCAGGCTCCTCCATCCAGGGATTTTCCAGGCAAGAACACTGGAGTGGGTTGCCATTTCCTTCTCTAGAAGATCTTCCCAACCCAGGGATTGAACCCAGGTCTCCTGAATTGTAGGCAGACACTTTATTGTCTGAGCCACCAGGGAAGATGAGCCAAAGGAAGATCAGCTTAAAGGAAGACTCTTCAGGCTGAAGAAAATAAGGGAAGTAAATAACTTCATGTGCTCAGGTTATCACACTGACATCTCATCTTCATTCAGCATCAGACAGTGAACAGACTAATACTACAATGAAAACCTGAGATCAAATTACAGAAGGAGTTATTGGAAAAGAAACAATTAACACAGGACCAGACTGCCTACGATACTCTCTTCTTTTCCTGGGAGTTTAGGTATAACACTGTTGACGTGGGAGGCTTGCTGTGCTTTCACAAACTGAAACCTCTTCCTAGACACACAGCTACCAACATGTAGTAATGATTCGCCATGGCTCCATGTACTCGTCTAAGCCTGAGGTCCCTGTTTCCATCCTCTTGCCAGCCATCTTGTGACCATATTTGTACATATTAGTGCTTTCACCAGGGGGTATATGCATCAATAAGAGGAGAAGTTGAAATTAGATTAGTTAATTTGCTACTTCATTAACAGCTGTGGTAAAAAGTCCAAAGAGAAAGGAGCTTGAAACTAGCTAAAATGAGGGGTTTGTATTGTAAGCAAATCTAAATTATCTATGTCCCCTACTCCTGCGGATAACTGGGAGTCAGCTGTGCACACATCTGTGGGTGTTTATAAACATCCACCATCTGTGAGAAGCTTATGGGTTGTAAATGGTGAGCTAATTAGTGAAATGCTAGTCATTCCTAATGACAGTTGTTATGGATAAAGGTTTTATCCAGGTTATATTGATCTCAGATCTTGTTGCTCATGGGAGGCCACTCTACATTTTATTACAAGACTAAGGACCCACACTATGCTGCATAAGTCAGACATTAAAGATACATTATAACTAGATCAGGCTGCTAGTTTATGCATGTTAATGAGCTCTGCTGTTAACAGACTGAAGTGCTGACTGAGTATTGTCAAGGAAAATAAGAAGTTGTCAATCTGTGAAAGGGTCAACCAATTCTATAATCAATGACATTTTCATTTCTGTTCTACACACATACTAAACATATTCCACTCAGAAAATTAAGTTAATATAGAAGCAGACTAGTAATTCTCACGAGACAATTCATTACTGAAAAGATCTGTTCATATATACACACACACATCTGCATACATACATATATTCCCAAGTTCCTCTTATCAGTAACTTTGTCTAAACACATATCTTTCTTTCACTGATCAAAGCATGGGGAAAACATATTAAACAAGTTAACTTTCACATTTGTCCTACAGCCAAATGGAAAGAAAAATAAAACAACACACTGCACATGGGGAGACACTGCTAGTCACTGCCAAATGCAAAAGAGTTTTATCATAAAAGACTTTGTATTTTAATAGAGGACAATGTTACAAAATGAGTTGGAGAGCTAAACACATTTGATTGTTTGCGCTCTAACAGTACATATTTTACTTAAAAATTAATTCGTAGAATATCAATGAGATTTCAGAGTCAAAAGAAACCTTGCTTTATGGATGAGAAGACTTTGTTCTGGGAAGGTAACTGATCTGCTCACTGTCGTGGCCGGGAGAGCTGGGGTTGGAAACCCGGGCATGTGGACCCCGAGGCTGGGGCACTCAGCACTACAGCATGATGCTCACAGTCTGCACAGGGCGAACCTGGGCAAGTTAAAAACATGTCACTCCTTCCCTACTTCCTATCCCCACGACCCTGCTTTATTTTATTCTCTTCAGAACTTACTGACTTCTAACACTACAGTAAATTCATCTTAAACACTGTCTTCTCTGCCAGGATGTAAGCCCGCAAGGGCAGGGATGTTTGCTCGTTTTACAGTGCCATGGCATACTATGTGTTCCATAAGTATCTGTTAGATGAAGGCAACATTTTCACCATGACAGTAATAATCTAATAATTCTATTAAAGAAGGAAGGCACTCCAATGCCAATTTGTGCATTTTTTGGTCAGAAATTTAAAACCACAAGAGTAAATCACACAGAAACCTTAGGGCTGTCTTTTGTTCTGCTGGATAAGGTGTGATTAATGCTTTAAAAAAATCACAAAATGTTAAATCACATCATATATGCCAGATAAATAAATATGAAAACAAATTTCTACACTGAGAATCCCAGAGCGTTGGCACTGAAATCTGAGCTGATATCAGCTAAGGTGGGAGGAGGAGGAGTGACCCAGTTCCCTTCAAAGAGGATGACGGGACACGCAGTCTGTGTTACTTGACCCACGTCCCAAGCCTCAGTCAGACTCCAGCGGGGAGCTGCCCCGAGCTTATATTCTCATGAGCTAACAGGATTTGCTCTTAAGTGGCCTTGGTTACTGTACTTACTAAAATGCCTAAGACAACTAAACTGTCTTTGTTAACAAAGAAATTTATTTCCTTCCCCTAAGAAAAAAGCTAACATCTATGTGCAGTTGTTGTGCCATAACCTTATGCCAGGTCCGTTCAGGCCTTAGCGTGCCTGCTCAGTCACAGACATACCGGACTCTTTGCAACACCATAGGGTATAGCCCACCAGGCTCCTGTGTCCATGAGATTCTCCAGAAAAAAATAATGAATTGGGTTGCTGTCTCCTCCTCCAGGGTTCTTCCCGACCCAAGGATGGGACCTTGTCTCTTGTATCTCTTGACCCTTGACCACTAGCACCACCTGGGAAGCTCAATTGCCATCCAAATAAAAAGGCTTGAAAGTAGAGATCCAAACTCAATGTGTCCTAAAGCTATATAGACATCATCCACCCTGTCATGTAAGTTTCTCCAGGCTCTGAAAACCCAATCAACAACAAAAGCCTATTGCTACTACCTCTAACTGCCTTTCCAATCCATCCAGTCTTCCTGTTTTGAGTACATCCTAGTTCAGGCATTTGCAATTTAACTCTTGCAAAATTACAAGTCTCCTAATTTCTCTCAGTCTTTCTACTGCCCACCATTTTCTAATCGATATGCTTTTTTGCTATCAGAACCCTCTCTCTATGAAGACGCTACCACTGGTCTGCACAATGCCCTTGAAGTGTGCCTACAGGATGAAGGAAAAATCCAAAACACAGCAGCATACTCTCCCATCTTCCAATTTAGCTTCCTCTTTTATTACAGCTAAGTCACTTCAGTCATGTCCGACTCTATGTGACCCCATAGATGGCAGCCCACCAGGCTCCCCCGTCCCTGGGATTCTCCGGGCAAGAACACTGGAGTGGGTTGCCATTTACAGCTGTACTAAACACTCACCTGCTACTTTGGTTTTTGCTATGAAAATACGGATTTCATGCCTCTGTGACTTAACTCACTCAGGCCAGTAGATTCCCAGGCATGGAAGCCCTGACTTACATCACTATGCGTTCATTCAGTATCCACCTACTTCAGGATTCTGGAATTCTACAGAACAGCAGAGGCGTCAGGACAGCTGCTCAGACGGCAGCCCAACCTCCCTTCTTCCATAAAGTGGAAGCGTAAAGAACCATTCGAATACAGGAGCTCTCCACATAGGAGAGAACACACACCACATACCTGGGTTATAGACGGAAAAACCTCCATCTGGTGGGAGACTAGAAAACACGGAGAGTCCACACAGGGTGGGACCCCGGCACACTGCCCCTCATTCCAGAGGAAATGGGACCACACGCAGAATCCCCCATGGAGTCATGGAGAGTGGGATAAAGAGTGGAAGCGCCTTGTGCCCAACAAGCAGATCCAGGAAGCATCAGGCACGTGCACTGTGTGCCTAGATCTGGCCCAGGAGCAAGCGGGTTGCAGAACACCCCTTACCCCAGGACCTGAGAGCTGCAGGAGGAGCAAGAAACCCCCATGGACCCTGGCTGGGGAGACAAGCAGGCTAGAAAGCCCCATCAAAGAACTCAGATACACGTCTCAGCATCGCAAACCTAGACGGCAAGATAAAAACCAGAAACATCACTTAGCAAACAAAGGTCCGTCTAGTCAAAGCTATGGTTTCTCCACTAGTCACGTAAGGATGTGAGAGTTGGACCATAAAAAAGGCTGAGTGCTGGAGAATTGATGTTTTTGAACTGTGGTGTTGAGAAGACTCTTGAGAGTCCCTTGGACTGCAAGGAGAATGAACCATTCAATCTTAAAGGAAATCAACCCTAAGTATTCACTGGTAGGACTGATGTTGAAGCTGAAGCTCCCATATTTGGGCCACCTGATGAGAAGAGTCAACTCATTGGAAAAGACCCTGATGTTGGGAAAGACTGAGGGCAGGAGGAGCAGGGATTGATACAGAATGAGATGGTTGAATGGCATGATCAAATCAATGGACATTAGTCTGAGCAAACTCCAGGAGATACTGAAGGACAGAGAAACCTCGTGTGCTGCAATTCATGGGGTCGCAAAGAGTCATCCACGAATTAGCAACTGAACAACAAGAACAAATGTCAGGGAGCAAAGGAGGTATCTAAGAGCAACCCATCAGATCTCATGGGTCATGATTCAAGAGCAAAGCAGACATCATTTTTACCAAAAGCAGGCAGAAGAAATTATATCTAAGCAGGGAGGGTGTTTGGTGTCCAGACAGAACTCAGTCAAGAAGAATACACAACCTTAGAAGTGTACCCCAAGCTGACTTTCAAGCTTGGAGTTCCTTTAGGGAGAGACCTTGGCAGGGAATTTCAAACATCAATAACTGGATTCTACACTAGAATTACTGAGCTAAAACACACAGAGAATTACCTAAGTTCTTTACCAATAGGCAGGCTGGTGGTTCAGAGTTACAAA
Organism: Bos mutus; assembly: GCF_027580195.1. NCBI lineage: Eukaryota > Metazoa > Chordata > Mammalia > Artiodactyla > Bovidae > Bos > Bos mutus. The sequence goes on along the minus strand of NC_091628.1, from coordinate 2,548,289 downwards.
TTAAACTCTATTTATAGAAATACTGTATCTTTGCAGACCTGAATTTGTTCTCTTGACTGAAATACCTATTCGATATCAATGCTATAGGAGCAACAAACTTGACAGATGTCATATCTTGTAATGGGATTGGGTCAGTTTAAGTCAGTCAGACAGTTCAGTCACTCACTCGTGTCCGACTCTTTGAGACCCCGTGGACTGCAGCATGCCAGGCCTCCCTGTGCATCACCAACTCCCAGAGTTTACCCAAACTCATCTCCATTGAGTCAGTGATGCCATCCAACCATCTCATCCTCTGTCGTTCCCTTCTCCTCCTGCCCCCAATCCCTCCCAGCATCAGGGTCTTTCCAATGAGTCAGCTCTTCGCATCAGGTGGCCAAAGTACTGGAGTTTCAGCTTCAGCATCATTCCTTCCAAAGAAATCCCAGGGCTGATCTCCTTCAGAATGGACTGGTTGGATCTCCTTGCAGTCCAAGGGACTCTCAAGAGTCTTCTCCAACACCACAGTTTAAAAGCATCAATTCTTCGGTGCTCAGCTCTCTTTATAGTCCAACTCTTACATCCATACATGACGACTGGAAAAATCATAGCTTTGACTAGACAAATCTTTGTTGGCAAAGTAATGTCTCTGCTTTTTAATATGCTGTCTGGGTTGGTCATAGCTTTTCTTCCAAGGAGCAAGCGTCTTTTAATTTCATGGCTGCAGTCACCATCTGCAGTGATTTTGAAGTGAGTCTACTCAAATAGAATGTGCACAATTGAGGGATTTTTGTCCTACAGACATGAATTTCATTAATATTTTAAAAGTGCTTATTGAACACCTGCTATGGAAAGATACTGTATTAAAACAGAACTCACTTTGAAAGGTTTATTTTTTTAAAATGTGACTATTTTTGTATGAAAGAATTTTAGTTTGTAAATTTCTTAAGAAATTTGAGTATGTTTAATTTTCACGTATAAAGCAGCTAAATCAGAACATTAATTGAAGTGTCAAAGTAACTGTAGTAAATGTTTTGTGTCATTTTCTTCTTTTTTCATATTTTATAGAAGAGACATATCATCTAACTAATGAAATGAGAGAAACTTTTTACTCCAAAGAGGGCTCTGATAAGTTTTTAGGGACAGTACACCAAATTCTTGAAACATTTGCTTTTTATTTTCATAATTAGTTGACCTCTAATTGAAGCAGGGTAAAAGCAATCACACACACACACACACACACGCCTCCCTTAGCTAAGCTGTACCACTGGGTAATTTCTCTACCTGATTCTAACAATGCTAAACACTGTTGTGGATACGTCTCCCTTCTCTTCTTGGTGTTCCCTTTTTATAGTCGATAGATGGCAATGAGTTTGTATTCTATTTCTAGTCCATCAAGGTGCACTGCTTTAGGAATAGGATGGTGCAAAACATAAAATTGAAATTTCCTCTTGGGGAGGAGGAAAATTGGAACACCAACTCTCCTTCCCAAGTTTTCCCCCATGATGTGAGTGCAGTAGTTCTGAACAAAGCTTGCCATCATTTGGGCTCTTCTAACTTTCCAGGCACAGAAGAGACAGTTCATAAATTCTCCACTATGCCTCTAAGTGTATCATGAGGCCATTCTATGTTCAATCTCAGCAGATACCCCCCATGATTCAGGAAACATCACTGTCTCAGATTGCAACACTGGGCACAGCAAAGTGCTGAAATAGGAGAATCAGTTAGAACACCAAGTTCCTTGAGCATCCCATGGAACAGTTCTCCAAAGGCTGCAGTCTGTGGGGAAGGTGAGCAAACAGTAGGGCCTTTCTGCAAGGATCAAAGGTGCTTCCCATGATCACAGTGATACTTTCATCTACCAAAGCTGAAATCAGAGGATAACAGACAGAGACACACACTTAACAGATTTATTTACTTACTGATTTAACCTCAATCTAATAAAAATACTCCATGCAATGAAGAAATAGTGACTAACTACTATCAACAATTACTATGCTTTTTTGAGACCTCAACATTGCTCCATATTAAAATAAATAATGGAGGGCAAAGAAAGAGAAAAGTAAGTACTTTTATTTACCTGTGAAAACATAATCTAATTAGCATGGAGAATATCTATTGGAAACAAGTGATCATAATTTCAATTCAATCAATACTTACACATTTTAAGTGCAATAGAAAACCTGCCTTTTTCTTAATTCTTGGCTTTTAAATAAAGAATTCCTTTTGTTCACCAATCTTCTTGACTTTATGACATTTGAAGAATATTCTGCAGTTGAGCTAAAAGGAGGAAATGTTGCACACGGGAAGCCTGGAACTAACGGCAGTGGAGAGGGAATGGTTTTGGAGGGCACTGCAGGCTCCTCCTGCAATGATCCTTTACACAACTCTCCTGAAAGCTGGTGATGGAGCCTCTAACTCAACACTAATTTTGACAGAAATGTTTCTGCTTTGCAAGAGTTCCTTCATGAATACCACTAATAGTTTAAAAATGAACATTCAAAGGATTCTATTAAACTAAAATTACTGTCACTTTTACCCATTAATGATAATTATTGGTGAAAGTTCGATGGTGACATAATTCACTCTAGCTGGCAATGTCTCTCGAGAATTGCTTGTTCCAAAAACAGTCAGTCATCTATTTTCTGTATTACAGCAGTCTGTCAAATTCTTCCTGCCTTAGGGCATCCTCGCCTGTGTAAAGGCTGTCCTCAGTGTTAACTTCATTAATATTACACTGCTTCTAATTTTCTAGAAGAACACTGGCTATCTCAGGAAGGAAGCTATCCAGGAAACAATATTTTAAAATCCTATTACAAAATAATGTCTAATTTCATCTAAGCACTAATGCCTATTTATACCTTTTTCAAGTAACACATAAATATTCAATTTCTCTGGTTAATTTTCCCAGTCTGCCTAAGGGTATACTTAGTCATCATCAAAGGCCAAACACTACTGAGTTTCTTTTTACTCAGCAAGATAATCACTTCAGACTTGGAGCAACTTTCTTGACCAAGTTCAATACCACTGAATGCATTTTCTTCAATTTTAGGGATTTAATGTCAAAATGACCAAAAATCGGAAGAGAAGAGAGACGCCCTATTAATAAGGAAATAAACACCTGGCTCCCCATACCTTTTTGACACATTGATATTTTCATATCAAAAGACACACAAACAATAGCACAGAAATGCTGTGGACAAAGCGCGGATGAAAGGGTAGGAGGACAGTGGCCGTGCTGGCTGGATCGGGACCAACTGGCAGTCCCGGCTTTCGCTGCACGTCAGAAGTTCAACTGCACAACTCTCCGTTCCAAACGAACAGAACCTAAAAAAGTCAGGTAATCTGCTGCTGGAAATGCATATCAATATTTTTTACTGATTTAACCACCAGATCCTCAGTTTGCAATGCAGATGAGCCAGTCTGCAAATGCACGCTTTGGCCACAGGAAGATTAAAAAAAAAGTTAATAGAACAGTTTTCATTTTAACTCAGTGTTACCCAACTGAAAGAACAGTATCTATAGATTACTGACATATATTAGGAGTTGGAGATTTTTTCTCAAAAAACCAGTAGCAAATACGAGACAAACGGTGTGTGTCCTACTCACTCAGTTCTGCACTTGTACCACAGAGGCAGCCATAGACAATATGTAAAGATATGAGTGTGGCTATCTTCCAGCAAATATTATTTACAAAAATAAGTGCAGGCTGACTTGGCTCAAGAGCTGTAGCTTGATCTACATTTTTACTTTCCATGTAAATAACAATATGCTCAACTGAACACAAAAGGAAAGAGATGTCTTTCAACCAGCTAACTATGTATCAATTTTTTGGCAAATCTTCTAAGTGTCTTTCTGGGTATTTACTATGTGCACACAGTGTGCTAGGTCCTATAAAAAGAAGAATGCATAAGGCCATGCTCTTGAAAAATGCACAACCTATTAGAAGCATAAGACTAAAGCAAATAAAATGAGCATAACCAAATATTCAATACATAATTAATATGGCAAGATTATATTAGTTTATAAAAAAGAGACTGTCTACAATCAAGGGCAAATTTTCAGAGAAGACTTTTTGGAGAATATAAGAATTGTTAAATCACATTTTGTAAGATTCAGTCAGTTAAGAATTAGGAAAAAAGTACTGATGGCAGAAAGAACATCTGACATAAACTCAGAGAAGTAGTCATGACTAGGCCAGAGGTGGAGTGGATGGTATAACCAGTTCAACAGAGAGGAGGAGAGTCACTGAGAAGTTCAAGGTTACAGTCTCTTATCTGTAAGCTCTGCAGTCAGCTATTTCAGAACTGAAGTCTTGCAGACTGCGGAAAGGTCAAAAGGTGTACACATTGTAAAATCACAACAAACCCGGAGCAACTTAGAGCTGCATCCTCTAATTAAAAATCGTATTATTTCTGCAGCACGAATATTCACATTGGATGGAGCCGCCTATCAATTCAAGTCAGGTTTGGCATTAAATCAGTTTGGACACAAAAGTTTTTGATTTTCAGAGCACCATACATTTTTGAGTTGTAAAAGGGGTTGTAGATATATTTACTGTTCAAATGACCTAAACAATTCTGTGTTGGTTGAAATTTTCTCTGATTGGCTGCCCTGCACAAATATATATATATATATATATATGTATATACATACACACACACACACATATATATAATAGTTGAAAAAAAGGTGAAATTTATATCATCCCTGATATGTGTGTATACATATGTATAAATAGTGTAAAGTGATAGATTGGATAAAGTAACAGTCGGGTTCAAAAGTCTATACCCTCTGGATCTAAAGCAACTGAAGGTTTATGGAGGCCTCTGTTTCTCAGGGTAAATGCTAAAAAAAGAGATTTATGTAACGTTTAAAGAGAATGCATTAGACTATGGAAATGAGATAAGTTTTTTAAAAGACAGAGGTTTGTGATCATGACTGAAAACAATACAATATTCAACATCTATCTCTGAAATTAAGGATAACAACTTTCCATCAAATACAAATAATAATTCCACTCAGAACTGGCAATCTGACATGGAAGGGCTCATGGTGACAATAACGCACTGTTTGGAAAGTGTACAGTGTATTAATAACTACTGATTAGGGAGACGTTATCTAAGGAGTACTCAAGATTATACATAAGGATGATGCTATTGTGATCGAGTCCTCAACTACATACAATAAACACAGCTGATGTTATTAAAGTTATAGCATCTTTGCACTGTAATAAGATCAAAATTATTGACTCAGCGACTGAACTGAACTGAACTGAATATTATATAATTCTCAGAAGAAGGGCAATGCAAGTGATTTTTAAATACTGGATAAGCCATAAACCAATTAGTGTGAAGATGTACCATAATGATGTTTAACAAAGAAGGACACATTTAAAGTAAAAAAAAAAAAAAAGAATCAAGGTTTCAAGGTTCATGGTGCTAGAGAAGTTTGCGAGCCTCCTCTCCTAATTTCTCTTTTCTGGGCCTTTTTCAAGGAGACAAAATGGCACGTGAGCACTGCGCAGCCACACAGAGAAGACATCTGTGAGGCACACAAAAGCTGCTCTCTGACTGAGTTTCCACAATTGAAGCTGTGCTTTCCAGTGAGAGACTTCTGCACACAAATGAAAACCTGCATTGTACTGGTGAGACTCTAGGAAAAGTCTCCCACCAGACAACCCTTGATTCTACTTCATGGGGTCTCAGTCTCAATACACTCAGGAAAAACAAACGGTCACAGAGTAGAGCTGGGGGTGGGGTGTCTCAGGTCACTTGAGCTCCAGTAAAGCACACAAAGGTATCTGTGCCCTTCCAAAAACACGGCACAGTGAGTCCCTGGGTCCCTAACCTCCAACCTGGGTCAAGCAGTGAAAATCCTGGTGACATTTTTGCTCCCTTCAGAGCTACTGAGCCATGGGCTCAGAACTATCCAGACCACTGAAAAATCCCTCCTCCAAATCTTCGAACGAGCAGAAGACTCAAAGAAGCATCAGGGAAGCACTCCTAATTTGGCAGTCCTCTCAGAACTTCCGAGGACAAAGGGAAGCGCCTCTCAAAGGTTTTCAGAGAGGACAATTCTCCACATAGGTATAGTCCAGTGCCTGTCACCAATTACTAAGGTTGTTTTGGTCCCGTTTTTCTCTATAATGGTTAAGTCGTCACCAGTAAAGGAATAACAAAATATGCAACCTTTGGGTTATTAACCTTATATCATACTAAATGAAGTAAGTCAGACAGAGAGAGACAAATACTATGTGATATTACTTATATGTGAAATCTAAAGAAATAATACAGATCTCCTTATTTACAAAACAGAAACAGACTCACAGACATAGAAAACAAACATCATTACCAAAGAGGACAGGAGGAGGGGAGGGATAAATTAGGAGCATGGAATTAACAGATACACACCACTATATATAACATAAACAACAAGGATTTACTGTACAGCACAAGGAACTATATTCAATATCCTGTAATAACCTATGTGCGCATGCTGAGTCACTTCAGTCACGTCTGACTCTTTGTGACCCTATCGACTGTAGCCCACCAGGCTACTCTGCCCATGGGATTCTCCAGCCAAATACTGGAGAGGGTTGTCATTTTCTCCTCCAGGGAATCTTCCCAACCCCAGGATCGAATCTGCATCTCTTAAAGGGTAATAACCTATAATGGAAAATAATCTAAAGCTGTAAACTTGAAATAATACAGTACTGTAAATCAACTATAGGCCAATTTAAAAATTTTTAAGAAATAAAAATAGAAATATGAACTCTGGTCAGAAAACATGAGTGCTGGCTTGCTAAATTTGTGACTGTGTACAAAAGGAATTAATTGACTCTGATAAAAACAGTCTCCCAAGATCATTGCAACTATTACATGCAGTAATGAACATATTCAGAGCCTGGAAAACAATATGTGATCTATAAAATGGTTGTGGGTAGTAGTAATAATAACAGTAATATTGGATGTTATTGCTTTTATTACTAGTATCATTAGTATTATTTCATAAAATCTGAAGGTAAGAAAAAAAGCAATACCAATTTATTATATTCTTCTAAGTAGAGAAATAAATTACTGTCTCTCATGCATCATCAATAGCCAAAAGATGCTACAAAACTGACAGCACCAGGAAAGAGAAAGTCTATAAAACTAGGCTATATGCAATTATGGAAAATAATCTAAGTTTTATATATATGTAGAGGAAAGGGTAAATGTCAGTCCTTTGTAAAAGCAAGTACACACATTAACTGCATCTCTGTTAAGACTGGCAGAGACATTCCCAAGCAGTATTTCTGTAATATGCATTTCCTCTAAAATGGAGGCCTAATTGCTTAGTTATTCTAAATTGCAAAATAGAAAACAAAGGAGCAGTTTTGGCCATGTGGGTAAACAACAGATTTCTAAAAGCTAATTATCTCTTTATTTAATAGACTGAAGTTGTACCAAATGAGACATTTAAGTCTAATAAATAATAAACAAATTGCAACCTAAAGACTAAAATGTAGAAACTGCTCATATAGTTTTTATTGCTCCATTAAATAAGCTCTTATTTACTTCCTCCACAAAACATAATTATATAACACTGGGTCCATTTCAAGACCATTCTGATGCACAATTTAAAAATTAAGTGAATCAACTTACATACTTGGGAAATCTTAAAGCATAATACTTGAATTCTATTATCAAACACCCTATTCTTTCCCATGATTAAGAAATCGAAGTGCAGTTTTGAAAAAGTCATACATAATCACATAAATTCACTATTGGTCTCACTAGAAATGATCACATATAATGATAGCTATGCACTTTAAATAAATTTTAGTGTCTATACTTACAAATTTCTACATCAGATATTTAATACTTTCAGTATCTTGCAAATTAAAATAACTCAAATTTAAACATCAACCTTAGAAAATGTATTCAAAATTCAACCAATTAAACAAAGACATCTTGAAAATGCAGTTGTTTGTTTGTTTTATGTAATATCAAACCATTCAACAGAAATAACCACAAACTGCACATGTGAATATTTAAGAGACCTCCAGGCTCATCATTTTCAAAGAGAACGAAAATGAGACAAACAGCCTTTTAATCCCATCACATGATAACACGAGATGTGGTGCTGCTTAGTCTTGCTGCTCTAAAGGGTTTTTAATGCTGCATTTTTCTTCTCAGTAAAACTTAGCGCACTATTCAGTGTTTATTTTCATTCTACTAACAAAAATAACATTCTGAAATGATAGTGATAATAAATAGTAGACTTGAAAATAGTTGTTTGCTCTCTTGCCAAGGGCAATAGTGATTTACGATGGATAAGAAAGAGCAGGAATTAAATTTACTCCACTACCTCAGGTGGTGATGCAAGAATTTGTACCTCTGTGAAAATATAGTTGTTATTTGCATGATGAAAATACTACAGTCATAAAAATAGGTGGAAGGTAGCTCCCTGTGTATTTAGGGCAGGGCTGGGTTGAAGATTTTTCTCCCCTCTATCATTCAGGGGTATGTGTTCTACACACAAAAAGAAGACAAAACAAACAGTTCCTGATCCAGAGAGGTGACAAACACAACTGTAAATTAAACAATGTGCCCTTCTATTTTCTTTAGATAAAAGGAAAGTCAGGCTGGTAACTTCTACAAAAATTACAGTAATAGTATGTTCTCTATGAAAACAAGAACACCCAGAAAGAAATACATGAAATTTTAGATGATCTTCACAATAAGATGTTTAAAAAGTTCACAATATTAGCATATATAGGATAGTAAATCTCATGAGCCTATTTATCCTAACAGTTTATAAGGAGTTTTGTAACCAATACTTTAAATTAGTAAGTCTGCTATCTTAATATTCTCCTTTCTGAGTTCTGAGGACCAAAATTCATCAAGTGCACTCACCAACACGGCCAGTCTCCATTTCTATCTCATTATCTTGTCTTACTTTACTTCACATAACCTTTTTATAATCTGAAATTATCTTATATATGTGGTTATGTATAAGAGGTATAAGATAATTACAAATATAAGATAATGACCCTCCTATTAGAATTTTAAACTTCATTACAACAGAAATCTTATTTGTCCTTATTTATCACTGCAATTCTAGCACACTGAGGAGGGAAAAAAACTGTCTGAATAAAAGAAACAAAAGTGGCATAGCTATTACTTTTTTCTGTACCAGTAAAATAATAATGGAAGACCTCAGCCCTTATATTTTTCATAACAATATAATATCCAATGACAAAAAGCATGTTCTACGTCTAATATGGAAAGAATAAGGTTTCTTCATATTTGTACTGTTTTTAAATATGAAGAAAGGTATCAACAAATCAGTAATAATATATTTGATACTTAAATGACTTACTTGGTTATAACAGCTACAATAATATTGAGACTGAATACCTTGTTTTTCTATGCTAATAATCATGGTATGTTTAAAGCAAAATTAAAGACCATTCAGAATAATCATTATTTACTGGGATTTCAGAAGAGGTCTTTTACTTTAGTGAGAAAATTATATGTTTATGTACCATAAAATTTGGGATATAGCCCTAGATTCTAGATTCTTTAAAATCCTATAGTCTATAAGAAAAAACTTGAGTTCCAAAATTTTCAAATGTTTACAAAAGAACTACATCAAAGCTTTCTGTTGTACCAAAAGTTGTATCATCTTTTATCAAAAGGCTTTGATTAAACCTTTTAAAAGTCACACATAATACATAATATTTTTAAGATGTATTAAAGTATTTATTTAATAGTTTATGTAAGTCAATGTCAGCCAGAATATCCTTTAAAGAATTCTCTCCTGGAAAATGACGAATGTATGGCATAAATGGGCCTCAGCATCTAAAGGTTTTGGAAATTCCTATCAAGTGAGATGGAGAAGGAAATGGCAACCCACTCCAGTGTTTTTGCCTGGAGAATCCCAGGGATGGGGGAGCCTGGTGGGCTGCCGTCTATGGGGTCGCACAGAGTCGGACACGACTGAAGCGACTTAGCAGCAGCAGCAGCAGCATCAAGTGAGAGCCTTACATTTATTTGAGACTCATCCATGATACTTTTCACACCATGATGGGGGAAGAATAGTATGAAAAATGTTCTATAAAATAATCCAGTAGGTCATAATTAGCAAAGGATGCAACAGAAAACTTTAATTTATTTTAAAATAAAAATATTCAATTTATTTTAATAATTAAGAATAGAAAAGTAACAACCTTAACACAATATAAACAAACTATTGGCCATAAATGATGGTTAAAAATAGAACAGTTTTGACAGAACTCAGAAACAGATTCTAGCATATTAAAAATTACATGTCAAATATATAATAACCAAGAAAGAATTACAAATAAATGGAGAAAATAGTATTACAAATAACTTAAACTGAAAAAAAAATTGAAGTAGAATAAGAAATTATCAAAGGAACGATTTTCTAAACTTAGCTATGATAGGAAAAAATCACAAAAGCAAAGATTACAATAAAATATTACATAAAAAGGAAGCAATTTACATGTGGAATCTAGAAAGATGGTACTGATGAACCTATCTGCAAGGCACATGGAGACGAAGGCAGAGACTGATGGGCACAGAGGGGAAAAGAGAGGGTTGGAAGAACTGAGAGAGTAGCACTGAAACATATGCATTACGGTATGTAAAATGATTAGGTTGGTGCAAAAGTAATTTTGGTTTTGCATTGTTGGGCTTTGCCATTTGATACAGTAATACATGGTTATGTTATCTAAAAAAAAAGTAATAAAAAATTTTAAATGTAAATATTGATACATAATGAATACATAAATCTATGAGAAAAATAAGACAACGCCACTCACAAAGGAAGAAATACAAATGCACTGTAGACATTTGGAAAAAAGTTCAGTTTCAGTAGTATTCACAGAAATGCAAGTTAAGATAATAAAATACAACTTTTTAACCTATTAGGTTAACAAAAACCTTACAAAATGAGAAATATCAAACCAAGGCACATTCATAAACTAAATATTAAAAGTTGGTGAAAGTAGAAAAATATTTCTGGAAATCAGTTTGGTAGCATGCACCAAGAATCTTAACACTATTTAACCTTTTTTCTTTCATATTCTAATAATTACAAACACTTTTCAATTACTTATGCATTAGGTATGCATAAATAACTATCACACAGAAAAGTTGAAAATAAATATTGCTCTATGACCTCATACTGACAAATATAAAATTAACTGCAAGTTAAATGAGACATGATACTTCCAATGGATGCAATAACATAGATATTAAAAGTTACAAATTAAAAATCACAATTTACATAAAATGAAGCATTCTGGAAATTCAGGAAGTAATGTGAGACACTAAACTGTCTGTTGGCTAGAATCATGTAACTACTGTTAAAAGATAGAAGCTTTTAGAATTGAAAGAAAAACGGGTCAAGATACTAACAGTGATTCTTTGGATTATGGTCTTTTGATTCAAATACTTTTTAGGTATCTTCTATAACATGAAATTACTGTTTTCAAATTGGAAAATAAAATAAACTTAGGGCTTCTCTGGTGGCTCATAAAGTAAAGAATCCACCTGCAATTCAGGAGACCCAGGTTCGGTCCCTGGGTCAGGAAGATCCCCTGGAGACGGGAATGGCCACCCATTTGTCTTCTACAACATGAAAATATTATTTTCAAATTGAAAAATAAAATAAACATAGTTATCTTTAAAAATGGAAGCTTCCTTCAAAAGAAAAAGAAATTTAAATGAAAATATTATTAAGATTACATTGGATACGAGGTTCATTAAAATTTTTGCTTCCTATCAGGTTTCAACTTTCCAGGTTGATTGCTAAGAGGCTTTGTATGACAGACCCTTAGGTAAAATCCCCATACAATACACAGTCAATCTGCCATCAAGCAACCCATCCAGATGACTTGTTAACCAAAACTCAATGAACTAATAATGTACAAACACCTGAATGTCTGGTAAACTAGACAGTAATATATTATTTTAAAAGGTTTCCAGAAGCATCTTTTAAAAATCAATGCTAAATTGTCCTGATCTACATTATGTTAACACTTTAAGATATTTCTGAGAAGACTTTATGAATTTCAAGTGTACTCTTATAAAAAGAAATTGTGCTTGGACGATTTTTTAACCCCTGGGAAAAACTTGTGCAATATATTATGGTACTCAGCTTGCTTTATTAAAGACAAAATACGTCTCTAAAAATGGAAGTGAAGAAGGAAAAAAAGGCATCTTGGTCTTTACCCCCAGGGAAACTTCAGCTGAATTTGCAGCCCTAAGTTGTAAACTATGGTAATTTAGCAGCGAGGCTGATAGATTTTAATTAGTCTTCCAGTCCTCGGTGGCTTGAAGGTGGAAGAGCCAGGATTTTGAGGGGGCAAAAATATAACTATATTTTACCTCTTTTGCCTCTAAGTTAATGATACCTTTTAAATTTAGAAAATACACATATATGTTTCTGCAAAACAATAATTTTTATACTTTTCTTTTCAATTTTTTCTAAAAACTTTTTATTAAAGAAAATTTCAAAATAGAGAATTTCAAAATTTCAAAGTAGAGAAAATGGTATCGTGAACATAGCCTACCCTCCAAGTACCCATCACTCAACTTTACTATTATTTGTAGTCAATCTTGTGTCATCTATACACATGCCTATTCCAGTCATGTAAGGCTATTTTGACTGAAATCTAAGACATTACATCTCTTCATCTTTAAAACTTCACCATGAGTCTCTAAAAGACACTTTAAAACATATTCACAACAATGTTCTAATAATGTCTACAAGAAAAACTAAAGCATTCAAATTTTTCAGACTACGTTTTTCTACATTTGTTTGGACTGCAGTATACATGAGTTCCATTTATAACAGCTGGTTGATACGTCTCTTAATCATTAAGTGTCCCTTCCATCATTTTCTCCCCCTTCTTTAAGAGTATTTTGTTAAAGAAAATAGGTTACCTGTCCTGTAGAGTTTCTCACAGTTTCCTATAGTTGTTAATTTATTCACTGAAATAAATTACTGCAGACTAGTTATTTAAGTAGTAGCCAAAGAAATGCTCATATAATGGAACTACAGCAAAACTACTCATGACCAATGTCAGAATGAAAACACTACTTGTTATTAATCTGAAGTGGGGAAAGCCCATAAAAGAAAGAATTGCTCTACTGTTTAACTACAGACATAAGTGAACACGTCTTCTTTTTTCACAGAAGGATATTAAACTGCCGATTAATCTTGGTACACAATATAAATAGCAAATTTGATAGTACTCACCAGTCTTCATCTCTAATAAGCGCTTTTTCTTTTGTTGGCGTTCAAATCTTTCCTTCTCTGCCAATTCTTTGGCTATCCTGGCACGTTTTTCTTTTTCCTCTTCTTCTCTTTTTTTGACATTCTCCTTCATTGCTTGCTGTTATAAACAAATTTTGGAAAATGATCAATTTTAAATACAATGATTAAACAAAGAAAATGTAAAATTATTCACCTGTAAAACTGTAGTTAAATATCTTTTAGGTAATGGTTACTTCTTTAATTAGTAACACAGTCTTTTAAAAGATTAGCACATGAACCCTTGTTAAATGTATTATGTATCTAAAAATACAACTGTTACGTTTAAAGCACCTGCATCTTAGTGAAATCAACTAAGAGAAGGAAGACAGAAACTAAAAATAAAAAAGGACTTAATTTACAAATCAAAACTGTTTTCCTATATGTACTTCCAAAAGAGTGCCTAGCAAATGTATTACTCTCCCATACCTCCTTTAGTAAGTAAACCACTGAGTACAAGAAAAATAACTGATGAAAAAATGATGAAGAGCAGAAATATTGTAATGGTTACCTTATATGATAATCTATGTTTAACAATTTCTTTCATACAGATAGAAGTATCACAAGGATGACTAAAGAAATACATGGCATTTCAAAGTCAGGGCCTCTGACTGTTCATCAAAACCAATAATGACAAGTGAAACATAAGATCTCAATAGATATGAGATTAGTTATTTTTGTACTTTTTATAAGCTTTATGCAAATCAAGAAATGCCATTCCTGTGGCATTTGTAGGAATCAGCAGGTAAACATGAATTTTTCAAAGTGCCAACAAACAGCATGTCATCATATTACCATCTCCTGTGGAGACTCAGGCTTCTCAGTACCGATGAAGCCAAAGAGGTTACTAACTGCTAATTTATCACTAATAGAATTAAGTAGAAAAGTGTATAATTAAACAAGTATGTGCCATGTTATTTTGGTGAGGCTTTAATCTTCTTGACTATAATATTTTTTTTTTAAACCCAAGAGATGGGGCAAGTCCTTCATTAGAAATCAAATAATAAAGTTTGGTATTACTGATCAAAACAATTAAAAGGAAAACTACAAGGGAAAAAAGGAGAAACAAAAAGAATAGAATAGAGGGAGTATTAACTCATCCATGCAAAGAACATTTACTGAGAGACTGAGTTGTAAATGCATACATGCGAGCATGCTCAGTCTCTCAGTTGTGTCCAGCTCTTTCCAAGCCCCTAGACGGTAGCCCTCTAGGCTCCTCTGTCTCTGGGATTTTCTAGGCAAGAATACTAGAATGGGTTGCCCAGCTCTCCTCCAGGGGATCTTCCTGACCCAGGGATTGAGTCTGAGTATCCTGCGTCTACAGCACTGCACGCAGATTCTTGACCACTGTGTTACCTGGGAAGCCCTAACAGTAAGTGGTACTGTGTTAAAGACTTGAGATACATATTAATAGATCTAAAACAAGTTTACATTCTGTGTGATAGGCTGGGTCCGGAGGCAAAGACAGATTATAAACAATTAAAATCTCTAACAAGTATAGTACTACAAAAAAAGGAGGGATGTGATAGAATTCCTAGAGAGTTATTTTATCTTAGTTGGTCAGATAAGGCTTCCCACTTAGTATTAGTGAAGTGACGTGAAGTTGCTCAGTCGTGTCCGACTCTTTGCAACCCCATGGACAGTAGCCTACTGGGCTCCTCTGTCCATGGGATTTTCCAGGCAAGAATACTGGAGTGGGCTGCCATTTCCTTCTCCAGGGGAACTTCCCGACCCAGGGATCGAACCTGGGTCTCCTGCATTGTAGACAGACGCTTTACCGTCTGAGCCACAAAAAAGTCAAGGAGCTATCTAGGTAATGATCTGCTGCTGCTGCTGCTAAGTCATTTCAGTCCGACTCTGTGCGACCCCAGAGACGGCAGCCCACCAGGCTCCACCATCCCTGGGATTCTCCAGGTAAAAACACTGGAGTGGGTTGCCATTTCCTTTTCCAGTGCATGAAAGTGAAAAGTGAAAGTGAAGTTGCTCAGTCATGTCCGACTCTTAGCGACCCCATGGACTGCAGCCTACCAGGCTCCTCCATCCATGGGATTTTCCAGGCAAGAGTACTGGAGTGGGGTGCCATTGCCTTCTTCAGGTAATGATCTAGGGAGAGCCAAATGCAAACGCTTTTGGTGGGCTGTCAAGAGAAGAGGCCAGTACGGTGGTGTTAAATGAGGTCAGGAGGTATGCAGGGACCCGATCATTTAGGATATTCAAGAACAAGATGAGGAGTTACAGTTTCCTTCAAGGGAACTAGGAAACAACAAAAGATTTTCAAGTAAGAGAGTAAAACTAAGATGCAAGCCTAATGAAGCATTTTTGTTCCAAACTACCTTTTCAAAGATATGAACAGTCTTAGAAAACAGAGGCAGTTTTCCCCTCTTAAGTGGATTTGTTTCCTGTCCAGAATGATAAACTGGGGCAACGGTCAAATAGTCTTAATTCTGAAAGAAGACTGGGTTTTCAGGATTTCCCTCCAGTGATACAAAGCCCTGTGAGTGCAGGTATTAAACCCAGCCCTTTTCACATCGCCTTGTGGGAATTCTGAGCTCAGAAATCCACAAATCTGTTTACTTTGGCGACTATTTTTGCTATAATAAGCTATTCTTCGTTTCTGACCCATGGTCTTTTGGCTTCTACCAACATTGATGAAATTATGGAAATCAAGAAACTTTGGTAAATTCTCAGAAACTTCACAGATCATGACATATATTAACATTAAATGCTATTGGTAAGCTATGAAATTCCAGCTCCAAAAATACACATTTTAATATGCAATTAATTGTTTCCTCAAAATGGAATCTGCATCCTCTATTCTGGCTCAGAATAATTCTGTTCTAGTTCACTACAATGAAAGCACTAAGAGGCAGGCGCAATACCTGAAAGCTGCTTACAGTTTCTGTTTTCTCTGCTCTGTGCCTTCATATTGATGTAGTATACGTTAAGCACCAGGTATAGGACGACAACTGCTATAAAAGCCAACGTAGGCTAGGAAAGGAGAAGGCAACCCCAAAGTAGAAAATAAGTGTGCTCTTAAAGGCAAGTGTGTATGCCTCTGTGTGTGTGTGCACCCATGTAGGTATATGCAAGATGGGAAAGGAAACCTGAACAGTGGTAGAGAAAAGGACAGGCAAATACATGGGGATCAAACTTGTTTCTTGTTTGAGGGAGGAGTAAGAGGACCAGGTAATAGGTAAAAATATCGTGTAGCTTTTCTTTGAAACTTATTAAAGTATACAATTTCCAGATGTGAATTTTCTACTTTAATGACTAGATACATTTCAATGAGAACATCAAATAGGTAACCTATTACTAGATATAATTGTCACACCTTTTTAGTACTCTTTGGGTAATAAAAAGTCAAAATTACTTCTCGGGATCTATAGAAATAATGTTTACCTTGAGAAATAAGGTCTGAAGGAGTCCTTAAAGCTATATTGTTCTATGGAAAATGCACTATCGATTTCCATTTAAAAGACTATTTCATTTAAAAATACCTTATTCTGACATTAGAAGAATTATAGCTGGAAAAATACCAACAGACAGCACAGAAATAGGCATTTAGTCTGAAAATACTATCTCAGTTCAAGTGGTAATTTGGGGTTTTTTTTAATGCTAAATTTTGAGAAGTAAAAGTAGCCTAAAACAGAAAAGTTGGTCCTAAAACCACATTATTCTAGATATAATTGCCTATTAGTTTCTTCAATTCCAAAATTTGAAGCCAGAAAGGAAGTTGAGGGTGAGTCATATATGAAGGTAAGAGCTTCTCAGGTGTTACAGAGGTAAAGAATCTGCCTGCCAATGCAGGAGACACAAGAAAGGTGGGTTTGATCCCTGGGTTGGGAAGATCCCTAGAGTAGGAAATGTCAACCCACTCCAATGTTCTTAACTGAAAAATTCCATGGACAGAGGAGCCTGGCAGGCTACAGTCAGTGGGGTCGCAGAGTTGGGCATGACTGAGGGACTGAGCACACACATGCACATACATGAAGACAGTTAGCTATCAATTTCTCTAAATCATCCTATGCTTTACCTGGTTTACTACATAGTCAGTTGGCAAATAAAGTGCACTGCCCCCAGCTGTCATCTATGTAATAGCAAAAGAAATCCTGCGTGCTTGCAGAACTTGCAGATACAACCTGGTGCGTGCTTTTGTCTGAAAGATCCATGGACTTACCAGTCTAGAGCAACAACAGAGGGCTTTCAACCTTCAGACACATCTGGACTATTCATGGTGAAGGCATAACCAATAATCCACCTCCGTTCCTAAGGCTCATGTACTTTTAATAATAACAAAAGACTCTAAAATATCTATAAAAATACAGTAATAAAAATATACACGAATACTAATGAATGTATGTATGCTGCTAAGTCGCTTCAGTCGTGTCCGACTCTGTGCGACCCCATGGACTGCAGCCCACCAGGCTTCTCTGTCCATGGGATTCTCCAGGCAAGAACACTGGAGTGGGTTGCCATTTTCTTCTCCAATGCATGAAAGTGGAAAGTGAAAGTGAAGTCGCTCAGTCGTGTCCAACTCTTAGCGACCCCATGGACTGCAGCCTACCAGGCTCCTCCGTCCATAGGATTTTCCAGGCAACAGTACTGGAGTGGGGTGCCATTGCCTATACATGTATGTTAACAAACAGATCCACTGGAGGAGGGCATGGCAACCCACTCTAGTATTCTCGCCTAGAGAATCCCATGGACAAAGGAGCCTGGCGGGCTACAGCCCATGGGGTCACAAAGAGCTGGACGCGACTGAAGAACTATACATACACACATGCCACGTACGCACATGTATGGGTGCATGTGTGTGTACTCTGGAAGGAAATAAAATACACCAGTTCACAATTGGTTTACTATAATATATGCTTTCTACATAACTAAATGCAATAACAAGAACTTCATCACAACTACTTTAAATATACGTTACAGCATTATACAACATATTTTCTCTCAGAGAAACCAAAATAACCTAAAGCCAGTAAAATTAAATGGATGTGTAGGAATGTAAAATTTAGAAGTCTGGCGCTGTAATCTTTTATAAGATGTGCCTACTGTAATCATTTTTTTTTCTTTAGTTTTTTTGATATTTGCTGTATCCTAATAAGTAAACTACTATGATTTGTTTTCTTCACTCAACATTATATTTCTAAGATTCATCCATATGTTTATGTATAAATTGTGCTTGCTTGTCACTGTTATAAAATTAAATTGGGTATTATTGTTTACTCTTCTGTCAGTGGGATGTGGGTTGTTTCCAATTCTTGACCTATGATGAATCATGCAGTTACAGACATTCTTGTACATTTCCCTGTGTATATATGTAAGAGCTTTCTTTTTTTTTTTTTTGTAAATGGCAGGTCTCATTGATTCTTAGATTTGTTTAAAAACTGCTGACAGATATTCTTTAAGTGAAAGAGCACACTCCTTCATTAGAGAACATAACATTTTAGAACATAAGGACTGATATTAATGTTTGTCTCAATTCTAAAAAACACATAATACAAAAGTTTTAGGTTCCATTGTGGGTGAGGACAAAACAGTTTGAAATTCACTGCTTTCTAGGATAGGAGCACAACTGATGAACAAAAGAAGAGGTTCATCTTCCGTTTTTCTACTAAATGAGGTCAAAATGCTTTCAAAGTGACCGAGTATACTCCCACCATCAATACATAATCATAGCCAACATACTCACTAATACTGTTATCAGTCTCCTATCTATACAGCAGGTATATAATAGTATTACATCATGTTTTTAACCTGTGTATCTATGGTTACTAATTCAAATACAAATTCAAATTTTCTCACCCGTTTACAAAACATTTGCATTTCCTATTCTAATGAAATGCCTCTTCATATCTCTTATCCACTGTTTTATTATATTATCATTTTCTTAATGATTTACAGCTCTTTAAATATTCTGGATACTATGTTTTGTTAACTTTATGCTTTTTAAAGCATAAATATCCAGCATGTAATTTCCTGGCTTTTACATATCATTGTGCATTATTTATGTTGCCTTTTTGTAAACAGAAGTTCTCAAATTTACATAGTAGCCAAAAACCTCTTTTCCTTCATTGTTCATACCTTTAATACATTATTTAAGAAATCCTTCTGTACATGAAAGACAACGATATTCTTCCATGTTTTCTCCTCAAATTCTTAAATGATGTTGTTCATATTTCAGCACCTATGTTATTTAACTGGGATCAACATTTATGAATACATTTATGAATAAAATGAGGTATGATTCCTCATATTATTTAATTTTTTCACATGAAAAATGAGTTGATCCATAATGATTTCACAAATAGCCTATCCTTTCCATCACTGACTTAACAAAGCCACTTATCTGGATTTTAAGTGTTGATGCTTTGGAGCTGTTTCAGTCCATTTGATCATTGTATCCATGTCTGCACCAATACCATGCATGTGTGCATGGTAAGTTGCTTCAGTATGTCCAACTCTTTGCGACCCTGAGGACTGTAGCCTGCCAGGCTCACTGAGCATGGGATTCTCCAGGTATAAATACTAGAGTGGGTTTCCACGCCCTCCTCCATGGGATCTTGCTGACACGGAATCAAACCCACGTCTCTTTTGTCTCCTACAAAGGCAGGCGGGTTCTTTACCAGTAGTGCCATCCATTCTGTTTTAATTCTTATAGTGTATTAAGGTGAGCCCTCTTCACCAAATGATGGAAATTTAACTCTTAACTAATACAGTACAGTACTCAAGAATGAAAAATATAAAAACTGGAGAAGAAGCTAATTACTTCTTACGTTATCTATGAATAATTCAAAAAGGAACCAACAGGAAAATTATTAATAAGAGACTTTATCAATGGAATATATAGAATGAACTACTTTATACACTAGTTATAAAATATTGGAAATTGTAATTTTTTAGAAAGTAATCATTTGTAATGAAATAATAAATGATAAAAAGAGAAGACACAGATAACAAAATATTTTTTTTCTTCTTCTTTAGAAATGACTTCACTATTCTCAGGCCTTTGCTTTGTCATCTATAGTTCAAAACAGACTTATTAAAGTTGTTGAAAATGCCTATTACGATTCTGAACAGAACTACTGATTCTGTAGTTAATACAGAATTTATATCTCTATATTAGTGTTTAATCTCTACACGTATGAACATGATATGGCTCTCCATTCAGTTCTGTCTTTTAAGAAAGTGAAGGTGAAAGTCACTCAGTCATGTCTGATTCTTTGTGACCCCATGGACTATACAGTCCATGGAATTCTCCAGGCCAGAATACTGGAGTGGGTAGCCTTTCCCTTCTCCACAGGAACTTCTCAACCAGGAATCAAACCCAGGTCTCCCACATTGTAGGCAGATTCTTTACCAGCTGAGCTACAAGGGAAGCCCAAGAATACTGGAGTGGGTAGCCTATCCCTTCCCCAACAGATCTTCCCAGTACAGGAATCAAACCGCAGTCTCCTGCATTGCAGGCAGATTCTTACCAACAGAGCTACTGTCTTTTTAAAGTCTACTGAAAAAAACTTAGAATTTACACCATTCAGGTCTTTTGTTATTTGTATCTTCTTTTTGTTGCCATTTATTATTCCATTGTAAGTGATATCTTTCTAAAAAAATATAATTTCTAATATTTTGTAACTAATGTATAAAATGTAGTTCATTCCATATATTTCATTTATAAAGTCTCTTATTTTTAACAATTTTCCTGTAGGTTCCTTTTTGAACTATTTATAGATAACATAAGAAGTAATGGGCTTCTTCTTTTCCAGTTTTTATATTTTTCTTTCTTGACTACGTACTGTATTAGCTAAGAGTTAAAATTTCATTAGGTGATGGAAATTCACATTGCAAGATAGAAGTTTCAACTAGATTATTTCCTTTGTTTTAAAAACTGAAAAAGGGTTGGATTTTATTAAGCGTTTTCTCAATGTATTGAAACTATTAATGTAGTGATGTAAATAGTCTAACAAAACACACACTTCCATTTCTGAGATAAACTCAACTTGGACATGGAGAATGTATCCTTTTGAACATTTGGTCATAATTTTTTTTACACTCTATTAGTTTAGAATAATCATTTAAAAATTGAGAAACCTCATCTATAAAACTTTTCAGGCCAAGTATTTAATTTTTTGGCAGATTTGAAAAGTCATTAAATTAAAATTATTTTGGAGAAAACTCTTGAGAGTCCCTTGCACTGCAAGGAGATCCAACCAGTCCATCCTAAGGGAGAACAGTCCTGGGTATTCATTGGAAGGACTGATGTTGAAGCTGAAACTCCAATACTTTGGCCACCTGGTGTGAAGAGCTGACTTATTGGAAAAGACCCCAATGCTGGGAAAGATTGAGGGCAGGAGGAGAAGGGGACGAGAGAGGATGGGATGGTTGGATGGCATCACCAACTCGATGGACATAGGTTTGGGTGGACTCTGGGAGTTGGTGATGGACAGGGAGGGCTGGCGTGCTACGGTTCATGGGGTCGCAAAGAGTTGGACACAACTGAGCGACTGAACTGAACAGACCTATTCAAGCTTTCTATTTCCTTTAAAGTCAGTTTCAATATGAAATCTTTTTCCTTATGAACTTATCTATCTCATCAATCTTTCCAATTCTGGCCTGCAAATTTCTTATACTATGCTTCTCTTTTTAGTATCTTTTACATCTAGAGTTATATTCCTTCTTATAGTCTCATTACTTTTTTTTTTTTCTTTAATCAGTCTCTTCAGAAGTTTAACTTGTCTTTCCAAAATAACCACATTTTGGTTTTTCAAAATTCTCTAAAGTCACTTTTCTCCCTTCATTTCCTTCTGTTTTTTTTTTCTGGATTGTATAACTGTTTATAAATTTCTCAAGTCAGATGCTTAGTTTATTAACTTTGCCTTTCTGGTATTTTATTTTTTTTTAATTTACTCATTTTTTAATTGAAGGATAATTGCTTTACAGGATAATGTTTTCTGTCAAACTTCAACATGAATCAGCCATAGGTATACATACATCCCCTCCCTTCTGAACCTCCCTCTCATCTCCCTCCCCACCCCTCCCCTCTAGGTTGATACAGAGCCCCTGTTTGAGTTTCCTGAGACATACAGCAAATTCCCATTGGCTATCTATTTTACATATGGTAATGTAAGTTTTGCTGAGGCTGAAACTCCAATACTTTGGCCACCTCATGTGAAGAGGTGACTCATTGGAAAAGACCCTGGTGCTGGGAGGGATTGGGGGCAGGAGGTAAAGGGGACAACACAGGATGAGATGGCTGGATGGCATCACTGACTTAATGCACATGAGTTTGGGTGAACTCCGGGAGTTGGTGATGGACAGGGAGGCCTGGCGTGCTGCAATTCATGGGGTTGCAAAGAGTAGGACACGACTGAGTGACTGAACTGAATTGAACTGAATGTAAGTTTCCATGTTACTCTCTCCATTTAATACAAAGAATAGCATATAAATTTCTTTATATCACTATTTCTGTGCCCCACAAATTCTGATTTATTTTAAATATTGTTCTGGTCTATTTTTTTCTATGATTTCTTCCTTGATACATGAGCTACCTAGTATGTTTTTAGATTTTTTTCTAAGCGGTTTTAAAACATCACCCTTTTAAATTTTATTTCACATTTCATATTATTGTGGTCAATGAATAAAGCTGAAATTTGAAAATTTATTAAAATTTATTTCAAATCTATTGGATAAGGAAATGGCAACCCACTCCAGTATTCTTGCTGGAGAATTCCATGGACAGAGGAGCCTGGTTGGCTGCAGTCCATAGGGTCAGAGACAGTCAGATCCAACTAAAACGACTCAGCACACACACATTTCAGATCTCTAGTATATGATAAACTTGATAAAAGATCCACCTGTGATTGAGAAGAATAAGTGTTCTTTAATTGCTGGGTGGGGTTCCATATACATGTATAATTGAATTGTTTAAAGCTCCCATGTCTTTAGTAATATGTTTATGCTCGACTCATCTGTAAGTCTATGGGGTCACACAGAGTCAGACACGACTGAAGCAACTTAGCACCAGCAGCAGCATCTGTAAGTTAGAGAATTTTGTTGTTGTCCAACATAATGCTATATCTGTCAACTTATTCCTATAGTTTATCATATTTTACATGTCTGCCTTGGTATGTTATAATGCACATTCAAGTTTTTGAACTGTATCATTCTGGTGAATTAAGCTTTTTATCATCATGAAGTAATATTCCCTTAAGTCTATTTTATGTTTTTCAGATCTTACACTATTCCTTCTATTTGTCCTCCTTTATCTATGCTCCTTTTAGACATTTTTGTGTGCTTGTTTTACTTCATATATCTTTCTTAATCCATTTCTCCTCTTCCAGTTTGGAACTTACACTATTTTTTACTGGCTATACATGTAATTTTATCACACAAATTAACAAAGTTTCAAGTTAATTGATATTTTGACCTCCCTTCTTCCTCTTTGAACAATACAGGGAATATAAATAGCTGAACTCCAAACAACATCTCTTTCAAATTACTTAACAATTTGTCCAGTAGTTAAGCTCTATCCCATTCACTGCAAAAGGAACTACACATTGTTTTATTGTATACTTTATTGCTAATTTTTTTCTTAAAAAGAAAACTGCTTCTTGAAATGTCTCCTTCAGAGCAGGGGTAAGCAAACTACAATTCTTGGATTAGTTACATATTTTTATGAATACAGTCTTACTGGAACATAGTCACACACATTCATTTATCTACTGCCCATGGCTGTGTTTGTAAGCTATAGCAGAGCTGAGTAGTTGCAACAGAGACTCTAAGACCTGCATGTATTTACTATCGGATCATCAAAAAGGCTGCCAAACTCTCCTCTAGAAAGTCTTTTAACAAAGGGGTATTCACAGGAAACACCTTTATTATTAGTTAATTTGTAATTGGTTTAGTTTTGTCCTTGTTCTATAAAGAGCTTATGCTGAATATCCCATTTTAAAAGAACTTTTTTTTCTTAACACTTGAAAATACCTCAGTTGTCTATTTGTTCCCATTTTTGCTAACAGAAAGTTATTTGCATTTAATTGTTGATGCACACCGATCATGTGTTTTCTTTCTGTCTACATTTAAGATCTTGTATTTTACTATTCTAAAGTTTCACTACAATATTTTCTTCAAGTGAATTTCATTTTATTCATCTGGCTTGGCATAGGTTGTGCTTCCTATTCTGTAGATATTTGATATGGAAAACTCACAGCCATCATTTTGAATGTTGTCTTTCATTCATTCCTTTGAGTATCTATTTGAGACGTTTCATTGTAAAGGATGAAGGCCTTCTACACACTGTCTTCCATGTTTCTTAACTGTCTTATACACTTCTAATCTTAGTCTCTCCTTGGATTGTATTCTGGACAATTTCCTTAGAGCTAGTGTCTAATTCAGCATTTCTTTCTTCAGCAGAGTATAGTTTGCTGTCTTGGTGTTGTAGTTCAGTCACTCAGTCGTATCAGACTCTGCGACCCCATGAACTTCAGCCCGCCAGGTTTCTCTGACCTTCACTATTTCTTGGACATTGCTCAAATTCATGTCCACTGAGTCGGTGATGCCATCCAATCATCTCATCCTCTGTTGACTCCTTCTCCTCTTGTCCTCAATCTTTCCCAGCACCAGGGTCTTTTCCATTGAGCCAGCTCTTGGTATCAGGTGGCCAAACTATTGGAGCTTCAGCTTCAGCATCAGTTCTTCCAATGAATTTTCAGGGTTGATTGCTAATGAATATTCAGGTTGACTTCCAATGAATATTCAGGTGGACAGTGACTGTAGTCATCATCCACAGTGATTTTGGAGCCCAAGAAAAGAACGTTTGCCACAGTTTTCATTGTTCCCCCACCTATTTGCCATGAAGTGATGGGACCGGATGCCTTGATCTTGGTTTTGTGAACACTGAGTTTTCAGCCAGCTTTTTCACTCTAATATTTCACCTTCATCAAGAGGCTCTTCAGTTCCTCTTCACTTTCTGCCATAAGGCTCGTGACATCTGCATATCTGAGGTTATTGATATTTCTCCCCGCAATCTTGATTTCAGCCTGTGCTTCATCCAGCCTGGCGTTTCTCATGATGTACTCTGCATATAAGTTAAATAAGCAGGATGACAGTATACAGCCTTGACGTACTCCTTTCCCAATTTGGAACACCATGTCTGGTTCTGTTGTTTCTTAAGAATTCAGCATACAGATTTCTCAGGAGGCAGCTAAGGAGGTCTGGTATTCCCATTTCTTTAAGAATTTTCCAGTTTGTGGTGATCCACACAGTCAAAGGCTTTAGCGTAGTCAGTGAAGCAGAAGCAGATGTTTTTCTGGAACTCTCTTGCTTTTTCTATGATCCACCTGATGTTTGCAATTTGATCTTTGGTTCCTTTGCCTTTTCTAAATCCAGCTTGTATATGTTGAACTTCTCGTCTCATGTACTACTGAAGCCTAGGTTGAAGGATTTTGAGCATAAACTTGATAGTATGTGAAACGTGTGTCTGCTGTTTAATGCATGTTTAATTTCAACCATCATACTTAGATTTTCTTAAATTATATTTGGTTCTTTTGAAAACCTACTTGGTCATCTTTGGTAATCTTCAGTTTCTCTCTTTAATTTCATCTGCTATTTCCTTTAACATTTCACAAATTGTAATTCAATATGTAGAGTCTCAGGGTTCTTACAGATCATTTTACCATACAACCCCTTGTTTCTCTGTGTGTTTGTTGATTGTGATTAAGTGTTCTTATTTGATTAAATTTAATTTGTGAGAATTTTAAGGATCTAAATTATAACTGCCGCCTGCACAGACCTTTTAATTTGCTTCTATAAATAATCAGGTATCATTTGTAACCTGTACAAGTTTAATTTCCTTTTGTCCTTTGACCATAAAGAAAGCTGAGCGCCAAAGAATTGATGCTTTTTAACTGTGGTGTTGGAGAAGACTCTTGACAGTCCCTTGGACTGCAAGGAGATCCAACCAGTCCATTCTGAAGGAGATCAGCCCTGGGATTTCTTTGGAAGGAGTGATGCTAAAACTGAAACTGCAGTCCTTTGGCCACCTCATGCGAAGAGTTGACTCACTGGAAAAGACTCTGATGCTGGGAGGGGTTGGGGGCAGGAGGAGAAGGGGACGACAGAGGATGAGATGGCTGGATGGCATCACTGACTCGATGGACGTGAGTCTCAGTGAACTCCGGGAGTTGGTGATGGACAGGGAGGCCTAGCGTGCTGCGATTCATGGGGTCGCAAAGAGTCGGACACGACTGAGCAACTGATCTGATAGAGAGCATACTGGTTAGAAGGAACAAATCTTAAGTCATACTGTCTTTGTTTTAAACTCCACCTGGCACTAAATAGCTGGGTGACTTGTAGATCAGTTTCCTCTTCAGTAAAATGGGCAAAATAATACTTACTTTATCAGGATATTGTAAGAATTACATAAATTAGTACATGAAAATGGCTCACAGAAGTGCCTGACACACAGTAGCCCTTATATAAATGTTAGTGCCTATTCCTACTATTATTAGTAATATTATATTACTACAAACTTATAAAATTATTTTCATTATTACTATATCATTAACCAAATACCTCAAATACACATTTATCCAGCAACAAATCAAGGAAGAGCCACTTTCCAGCTTACGTCGTTTATGTATTTCTATCAAAAAATGGGCTAATGCCAGTTTTCACAGATCTTATGAGAATTATAAATTCCTTCCATCCAGAGACGTTGGAATATGATTGGACATGGAGTTGATAGGAAGCACTATTAAAGCATGCATACAACACAGTTGGATTACTTGGCAGGGAAAATAAAGAGTTGAATTAAACATGGAAGTTAGATGTATTCCTGACTTCAAGTCTAGCTATTTAGCACTAAAGACTTAATTCTTATATATATGAATTGCACTTACACATATACTTTATGGGGATACTGTAATAATTAAATGAATTAATACATTTAAAGGGCTTACAGAAGTGCCCAGCATACACACACACAGACGCTCACATTGTTTTTAAAAATCTAATATACTTTATGAGACTTTTTTTTTCTTCCTGGAAGAGTTTAGTTTTCTGTGCTTTCCCAAAAAATTCCTCACTTGAAATTTGGCATTTTTGATAAATTAACTTAAAACATTGCCCAATGATACAATTAATAATTGCTTTATTTTCCCCTCAAAGTAAAATTTTTTAAATTTATTTTTAGTTGGAGAGTAATTGCTTTACAATATTATGTTGGTTTCTACCTTACATCAACATAATCAGCCATAGGTATACATATGTGCCGTCCGTTTTGAACTTCCCTCCCACCTCTCACCTCAGTCCACCCCTCTAGGTTGTCACAGAGCTCCGGTTTGAGTTTCCTGTATAAATTTTAAAAAATCAATGTGCCTATCACCCTCTCCTCAAAAAGCCTAAGAAATAGTGTATATTTCAGGAAAAAAAAAAAGAAAAAAATCAATGTGCCTATCACCCTCTCCTCAAAAAGCCTAAGAAATAGTATATATTTCAGGAAAAAAAAAAAGAAAAAGAAATAGTGTATATTCCAAATAGGCCTTTACTTGACAAACATATGTCGTATTTATAAGATAAAATTGTACTAAAATATAAAATTTTGAGTACACAAGTAGACTTGCACAGATCCTGACTTTCTGATTTTATTTCTCTATTTGATTGTTGCCTATTTAAATAGTTTAATCTGCCCACCTCAACACTGTTCAACACAAGATAATTTCTTGTATATTTCTATAACAGAAAATTCATGGCAATTTTATTAAATAAAAAAAGTTATAAATATCTCCTTGTCCAGAGTTACATGCTTGTCAACATTAACGGATATTTAAGCTATGTAAGCCAAGAAATTCTTAGTACAGTTTTTACTAAACTCAAAAATCTTCTCTTCTTGCCTAAGTGGTCAATTTTGTCTCAAGTCCTTGAAATGAGATAAGACAAAGTGAATTTAAATCTGCATGCTTTTCAGAGAGATGGGTATTAGGACTATGAAGACACAGGCTAATTTTCTCAAAGTAAACAATCATAGAGGAGTCTAGCACATTCCCACTAAATGCTTATTAGGACTTTACTGCTACTGATGCTGCTAAGTCACTTTAGTCGTGTCTGACTCTGTGCGACCCCATAGACGGCAGCCCACCAGGCTCCCCCATCCCTGGGATTCTCCAGGCAAGAACACTGGAGTGGGTTGCCATTTCCTTCTCCAGTGCATGAAAGTGAAAAGTGAAAGTGAAGTCGCTCAGTCGTGTCCGACTCTTAGCGACCCCATGGACTGCAGCCTACCAGGCTCCTCCGTCCATGGGATTTTCCAGGCAAGAGTACTGGGGTGGGGTGCCATTGCCTTCTCCAGTTAGGACTTTACTTAACCTTAAAAAGAGGCAATACTCAGCTTTATTGCATGACTGCTTCCTAGAAATTCTTCACAACTACCTTAAAAATGCATTCCTGTACTCCTACTTATATGGAACATGAAAGAAAAAAATTAGATAATTACTACCAGTCAAAAAGCCTCTAAGGATATAAAAGGTAGATCTGATCTATGTATCAGCTTTCCATCAAAATTATTTTTTAACTAAATATAACTACTTCATGAAAAACAAATTTATTCTTAGAAACCTCTATTTGCAATAATTACAAGGTAGATGCTTTAGAAAGGCATCTAGAATGACAGTAAAAATTAATCAAGTTATGTCCTCTGGTATTACCAAATCCAATTTAAAAATGCTATCAATGAGAACTGCGAAGCATGATATCCTGGCACCAAAATTTCATCACCTTAACATTCACGACAAGGTGTTATTAGTTGAACTCTCCACGACCTGTGAAACTTATGAAAACAGAAAACTATCCTTTGAGAATGTCCCAAAGGATGCACAGGTGCTTATGATTAAACAGTTTTAGCTTCAAGTTGCTCTTTACCAAATTACATATTAACTCATTAGGGACTTAATGTTACTGGCCTTTCATGATCATGTTATGAGTTTGTTTGCAATTCCTTCAAGAACTTTCTAAAATTTTCAAATAAATGAGACTTTTCAAACTATTCAACAACGTATTTAACAAATACAGTATGAAATGTTCATAACTAAGATTTTCCCGAAGTAGAACTTGATTTTTCCATTAAATATGTTTTCTTCACTTGTATTTGGAAGTGATATACTATAAATATTTTCTTTTTATATCCCAATCCAAAGGGTAAATAAAGGCACGACTAGAGACAAGACAGCAACCATGAGGAAGAGTGCTTAGAGACAGGCCTGTTGACAGGACAGCCTTTTTTTTAACTATTGTTAATCAGTTCTTCAGGGAAATTATCCAGTCAAAACCCAGCAACCTTCATGTAAACCTGGTAATGTTTAAACATAACACAAAAAGTAGCCTTAACTCAGGTGTTTTTTTTCCCTCCTTCTCTCTCTTTGCTCAGAACATGGAAGACCAGTATATTTAATGTACAAAGAATATGCCATTTTATTCACTTTCATTTGTGGTATGCTATTTAAGTGCTATCTTTTCAATTATGTGAATTAATATACTTACTATGATCTATCAGCTACTTAGTTGAGTTCTTTTTTCTCCATTATCAATTGCCATGCTTATTACTGTATTAAATTAATCTAGTCTTTCCAGATAAAGAAGATGCAGTACATATATAAAAAGGAATATTACTCAGCCCTTAAAAAGAAGGAAATAATGCCATTTATAGAAACATGGATGGACCTAGACTGTGGCACAAAGTAAGTCAGAAGGAGGAGAAATATCATATGACATCCCTTATATGTGGAATCAGGAATGATATAAATCAACTTACTTACAAAACAGAGACACACAGACGTAGAAAACAACTTATGGTTTCAATGGGAAAGGGAGAGTTAAGAGGTCTGGGAAGGTCATGTACACACTGCTATATTCATAATGGATGAACAAGGCCCTATTGTATAGCACATGGAACTCTATTCAGTGTTATTGCCAGCCTGGATGGGAGGGGTCTGGTGGGAGAATGGATGCACATATATGTATGACTGAGATCCTTCGCTCTTTACCTGAAACTACAATAACACTGTTAATCGGCTATACCCCAATATAAAATATTAGGTTGGTGCAAAAGCAATTTCAGTTTTGCATTGTTGTACTTTGCTGTTTGATATTAGAATACATTCTTAAATAAATGTGATTACATTATTTTAAAAAATTATCTAGTCTTTACTTTGTGAGATATTATTTCAGTAAACAAAATATTTAAAATGTAAGAAATACATTAATACAAATCACCAGTAATTTATTCATGCAAAATCTGTCAGTCAAATGCATTTATTATCCCACTGAGCAATGCATAGTAAGAAGAAATCTTTTAGGAAAAGAGAAAAGTTAAGCCAATTAATCTAGGTGTAATCGAGAAAAAACATTAGAAGAACCTAACAGAATTCATTTTCAAGTTGCAAACCCAAATTTATTCAGCACCTGGAACCGATGTAATTCTTTAAATAAACAGACACTAAAGGATAAAAATTAAAGAAGATCCAATAGAATATTTATTTTGTTCTAGGTTTGGAGCTTTATACTTCTAAGTATGATCTCGGAATAACAATAGTTCCAGTGAAGGTAATTTTCAAATTGTATCCCCAACAAAATCAGGATAGAAGACACTCCCCATTAGAAATATATAAGCTGGCTTGACAACCAATCCCAGGAACTTTACATGATTTTCTTCTCTCTGATAAACTACAGTAAGCCCATCTTCAAAATTTCAGGAACACATAGAAGATGCTTAGTGCCCTTGGAGTTCCTGCTGGTCACCTACTTGGTCTATACAGTAATCATCACAAATGTTGACAAAAATCAATTTTGGGTAATTTAAATGACTTGGCAAATGAGATTTGTGCTAGCTGCCCTATATACAAAAATTTTACACTAAAAATATCTTCTCATTGGATGATTTCATTTTTATTCAGCAAATCACTAGTTTTAGTATTCATTGGAAAGATAAGTTGTATTTAATCGACAAAAGCAGCAGGACAAAATGAGTTACAACTGATTTTATATTTGCTTACTACACAGTATCTTTCAATCACATGAAACAAAATTCAACTTAAAGTCCGCAAACATAAAAGATAAATCTTTAACTAGATGAAACATAACTTTTACAAAACTGTAGACATAATTTAAAGAAGAGCTATTGATTGAAAATAGGTAGCTATTTATTTCCAAGTATTGTATAAAGAAGCATAAACGAGATAAAGTATTTAAACTATCAAGCTTACTATAATGAAATGGAAAAGTTGAAAATTACTTGTATTCTCCATAAAGAACTCACTTATTTTGAGGGTAAACGAACATTATGTCATCTGATCTTCAAACTGTAAAATCCCTAAGAAACGCAAGCTGTTATTAACAGGGAGCTGGGGCTCAGTAAATTAGGTAACCTGCCAAAGTCACACCACCCAAGGCACTCGAAAGACAGAGCCTGCACTGCCAGCCAGGAGTGTCTCCCTGCTGTCTCACCAGTCGTGACAAGGAGAGCAAAACGTCACTATTACAAACAAACAAAGCTGAGGCTTATCACAGCGAGAATTCAGCAATCAGTTAAAATGTGAAGAAATCGAAGGGGATTCTTTTTCTTGATTGTAATCAAACGTAATTCAGATGGGAGGTATATATGTGAGAAACAAAATTGAGGGAGTAACAAACTGGACTTTATGGACTGGAAAATAATAATTGGAATGTTCAGCACATACATCGAAACCCAAAGCACACACACACAAGAAAATGACAGTGCTCCTCCAACTTTTGTGTATCCAACAGTAATCCCTTTTAAAAGGCAGGGATTGCTTTCTGCTGACCTCAAAACCCTAACCCTAAACTGAGGTGTCCAGATATATACGGTCTTTGAACTTCTTTATAAAGCAGGATGCCTAGTGATTTTTCCCAGTACCTCAACATCCCAACAGACAATGTGCATGTGACCAGGATAAAAGCTACATGAACCAAAAAGTCTGGCTTCTTTAAGTGTAAGCACATCAGTTCTATACATGAATATATAATACGGTAAACGTAAAAAGTCTACATAGTTCAGTTGACTTCAGTCACTCAGTCGTGTCAGACTCTTTGTGACCCCACGGACTGCAGCTAGCCAGGCCTCCCTGTCCATCACCAAATCCCAGAGCATACTAAAACTCATGTCCAGCGTATCAATAATGCCATCCAACCATCTCATCCTCTGTCATCCCCTTCTCCTCCTGCCTTCAATCTTTCCCAGGATCAGGGTCTTTTCAAATGAGTCAGTTTTTCACATCACGTGGTCAAAATATTGGCTATTCAACTTCAGCATCAGTCCTTCCAATGAATATTCAGGACTGATTTCCTTTAGGATGGACTGGATGTATCTCCTTGCAGTCCAAAGGATCTCAAGAGTCTTCTCCAACACCAGAGTTAAAAACCATCAATTCTTTGGTGCTCAGCTTTCTTTATGGTCCAATTCTCAGATCCATACATGACTACTGGAAAAACCATAGCTTTGACTAGACAAACCTTTGTTGGCAACGTAATGTCTCTGCTTTTTAACAGACTGCCTAGGTTTGTCATAGCTTTTCTTCCAAGGAGCAAGTGTCCTTTAATTTAACGGTTGCAGCCATTATTTTCTTGGAGCCCAAGAAAATAAAGTCTGTCGCTGTTTCCATTGTTTCTCCATCTATTAGCCAAGAAGTGATGGGACTGGATGCCATGATCTTCGTTTTCTGGATGTTGAGTTTTAAGCCAACTTTTTCACTCTCCTCTCTCACTTTCATCAAGAGGCTTTTTAGTTCCTCTTCACTTTCTGCCATAAGGGTGGTGTCATCTGCGTATCTGAGGTTATTGTTATTTCTCCTGGCAATCTTGATTCCAGCTTGTGCTTCTTCCAGCCCAGCGTTTCTCATGATGTACTCTGCATATAAGTTAAATAAGCAGGGTGACCATATACATTCTCGGCGTAATCCTTTTCCAATTTGGAAGCAGTCTGTTCATGTCTGGTTCTAAATGTTTGTTCTTAACCATATAGATTTCTCAGGAGTCAGGTAAGGTGGTCTAGTAGTCCCATCATGTAAAGAATGTTCCACAGCTTGTTGTGATCCACACAGTCAAAGGCTTTAGCATAGTCAATAAAGAAAAAGTAGATGCTTTCCTGGAATTCTCTTGCTTTTTCTATAATACAACCCATGTTGGCAATTTGATCTCTGCTTCCTCTGCCTTTTCTAAATCGAGCTTGAACATCTGGAAGTTCTCAGTTCATGTACTGTTGAAGCATAGCTTGGAAAATTTTCAGCATTACTTTGCTAGTACGTTCAGATCAGATCAGATCAGTCACTCAGTCATGTCCGACTCTTTGTAATCCCATGAATCCCAGCACGCTAGGCCTCCCTGTCCATCACCAACTCCTGGAGTTCACTCAGACTCACGTCCATCGAGTCAGTGATGCCATCCAGCCATCTCATCCTCTGTCATCCCCTTCTCCTCCTGCCCCCAATCCCTTCCAGCATCAGAGTCTTTTCCAATGAGTCAACTCTTCACGTGAGGTGGCCAAAGGACTGCAGTTTCAGCTTTAGCATCATTCCTTCCAAAGAAATCCCAGAGCTGATCTCCTTCAGAATGGACTGGTTGTATCTCCTTGCAGTCCAAGGGACTCTCAAGAGTCTTCTCCAACACCACAGTTCAAAAGCATCAATTCTTCGGCACTCAGCCTTCTTCACAGTCCAACTCTCACATCCATACATGACCACAGGAAAAACCATAGCCTTGACTAGACAAACCTTTGTTGGCAAAGTAATGTCTCTGCGATGAGTGCAATTGTAAGGTAGTTTGAACATTCTTTGGCATTGCCTTTCTTTGAGATTGGGATGAAAACTTTCCTTTTCCAGTGTGGCCACTGCTGACTTTTCCAAATTTGTTGGCATATTGAGTGAAGCGCTTTCATGCCATCATCTTTTAGGATTTGAAATAGCTCAGCTGGAATTCCATCACCTCCACTAGCTTTGTTTGTAGTGATGCTTCCTAAGGCCCACTTGACTTAGCACTCAGATGTCTGGCTCTAGCTGAGTGATCACACCACTGTGGTTATCTGGGTCATGAAGATCTTTTTTGTATAGTTCTCCTGTGTATTCTTGCCACCTCCTCTTACTATCTTTTGCTTCTGTTAGGTCCATATCATTTCTGTCCTTTACTGTGCCCAGCTTTGCATGAAAAGTCCCCTTGGTGTTTCTAATTTTCTTGAAGAGATCTCTAGACTTTCCCATTCCATTGTCCTCTAATTTTTTGCACTGATCACTGAGGAAGGGTTTCATATCTCTACTTTGCTATTCTTTGGAATTCTGCATTCAGATGGGTATATCTTTCCTTTTCTCCTTTGCCTTCAGCTCCTCTTCCTTTCTCAGCTATCTGGTAGGCCTCCTCAGACAACCATTTTGCCTTTTTGCATTTCTTTATTCTTGGGGATGGTTTTAATCATCGCCTCCTATACAATGTCACAAACCACTGTCCATAGTTCTTCAGGCGCTCTGTCTATCAGATCTAATCCCTTGAATCTGTTTGTCATTTCCACTGTATAATCATAAGGGATTTGATCAGGTCATATCTGAATGGACTAGTGGTTTTCCCTACTTTCTCAATTTAAGTCTGAATTTTGCAATAAGGAGTTCATGATCTGAGCCACAGTCAGCTTGTGTTCTTGTTTTTGCTGACTGTATAGAGCTTCTCCATCTTCTGCTGAGAAAAATTTAATCAATCTGAATTCAGTATTGCCCATCTGATGATGTTCACGTGTAGAGTCGTCTCTTGGGTTGTTGGAAGAGTGTGTTGGCTATGACCAGTGTGTTGTCTTGGCAAATTTCTGTTAGTACTTCATTCTGTACTCCAAGGCCAAAATTGACTGTTAGTCCAGGTATCTCTTGACTTCCTACTTTTGCATTCCAGTCCCCTATCATGAAAAGGACATCTTTTTTGGTGTTGTTTCTAGAGGTCATCATAGAACCGTTCGACTTCAGCTTCTTTTGCATTATTGGTTGGTGCATAAACTTGGATTACTGTGTATTGAATGGTTTGCCTCGGATATAGAGAAGATTCTGTCATTTTTGAGATCGCACCCAAGTACTGCATTTCAGACTCTTGTTCACTATGAGGGCTACTCCATTTTTTCTATGGGATTCATCACCTACAACAGTAGATATAATGGTCACCTGAATTCTGTTCACCATTCTGGTCCATTATAGTTCTCTGATTTCTAAAATGTCGATGTTCACTCTTGCCATTTCCTGTTTGACCACTTCCAATTTGCCTTGATTCATGGACCTAGCACTCCAGGTTCCTGTGCAATATTGTTCTTACAGCATCGGACTTTACTTCCATCACCAGTCACATCCACAACTGGGCACTGTTTTCGGTTTGGCTCCAGCTCTTCATTCTTTCTGTACCTATTTCTCCACTCTTCTGCGGTTGCATATTGGGCACCTACCGACCTGGGGAGTTCATTTTTCAGTGGCCTTTCTTTTTGCCTTTTCATACTGTTCATGGGGTTCTCAAGGCAAGAATGTTGAAGTGGTTTGCATTCCCTTCTCCAGTGGACCACGTTTTGTGAGAACTCTCCACCATGACCCATCCATCTTGGGTGGCCCTACACGGCATGGTTCATATCATTGAGTTAGACAAGGCTGTGGTTCATGTCATCAGTTTGGTTAGTTTTCCCTAAGTGTGGTTTTCTTTCTGTCTGTTGTCTGATGGACAAGGATAAGAGGCTTGTGGAAGTTTCCTGATGGAAGGGAATGTTTGTTGGGGAATATCTACATAGTTAGATATGTCTAATTAAAACAGAAAAATATTATATTCTTCAAAATAAAATTTATTAGAAATTTTGTTTTTAAACATGCTACTTATAAGACGGCAAATAACAAAGGAATTCTAAGAAGTAAAAGCACTTAGATGTATCTGTCAAAGATGCAATGTTTAGCAATATAAATGAGGTATACGGTGAAATTCGCTCAAGGAGTTAAGAGTGTTGTTTCAATGTGCTACTAATTCTGGTTAAAGAAAGAAAGTAGCAAAAGACCTTTCAATGATAAAGAACCTAAGCATTATCAGGATAAGAGGTGAGAGTCTTGACAAAGAAACCATGTAATTTGAGCCTAAGGATGTAAAAGCAGTTTGAACAAAATTCTGTAACGTGAAGATGAGTGGGAAGTGGGACCAGGACAAACATATTCTTCAAAGTCACAGTGACCAATGAGAGAAACTAAGATTAGTCTTAACCTCTAACAACAAACACAAGCATGCTACAGCTGTTGGATAAAATAAAGACGGACAAAAGGGTTCTTTTAAGATCCGACAAAAATTCATCAGTTCATCCTGGAGAAGCATTTTATCCCTATTCATAACAGGTCCATTGGTAATGGCATATA
This sequence comes from Bos mutus, assembly GCF_027580195.1. Classification (NCBI taxonomy): domain Eukaryota; kingdom Metazoa; phylum Chordata; class Mammalia; order Artiodactyla; family Bovidae; genus Bos; species Bos mutus. Next base: position 2,511,567 of record NC_091628.1, on the reverse strand, counting down.
ACAATGAGTTTAAAACCAGACCAAAGTGGAAAGCAATCATTGTTATGGAATAGTACGTGACTGAAGGCACAAATTTTGGTGAAGTCTCATGCCTGGTGGGCCACCAATTCCCTCAGCCTACAGTGTGAGGTCTGACATTCCACCTAGTGCCTCCAATTTGAACTTTATTCCCCACATCAGTCTTACAGGAAATAAAAATCCATTACAGAGAGGTACTGACTCTCTACCCCTCCCCTTAACCCTCACCTCACCACAAGGGTTTGTATTAATAGGCCTCTAATTTTAAAAGTGAACATTTTAGGCTTTGAAACAGAACCAGACCTGCAAACATTTTTCTATCATGCACTCGTCAATGTAAACAGAAAATTATTCTATGAAGGGGTGAGGAAATGAAGAATGCTTTGTGATGATTCCCTCTAGTAAGTTATCAAAAATACCCTTAGAAATTACATTTGGACTTTTCTTACAAACTCTCTGACGAACAATGTAGTTAGAAATGGTATTAAAAATGAGAAAAATACAGGGTGTGGAGTAAGGCAGCCCTCCGTCTGACCCCGTGCATGGCAATTCTGAAGCAGCTCTGCTAAGGCATGGACTGTTATCCTCCGGCCCATAGTTTCCTCCAGGTAACATTCTGTACCTCACTAAAATGCTGTGCAGAAAGTGGGATGACACATGAAGAGCATCTAGGACAGGGTCCTAGCAACTCCATCAGTGGCAACTGTATTTGGCTGAAGATAATAAGAAAAATAAAGCTAAAACATTACAATGGAAGCTTACTCCCTAATTCTTGGTAGCTGATCAATAGTTCTAAACAGATACCATTCCCAATGAGCACACCGCCCACAACAGATTGCTAAAACAACAATAATAAATTGATTCCTAGTTGAGAATCCCCAACTAGAAAAGATTGGGGCAAAACTGCTGTCACAATGAACAGCTGTTTCTCAGAGGAAGCCACAAGATCATGAAAGCCTCCCTGTTAAAACAGACGAGAATACACGTTCCTTTGTTAACTAATGCAAAAAGGGTCTGAGAGAGGAAAAAGGAAGGAAGGAAGGAAGAGGCGAGGGAGAGAAGAAGGGAAGGACAGAGGGAGAGAGAAAGAAAAGAAGCTGAACAGCTCTTCCTATACACATTAGATGGGAGATTCTAGTAACACTGGGAAGACTCCCTGGACTAGCATCTCCATTTGGTCACCTGTTAGCTGTGTAACAATGGGCAAGTCACTATCTCTCTAAGCCTCAGTTTCCTCATCTGTAAAATGGGAATAATCACAGTACACATACCACATCTATTTGTTGTTATAAGGATTAAATGATAGAATAGCACCTGGCATTTGACTGACAGTAGATGTGTTAGCTATGAGAGAATGTCACCCACTGTAGTTGGGGGCATCTGATACTAGATGAAGAAAAGTCTCAGCAGAGATCAGAAAGGTGAGCACAATAAACAAGCCAGGCAAAATATGGAGGGAGTGCACCGGGCACTGGGAAAAATAAGCAGAATGGCCTGAACTCCAGAGCAAACACTCCACAGAAAGCTGCTGTAGTAGAGGGCAGGTGTAGAATGAGTGCTCCAACTTCTTATGTGCAATACCAGACAGATCTCTACTTTCTGGAGAATTTCCTGCTCATTCATGACCTGGGTCACTAATGCCTGTGAATGATGTAACAATGTGAACATATTTTAACATATTCAGCATTTTAACAATGTAAACATATCTTAATAGAAACTTAAAGAGAAAATATGTCTTTGTCTAGTGTATTTTTAAAAAATTTTATATTGCAAGATATTTGCTTCCTAATATTGTACTGGTTTCTGCCATACATCAACATGAATCAGCCTTCCCTCCCGAACCCCCTCCGCCACCTCCCACCCCAGACCGCCCCGCTAGTCGCCACCGAGCACTGGGCTGAGCTCTCCGTGTCACACGGCAAATTCCCACTGGGTATTTCTTTTACATATGGTAGTGTACGTGTTTCCATGCTCCTCTCTGAATTCGTCCCACCCTCTCCTTCCCCCACTGGGTCCACAAGACTGTTCTTTGTGTCTGTGTCTCCACTGCGGCCCAGAACATAGGCTCATCAGGATCATCTTTCTAGATTCTATACACATCCATTAATATACAAGCAGCTCAATACCAGAAAAACAAACAACCCGATAAAAAAATGGGCAGAAGACCTAAACAGACATTTCTCCAAAGACATATGGCCACAAAACACAAGAAATGATGCTCAACATTGCTTATTATTAGAGAAATGCAAATCAAAGTTACAATGAAGTATCACCTCACACTAGTCAGAATTGCCATCATTTAAAATTCTATGAACAATAAATGCTGGAGAGGATATGGAGAAAAGGGAACCCTCTTGCACTGTTGGTGAGAATGTAAATTTACACAGCCACTATGGAGAACAGTATGTATATTCCTTAAAAAACAAGGACTATGACCCAGGAACCCCATTACCATATGACCCAGCAATCCCACTGCTAAGTCACTTCAGTCGTGTCTGACTCTGTGGGACCCCATAGACCTAAGCACCCCACCAGGCTCCCCCGTCCCTGGGATTCTCCAGGCAAGAACACTGGAGTGGGTTGTCATTTCCTTCTCCAATGCATGAAAGTGAAAAGTGAAAGCGAAGTCGCTCAGTTGTGTCCGATCTTTAGCATGGACTGCAGCCTACCAAGCTCCTCCGTCCATGAGTTTTCCAGGCAAAAGTACTGGAGTGGGGTGCCATTGCCTTCTCCAAGCAATCCCACTACTGGGCATATACTCTGAGAAAACCACACCTGAAGGAGACACATGTACTTCAATACTCCAATGTTCACTGCAGCACTTTTTACAACAGCTAGGAAATGGAAGCAGCCTAGATGTCTATTGTATTAATGTGACTTTCCAGAACAACCTTCAACATATGAAAGTTCCACATCTATCCCTAATATTTTCATACTAACTCACTGAAATTAGCATAGTTTCTGAAGTTGAATAGTATGGAATTAAACAGCAACCTAAGAGATCAGAAGACAATGACAAACAGACATTTATTTCTCAGTAATTTCTATTAGTCTTGACACTGTGGTCTTTCTAAACGTCTACTGTACAGCACTTTTCTCCCAATTAAAAAAAAAAAAAAAAAAAGGACACAATCTCTAAAATTCAAGGACTATAACCATAAAAAAAGGAAGAAAAAATCTGTCTGCAAAATTGTACTTCCCTTATAGTCTTCTTTATGCTTAATTTTATTCTAAAGAAAATTCCCTCTCCAAATTATTTATTCAAATACAGTATTTTATACTTAGCTCTAATGATTTTAATTTAGTACAACATGAATATGAGCGAGTGTGTGCATGTCTGTGTATGTAGGAAGTGTGTGGTAGCAGGTACTTCCAGGAGCCATGTGAACTCTGAAACAAACTATAGCTCTCACCTTATCACCCTCCACCTTGAACCTTTCTCCACTCAAACACTTTTCCCTCTGCCCACCGCCTACTAAGGATGCTAAGTTACCCACAGAAATCCTACCAGATCTAAGGCAGATGTGGAATTAGATGTGATTCAAAACCATACAATATGGACTTGGTCTCTTTCTTCATTTGCTCAAGTGGGGAACAGAAACAGCAAAAGGATGCAGAGTTATCAGGAAGACTGGCTGATACGTGTAAGGCATTTGGAAAACTATCTTGTTCATAGAAAATATTCAGTATCTGATGGGTATTATTATTTTGTAATTTTATGTCATGGATCCTCAAGACCACCCTTAGGTTTGATAATTTGTTGGAAGGAGCCACAGAACTCAGAAACTTTGTTATACTCGCTGTTACAGCTTCTTACAGGGAAAAGATACAGAGTAAAATCAGAGTTGTCTTCTCCCAGTAGAGTTTCATTATTCCAGCAAGGACACGTCACAACACATGTGATATGATGTACTGCCAAGAAGGGAAGTTCAACCAAGCCTTGATACCAAGAGTTATTGAGGAGGTCAGTCATGCAGACCAGAATGTAGACCACCACCACCATGAATGACCTTGGCCCCTCAGTCTTCAACACCACACAAAGGATGAGGCGACACAGTGTGGCCCCAGGCCCCAGGTGAACAAAAACAAGTGTTCATAATAAACCACATTTTTTTGCATAACTATCTAGCTTGGCCCAAGGTCCCGGGTATACAAAAACTACTTTATTGGGCAGGATATTCCAAGAGTTTACAGTTGTTCTCCCCAGAGCCAGCCAAGGACCAGCAATTTCTTTGAAATGTGCAGGGTTTGAGTACCTCAAGTTTACTGAGTTAACCCGTCACGGCATAATAATTAAGCAACTACCATGTACCAAGAGCTGTGATACTTAATACTTATCTCATTTAGTATTTAAATACTACCCTCAGAGAAGAATTAACATTTCCTTTTACAAATATGGAAACTGAGGCTCAAAAATGTTATAAGTATTTATAGTCATATAACTAGTGTGGAATCCAAACCCTGTTCTCTCAAACTGTAAAGCCTTTGCTATTTCTACTAAACCATGTTGACTCATAAAACATAAAAATTAAAGTAGCATATTATGCAGTACATCACACATATGGGCACATAAGTATATCTAATAGTCAAAGTTTTTTCTGCTAGTGAAAAAATAATTTTGAAAAACACTGTGAATTTATGGAGGAAGTAAACTAGACTTGTGAACCAATTTTCATTTAAAATATTGACTTTTTATTGAAAGGCTATCTAGTCATAATCAGGTGATTATAACTAAGTCCAATAAATTCAGCAATAAAGCTTTCCTGAAATTAAAAATAAATTCAACCTTCTTTAAATTCAATCTTTTTTTTTCTTTATACCTCAAAAGTTTTTAATCCCCAAAAACATTTGCTGAAACACAAAAGTGACTCACCCATCTATTACGAACAATGTAATTTTTCATCGTAGAAATGAAAATGTATCACCAGTTTCCCTAGGGAGACAACAATGCTTGCTCACTTTAATATGTGTGTGGGTTTTTTCCCCCATTTAATCAGCTAATACTTTTCAAAAGATCTTTTTAATGCCTAAATGAAAGGATTCCACATCAGAGACCTGACCTCCCTATTAAAGCATCTAAAGGAAACCCTAGGAACTTAAAATCCATTCAAAGGCAAATCGCAGGTAGCTTATTGTACAATGCATTAAGAAAAGAAAAGGGAAAAAAAAGCTTCATAAAAACCGTACAGAATTTGGTGAAATTATACCACAAAAATAAAAATTTATCTTAAGCATAAAGAAACAAATTCAGAGTCAAAAACTTATTATAAAAGTGCTTTGTAATCAGCCAGGAGGGGAGTCTTTATGAAAAACTTCAGAATTTGTCACTTTTTCAATCAAAATTTCTGATTACAACTTAATGTTGGGAAGGCCCAAAAAAGAACAAAACACACATTTTTCAATAGATTTAAAAATCTAAAATTTTTACAGCTAAATTTCAACATCTGAAAACGTAAGTTTTACTACAGACAACAGGAGTAGAATGAATTACTAAACAGTAAATGAAGTAATATAGATATGAATACTTTTTAAAAACAAATTAAGATTTTTAACATACCATAAACATGTTTCTGAAGTTATTCAAATCAGTCAAGAAGTCTTCTACGGACACCTTCTTCACGTCGATGGCATAGTACGCCATTATATTCTGGTATAACTTGTCCATGTTTCCATGTAATTTTGAAAGTTTCTCATATTGTTCTTTTGCACTGATAACAAAGCTGTATATTATAGTTAAGGTACTCTGAAATTTACAAAAAAATGTTTTAGGGAAAAAGAAATCCTTAAGTAATATGTTTTAATTGTTAGCCATTATTACACATCTCCAAAATGCCAAAACTATTAGAGTTAACCATTCTTACAATTCAATCCATACTGTACAGTGATGAAATCTTCACTGTGATTCCTAATTAACAGTGGTAAAACAATCAGAAAAGTTAAATATTTAACATTTTGCTTTTACGATTGGGTTCAAGGATATTTTTCTTCTAATTTGCCTATCTTATCAGACCCCATAATATGATTTAAAATCATAGTTCAGTAGTTTCAATAATATTCAAATGTCTCTTTATACTTTCTAAAAATCTAGATCAAAATAGTACTAGCGGGCAATGCATTTATATCTAGTATCATTTTTAATCCTTGAATGAACAAGATTCTGTACCTAAAATCAAAAAATCGTAAGCAATTCTAATAATACATACATGTATCTCCATATACTGTCTTGTGAAACAACCATATTTGTGAAATGCTATAGGTGAAGTGAATTTATGTAAATAGAAATCACATTTCAAATGCATTCAGAAATTATCATTACATGGAACTTTTGCTGATTCATTTGTAATGTACAGTAAGCATCCCTTTATTTACCTACCAAGTTCAGAAATCAATGTTGGTTCATTTATTCAATCTATGAACTAAAATTTATGTCCCAAATACAGACTACATCCACACAGATCATTTATATAGCCTTAGTGAAGTCACTCAGTCATGTCCGACTCTTTGTGACCCCATGGACTGTAGCCTATCAGGCTCTTCCATCCATGGGATTTTCCAGGCAAGAGTACTGGAGTGAGTTGCCATTTCCTTCTCCAGGAGATCTTCCCTGACCCAGGAACTGAACCCGGGTCTCCCACATTGTGGGCAGATGCTTTACCATCTGAGCTGCCTTAACTCTCATTTAAAAGAGGAATCATTTTCTGCCTTTGCTTGTCCAAACCTATCATTCTAAGCTTAGTTCAATTCTTCCTCTTCCATGAAGCCCCCTTGTCTAATCTCTGCGGCTAAGAGTGATTACTTGTTCCACTGAGTACACAGCACTTGCAGTCCACTGTACTCTGTGCAATGAAGTTCTTTGTCCTTCTAGTTCAATCCCTTAGACGTGCTTTGTTCTTGCTTCCCTGGTGGCTCAGATGGTAAAGCGTCTGCCTGCAATGTGGGAGACCCAGTTCAATCCCTGTGTTAGGAAGATCCCCTCAAGAAGGACATGGCAACCCGTTCCAGTATTCTTGCCTGGAAAATCCTATAGACGGAGGAGCCTGGCAGGCTACAGTCCATGGGGTCACAAAGACTCAGACACGACTAAGCAACTTGCCACATTTGGGGGGCTAATCACCTGTGACTGTCTGCCCTTTCTCTAGATGTTGTATTAAGTCAAATCATTTGCAACTGTATTGGTGGCGATGACTAATTTCACTCTACTGTCATCACTCTTAAATTGTGGTAGGAAAAATAAGAAGTCTCAAAAGTCTGATGTGAGAGGATATATAGATATATATATATGACTAATTCAAAGCTGTATGGAAGAAATCAACGCAACATTGTAAAGCAATTTTCCTCCAATTACAAAATAAATTTTTTAAAAGCCTAATATAAATCATGGAACTCTCTTCATAAAATCGTGCATATATACATTCATACACAAACACATACAATTTGGATGTAATGTTATGAGCTAACAGAGTTCCTAAAAAGTAGTTGCCCTGGACAACAGGTTGTACTACATGGTGGGTATTCCTAATTGTATGTTCTACAGGTACTCATATTTTGCCTCAACATGACTTATAAGGCTTTCAGGTTTTTGTTTATTTATTTGTAATTGTAGGATAACTGTTTTATAATATTGAGTTTGTTTCTGCCATACACCAACATGAATCACTCCACAAATACTAATAATTTTTTTCTAATACCTAGGAATATGCCCATTCACAGGAATCAGATCAGATCAGATCAGTCACTCCGTCGTGTCCGACTCTTTGCGATCTCATGAACTGCAACACGCCAGGCCTCCCTGTCCATCACCAACTCCCGGAGTTCACTGAGACTCACGTCCATCGAGTCAGTGATGCCATCCAGCCATCTCATCCTCTGTCGTCCCCTTCTCCTCCTGCCCCCAATCCCTCCCAGTATCAGACTCTTTTCCAATAAGTCAACTCTTCGCATGAGGTGGCCAAAGGACTGCAGTTTCAGCTTTAGCATCATTCCTTCCAAAGAAATCCCAGGGCTGATCTCCAGAATGGACTGGTTGGATCTCCTTGCAGTCCAAGGGACTCTCAAGAGTCTTCTCCAACACCACAGTTCAAAAGCATCAATTCTTCGGTGCTCAGCCTTCTTTCACAGGAATAGGCTTGGTAAATAAGTTAAAATAAAGCCCTATTATTCAATAACACTTCTTAGATTTTCAGGTAAGAATCAAGAGTTAATAAAATGTCAGAAATATGCCCGGACATACTTAATAAAAATAGCAAAATTCCATTAAATGATATGATGTGAAAGAGGATCAAGAGCCAAAACCATGGAAATTACATGGTCTTTTTCAAACAGCTAGAGTTTTAAATATTCTTATCATTGTTATCTGACGGAGGAGCCTGGTGGGCTGCAGTCCTTGGGGTTGCTAAGAGTCAGACATGACTGAGCGATTTCACTTTCACTTTTTACTTTAATGCATTGGAGAAGGAAATGGCAACCCACTCCAGTGTTCTTGCCTGGACAATCCCAGGGACAGGGGAGCCTGGTGGGCTGCTGTCTATGGGGTCACACAGAGTCCGACACGACTGAAGTGACTTAGCAGCAGCGGCGGCGGCAGCATCATTGTTATCTGTATAACAATTTGCTCCCAAAGGAAATGAAGTACAACTTTAAATAGTGGAATTACTGACAAAAAATGCTAAGATTGTGATTGAATTGCAATGATGTTGGAAATAGCCAAATAAATTCTCAGAAGTATAAATGACTATCTGATAGAATGGAATAAAGGGCCACTTTAATGAGGCTAGTGATGGGTACTATCTCATTAAGAGATAGCAGAACCTTCAGATTAAAAAAAAAAAATCATCATCATTTGAAAGAAAAAGCAAACACAGGTGTTCTCATGCCAATTGTTGAACTTCAGTTAGAAATTAATGCCCATAATTGTAGTAGTAACAAGGCTTTATTTTTTCCCCAGCACAAGTCCTATATTTATAAAAAGCTTTACAGAAAGGCAGGCTATTCAACAAAAGTTTGATAAAATTCATTACAGAAACATTGATATATATCCAATTACATGACACTTTTGTGAAATCTATTTTCTTTTCCTTTATCAAGACTAAGGCAATATTCTGATGAACTTCTACTTGACCCAGTGGAATTTCCCCATTTGAAAGGTACAAGAGAACCAGATCTGTGTTCACACACGCTGGACAACATATGTTTAGTTTTGGCCAACTGAGTAGTCAGACTGAGATTTGGGATTTAAACAAATTCTGTTCATTCGCAAGCAATACAGCACAAGTAGATTCTACTGTTATTGGCATATCATTGCACCTCCCCACCTAAGACACCTTTTACTTCCATTAATCACGTTACAAGGATCAGCTTCAACCGGTGCTACACATCTAACACCTTTAAAAGATCTTCTCAATGACCCGGGACCCAGACGGCCAGGCAGTCAGCTAATCTACAAGTATTCACGAAGCCCCACTGAGAACATCTCTTCTAGACACAATGGAAAACCCTGGCTAACAAGGTAGCAAAGTCCCCATTTCCATGAAACGTGCATTCTAGAGAGTGGTGACAGACAGTAAATAGATGAATGAGATATTCAGACAAGAATAGGGTGATAAAACAAACGTTTGTTCGTGATATTGTACAGGGCGACAGAGCCTAACTTATGCAGAGTAGTGAGGGAACTCCTGGCTGAGAAAGTGACAGTGACCGGTGCATGCCTGTCAAGCCCAACACGGTGAATGTACCAAGACCTCTGCGAAGGAAGAGATCACTGTAGACCTGAGGCTGTACAGAGGATGAAGAGCAGCATATTTTAACCCAAGTCTTTAAAGTTTGTTGACAATGTGTTAAATGGAAAACAAGTGAGGGAAAGCAAGGGGAAAAAAAGGAGGAAAGACTAATTTAAGAGAAAAAATCTGCTCTTACAAGTCACTCGATTACCTAACTCCCCACTCTTGCAAGTGGACCGTGTATTGTGCAAGTTTACATTTCCCTCAGTCCACACTTCCATTTTACTTCCTAATCACACTTAAATTAAATTAAAATGTACCAAGTTGCGTTACCAGAAAACTTCTGTGCTTCATGCAGTGTGAAATATAGATACAAGTAATACGCAAGTCTTCCTCTCAAGGAATTTATTGGGACAGTTTTAGCATCTACCTAGTAATTTCTGGAGTGTCCAAAATATTGTTATACAGCGGGATAGCAAAAAGGAAAATGTGAAAATAAACTGTGATCACAAAGAAGAAATTTGAGGACTAAAAAATTGAAAAGTGACAAATAACTTGTCATGTAAGTTCTATGGCAAATACAAAAATATCAAGTAAAATGATTTTTTCTACGAGACTTGGGAGACAGTGGGACATGGAGAAAAGAGAAATGCAAAGGCCTGTGTAAGGAGAATTCTGAGGGTGATGTGCTAGGATCTATTTGTTATTTTTCCTCAAGATATATTCCAGAATGTAAAGGTCAAAAGAAAGGAATAAGCATCGCATGACACTAATCCTGGCATTTTCCCAGTTTCTCATGGACAAAGAATTTTAAAAGTATGTACACCTAACAATACTGGTGACCCTACCACAAATCACATAACAAATATTTCAGGCAAATACTTACAGTGAAATTACTCTAATTACACTTCTCACCAGACTTATTAGCAACTGAAAAGTAGGGTAATTATTACTAAAAAGTTAATGTGATAATGAAATAACTGTGTATGCCTTTTAAAGAATATAATTTTGTATTTTTTAATATTAAGATGTGCATGTAAAGAAAACAAGTACTGCTAGAATAAAAATACAATATACTATAATTGAGTGCTACTCATGAAATTTCATGAAATTACAATAAAATTGTATCACTATAATATAAAACAATTAACAAATTATTTAATAGTTCAGTAAATCATGATTGTTCAATCTAGATATCTATTTGCATAAATGAACCATTAATAACTTTGATAACACATTTCTTTCAGAATTAACTGATGAACCAAACGTTTGATATGTCTTTCAACTAATAAGCACTAATACCTAAAACATAAACAAACTGCCAGAGTTAACAACCCCAACTTTAGTTAAACACAGGTTTATTTATTGTGCATTTAGTCCCCAAATTCTTCCATTTTCTAAGATGTAAGAAGCTCACAATTTTCCATTTTAATAAAATCTGTATAAATGTATTTAATATTCAAAATCTGACTTGTTGTCAGTCCTAATTAAAGTAAACAAAGCTTTGCAATGAATGAATTTAATTACTTAGAAACTAGTATGTTTAAAATGAAAAGCAAACGAGTGCAATCTAATCTCAGCAAAGAATATTTATGATTACAAGCTTTGTCAATAGCAAAGTGCACCAACTGTTCATATATCTGACTTCCAAGAGATACATGAATGCTAATCAGTTCATTAGAGGCATCTAGGTTGTGATATTTAGCGACAGGATGTAGGAGCTTTCTTGTCCATGGAGTATAATTGTACTCAGAATGAAAAATTGTTTCCAACAAAGCTTCATCCTTCCTGTTTCTGATTTCCTGCTGGCTGCTTTTTATGAGCTGCATACCT